>NC_086322.1:101933653-102671153 GCF_036172605.1 Pelobates fuscus
GGCGAGTTTGCTGGCCAATCAAGCACAGTAATCCACGGTCATTGAACCAGGCTTTGGTGCTTTTGGCAGTGTGGGCAGGTGCCAAGTCCTGCTGGGAAATGAAGTCAGCATCCCCATAAAGCTAGTCTGCGGAATGAAGCATGAAGTGCTCCAAAATCTGCTGGCTGCGTTTACCCTGGACTTAATGAAGCGCAGCAGATGACATGGCTCCCCAAATCAACAGACTGTGGAAACTTCACACTGGACTTCAAGCATCTTGCAGTGTGTGCCTCTCCATTCTTCTTCCAGACTCTGGGTCCTTGGTTTCCAAATGAGATGCAAAAGTGGTTCTCATCAGAAAAGAGGACTTTGGGCCACTGAGCAACAGACCAGGTCTGTTTTTCTTTAGCGCAGGTAAGACGCTTCTGATGTTGTTTGTTTGTTCTGGACCTGCTTGACAAGAGGAATACGACATCTGAACCCATGTCCAGGATCCGTCTGTGCGTGGTGGCTCTTGATGCATTGACTACAGTCTCAGTCCACTCCTTGTGGAAGTCCCCAACACTTTTGAATTGCCCTTTCCTGACAATCCTCTCCAGTCTGCGGTCATCCCTGCTGCTTGTGCACCTTTTTCTTCCACACTTTTCCCTTCCACATAACTTTCTATTAATGTGCTTTGATACAGCACTTTGGGAACATCCAACTTCGTTCGCAATTACCTTTTGATGTTTTTCCAACTTATGGAGGGTGTCCATGATGGTTTTCTACACAACTGTCAGGTCAGCAGTTTTCCCCATGATTGTGATTCCTACTGAACCAGACTGAGAGACCATTTAAAGGCTCAGAAACCTTTTGCAGGTGTTATGGCTTACTTAGCTGATTAGAGTGGGACACTGTGAGCCTAGAATATTGCACCTCTTCACAATATTCTAATTTACTGAGATTGTGGATTTGGGGTTTTCATGAGCTGTATACCATAATCATCGCACCTATGACAAATCACGGCTTGAATTATCTTGCTTTGCATGTAATGCGTCTATCTCATATATTAGTTTCCCCTTTTACGTTGCATTACTGAAATAAATTAACTTTGCATGATATTCAAATTTTTTCGAGAGTCACCTGTATAGGGAGAGTAATGCACTCAGATGAGTTAGACTTTACTTTTTTCTCTAAACCACATGTGTCATATTCAAGGTTAGACTACTTTTTTGTTAAACCACATTTAATTCAGTATTGCTGCACAGCTTATATAAAAGAGGTTGTATGGTCAGATCACTCTCATGTTATTGTAGATATTAGAACAGGGTTGGTAATGGATTCTGTCCATCTTGGAGGCTGAATGAGTGACTGTTGAATAACGAATGTAGTTATGAATTCTTATCGACTATGATTAAGTATTTTTTTAATGAAAACTTTGATAGAAACATCCCCTTGACAACCGTCTGGTGTGCCTTTAAATGTGTTATTCGGGATATACTATTAAGAAAGGTGCAGAGAACAAGAAAAAACAGGATCTCCCCCTTAATTTGCTATATTTCGAATTCTTTAATTTAAATAAATCTTCACCTACAAAGGATTTGATGTTAAAAATAACAAAATTAGAAGAAAAGATTAATACTATATTATCTAAAGAGAACTATGCATTACAAAAATTTAATTTAAAAAATGGTACTACAAGGGCAATAGGGAGGATAAAATGCTGACAAATAGATTGAAAAATCGTAAATCGAAAAGGAGAATTGCAAAAAATAGAAGCGGATGGTTGCAGCTTTATTGAACTTAAAACCATAGGTGATGCATTTAACAACTTCTATGCACGGTTGTACAATCTCCCGTTCCGCCCCTTGGATGAAAACATCAATAAATATATAGCAGGAACAGATATTCACAGGTTAACAGTTAACAAGCACATTCTGCAAATATTAACACCTGTTTATTATTTTGTCTAATTGAACACTCTAAGTCCGGCACTCCCATGCTGGCCTTGTCACTTGATGCTGAGAAGTCATTTGACAGGGTCAGCTGGGGATTTATGGCTAAAACTCTGGAAATATTCAGAATTAATGGCCCAATAAGATAGGCCATTTTGGCCCTTTATTCTGATCCAACAGCTAAGATGGTGGGACCAGTTATCTCTGCCGAATGGTTTAGAATACAAAACGACACTAGACAGGACTGTCCATTAGCCCTTTTGCTGTACATCTTGAACCTGGAACCATTTGAAGCAAATGTAAGAGCAAACTATCAAATGAAGGGTGTCCTGTTAGAAGACTCTGAACAAAAGTTGAGTCTATATGCAGACGATATCATCTTTACGCTGACAGACCCAGTAGCCTCACTGGCAGCTAGGGGTCTAGAGATCGAAAGATACAGTGAAGTGTCCAACTATAAAGTAAATATAGGGCAATCCCAAATAATGCCCATTTACCGGACTCCTGTGGTTACAAAAACGCTTAACAATATTATCCTTTTTTATGGACCCCTGAGGGTTTTACCTACTTGGGGATTTACTTCTATCAAAACTTGGCTGAAATGTGTGCTAAAAATGTTGAAATACTATTCAAAGATACCAGTGAAAAACATCTGAAAGAATGGAAAAATATTGGCATTTCCTAGCTGGGAAGAGTATTATTAAATCATATATCCTTCCCAAGTGGTCTTATGTTTTTAGGATGTTGCCTCTGCCTCAAACAAGTATATAGACTTTTTATAAAATATATCTGGGGACTTAAGAGATCTAGAATTTCAGCTATACATTTAATACAGAAATCTAACAAAGGGGCCTTGGCTATCCCAAATGTAATTAGATATTATGAAGCAAATAAGGTGTTCCATTTGTGAAGGTGGCAGGCCCCGGATTCAGCTGATGAGCCATGGTATAAAGTACAGTCTAGTCTTTTAAAAGTGAAGGATCTTTCCACTCTAATTTGGTTTGATGAAAGAGCAAGTATTGAGTTCTTAGCCTCTACTGGGATTACCTATTTAAGAGATTTATATTAAAACTGGTTTAAGTATAGAAAGAGGTATACTATTCTAAATACAGTCCTATTACTACAATCTAATATAATATACCAGTTTAAACTTAAAGAACTGGGGCAGCATTAGTAGTTTGACAATTTCAGATCTTCTAGTTGATAATAAGATTAGACCCTTTACACAATTACAGCAGACCCACGATATACCTGTAAAAGAGATCTCCACCTATCTGAGATTAAAAAATGATATAATAAGTCATATTTTAATTGACTCAGACATCCTAAGTAGAAAAGGAAACACATTATTTGGGATGGATTTTAATTGTAAGACCATTACTTTCTGTTATGAAATTCTGAGACTAGACGATAAGGATCAAAAACCCAAGGCTTGGAAAAACTGGGATAGAGACTTTGGAGCCCCTGTACATACTGATCAATGGTATAAATCTATATTGGCAGTTAAACGAGATGTACACTGCTTGAATCTTATCGCATTTCATTATAAAATACTTCATCAGTGGTATTTGGTTCCTAAAATTATGAATAAAATAAATCCAGAGGTCCAACCATTATGCTGGAGGTGTAATCAAAGTATGGGTACCTCAAAGCATACATGGTGGTACTGCCATCCTTTAACTCCCCTATGGAGTAGGATTCTGGAAGAACTGGTTAAATTAATGGGCCACGACCTAGGGAATGACTTCCAAGTCGTTCTATTTTTATTTTATCTGACATACATCTTCAAAAAAGATACTTATTAATCCAATTTACTATGGCTGCCAAAGTCGCTATATCTAGGTTCGGGTTAAAACAAGAAATCCCCACATTGGAATACATATTAATTCAACTTAAATATCAGTATATTATGGAAAAAGGTATATAGTACAATAAAGAGTGGTATGAAAGTTTGTTTGATAGAGCTTAATCTAAAGTCTTAAACACCCTATATTAATTTTAATATTTTGTTGAACGCCCTAAATTGCTCATAACAACCGATTGAACAGTTTTTACCATTTATATATTAGTTATTAATCCTCCCTCATTCTTAAATCATACCCCTAGTTAGCCAGTGATCCGTTCTGCTCGTCTGTGTTGGTAGACCCTTTACACAATTACAGCAGACCCACGATATACCTGTAAAAGAGATCTCCACCTATCTGAGATTAAAAAATGATATAATAAGTCATATTTTAATTGACTCAGACATCCTAAGTAGAAAAGGAAACACATTATTTGGGATGGATTTTAATTGTAAGACCATTACTTTCTGTTATGAAATTCTGAGACTAGACGATAAGGATCAAAAACCCAAGGCTTGGAAAAACTGGGATAGAGACTTTGGAGCCCCTGTACATACTGATCAATGGTATAAATCTATATTGGCAGTTAAACGAGATGTACACTGCTTGAATCTTATCGCATTTCATTATAAAATACTTCATCAGTGGTATTTGGTTCCTAAAATTATGAATAAAATAAATCCAGAGGTCCAACCATTATGCTGGAGGTGTAATCAAAGTATGGGTACCTCAAAGCATACATGTTGGTACTGCCATCCTTTAACTCCCCTATGGAGTAGGATTCTGGAAGAACTGGTTAAATTAATGGGCCACGACCTAGGGAATGACTTCCAAGTCGTTCTATTTTTATTTTATCTGACATACATCTTCAAAAAAGATACTTATTAATCCAATTTACTATGGCTGCCAAAGTCGCTATATCTAGGTTCGGGTTAAAACAAGAAATCCCCACATTGGAATACATATTAATTCAACTTAAATATCAGTATATTATGGAAAAAGGTATATAGTACAATAAAGAGTGGTATGAAAGTTTGTTTGATAGAGCTTAATCTAAAGTCTTAAACACCCTATATTAATTTTAATATTTTGTTGAACGCCCTAAATTGCTCATAACAACCGATTGAACAGTTTTTACCATTTATATATTAGTTATTAATCCTCCCTCATTCTTAAATCATACCCCTAGTTAGCCAGTGATCCGTTCTGCTCGTCTGTGTTGGTCGATGTTTGTAATTTAAAGTTTGTAGTCTAATATGTGAATTGATTTTAAAATCTTCCATTCTATAACAAATGTCTATGTGTGTACTCTGTAATGTTTTTAATAATGAAAAATCAATACGCAATAAATAAAAAATACATAAATAAAAAAAAATTAAAAGCATAAAAAAATATACACGTGTGTGTGTGTATATGCATGTATATATGTGTGTATATATATATATACAACCTGATTTTCCAAGTCAACTTTTTATCATGAATTTTGCAATTCCTCTCTGTTGTTCATTTAGGAATAAACTAAAATAGAATATACTGCATCTGTATATGTGATTATGTTAGATTAAATATGTTCTCCTTTGATGCATTTCTCTGCATCAAAGGGAAACTATAGGTTTCTAAGATGCCCCCTACTTCCCGCCCCTCTCCCAGTCACTTACCTGAATCCAGTGCCAATGTCCCTCGGAGCTGGGTCAGGCACCGTCAACACTCCTCCCCCGTCGACGTCAGCCAGTGGGAGAGGCTTAATACGCATGCACGGCAACAGCCGCGCTCGCATTATAATTTCCCCATAGGAAATCATAATGGGGAAAATTCTGAGCATAAGGACATCCAGCGCCGGATAACGTACCAAAGGTCCGTTTCAAACCAGGAAACACTCTAGTGGTAGACAGGTGGTCTGGTAGACAAACACTAGAGGTGGAGTTAACCCTGGATAGTCATTACTGCATTTTCTCAGTAACTGCATGGGACATTGCACCCAGACCACTTAAATGAGCTGAAGTGTTCTGGATGCCTATATTTAAATATTAAATGTAAAGCAGTTATGATATTTCTGTATTTGTATTTCTAATAAATCTGATTTCTGTGATACGTGTAACTGTTACATATACAAATAATTTAATGAAGTAAATTATGCATCTCCTGTAACATATGGAAGTACGTGTTTGTCTATCAGGATATTTAGTGTGAAACGTCTTAATTGTTGCTCCCTCAAAGGTACCAGTCCCTATACAACTACAGTCCACGTAATGAAGATGAGTTGGAGCTAAGGGAAGGAGATATCATTGATGTCATGGAAAAATGTGATGATGGATGGTTTGTAGGTGAGTTTCAAAGTCGTTATACTGCTGATAATGCACTGGACTTATACACAATCCTGCTATCTGGAACTGTGCCCTGAATAGCCTAAATGTCTTTAATCACTCACAGTAAGGATTGCAGTGTGAATGGAAATTAAATGATTAATGGTAGAGCAATATAAACCTATATAACAGCTGCAGGATGTAAGATTGTAATTGTTGAGGTTAGCATTCATACTTACTGAAACAAAAGCACAATTGAAAAAAATAAAGGACCGTCATTGTCTGTCCTAGAGAAAGAGAGGGAGATTATATAATTGCAAATAGTATTTTGAAGGAGCTATAAATATAAACGTACAAAATAAAGCCCAGTGCTCAAACTTCCACTACTCCTGGTTGGCAGCAATGACTATAGTACACACCCAAGCTCCCACCACATACAATAAAAATGGCCATTAGGTGTAAGCCCACCTGCCACATAAAGGCAAAACTTCTTAGTTGAGTCCTCCACCAACAATTCACTGATTTCAGCTAAAAGGCAAAACATCTGAGACAGAGTGGGGCATCTTCTAAACCCCTACGTATTAACCCTAAACAGGGAACATGAGGGGTGGACAGCAGCACTGTAACATAACTGTGTAATACAAAAGCAAATACAAATATACAAAATTGATCAGTGTGTAGCGATGCTACACAGCAGGTTCAGGACGGGAGGGGGATGGGGAAGGGACACATTGTAGAGCTGGGTGGATTAGATAAATGAGGGTTTGGAAGGATGACACATGGAGGGGCCTGGGGTGGGAGGATCAGACACATGGAGAAGCTGGGGTGGGAGGATCAGACACCTGGAGGGTCTATAGGGTGAATTAGACACATGGGGTAGTGGAAGATGGGAATGAGACATATGGAGGGGATGGCAGGGAATAAGACGTGAAGGGGCTGGCGGGGGATGAGATACGTAGAGGGGCTAGGGGGCATGGGACACATGGCTGGACTAGGGGGATGAGAAACGTGGAGGGGCTAGGGGAGATGAGACATGTGGAATAGTGGGTGGTGTGGGAGAGCGACCGGCAGGGATGGAACACATAGAGGGGCTAAGAGGTGAATGACACATGTAGAGGTATGAGACACATGGGAGGGCCCCAGGGCAATTTTTCCACCGGGCCTTATGGTTTCTAGTTACACTTCTGGCATGGTGATTTGTTAGAGTAGCACTCCCCTAAGAGGTTTTGCCGTAACATGTCAGGTGAGTTTACACTTGAATGGCCAATGGAGTGACACTAAAAAAAACTCGAGTTACTTAAATTTGTATAGGGATTGAGGATAGTGTGCAAGTAACTAATTTTTTAGAGCTATAAAATATGTTTAGAACAATGTTGCCCAGACTATATAGTATATATTATGCTAGAAGTTCAGTGCTCTATAGCTACCTGCTTTTTGGAATGTGGAAAAATTTTATTATCTTTAGAACAAACATTTATTTTCCCTTAGAATAGAAAATTAATTGTAAAGATACACCTTGTGTTTTTTCTCTGCTTGTCATAGTTATAGGAGTGCTAATCTAGGGACTGGTTTTAATAGCCATGAGCTCTGTGCTCTTAATTGGGAAAACGTGTAACATGCAAATTTATGGAATACAATATTTAGGATAGTTCTTTTGTTAGCTGTACCACTTAATGATAACTTTAAAATATATATATATTTTTTTAATTTCAGGGACATCACGTCGAACTAAGTTTTTTGGGACATTCCCCGGAAACTATGTGAAGAGGCTTTGAATTATTTTTTGTTGTTGTTGTTCTTCCACCTGTCACTGCACATTGACGTCACTTTTGTAGGAAGCACAGTTCTGTTTTCTGAGTTGAGAGTCTAATATACACTTCACATGTAATATGCCAATATTTTGTAGCAGTATTCCATCCTGTCAAGACTATTTTAGACACGTATATTGCTACCTTCTCACACCTTGCTTCACGCTTTCTAAAAAAAAAAATTTGAGAGCTCACAATGTGATGCCCATGATGATGTCTTCGTGAGGTGCTGGCAATGATTAGCAAATTAGATATTTTATGTCAGACAATCTAGCTACTGTGGGTATTAGCAGACGAACACAGATTTAATTTGATTGTGCTGGCTACATGTTTATAGAAATGCACTCACACAGAAGGCAAAGATTTGCATTTGCAGCGGGTGTGTGTTTGACAACTTTAATCATAATCTCATGTTGAAATCGCTTATTTCACTTGTGCCCGATGAAAAAGTGATGCAAAATATAAGATGACTAACTGAAGATTGTTTAATATATCACACTAAACAGTGCTCCCCACTGTAAGCTTTTCTTTTGAAAGAAAGGGTATTCGTGATATAATGTTTATGAAAGCTTTGCCAGTGGATCACAATGACTCCCACATAATTACAGTGAACTAAATTAAAAAAATAAATCTATTTCTTAGGAATTGAGAAATAACATTGGCTTCAATTCAGAAATATTAACAAAAACTATAACACAGTATGTGCATTATTTGGTGATAGCAAGCACGTTAAAAACATGTTGTCCTATACACCAAAGAACTCAATTAGCATCTGGGTTGGCCATTTTCCCATTCATTTCTATTTTCATGTGAGATGTTGGTTTATATAGGATGCAAATACGGTCCTACAAACAACATAGAAGTGGATAAGAAAATGCTGAGGCATACAAAGTGCATCCCATTGAGGCTGCAAATACAGTGTACCTGTCATGAGTGAAGTCGTATCACGACAACATTAGTTTTAATGCTTCTTGAGGAAGGATTGTCAGTATCAACAAGTACTTCATATTTTTTGCAGGCCATTGTATGAAGGCAAAGGCTTATTTAACCATTTTAAACATATGTTTAATGTCATGAAACAGATTGTGTTCACTACAAATATATATTTATAATATTTTGAACATTGAGTTACACATTATCTAGTGATATAGCATCAAAAGGCAATCACAAGTATTAAAATTGACATATGCTTACATGTTTTGTGAATGAAGTTATTATTTAAACACAGGGTATTTTTTTCTGAATTTACAAATACAAGATATAGCAGTGCCATACACCAATGATAAGTAGCTTACTATTTGAAAAGTCAGATTTCAGTGAGTTCAATGTAGGTGTATTTTGCAAAGGAGTCACCCACTGAACTTAAACCACTCCAATAAACCCCGTTTAAACATTTTATAGCCCCTGGTCAACACTTTTCAAACAACCCTTATGGGTGAAAATCTAAATCTGGTTTCTAGTAGAATGTTCTGACATTAGAATACTGAAATATAATGACTATTATTCAAAAGAGAAGATTGTTACTGGGGTACTAAATTTACCCTTAGAATGACTGTACCGTTATGTAGTTTTATTATTTGTTTAGCTACTTGACAAGTAGCAACTGTATAGCAGGAGATTGTAGACAATGGACCTATTCAGCGGTATGTGATAACCTTGTGATATTGTCAGTTGTAATCACTGAATAATGAGTCCTACTGAATTTTACAGCATTACACAAAACCCGTATTCCGTTCATTGCTTTTCTTTTGGCACTTTAATATTTAGTGTTTACTGTGTTTCTCTTTTTACTAGGCTAACACTTTCTGCATAGTTTCTGTACATGTTTGCCTGGTTTGTTTTATTTGTTCTTGCACAGTGCCTCCCCTGTCCAACTGCTCAGAATCTGTAGTTAATCTTCTCTTTGGAGTATTTCAGACAGAGCCAGGCTATTGCGTGCTCTCAGCCACATTAAATATTCCAAATCTGTAAAAATAGCCTTTTCTCAAAGATTTTGTGAAACAATGAACTTGGATTTACCGATACTATCTAAATGTACATATTTATTTGTTACCAAGAGCTATTGAAGTACGTAACCATCTCTTTTGCAGTATACAGTATTTCACGTTGAAGAAAATAAAAAAGCTTTATATTTGGAAGGCTTTGAATTTTAAACTTGTTCTACCGCATGTTGCTTTGCTATAGAGATAACACCTATCTTTGATGCTGTTACAATGGAGGACTCCTCAGTCTAATGCCTGTATTATTTAAAAAAAAAAGGAAAAAATGCACTGTTTTTACGCTATGTACCAGATAACAAAAACGTTTTCATACCTGATTGACAGGTAGTAATCTTTAAGTTCTTACAAGCAAACAGTATTTGTTTACTTTTCCATTGCTTTGAGGGTTTTTTCTTTCTTCAATAGACTGCTAATAAATTTTGCCTGGAATAAACCATGGATCAATCTTTCTTTAGTGTGAACAAAAAAAACATCACCTCAGTGTTCATGGTATAGACCAGGGTTTCATAAATATTTTTGCAACAGATTCAAATTACATACATGGTATACAATGACAACCCATATTTCTGTTTTAAAATTACCTCAGTGACCACGTTCATACAATGCAATATAAAATATTAATTCTGCAAATTATGTAATCAGACTTTCTGTAATGTTAGAGAAGTCTCCATCGAACGGATTACTGAAGAAGCTCTGATTTCCAATGTGGGCATTTTCATGGGACTTTATCAATATGAACCCATTGGGAGCCCACTGAAACAGCATGGCTGCCCAATTGTGAGTTCTGACCAAGGATTAAGAACGAAGGATATAGGGAAGATATACAGTTCAAATTAAACAGCAGTATATTTGAGTGTACCAGTTGCTATAAAGACAGACTTCCGAGTGGCAATAAATGATATGCTATGGGGTTTGTAGAGTTTGTTTTAGTTAATTTGTGACTTTTGAAGGAGTACTGTAACGGAGCTCCCTGTACCCCGACTGGGTACCTCCGCCAAAGGACCGCTTCTAGCTGAAACAGGGGACAAACCTCAGCACTCTTACGCTCAGTCGCCGTGACTTGACTGGGGCCCTGGAACCGAATGGGGAACTCACACTAGCAACCCCCAGGCACTGGATGACACTCCGTTCTGGGATCTCTAGTACTTACAAGGACTTTCCCTGTTAAATCCTCCACACTGGAACAGTGATTAAAGAATAGCCCTTTCCCCTCCCAGTAACCAGACGACACATAGTTCTGGGAGTACAAGCTGGAATACAATTATTGGCAGCCAAAACTGGCCTTTTATGCAGGTCCCCATGCAGGGGGACTACAGTAAAAACATATACACTATTACATTGGCTCTCAGGTCCAGGACACTCCCATACAAAAGATAATCCCTCCCCTGTGCCTGTAAGATAATTGAGTCTAGCACTGTATGAAACTGAATTATCTCCAAGCACAAAAAACACACATTTCCCAAACACCCCAAAAGTACCCTAAAAATACATAAAAACCCGCAAAAAAAGTTACATCCCTTGATAGCCCCAATCTGGGTGACCAACATATCCATAAATCACCCAGATTGGTTCAGGAATTTGACAAACCGCATGCATGGACCCCTAGCCAAAAATAGTCCCATGGAATCGCGGCTAAGTGCCGCTGGAGACTGACGAGGAACCGCAAAGTCTTCATGGCGAAAATAGTTCCACGGCTTTCACAGCTAAGTCCCCCTGAAGTCTATTCGCAGTTTTGGTCCATGCGAATGGCTGCAAGGGAGCTAGCGTTCGGTTCTATGCACACGAATGTAAAGTGCCGAGCCAGGCGAAATAAAATATGGGTCTTTACAGTCGCTGGCCTGGCCCATAGTCTGTGGGTAGGAGGCTGGCAAGCAGGCTCCTCCAGGAGTGCGTGGCAAACTCATGAGGACAGGGGAGTTTGTCACAAGTACTATTAAAAAAACAAAGGCAATCTGAATGGAGTAAAAACAAACCTGTTTTAGTGAAGATGCATGCTGTATTACACTGACTGCTGTTTTGCAGTGTATTTGGTAAGTGTACACTGATTGTATCATTGTGTACCCTAGTCTGTAACACGCACTAACTGCCAAGTCTGCTTGCTGCTTAGAGGTCTGTCTTTTGAGACAAAACTTGTTAAGTGTACTGCACAAAGCAGGAGATAAAACTGCACATCTATTATAAGTAACAGTTTTTATATGATGCCAAAATATTATGCCCAGGGTCACATATTGGTCTGACGAGGATTTAAACCTGGGATTCCAATAAAGTGCATTCTCATTCATTAAATGTAATTTCCCTAATGAAGTAATTCACAAATGGAGGATACCACACTCACACATGGGAATTCAGGGGCTTATCAGTGCCAGGGTTGGCAAAACCTAGTTTAGTAGATAAAATAAGTCGGGTCCAAGCAGTGGCGGATCCAGAGCCTGATCTCGGGAGGGGCACTTGTAGATTATTTAAAAAAAATAATCCTAGCACAATAACCACTACAGCTCAGTGTAGTAGTTATGGTGCCAGGATCCCACCCCAGAGTAAGTAGTCATACCGTTTAAGAACAGTTTGACAACTTACCTGGGGTCTGCTGGGATATAGGGCATAGGAGAAGTGGTGTGTGTTAGGGGTGAAAGGTGCAGTGTGTGTGTGAGCGGTGAAGTGAGTGTGAGTGCGTAAGGGGGCACTGTATGTGTATGGGGGGGCACTGTATGTATGTGTGGGGCAGTGTGTGCATGGGGGGCACTGTGTGTATGGGGGGGTCGTGTGTGTGTGTGTTTGGGGCAATGTGTGTATGGGGGGGCAGCAGTGTGTGTAGGGCACTGTGTGTGCAGTGTGTGCGGGGCAGTGTTTGTGGGGCAGTGTGTATGGGGACAGTGTTTGTGGGACAGTGTTTGTGGGGCAGTGTGTGTATGGGGGCAGTGTGTGTATGTGGGGGCAGTGTGTGTATGGGGTCAGTGTGTGTAGTGTTTGTATGTGGGGCAGTGTTTGTGGGGCAGTGTGTGTATGGGGTCAGTGTGTGTATGGGGACAGTGTGTATATGGGGACAGTGTGTGTATGGGGACAGTGTGTTTATGTATGGGGCAGTGTGTGTGTGAGGTCAGTGTGTGTATGGGGTCAGTGTGTTTATGGGGGCAGTGTTTGTGTGTATGGGGGCAGTGTTTGTGTGTATGGGGTCAGTGTGTGTGTGGGGTCAGTGTGTATATGGGGACAGTGTGTATATGGGGGCAGTGTTTGTGTTTATGGGGGAAGTGTTTGTGTGTATGGGGGCAGTGTGTGTGTGTATGGGGGCAGTGTGTGTATGTATGGGGTCAGTGTGTGTGTGGGGTCAGTGTGTGTGTGGGGTCAGTGTGTGTATGGGGTCAGTGTGTGTGTGGGGTCAGTGTGTGTGTGGGGTCAGTGTGTGTGTGGGGTCAGTGTGTGTGGGGTCAGTGTGTGTGGGGTCAGTGTGTGTAGTGTGTGTATGGGGTCAGTGTGTGTATGGGGTCAGTGTGTGTATGGGGTCAGTGTGTGTAGTGTGTGTATGGGGTCAGTGTGTGTATGGGGTCAGTGTGTGTAGTGTGTGTATGGGGTCAGTGTGTGTATGGGGACAGTGTGTGTATGGGGACAGTGTGTGTATGGGGGCAGTGTGTGTATGTATGATGGCAGTGTGTGTGGGGGGGCAGTGTGTGTGTGGGGGCAGTGTGTGTAGTGTGTGTATGGGGTCAGTGTGTGTATGGGGTCAGTGTGTGTATGGGGTCAGTGTGTGTATGGGGTCAGTGTGTGTAGTGTGTGTATGGGGTCAGTGTGTGTATGGGGTCAGTGTGTGTAGTGTGTGTATGGGGTCAGTGTGTGTAGTGTGTGTATGGGGTCAGTGTGTGTAGTGTGTGTATGGGGTCAGTGTGTGTAGTGTGTGTATGGGGTCAGTGTGTGTATGGGGTCAGTGTGTGTATGGGGTCAGTGTGTGTAGTGTGTGTATGGGGTCAGTGTGTGTATGGGGTCAGTGTGTGTAGTGTGTGTATGGGGTCAGTGTGTATATGGGGGCAGTGTATGTTGGGCAGTGTGTATGGGGGGGAGGGGAGGAAGGAAGGGAGGCTTTTTAATTTAAAAAAATGTATTTAATAAAATATATTTATGTCCCCCCTCCCTTCTTACCTTTATTGAGGAGGAGGGGGGACATTTCTGGATCCCTGGTGGTCCCAGTGGGGAATCCCTGGTGGTCCAGTGGTTCCAGTGAACTCTAGCCCGCGCTCCAGGGCTAGAGTTCACTCTCGTGAGATTTGGAGCGTTGCCGTGGTAACCGCGGCAACTCTCCAAATCTCGCGAGAGGAGGACCCGGAGGAGCTGCTGGTAACAGCTCCCGGGTCCTCTCTCCCTCCGCTTTCGGTCGGCTGTCAGTAATGTGCCTGCGGACCGGGGAGGGAGATCACTGATCTCCCTCCCCGGTCCGCAGGCACATTGCAGGGCTTGCGCTTGGGCAATGCCAGCCCTGCATTAGCCGGCAGGGGAGAATCTCGGGGGGGGCAATTGCCCCGTTGCCCCCCCCCCCCCTGGATCCGCCAATGGGTCCAAGCACTCAGGATTGCTGCAGGAAAGCAGGTTTATTGGAACAAAAAGTGCAAAGTTTCTCTGAAAAGGCAGTGTTTACATGAAAATACTTGCAGAGACAGAATATAGACACCAGAACAACTACATTTGACTTTCTGAAAAAAATTGACTTCATGAGCAGGCACACTATCTAAACATGCATACGAATTCGATATATGGTGTCCAATGTACGGATTACCTAATCAGTGCAGAATTTGCTACATACAATCCTTTTCTGCCTACATAGGCTTTGTCTTAATATGCTTTATTGTGCTGTGTAATCAATAAACTTTAAATATATATATATTTTTAAAGAGGTACTGCACTCATTAAGATAAAGAGGGCTGGGGGCATTGTGTCTTTTTAAAGTGCAACAATTTGAGAGGTGAACAATATGTATATTTTGATTGATATTCAAAGTTTTATTGTTTCAAAGGTCATTAACAACAAAATGTATGAGGCGACGTATACATAGGAAAACATACATACATATAGTAGCATGTTCTGTGAGATTGTTAACAATAGATTCAATATGTTCACATTCTATATACGTGAAGTATATCAGTGACTATGCACCACGAAAGTAGCATGAGTAAGCATTGAAAAGTAAATATCCTTGGAGAGTTGATTTGAGCGCAGGCTGCAAGACAGTTTGAAGATCTTAGTCCACTGTTCGTGTGTTAACAGAGCGTCCCAAGTCCCGTTCCCAGTATCTTGTGTAGTAAGGCAGCTGTTCTTCCATTTATGGGGAAGTTAGTAATTGATACATCAGGATATTGCATGCATCGGGGTGTGAGATTGAATACAAATAGTTTTATAAGAGGTTAATTGTCTATTTACTGAGGTAAGGTCGGGAACAGATTAAAGATTAATGATGTGTGAATCTGACCGTGAGCCACAGAGTACCCATTGGAACGAGATGGCTTCCACCTCAATCCATAGTTTGTCAGGTGGTGGGTGCAACCATCCGATAATCCTTTGCAAGTGAATTGCTTTGTGGTACTCCAACAGATCCAGGAGGCTCAGACCCCCTAAATGTTACGATGGCAAATTTAACTCTTGACTGCCGACGATACCATATAGTCTCGAGAATGACCATCAGACCTGCATGAAAAACATCTGTGGGACATGGAATTTGGCAAGGTCTGTGAGAGGTAAAGAAAGTATGGTCATATGTTTGTTTTCAAATCTTTAACACTGTCCAGCCATGTGATGTGAGGAAACCGCCACGCTGGGAGGTCCATTTGTACGCAAGCCAGATGACATTTAAGCAAAAGATACTAGAGAGCTCCACTGATATCCAGATTCCGAGGTATTTTAGACCTTCTTTGCACCATTGGAAGGGGAATATAGCTTTGAGTAAGACAGCAAGGGCCTATCCACAGCCAATCCCCAGGCTTACTGACTTTGTGAAATTGACCTTAAGGTTCAAGAACAAGCCATATTGATCTGAGCAGTGAGAAGAGGAGGCCATCCACGTGGATATTTTGCATTCCCCAGGTTACCCTAATTCCCGCGATCGATTCATTCTTGCGGATAGCATTTAAGAAGGGCTCCAGACTGAGGACAAATAAGAGAGGCGACATAGGCAACCCTTTGCATCCCATTTCAGATCTGAAAAGGGTCCTGAAGTACGCTATTGACATATACCTGTTGTCAGGATCGGGACAGGGATCCAACACGCAGAGTACAAAGAGAGGAAAGATACGTATACCGGGCCTTAGAATGGCCGGACTAACGTACCGAGAGTAATAGAGAATAGTCAGAGACAAGCCGAGGTCGAGGGAACGAGAAGACAGATAAGCGAGAGACAAGCCGGGTCAAGGGATAACAGAGAAGCAGGGTAGTACAACGAGCCGAGTCAAAACCAATAGAGCAAACAAGAATACCAGAGCGCTGAGTGACTAGACAAGCTAGAACCACGACAGGGCAATGAGCTGAAGTGAGAAGTAAGCTTAAATACCCTGGCTCTAGATGGTAATCACGCCTCTGACAAGTACCGATTGGATATCGGAGACTTGAGTGACAGGTCGCTCGTGATAGCGTCATGACGTCACGTATTGAGCGTCCTGCTAGAAAAGGACGTGGATTCCTCGCGGCCGGTGTTTAAGTGACTGGATGAACCGCGAGGAACGGAGGAAACAGCTCGCCTGGACGGATAAACCACCAAGTCTCTACCTCCCTTAGAGGTAGAGGCCTCAGGTACCCTGACAGTACCCCCCCTCTCAGATACGCCCACCGGGCGGAATGAACCGGGGCGAGATGGGAAGCGGAGGTGAAATGCTCTGCGAAGGCGAGAAGCATGAACGTCCTCCTGAGGTACCCAACTCCTCTCCTCAGGACCATATCCCCTCCAGTTGACCAGATATTGCAATTTTCCCCTTGAAATTCTGGAGTCAATGATGGAGCTGACCTCGTACTCCTCCCGACCCTCCACCTGAACAGGACGAGGTGAGGAGGCCTTAGAGGAGAATTTGTTGCAAATAAGAGGTTTCAACAAGGAGACATGAAAGGAGTTAGGAATGCGTAAGGCAGGTGGCAGAGCAAGGCGATACGCAACCGGGTTGATACGAGTGAGAACCCTGTAAGGGCCTATGAAACGAGGAGCAAATTTCATAGATGGAACTTTTAGGCGAATATTCTTGGTACTCAACCATACCCTATCCCCAGGAACAAAAACAGGAGCCGCTCTTCTATGCTTGTCAGCGTGTTTCTTGAACAGCGAGGAACTATGTAATAGAATTTGCCGAGTCTGATCCCATAATTTCTTCAGGTTGGCGACATGATCATCAACCGACGGTATCCCCTGAGAAGAGGAAACCGAAGGAAAAATCGAAGGATGAAAGCCATAGTTCATGAAGAACGGGCTAGAGCGAGTTGAATCGCAAACAAGGTTATTGTGTGCGAACTCCGCCCAAGGAATCAGACCGACCCAATCGTCCTGGTGTTCGGAAACAAAGCAACGTAGATACTGTTCGATCTTTTGATTAGTACGTTCAGCAGCTCCGTTAGACTGAGGGTGATAGGCAGAGGAGAAGTTCAATTTGATGCCCATTTGAGAACAAAAGGATCTCCAGAAACGTGAGACAAATTGAGAACCTCTATCAGAAACAATCTCTGAAGGAATCCCATGTAGGCGAAAAACCTCTCTCGCAAAAATCTCCGCCAATTCAGGAGAAGTCGGAAGTTTAGGTAATGGCACGAAATGGGCCATCTTAGTAAATCTATCCACCACCGTGAGAATAACAGTCTGTCTCTTGGAAGCAGGCAAATCAACGATAAAGTCTATGGACAAACAGGACCAAGGTTTCTCAGGAATGTCCAAGGGGTGTAACAGACCACATGGAGATGCATGAAGTAGTTTAGTCTTAGCACAAGTCTCACAAGCTGCGATGAACTCCTCAATATCTTTTCGAAGTGAAGGCCACCAGAAATCCTTGGATATCAGAGAGTATGTCTTGCGAATACCAGGATGACCAGCTATTTTACTTTCGTGAAAGCATTGTAAGAGCTCCAGTTGAAGTTCAGGAGGAACAAAGTTTCTTCCCTCAGGAGTGTTTCCAGGAGCTAGATGTTGTGACTTCAAGATCTGGTCAAGTAGCGGAGAATGAATTTTGAGACTGGTATTAGCAATAATATTGCATTTGGGTACAATGGAGGACAACAGTGGTTCAACTGAGGCAGAGGGCTCATATTGGCGAGATAGCGCATCGGCTTTAGAATTCTTTGACCCAGGTCTGTAAGTCAGAACGTAATTGAAATGGGTAAGAAACAACGACCAACGAGCCTGCCTGGAGGACAGACGTTTGGCCTCTCCGATATAAGACAAGTTTTTGTGGTCTGTCAGAATGGTAACAGGATGTAAAGTACCTTCCAATAGATGTCTCCACTCTTTCAAAGCCTTGATAACCGCTAGTAATTCTCTGTCACCAATGTCATACCTGCTCTCAGTACCGGTCAATTTTTTAGAGAAAAATCCACATGGATGTAATGGTTTATCAACACCCAACCTTTGAGATAGGACAGCACCTAAACCAGTCTCTGATGCGTCTACCTCAAGTAAAAAAGGCAGAGAAGTGTCGGGGTGAACTAAAATTGGAGCGGAAGCGAAAAGCTCCTTGAGAGTTTTGAACGCCAGGAGAGCTTCAGTAGTCCAATTCTTAGTATCAGCCCCCTGTTTGGTCATGTTAGTGATAGGTGCGATAATGGAAGAATAGCCCTTAATAAAGCGCCTATAATAATTAGAAAAACCAATAAATCTCTGTACGGCTTTAAGACCTTTGGGTAAAGGCCACTCTAGAATGGATTGGAGCTTATCCGGATCCATCTTAAATCCCTCCCCAGAGATCACATAGCCGAGAAAGGTTACCTGGGTTTGATCAAAGCTACATTTCTCCAGCTTGCAGTACAAGCCATGCTGGAGAAGCTTGTGCAAAACCCTCCTGACTTGCTTGTGATGAATCTCAATGTCACTAGAATGAATGAGTATATCATCTAGGTATACAATGACGCAATCTTGCTGAAATTCCCTAAGAACCTCATTTATCAGATCCTGGAATACAGCTGGTGCATTGCATAACCCAAAAGGCATAACAGTATATTCATAGTGACCATATCGAGTATTGAATGCCGTCATCCACTCATGTCCCTGCTGGATTCTCACCAAGTTATATGCCCCTCTGAGGTCTAACTTGGTGAAAATTGTAGAGCCCTTCAAACGATCGAAGAGTTCGGTAATCAAGGGGATTGGATAGGCATTTTTAATGGTTATCTTATTTAGGCCTCGATAATCAATACAAGGCCTCAGAGAACCATCCTTCTTTTTAACAAAAAAAAATCCAGCCCCGGCAGGGGAGGAGGACCTTCTAATGAATCCCTTGTCTAAATTTTCGTGAATATACTCCTCTAGAACTGAGTTCTCTTTCGTAGATAACGGGTATACATGACCTCTGGGCGGCATGGTACCAGGGAGTAGGTTAATTTTGCAATCAAAGGACCTGTGTGGGGGTAAGGTATCGGCTTTCTTTTTGTCAAATACAGCCTTTAAATCTAGATACTGAGACGGAATTTGTGTCTCTGTAGGATTATCAGAGTTAGCCGCTGTATTGGTTAAGCCGAGAGGTGAGACTTTCCGCAAGCATTTCTCTTGACAATTCTGTCCCCACGAAACTATCTCCCCTGACTCCCAATTAATAATAGGGTTATGTCTCCTCAACCAGGAGTACCCCAGCACTATGGGAATAGACGGAGAAGAAATGAGCAGTAAGGATATGTCTTCTCTATGTAGGATGCCAACAGTTAAGTTAATCGGTATGGTCTCATGGAAAATAACAGGCTCAAGTAACGGTCTACCATCGATGGCCTCAACGGCCAGTGGTGTCTCTTTTAACTGGGATGGAATAGCATGCTTGGCAGCAAAACCCTGATCTATAAAGCTCTCAGCAGCTCCAGAATCGATTAGTGCCATAGTCTTAACTACTCCCTTCTCCCACTTTAAAGAAACGGGTAACAGAAGCC
This sequence comes from Pelobates fuscus, assembly GCF_036172605.1. NCBI lineage: Eukaryota > Metazoa > Chordata > Amphibia > Anura > Pelobatidae > Pelobates > Pelobates fuscus. Next base: position 101,953,599 of record NC_086322.1, read on the forward strand.
TGAGCTCTTTGTAGTTGTGAATAGAGGACAAAGTAGAAACACCCAAGGCCTGTCCTCTAGAGGAACTTAGGTGCGAGCGTTTCCCGAACGATTGGGACAGTTTAGGCGTAAATGACCCCTGACTCCACAATACATACATAAGGCCTCCCTTCTCCTGTACTGTCTCTCACTCTCTGTGAGATGAGTACTGCCTATCTGCATAGGTTCAGGAATACGTAAGTCCTCGAACTCAGAAATTTGAAAGGTAGGCGCTAGTTTAAAGGAGGGTCTACGGGTCCTATCTCGAGTGTTCAGCCTCTCTCTTAAGCGTTCATCAATACGAGATATAAAAGAAATTAAATCCTCCAAATTTTCAGGGAGTTCTCTAGTAGCGACCTCGTCAAGAATTACATCTGATAACCCATTCAGAAACACATCTATATAAGCCTGTTCGTTCCACTTAACTTCTGCCGCCAAGGACCTGAACTCTAGTGCATAATCCACAAGTGTTCGATTGTCTTGTCTAAGGCGCAACAGTAATCTAGCTGCATTGACCCTCCTACCAGGGGGGTCAAAAGTTCTTCTAAACGCAGCTACAAAGGCATTATAATTATAGACTAGTGGGTTATCATTCTCCCATAAAGGATTGGCCCATCTCAAAGCTTTTTCAATGAGTAGAGTGATAATAAATCCAACCTTCGCTCTATCAGTAGGATAAGAGCGGGGTTGTAATTCGAAATGGATGCTAATCTGGTTTAGAAAGCCACGACACTTCTCCGGTGACCCGCCATAACGTACTGGTGGGGTAATACGGGAAGAAGCACCTACAGTGGCTACCTCTAGACCTGAGACTGCAGGAGAAATAGAAGGAGTACGTGTCTCCTCAGGTGGATTACTAGCACGGGACAAAAGTGCCTGTAGTGCCAAAGCCATCTGATCCATCCTATGCTCCATGGCGTCAAACCTGGGATCCGAAGAACCAAGCTGACTGTTTGTACCTGCAGGATCCATTGGCCCTGTCGTAATGTCAGGATCGGGACAGGGATCCAACACGCAGAGTACAAAGAGAGGAAAGATACGTATACCGGGCCTTAGAATGGCCGGACTAACGTACCGAGAGTAATAGAGAATAGTCAGAGACAAGCCGAGGTCGAGGGAACGAGAAGACAGATAAGCGAGAGACAAGCCGGGTCAAGGGATAACAGAGAAGCAGGGTAGTACAACGAGCCGAGTCAAAACCAATAGAGCAAACAAGAATACCAGAGCGCTGAGTGACTAGACAAGCTAGAACCACGACAGGGCAATGAGCTGAAGTGAGAAGTAAGCTTAAATACCCTGGCTCTAGATGGTAATCACGCCTCTGACAAGTACCGATTGGATATCGGAGACTTGAGTGACAGGTCGCTCGTGATAGCGTCATGACGTCACGTATTGAGCGTCCTGCTAGAAAAGGACGTGGATTCCTCGCGGCCGGTGTTTAAGTGACTGGATGAACCGCGAGGAACGGAGGAAACAGCTCGCCTGGACGGATAAACCACCAAGTCTCTACCTCCCTTAGAGGTAGAGGCCTCAGGTACCCTGACACCTGTGCCGTGGGGGCAAAGTACAGGGCCCATGCACATGCCAACATAGAAACATACATTTGTGGAAATAGCACTTAACTCTCTCTGATAGCATTGAGTATATAGAGTATCTGGGGTTCCAGTAGGTCATAGAGTGTAACGGATCGACGGGCACCCCGACTGGGTACCTCCGTTAAAGGATGCTCCTAGCATTTCCTGAGGACTCCAAGCACTCTGGCAGACACCACAATCACCGAAGCGGAGAAACATATAAATTCTCCCAAGCATATGAATGCTGTATACAGCCGTATAGGACAAACTATGCGAATAGGTTTACACTCCTAGCAGTCAAACTGGAACAGCATACAATAAATCCTCCCTCAATAATGAGACGACACTTCATTTTGAGGGTTAAGCAGGAACTAAAGATTTATTCACATAACCTCCTTTTAAGACAGACATTCTCCCATGCAAGGGAGGGATCCACAACAATTAGTACAGCCCATAATGTACCAGTTACCTCCCACACATCTCCTCTTAGAGTGACACATAATCCCATTATGCCAGACACAAATTCCCTGGGTTTCTGGATGTACCCCTAAACATAGGGGTACCCCTTTAAATGTTACATCCCCTGGTAGCCCTGATCTGGGTGAGACACATATCCAAAAATCACCCAGATCGGACCAGGGGTTCGGGAATTATGGAGGGTTAAATTTTTGACCGACCGCATGGCAAAAGTATCCGAAAATAGGTCCATGCACTTTGGCCCTGCGGGAAAAGGGAATGAAAACACACGAATTGCCTGTGTATGGAGCCTGGGGAGGATTCAAATGAATCCCCTTGTTCGTGGGGTTCTTTCTACCGAACAGCAGGCCATTCTGTAGTTTCTACACGAATTGCTGGAAGTCTGGAGGTCTCAGCGGTGTTTGCCTAGTCGAGTTTCCGATTTTAGTTCCAGACACTCGATGGCAAAACACCGCTGTTTGGGAGTTTAAGATGGCCGCCGCCACATGTTTGTTTCCCGAATGGCGGCCACCCAGAGGACGAAGAACACATTACGTAAATGGCCAATTACCCATTTGCAACATTGTTGCAAACGGTAATTTGAGGCACACTTATTCCTGGGTGTTCTGGTTGTTCGGTAGTTTCACTCAATATAATGAATGCAGTGATTGTACCAAACAATCAGCCGAATGCTACATACACATATACAATTTTACCGAACACATAATAACATACATAATATTTAAGACAGCCCGAATGCAATCTGCTACACAGTCTTAAAGGGGCATTGTTCCTAAAAGTCATAATATGTCCACGGATGGACACATGCCCAAATATTGCAATCCAAAGTACAAATTTACCAGGGGCCATAGTCAGCAGGTAGGAGGCGGGCAGCCAGGCCTCTCCAATGCCCAGTGGCGAGGCGGGTTCCGCCACAGAGAGTATCTTGTAATATTTAATGCTTAATCCGTTGGGTCCCGGGCTTTTGCCAGGTGTTGTGAACTTAAAAGCGAATGCTAGTTCTTCCGACGTAATCGATTCCTCTAAGTTGTGCGCAAGGTCAGAGTTCAGTTTAGATATGAGGTGCCATCATACATAGTCTTTTTCGCAGGTTTGGCCGTGATCTCAGATTTTGTTAAAGAGAAAGGTATGTTGTATTGTCTGGTGTAACATTGCCGATAACAAGCCGCTATAGTTTTTGGAGTAGAGCAACTGGTACCAGTGTGAATGATCTTCTGCATGCTCTGCAAGGCTCTGGCTAACTGTTTCCTGCTCCATATTCATAGTAGGATTGTTGAGGAGTATTGAGTTTAGCCCGGGCTGATGTCAATTTCTTGTAAGTATCGTCGTATAGTGAGGTTTTGTGCAAGGTTTGTGCGTGATGAGGTTCTTAATCTCTTAAGCATTGAGCCATGCTTCATAAGTGTCACGTATTCACCCGCACATAAAAATGTGGTTATTGGCATTTACTGTCCTGACAGGAAAAGTTGTGCCGAGCAACATTACCGTCCTGACAGGAAAAGTTGTGCCGAGTAGCAATCATGCACATGGAAACCTGGTAAATACTTTTGGGGTCAAAGACGGGTCATGGCCAATCAAATCCACAGGAGGGTTTGTGCTGAGCAGCAATCATGCACATGGAAACTGGTAATAACCTTTGGGGTCAAAGGCCGGTTACAGTCAATCTGATCCACAGGAGGGGTATTTAAACCCAATTCTCCTCTTGCTCACTGTCCTGTCGTGGTTTCATGCCTATGGTTATCCGAGAGTGCGTCTCTGATCTTGCTTTTCCGGTATTTGACTTTAGCTTTGTTTTGACTTCCCAGAAATCTGGTATCCTTGACTCTTGGCTTTCTCTCATATTTGTGTCTGATTCTGTGTCCCTGACCTCGGCAAGTATTTTGACTATTCTTGGAGTCGTTAAGTCCGGCCATATGTTATCCTTAGTCCTAGGTGTGACACAGTACTGCGTGCTGGATCAACTTGTACTCCTGACAATAAGTAAGCCTCTTACAACGCATTTATGAGTCTCCCACATCTTGTCTGGGGAAGAATCTGGTATCTTATTGATATGGAATAATTGTTAGAGTTGTTCGTGGAGGTCCGCTGATATAAGTGGGTCCTCAATAAGCAACTTGTTTCCAAATCCATTGTTTGCAAGAGGACAAAGGGGAGGTGATTGATACGATCACAGTGGCATGGTCAGATCAATTCATCGGAGCGATGTAGGCAGAACTAAGTTCATCTAAGTGTCTGTGTTGAACAAAAAAAAAGCCAATACGGGAGTTGGCGTTATAAGGGGAAAAGAAAAAGGTATAGTCTCTGTCTGCATGGTGTAGCGTGAGCCAGTAATCAGAGAGTTGAAATTCATGAAGAAGAGCCGTCATGCCTCTAATTACATGTTCAGGGTATGCCGAGGTTCCCACGGACAAATCCACTTTAGGATCCATGGGGGTATTAAAGTCACCACCCAGGATAAGCATTCCCTCGCTGAATGTTTTAAGGATACAAAGCGTCACAGCCAGCAATGGTCTCTGCCTCTTATTTAAGTATAGGTTCACAAAAGTAAATGTTGACTCGTTGATTTTCCCTTTCAGGAAGAGATATCCCTCGGGATCTGTTAGTACATCTTCTTACATAAGTAGACATCCGCCGAAAATAGAATAGCTACTCCTTTAGTCTTGGCGGAGGAAAACACCTAGCGGTTAATATTTATTGGAAAACCAGGGAATTCCCACCGACAAAGTGTGTCTCCTGGAAAAAGGCCACAGAAAAGCGAAGTGCCCTAGGTTCACGGAGTGCTCTGTTTAATGCATTAGGGGAATTCAGTCCCCGCACTTTGACAGTCTAAAGCGAGAGCCCAAGTCCGTTCCCAGTTGTCTTACACAGTTAATAGGGGGAAAGAGGAAGCAGCTGCTTCCCCGAGAGAAAAAAAAAAATGAAAGGAGAGTTACATTTTTTAAGAGGGTTAAGGGAGTATAAAGAAAAAATTAGGTGTTGCGCTGGCAACTGTGGTAAGAGGTAGTGTGCCTCTAGAAGTGGAGGCCAGAGGACTAGAGTACCTCCAACGCTCACCTCCAGAAAGTTGGCAGTAAACCCATGGGGTGGATTGCTCACAACGGTATGACCGTGAAATAAGGAGAGAAATAATAGGTAAAAAGAGAACAGGAAAAGGAAGAAGAGGAGCTTCACTGTCCATTAACAACTGATGGTCTTCCATAAATGGCTAATTACAAGTACAGAATCTTGTCCAGATGACTGAATCAGTATAGTGAACCGTAAATATTTTCTACTCAAGTATCAATTGAATTAGTGTATGCAAGTACCATGACCCGTCTATCCCTTTACAGGGCATAAAAATGTAGCCCAGCACCACTGTCTTGCCTGCAAACATTCCAAGAATGTTGTATGAGTAGAGAGAGGTTTTTTTTTTTGTTTGTTTTTTTAAATATTACTTTTGCAGGAACATAACTGCTGCTCAAAATTTTCTTGTCTCAGTATTCACCTGTCTTAACATAGGGTAATCCAAGGCCCAACTTCCTCTCAATATTCCCCGCACGTGGTGCTCAGGTTCATCCCCCTAACTGTTCTACCCTCCTTACTCTATTCCCAGCTGTCTAGGAAGGCTCTTGTGGTAAGGGACACAAGTCCAGTTGGGTCATAAGTCATGGCCAGTCTGGCATATGTTATCCCCCATCCTGTCCTGTTTTATGTTGGGAGCCCCCTCTAACGTTATCCTCAGTCACGTTTCCCCACTTTTACTGTCCTCTACTCTCTGGTCAGGTCTATGTGGCTCCTGGTATCCATCTTGCCACCCTCTCTGGGCCCTCTTCTGAGGAGAGAACCCTTACATAAAGCATGTCAAACTCGCGGCCCACAATGAATATTTTTGCCGCCCAGCGAGCCGCAAGTTTGACATGTTTAGTAATGCAGAGTAGGCACCTGCTCGCTAGGGATCGACCGATTATCGGTTTTACCGATATTATCGGCCAATAATTGGTATTTTTGGCAATATCTGTATCGGCCAATATAGATATCGATATTGCCGATAATACATACCAGGATCGCCAGGCTCATTACAAGCCCGGTGGTCCTGGGGGGGGGGGGGGGGGGGGCAGCAAGCTGTTACTTACCTCCCAGCAGCACCTCCAGCTCCCTACACAGTCCATGCCACTGGACCACCAGGGAATGCCACTCCCCCCCCTCCCTGGCCAGGTAACAGGAAGGGGGAACAAAAAATAAAACAGGTAAATATTAAAATTAAACTAAAAAATGCCCTCCCCTCCTGCCCATTTTACACAAATTACATCCCTTCACAAACACACACACTATACAAACACACACACACTGCATTCATTATATACACAAACTATACAAACACACACACTCTCTGTGTGTGTGTATATAATGCAGTGTGTGTGTATAATGAATGTAGTGTGTGTGTGTATATAATGCAGAGTGTGTGTGTTTGTGTAGTGTGTGTATATAATGCACACACACTCTGCATTATATACACACACTACACAAACACACTCTGCATTATATACAACTCGTAAAGAGGCCATATTAGATTTAGTGTTAACAAATGGATATTTGGTATCAGATATTACTGTAGGTGAAAGTTTAGGATCCAGTGATCATCCGTCAGTGTGGTTTAATATAAGAACACCACAAAAAAAAACACAAAGTTTTAGACATTAGAAAAACAGATTTTTCTAAAATTAGAACATGTGTAAAGGAGTCATTATCAGACTGGAGCAATTTAAATGGAGTCCAAGAGAAATGGGTTTATTTAAAAGTTGCACTGCTGGAGGCAACCAAAAATTACATTAGGCTTGTCAGTAAAAGCAAAAAATTCAAGAAACCACTGTGGTACTCCGCAGATGTGGCCAAAATAGTAAAAAACTAAAAGTTGGCATTTAGTAATTATAAAAAAAAAAAAAAAAACAGAGTGAGGAAGATAGACAGACAGATTTATGAGATTAGAATGAAGAGAGGTGCAGGCACTCCTTGGTTCAAGACAGGCACTTAATTTGGAACTACAATAGCAACGTTTCGACCCAAAGGTCTTTGTCAAGCTCGAAACGTTGCTGTTGTGGTTCCAAATAAAGTGCCTGTCTAAAGTGCCTGTCTTGAACCAAGGAATGCCTGGACCTCTCTTCATTTTATCTTACTATTTGGGAATCTGGTGTTTGGTTCCGGTACAGCAAGCAACCTGGTTCAGACTGATGGGAGTGAGTGCAGTTCTACACATATTACAAAAAAGATTTATAAGATTTGACAGAAAGAGGCGAAGCAAGTTATAAGAGCTTCCAAATCACACACACAAGAGAAAATAGCAGTCAGTAAAAAAAACATTTTTAGATACATAAATGAGAAAAGGAAAGTAAAACAAGGATTAGTTAGATTAAAAACAAAAGAAGGAAGGTATGTAGAAGAGGATAAAGGTCTAGCTGACTGCCTCAATTAATATTTTTGTTCAGTATTTACAGATGAAAATGAAGGAAGGAAAAAGTTAGGAAAAATCAGTTAGGAAAACAGAGGAAGAGATTCTATTTCAACTGTCAAAAATAAAGACAAATAAGTCAATGGGACCTGATGGAATACACCCAAAGTTATTAAAAGAGCTTAGTGGTATACTAGCAAAACCATTAACAGATTTATTTAACCAATCATTGTTAACAAGAGTAGTCCCAGAAGATTCGAAGTTAGCGAATGTTGTGCCGATTCACAAAAAAGGTAGTAGGGAGGAGTCGGGCAACTATAGGCCAGTAAGCCTTACTTCAGTAGTGGGGAAAGTAATGGAAACCATATTAAAGTATAGGATTGTTGAACATCTAAAATCACATGGATTTCAAGATCAGAGACAAAATGGTTTTACTTCAGGGAGATCATGCCAAACTAATCTAATTGATTTTTTTGATTGGGTAACTAAAATAATAGATCAGGGTGGTGCAGTAGACATTGGTTACCTAGATTTCAGTAAGGCTTTTGACACTGTTGCACATAGAAGACTTATCAATAAACTGTAATAGTTAAGTTTGGATTCCAATATTGTTGAATGGGTAAGGCAGTGGCTGAGTGACAGGCAGCAGAGGTTTGTAGTCAATGGAGTATATTCGAAGCATGGGCTTGTCACCAGTGGGGTACTGTCAGGGTGGCGGTCCGGTGTCCGGAACCCAGACAACAGTGTCCAGGCGGCGGAGCAGGACCGGGACCCAGTATGCCTGATGTTCAGAGTAGGAGTCATAGTGTGGAGGTGGATTAGCAGGGTCTGGTGCAGGGTAACCGCACGCCCCCTGGTGTTGAGCACCAGCGTTTGTGCAGCCACATACCAAGACCCTGAATCAGCTTCAGCGGATACCAGGAACTAGGAGCATGGAAATTAGCAGACCTCCCAGGAGCTGAATAGGGAGGCTCTGCAGCAAGATTGTATCCAGTACTAGAAACCAGGCAAGACTAGAGATAGGCACCAAACATGAAAACAAGACAGAACTAATAGAACCCAGAACCAGAGAAGGATAGTAAGCTAAACCCAGAACATATACACAAGACATGAGGAGAACATGAACATAACATGGGCATGACTAGACAGGACTGTACATGGACTGGGATACAAACTAAAACAAGACAAGATAACATAGGCAAAACAAGAGGAGAAATAACTAAGTACTACATATGGAAATTATGGGGGTTTAGTCACACTATATGATCATACATTGCATACGCCTGCCAACAACGCCAATGTACCCCATATCTGGCAGGTCCTACACTGCCTAATGTATGCTAAAACAACCAAAATACATATATAGCACTTACCTGCAAGAAAGGGCAGAAGCCTTGATGAGCTGCCTGTAGGAACACTGAAACAGAGTGAAAGATGGAAAACAAACGGGTGTGGCAACATAAAACAAACATTTAACCCCTTAAGGACACATGACGTGTGTGACACGTCATGATTCCCTTTTATTCCAGAAGTTTGGTCCTTAAGGGGTTAAATGAAACCTGGAGACTGGGAATCCCAGGGATGGATTACAGGAATGAACCCAGAAATCCCAGCATAAAGAAAACCAGACATAGAATAGAAAACCAAGAAAAACTAAACAAGAATTGTAACAAGAGTACTGGATACTAGAAGCCAAGGCCAGACATCTCCACAGAACAGAGCAGGACGTTACAGGTACCTCGTTGATCTATACTTGGACCCATTCGCTTTAATATTTTTATTAGTGATATTGCAGAAGGTCTTGATGGTAAGGCATGTCTTTTTGCTGATGATACGAAGATATGTAACAGGGTTGATGTTCCAGGAGGGATAAGCCAAATGGCTAATGATTTAGGTAAACTAGAAAAATGGTCAGAGTTGTGGGAACTGGCATTTAATGTGGATAAGTGCAAGATAATGCATCTTGGATGTAAAAACCCAAGGGCAGAGTACAGAATATTTGATAGAGTCCTTACTTCAACATCTGAGGAAAGGGATTTAGGAGTCATTATTTCTGATGACTTAAAGGTAGGCAGACAATGTAATAGAGCAGCAGGAAATGCTAGCAGAATGCTTGGTTGTATAGAGGTATTAGCAATAGAAAGATGGAAGTGCTCATGCCATTGTACAGAACACTGGTGAGACCTCACTTGGAGCTAAGATTGATTACTTAATGAACCAACTTAAGGGTAAAGCCTTAACTTGGGCCAATCCATTATGGTAGAGTAATAGGAGTATAGCTTATAATTACCAGGAATTCCTATGCGGAATTCAAATTAACATTTGAACCGTTAGGCAGGGATGCCCTAAAGCGGATCAAACAAGGGAACCGGTCTATTTCAGATTATGCCATAGAATTTCAAACCTTGGCTTCTGAGGTAGACTGGACTAATAGCTGATTGATCTCTGCATTTAAAGAAGGTTTATCCAAGGCTATTCTTGATGAAATTGCTGCCAAAGATCTACATAAGAGATTAAATGACTTCATCACATATGTGAGGCAGATCGATAACAGAATAAGGACCAGGGAAATTATCATAAATAGAACCAGACGTATGGCTATGTCACTGGCACCTCGTTTATCCAAACCTGTTGTTCCTGGCCTCTCTGTACAGTCTGAACCCGAACCTATGCAGTTAGGGGTTACTAGACTGTCAGAGGCAGAGAAACAGTATAGGAGAAAGGAGGGTCTATGTTTATACTGTGGCAAAAAAAGGACATATGAGAGATGCTTGCCCCATACGTCCGGAAAACATCCGCACCTAAGAACCTTAAGGGGACAGGTCTTGTGATGGATACATCCTCTAGTAATAACCAAAGTAGATTCCTCCTTGGCATCACCGCCCTTTGCAACAAGAAAAGCCTTTCATGCAAAGCCCTGATAGACTCGGCAGGAAACTTTATTGACATGTATTTTGTTAAAAAAAACATTTCATACCTATCAAGGAGAGATCATCACCTCAAGTCGTTGAGGCTATTGACGGGAGACCTCTATCTCTCTCAACCTCTGATTACCCACGAAGCCATGACTATTAGCATTAGTATAGGAGCTTTACACAAGGAAAACATAACATTTCAGATAATTGCTTCCCCTTCTTGTCCCATCATATTAGGATTTCCATGGCTCATCAAGCACAACCCTCATATTTACTGGGCTAAGGGCGAAATACTGGAATGGGGTAAAGACTGTACTGAGAGGTGCATGTTACTCATCACTAAGAGAGTGGGCATCGTCACTTTGCCTACTGCTACACCTCAGACTTTCGAAATTCCCATAGAGTACTAGGAGGTTAAAGAGGCGTTCAGTAAGAGTCAGACCAATATTCTACCTCCTCACAGATCGTATGATTGCTCCATAGATCTGTTACCCGGTGCTATGCCCCCTAGGGGGGCAGTATATGCCTTATCCCCACAGGAGAGTAGAATCATGGAAGAGTATATCAAGAATTCTTTAATTAAAGGCCACACACGTAAGTCATCCTCGCCTGCTGGAGCAGGGTTCTTTTTTGTATCCAAAAAACATGGAGAATTAAGCCCATGCATCGATTACAGGGCATTAAAGAAGATCACCATAACAAATGCCTATCCTATAAACTAGAGGCTGTTCTACACTGGCCAATACCTAATGGGTTAAAAGCCATACAAAGGTTTATTGGTTTTGCTAATTATTACAGGAGATTCATCAAAGGGTTCTCTCTTGTGATAGCCTCCATCACCAATATGACACGTAAGAGTGCTAGTTGTACTATATGGTCTAAAGAAGCTAGAGAGGCTTTTGATCTTCTTAAATAATTGTTTGCATTTGCTGACATATTGGTACATACTGACGTTAGCAAATCCTTTATACTGGAGGTTGAGAGGCAGGGGCTGAGAGGGAGAGTCAGAATACCCTTTTACATCCTTGCGGGTACTTTTATAGAAAGTTGTCTCCAGCGTAGCGTAACTACGATATTGGTAACAGAGAATTGTTGGCCATTGGCGACATCTTTTAGAGGGTTCCAAGGATCCCCTTCTGATCATAATGGATCACAAAAAAGGGGGGGATAAATTCACAGGGAGGGAGGGGGGGGGATAAATTCACTGGGGGGGGGGGAATAAATTCACAGGGAGGGGGGAGATAAATTCACAGGCAGGGAGGGGGGATAAATTCACAGGGAGGGAGGGGGGGATAAATTCACAGGGAGGGAGGGGGGGATAAATTCACAGGGAGGGAGGGGGGGATAAATTCACAGGGAGGGAGGGGGGATAAATTCACAGGGAGGGAGGGGGGGATAAATTCACAGGGAGGGAAGGGGGGATAAATTCACAGGGAGGGAGGGGGGGGGATAAATTCACAGGGAGGGAGGGGGGGATAAATTCACAGGGAGGGATAAATTCACAGGGAGGGAGGGGGTGGGATAAATTCACAGGGAGGGAGGGGTGGGATAAATTCACAGGGAGGGAGGGGGGGATAAATTCACAGGGAGGGGGGATTAATTGACAGGGAGGGGGGAGTGGGGAATAAATGGACAGGGAGGGGGGAAATAAACGGATAGGGAGGGGTGGGGAATAAATGGACAGAGAGGGGGGGAATAAATGGACAGGGGGGAAATAAATGGACAGAGGGGGGATACATGGACAGGGCGGGATAAATGGACAGGGAGGGTGGGGAATAAATGGACAGGGAGGGTGGGAAATAAATGGACAGGGAGGGGGGGAAATAAATGGACAGGGAGGGGGGAAATAAATGGACAGGGATGGGTGGGGAATAAATGGACAGGGAGGGGGGAAATAAATGGACAAGGAGGGGGGAAATAAATGGACAAGGAGGGGTGGGGAATAAATGGACAGGGAGGAAATAAATGGACGGGGGGAATAAATGGACAGTGAAGGGGGTGAATAAATGGACAGGGAGGGGGGGGATAAATGGACGGGGGGGATAAATGGACATGGAGGGGGGCGAATAAATGGACAGGGAGGGGGGAATAAATGGACCGGCAGGGTGGGGGGAATAAATTGAAAGGGAGGGGGAAGAAATTGACAAGGTGGGTGGGAAGAAATTGACAGGGAGGGGAATTGACGGTTTTAGGAGGGGGGATGAGAGTGGGGAGGGGAGAAGACAGTGACAACGGGGGAGACGAGAGTGACAAGGGATGGGGGAGAAGAGAGGGACACGCAGGGGAGAAGAGAGTGACAAGGGAGGGGGAGAAGAGAGGGACAAGAGGGGGGAGAAGAGAGGGACAAGAGGGGGGAGAAGAGAGGGACAAGGGGGGAGAAGAGAGGGACAAGGGGGGAGAAGAGAGGGACAAGGGGGGGAGAAGAGAGGGACAAGGGGGGGGGAGAGATTGACATCCATCACACACACACAATGCACCCCTTGCACACAGAAAAACACACAATGCACAATGTGATGTGACAGATCCAACGGCTGCCTGAACCCTTCTCTCCTGTACTCTAAGTACATATGATGTATGTGGGGGGGGGGGGGGTCTGCTTATTATTCTGCTTAAAAGTCTGAGCAGTAAACTTTGGATATACTGACCACTTCCGTGTCAGAAAAGTTAAAAAAAGTTAAAAAAAAAGTTAATGCCTTGTGTTTGCCATATCTGTAATAAACAGTGTTTGGCAATATTTGTATGTTTAAAAAAAATAAAAAATTACTGTCTGTTACCAAAAATCATTTTTCAATAAATTGTACAATAATTGTACATTTGAATATCTACTTGCCATTATTCTGACTATGATTCAGCTTTCAGAGCTAGTTATTACTTACATTATTACAAAAAACAGTAATAATTGAATGCAGTGACAATAATTTATGAAAATAAAGAGTGGACACATAGTCCTACAGATACAACCGGCCCTTTGAGGGTGACCAAACTGCTGATGCGGCCCCCGATGAATTTGAGTTTGACACCCCTGCCCTAGATAAATTGTTTATTCCGTTGCTTGAAAGAAAGGAGGTGATGAGGGTATTCCACAACAATGTGACTGCTAGGCATCCAGGTATTAGTAAGACCATATCCGCTGTCTCGAGATCATTTTGGTGGGATTCACTCTGGAAAGAGATCAAATATTATGTGGAGGCCTGTTCAGTATGTGCAGTTTCTAAAGTTCCTCATAAACTTCCATGTGGATTATTACATCCTCTTCCTGTACCCTGTGTTCCATGGTCCCATTTGTCCATGGATTTCATCGTAAAACTTTCGAGTTCTAATGGTTATACCACCATCCTTATGGTGGTTGATTGGTTTTCCAAGATGGCTCATTTTATTCCACTTAAAAAATTCCTGTCTTTACAAAACCTGGTTCTTATATTTATACGCGACATTGTCAGACTACACGGTATTCCTCAAAATATTGTGTCTGACAGGGGTTCTCAGTTTGTGTCTCCATATTGGAGAGCTTTTAGTAAACAGCTGGGTATTGAATTATTCTCTTCTTCTTACCATCCCCAAACCAATGGTATGGCTGAGAGGGCTAACCAATCCTTGGAACTGTATGTACATTGTTTTATGAATAGCACACAGGATAGCTGGTCTGAATTACTGCCCTGGGCTGAGTTTGCCAGAAACAATGCTACCCATGACTCGTCTGGATATAGTCCATTCTTTGTCAATAACGGTTGTCATCCTACTGTTCTACCAGCTGTATTCTCTGACACTGCTATCCCTGCTCTGGATGATCACCTTATTTCTATTAGTGGTACTTGGTCCAAAGTTTACTACGCTCTTGAGACTGCGGCTGCTCATTTCAAATGTCATGCTGATAAATGCCAATCCTGTTTACCAGGTGGGTGAGAGGGTGAGGTTATCATCGCGCAACAAAGTTCCTAGCATGAAGTTTGCCCCCAGATTTCTTGGTTCATTTCGTGTTGTTCGGAGAATTAACCCTGTTTCCTATTCTCTGGCGCTACCCGCCTCCTTGCGTATTCCTAATTCATTTCATGTTTCCTTACTCAAACCACTTATTTGCAATAGGTATACTGTCTCTGTTGTTCCCTCTCCTCCTTTGATCGCTTCTGGATAGGAGGAGTACAAGGTCTCCTCCATAATTGATTCCAGGTTTTCTTGTAGTTCCTTACAATACTTAGTTGATTGGATGGGGTATGGGCCTGCCGATCGTTTTTGGGTTTCGGCTTCCAAAATACATGCTGGCCGCATGATTTATTCTTTTCACGCCAAGTTTCCTCTCAAACCTGGTCCTGTCCACCCAGTGGGAGGTCTTCAAGTGGGGGAGTACTGTCACGGTGCCGCAGGTTTCTGTTTGTGTGACCGCACTGAAATACAGCGTTCACGCCGACAGAAATAAGAAACACTTATCTTGCCCGTGGCAGAGCCTCCTTCCATCCTGGTTCCCAGCGTGTGCGGCGTTAATAGAGACGCCGGCCGCTGCGGTTCCGTCTTTAATAGGGAAATAGCCTTGTCCCTTATAAATGATGGCGCTTACGTGCGTGCGGCGTCGCGTCATAAACGTGCACGCATGTTTTGGGGTCAGAGGCCTCAGACAGCCAATTACAACATTAGGAGGGTTATTTAAACCCAAATTACCTTTTGATCAGTGCCCTGATCTTAGTATTTGTGGTATTTGACTTTGGCTTAGTTTGACTTCCCTGATTTCTGGTATCCTTGACTTTTGGCTTTCCCTCATCGTTGTGTCTTGTTCTGTACCCCTGATGTCGGCAAGTATTCTAACTATTCTTGGATACGTTAAGTCCAGCCATTCTCAGGTCCGGTTATACGTTATCCTTAGTCCTAGGTGTGATACTATTTCTGCGTGCTGCATCACTTAGTAATCCTGACACTTAGATCATATATATATATATGAACTAAATACTTTTACTTTTTTAAACTTTTATTTAAAAACTTTCTTGCAGGCATTAGGAGTACCACAATTTGTTTTAAAGAGTTTTAAGAAAAAAGCCTCTTTTCTCATCCAAAACTCAAGCATCTTCAGTTTACCAGGCACTACTGGAACTACATGTGGGATTGGTTTCTATGGCAAGATGAAAATCAAATAGAGAAGTAGCCATATGGTAAAGTACCTCATGCCGACGGTTATGGTATATGGTAGTGGCTCTAATATTTTGGTGCTGGTTTTCTGCCGGAGGACCTGAACATTATGTTAAGTCCATAATGCCATGTATCCTTTCATATATCAACAGATATAAAATTAAGACCTGACTGCATCTTACAGCTTAAAATGGACTGTGAGCTATGGGTGAATCTTCCAGCAGGACAATGATCCAAAACATGCATCAAAATCAACACCAAAATGGTTTACAGATCACAAAATCAAGGTCCTGCCATGGCTATTCAAATCCCCTGACTTTGCCCCTGGACTCTCAGTGTAATGTATGATGAAGCTCCACTGACCCTTCCCTTTTCATAACTTAGCTTATACTTTTGGCAAGATGCGCATTTGGCGCAAAACCTCCAGCGAACTCTTAAACGCAAAGCTTACCGTTTAACACTTTTTCTTTGTTGTTTCAATATGTCGTATAAGCCTATAACCCAACGACTAATCTACTGTACATAGTATAAAGCTACAGTTACTAGCCTAACAACCTGCCACTCTTACCACTATGCTTAGGCGGCATGTATGTCGCACTATATATAAGCCACACGCTTATAACCTGTCTGATTTCCATATAATTTTACTAACTACACACCCAGCTTCAGACCCTAAGCAACCTCCTAGTATAAGGCTTCAGACCCTAAGCACAAAAATTACAGAAAGATGTACAGATTGGATAGCTCCCCTTTAAAAGAAAGGAAAGGGGGAAGCTCCCAATCAACCTGGTACGTATTTGAAAAAGAACGCCAATTGATACAAACATATACCTATAGATATGTCCAAATTGGAAAAGGTAGCTACAGGGAAAGCCTATAGAAATATTTGAGACACTAGATAAACATGTATCCTAACATAAACAGTGATACACTGTAACTTTATTAAACATACTGTAGAGAGGGTACAATGTGTCAGTGTCCAAAAAATGCTTTAAACCCTGAAATCCTATGTGGATATATCTCAATATCCAAATAACAATTAAGGCATATCAAATGCTAAAATATTGAGATGTATTTGTACTGAGTAATCCACAGAGGAGAAAAAAGTAAATGCAATACCTTAAGATCTTATAGTAGTTAAACAGGTGGGGCAGTGGAGACAGTATAGCATAGTATGAGAAAGGACACCAACTGTACGTTATACAATAGCTTTAAAGTTGCTTATTAAATGCATAGGAGTAATAGGATAGAATATATACAGTGGTAGAAGTAATACAATAGAGGAAGAGATCTCCTAATAATCACCACTATTCTGAACTCCTATAATCTCCCCTTAACACCTTCATGGGTGTTCTAACGTTGGTAAATTGCTATGCTCTGTCCCCTTAGACTGCAGTCACTACACTAGTATAGCTCCTAAAGAAATAAACATTTAAACTAACGAAAAAATAAAAAATGAATAAGTGTCAACAAAGGATTCCCTCGTGCATCGTGAGGTGCTCAGTGAGTGAGGGAGATCCAAAAAGAAAAACCCGACGCGCGTTTCAGAGTACAAGACTCCTTTGTCAGGGGCTGCGCAACCTCCTAGTATAAGACCCTATTCAGACCCTACCCAATTCAGACCCTAAGCAACCTCCTAGTATAAGGCTTCAGACTATGCGCTGACCCCTCTTAACATAAGCAACAGGATTCAACGAGTTTAAAGCGAATAATGCCTAGAATGTGCAACAGGTTAAACGTACAGTGTTAGGCATGAGCAACAAGCATAAACACATAAATGACTAGTATGTATAACGAGTCTCCAGGTATAATGTTTAGCATGTGCAGCAGTGGCAAATTGTACTAGATTTGCTGAGTTTTCTATACCCTCACAGAATGTACTCCCATACATATACTGCACCCCTCTCACACACGCACTACCCCTCCATACACACACTGCAACCCTCACATACACTGCACCACTCTCACACACACACACACTACAGCCACTATCCCAGCAGACCCTGGGTAAGTTATCAAACTTTTTTTAAACGGTTTGACTACTTACACTAGGAGGGCACCACAGCAAATCCTGGCACCAAAACCACTACAGAGAGCTGTAGTGGTTATTGTGCCTGGATTGTTTCTTAAAATGATCTGCCAGTGCCCCTCCCGAGATTAGCTTCTGGATCCGCCACTGCATAGACTAGGTGGTACCTCTAGGACACCGAGGCGGGAGTTGAGAAGGCCGTATAGCCAGGGAAACTAGGGGTGAAGTGACAAGGGGGGATATATTTAAATGGGATAATCCACCCCATCCCGACTCACCAACCTAGACAGTTGAGTGTGACATTGTATATAGATTTACTGTTCGTTTCACGGACAACCAACACCTTAGACGACCCACCAACCAAGACCACATTACTGCTAAGCACGAGCACCCAGACTACTGAACGCCTGTACTCGGACCAGGTCGGCTCTCGTGCGCTCACTGCCAGACACATGCATCAAAACTGTACAATCGGCGCTCAGAATGGCGGGACTAGCAAATTGCTGGAGAATTTTACACCCGGAAGCCAAAGATTTCACATATTTCTCCCCGGTACACCGCGGCTATAGCCGATTAGATTACGTCCTCATCTCGCAAGAATACCTTAGCCTTTTACAAAAATGTGAAATACTCCCGGCTGCCTGGTCAGACCACTTACCGGTCCTGGCCCAGTTGGCCTCGCCCCTACACAAACCTACAAGAAGACAGTGGAAACTGAATGAACAACTAGTCAGCGACCATGCAATCATAGCAGAAGTTAAGATGGTGCTCCGCCAATACTTTGAGGAGAATGACCCCGTTGACACGTCACAAATGATCCGCTTGGAGGCACATAAGTGCGTGATTAGGGGACATTTTATTAAGGATGTACTGCTAGGAAGAAAGAGCACAGCAGATAACTACAAAAGCTCCATGCGAAGATCGCCTGCCTGGACCAAGAACATAAATCCACCCAGATTCACCCATACAGAACCCTGCAAGAGACCCGCCGGACCCTGCAACACCTGCTCACGAGAATCTGGTCCACACGATCCGGAAAGTACATCGTCACTTCTACGAACACTCCAACAAATGCGGCCATATGCTGGCCAGAATGTTGAGACAGCAACGCCGCATGAACCAAATCACCAAGCTCCGGACACGGAGCGGCCCCATGATGCAGGTACCTGACAAGATAGTCGAGGAATTCCAGGACTTCTACGCCGGTCTCTATAACATCCAGATAGACGAGACGAACCCCGGACTCAATAGGAGTAAGAGACTGACGCGGGAATACCTGGAACAACACGTAACCCGGACCCTCAAGCAAGAACAAAGGGAGGAACTCGACGCCTCCATAACGCCTGAGGAACTAGCAGCAGCCCTGAAGAACACCCAACTCAACAAAGCACCCGGCCTTCACGGCCTCCCCGCAAGATACCTTAAGACCTTCGGAGACATACTGCTACTGGAACTGCTGAACGGTATGAACTCCCTTCTAGAAGGCGAATGATTTCCGGGGGATACCCTCATGGCAACTATAACGGTAATTCCTAAAGAAGGAAAAGACCCGGCGGCTTGTATTAGCTACAGGCCCATTTCCCTGCTCAATGCAGACCTTAAATTGTTTACGAAGATTCTGGCGACCCGCATAGGCCGATTAGTCCCATCCCTGATCCACCCAGATCAGACCAGATTCATACCAGGTTGAGAAGCCAAAGACAACACCACCAGAGCGCTAAACATCATGCACATACAGCAGAACTCGACTGGAGGAAGCCTCCTCCTCTCCACTGATGCCGAAAAGGCTTTTGATCGGGTGGACTGGCGGTACCTGCTAGATACGCTACGGGCAATGGGGTTCGGACCTAACATACTGCAGTGGATCTACGCTTTATACACGGACCCGACCGCACAATTACGCATCAATGGGGTCCTGTCAACAATGCTCAAGATACGTAATGGGACGCGCCAGGGGTGCCCGCTGTCCCCCCTTCTGTTTGTCCTTTCTCTGGAACTATTTCTCGAGGCGGTCAGACGGGACGGAGGTATCGCGGGGGTCGTCCAGGGAGATAAGGTACACAAGGTGGCGGCCTATGTGGACGACCTCCTTTTCTTCATGAGCAACCCATTGGTCACCCTGCCCAACTTACAAGCTGCATTTGACAGGTTCGGAAGGATCTCTAACTTAAAACTCAACGCAGATAAGTCTGAAGCTCTTCCCCTGTCGCTATCCCCCTGGTTGAGCGGCTGACAACGGAATTCCCCTTCAAATGGTGCCAGCAACGGGTAAAATACCTCGGTATCTGGATGACTAGGTATCTGGCAAGGCTATACCAAGAGAATTTTATCCCCATCCTCCAAACACTCCGTGCAGACATGCTTAGATGGGGACGCCTGTGTGTGTCGTGGTTCGGGAGGATAAACGCAGTGAAGATGAATTTGTTGCCACGCCTGTTATATCTCTTTCAAGCAATCCTGATCACGATTCCGCGGGCCTAATTCAACTCCCTGGGTTTGACGATACTGAGGTTCGTATGTGCGGAGGGTCCTCCGAGAGTAAGAAAGACGCAGCTTATTCTCCCGAGACATCGAGGGGAACAGCCCTCCCGTCACTACAGGGATACCATCAAGCTACCCATCTCCTAAGAATCATAGAATGGCACGTACTTAACGCAGAGAAACAATGGGTCCATATGGAGCAGATTCAAGCTGGTGGGCGCATCCCACCGATGGTATGGACACAAAACCCGATATGTGACAGGGAGCTGCGGGCCCACCCATTCATAGGCGCGACGCTGAGAACATGGACAAAAATACGATTTGAGCTACAGCTCATTACCAATCCGACACCCCTGATCCCAGTGATACACAACACGGACCTGGCGGGAGGTCTGTCGCAGAGAGACATCGAGGGATTTGGAGGGAGGACGGCACAACACCTACAAGCATGGTGTGCGAACAACGAACTGAGGCCATTAGAGGACATGCTAAACCAGACCAGAGTGACAGGCATCTTTTTACGATTCAGATACTATCAGGTACACTGGTATTATGCAACATTACAGGGGAAACACCTAGTCCACAGAAACCTCACTCAGTTTGAAATGTTATGCTCCAGGGGAGAACACCCGACACGCGGCATCTCGACCTTATACGCTATGCTCCTAGGGGCAGACGCGGAGCCCCCGGTGCATTTCCACTCAAAGTGGGAACAGGCTACAGGAGTCAATTTAACGGAACAGCAGTGGGAGAAAATACATGTTCTCTCCCACCAAGGAATACTCAGCTCCAAAATGCAAGAACTTAATTACAAAATCCTGACGTGCTGGTATAGGACCCCAGCACGGTAACATGCCATGGGGTTCGCACCCAACACATGCTGGCGATGCGAGACCTCTGAGGGGACAGACCTGCACCTTTGGTGGTCTTGCCCTCGGATCATCCCCTACTGGCAACAGATCCACGACAAACTTGCTGAAATCTTAGACGCGGACATCCCCATGGAACCCCTCCCCATGCTACTCAATCACACTCAGATGAAATTAGGGCGCTACAAGAAAACCCTCATTAGACATTTCCTTAACGCAGCCAAAAGCCTCATCCCTGCCAGATGGAAATCGCCGGACATCCCTACCGTCTCACAGTGGATGGACAAGGTCGATGAGCTTTATGCAATGGAGTCCCTTACTGCGGAGCTCCGCGGGACACAAGAACGCTGCACCCGTCTGTGGACGCCGTGGATAACATATGTAGCCGATCAGAGGAGGGGGCGACCAGAGGCCGCCCGTCCGGGGCCCAGGGAGGAGGCCGAGTATAGTAGGAACGGGCTGGACTGTGGCAGCGCCAAACCCCCCCCTTTTTTTCCCGCAATCCACCCCATTAACTCACCATCCCTGCCCCGCTACCGCACCCTAATACAGAGAGACAACCTCTAGCCTGGGATGCGACGGCCGACCTGTTGGAGTGCCTCTGAAAACACAGTACTCAAGGCGTGGGAATGCTGCACCCCTACCCCTATTGACATCCCCCAAACAGGGCGGACTGGATCAGCAGCACCAGACAACAACTCCTCCCCGGACTAGATATGGGGACAACCGCGCAAATAGAGACTGAGACATAGGTGTACAAGAAAGGACAAGTCCATATGCGGACAAAGCCACATTCAGGTAGCCGGATGGGGAATATGAGACCTTCCCCAGAGGGACTCACCGCCAGACATGGTCAAGAGCGACGGGGAGGAGGACAGAGGGGGACACAATTAGACCGGACCCCGACCTTTCAACCAGGACACCAAGACCGGTAGGCATCATAGCTAAACGGCTCAACCCAAAGGCGAATGACCACTAAGCACTTGGTGACCCTAACGCTTTTGTTTCCATCCAGAAATACAGATGGCTATGACAGATGGCGCGCCAAAGACCACCTGCTTGGGGCGGCTCCCCCCCTCCTAAAGGGGGTGGGACGTGCTCGACGTTGACGGGAGGAACCTACCCTGCACGTAACGTCCATGGGGAATAGAGTTGGACCGAGTTAGGTCCCCAGGGGGTATATTTGCAGAAAGGGCATGCCCCCACTCTCCCTGGCGTGCCGAGAGGAGACATACTCAAACAGAGAAGCATAGCCACAACACACAACCCAAAAATCGACACACATGCCCACATGATCTAGTGGCCAAACGCTAGCTAACGCAGAATGCACAAACATTGCTCCAACGGCAAGCCCAACGCTAAGAGCCCAGCCCGACTTGACTTAGGACCCCGACTGAACTTCTCTACAAAGTCTGACCCTATACTATTAACCATTACGATTTTTTGAAAAAAGAAAAAATCCCGAAAGACATAAGGGTTTATTGCGTTTATAATGCTTGTTACAACATGTCAACTGCCAATGTTTAACCTGTACTGTTAACATGTTGCTCTAAAATAAAGAATATCAAAAAAAAAGAAAAGAAAAGAAAGAAAGAAATAGAGGTAAGGAGGAGAGTAAAAAAAAAAAAAAAAAGAATCAGATTGAAGAGATTTGTTTGCTTACCGTATATACTCGAGTATAAGCCGAGTTTTTCAGCACATTTTTTGTGCTGAAAAACCCCAACTCGGCTTATACTCGAGTCATAGTCTGTATTATGGCAATTTGCATTGCCATAATACAGACAGGGGGAGAGGGGGGCTGGCAGAGCTGTACTTACCTTTCCTGCAGCTCCTGTCAGCTCCCTCCTCCTCCGCGCCGTCCGTTCAGCACCTCGGTCAGCTCCCAGTGTAAGTCTCGCGAGAGCCGCGGCTCTCGCGAGACTTACACTGGGAGCTGACAGAGGGAGCTGCACAGACCGCGCGGAGGAGGAGGGAGCTGACAGGAGCTGCAGGAAAGGTAAGTACAGCTCTGCCAGCCCCCCTCTCCCCCCCACTGAACTACCAATGACACTGGACCACCAGGGAAGGAGCCCCCCTCCCTGCCATGTATCAAGCAGGGAGGGGGGCCGAAAAAAAAATATAATTAAAAAAAATAATAATAATAATACAAAAAAAAAATAATAATATAAAAAAATTAAAAAAAATAATAATTAAATAATAAATAATAATATAAAAAATTAATAATATAAAAAAAATTTAAAAAATTAATAATTAATAATATATTAAATGCCCACCCCCACCAACACATACACAAACACACACTGCATCACACATACACTCACACTTCATTCATATACACACACTGCACTCACACACAATGCACTCACACACACTGCATTCATACACACACTGCATTCATACACACACTGCACTCACACACACTGCATTCATACACACTGCACTCACACACACTGCACTCATACACACTGCACTCACACACACTGCATTCATACAGACACTGCATTCATACAGACACTGCATTCATACACACACTGCACTCACACACACTGCATTCATACACACACTGCACTCACACACACTGCACTCACACACACACTGCACTCATACACACTGCACTCATACACACACACTGCATTCATTATATACACACACTGGAAATAAATATTCAATTAATATATACGCACACACACTGCACTCATACACACACGCACTGCACTCATACATGCACTGCACTCATACGCACACACTGCATTCATTATATACACACACTGTAAATAAATATTCAATTAATATAATTTTTTTAGGATCTAATTTTATTTAGAAATTTACCAGTAGCTGCTGCATTTCCCACCCTAGTCTTATACTCGAGTCAATAAGTTTTCCCAGTTTTTTGGGGTAAAATTAGGGGCCTCGGCTTATATTCGGGTCGGCTTATACTCGAGTATATACGGTAAGTTTCATTAACCATGTCACTACCAAGCAGTTTAGAAATAAAAACAAAAAACCTCTAGAAACAGTACTTTGAGTATCCTTGAAAGTAATGTTTAAATGTATTCATTTGGTTCACTATTCATAGAGAACACGTGTGCGTACAATCTGGATTCTCAGTCTGAGAGAGTCTGTGAGATAAAAAAGATTATCTAGCCTGATGAAACAAATATTGAACAGTTTGAACACAATTCAAAGGATCATGTTTGGAGGAAACAAGGCACCGCTCATCACCTGAACAGCCCCCTCCCCCCCTGCGCCCCAACAGAGTGGTGGTGGTACCTTCACGCTTTGGGGTTTTTTTTCAGAAGGAGGAACTGGGACTGGGAGACTGGGTTGAGGAAAAGCTGAATTCAGCAAAATACAGAGATATCCTTAATAAAAACCTGGTCCAAACCAGTCAGGATCTCCAGAGAACAATGCAATAAACTTGGGTTGGAATATTTAATAAGTGCACTGTATATACATGTGTTTAAACTTTTATTTTGCTTCTCTGTAGTGATAGACCTCACCTAGCTTACATCCTCAATCCAGAGTAGAACACTGCAACCCAGATTTTACAGGCTGCACTTATCAATGATGTAGATTCAACATAGTTCAACGCAACCCATTTCACAAAATACATAACTTACAGTACACAACAGACATAATTATCAAATCAACTGAAAATCAGTCACCATGTAACCTTATACCGATGACTTTTTGTGATCCAACCACACCTTTGCTTGGGACATTGAACTAGAAGAGATTATGGTCTGTTATGGTCTGGTTAAGATTTTTTTTTTTTATTGTAAAACATTTTTTCATAGTCCTAATCATAATAGTCAAGTCATGATCTTGGAAGCCTTTTGAGAACCTAAAGCCCATGTACAAGAAGATAAGTGTTAAGGGTAAGGTAGTTATTAAATCATGACTAACATCTGCTGTTGTAATTACCAACTGGAAAAATACAGAAAAGCATGTCATGGTCTCAGTCACACAAATATTTACCATGTTTGTATATATATTTATGTTTGTGAGTCATTAAACCTGGCGTCAGAGCTGACAGAAATCAGCACTTGCTGTACTCATCCCTATCTAAGGAAGATGATTGCACAGAGTAACCCCATAACTATTTTGTTACCTGGATTGGAGACTTCCAATCTTCAGGATGCCCTTGTCATTCTCATGATTATACCAAGTCTGCCTATATATATCTCTCCAAATATTTTTTCTTAATTTGTTAGGTAAATAGTTGTGGTTTGTTGACAGTGAACTAGCAATATAAAAAATGTTGTCAGAACAAAAGTATATTATGGCTGGTGGCCTTTGGTATAGGGGGCCCTATATTATCATCAACCTCCTTTTGTTCTCCTTACTCATTCTTCCATCCCACTGGTTACCATTCCGGACTCTGACTGCACACTGAAATGTTCACTGATGAATGACAGTTACACAGGAACAGCTATTTATGTGATAGAAGACATAGATTATGAATATATCAGCACCCTGTAATGGCTACCCAGGTAGTGAGCGGGTATAAGCCGTTGGAGACGTCCTTTTCCCTGGCAAGCTGCTGCATGAAAGTAAAGTTGGTATAATCCCCTCCACGAGATCCAGAGGGAGAGTCAGGTTCAGCTGTAAAAAGAGCAGAGTAATAATCCAATATAATTCCCTTTCAAGAACGAGACTAGGCTACGTTTTGAAGGGTCAAGAAGAACTGAGGTGCTGGCACACCCAGCCTGGTTTTTATTACAATTGTGCACATACAACACACCCAGGGGGAGGCATAAAATAACCAATCAAATAACAGCACAACCCACACATCCCCTCCCCTCAGATAAACAGTTAACATAATTATAATGTACACATTTTTACCCGAGTTTCAGATGTACCCCAAATACTTGGGGTACATCTCTAAATTCAGTATGCCCAGATAGCTCTAGTTTAGGGGAACCACATATTCAAAAATCAGTCCATTCGGATAAACGGTTCGGGAGTTATAGGGTTCCAAAGTTTTAACCGACCGCACAGACCTACTAGCCAAAAATAGTTCCATAAGTTTTGGCCTTGCGGTCGGTCCTCGTTCGTGTGGTAAAAAGGCACGAAAATCTTGCCATCCATTCGAATCTTGGTGGTCGCTAGAATCCCCATAGTCTGTTAAGTCTTTCTACCGAACAGCAGGGTGTTCGATATCTTTGGCACGAATCCCCGGTGCTATGGAGGTCTCAGCGGTGTTCGCCTGTTTGCGTAGCAGTTTTTAGTTCCAGACGATTGCTGGCAAACACCGCTGTTCGTGCGTAAGATGGCCACGAACACGTGCAAAGTCCCGAAATGGCGGCCACCTATACTTAACACAAAGGATTCGTGCTGACCCATACGAACGGCTGAAATAGAACTGGGAGGTAAAATATCCCTTAATTACCAGCAGGGTGGTCCGGTGTTCGGTAGTCTGATTCGTTTATTTATAGGTTGGATTACTACCGAACAGATGGTATAAAGTACGATTCCCCTGCTTATTCCACATACACCAGGGAGCTGTAAGGTTCTGTTACACACCCTAACGGCTGAACCCTAACCTATAATTTCATAGACAGAACTCTCACTAAACTAGGTCAACTATACCAAAACTTACGAAGCACTGCAGGCAAAGGATAATAAGCTCTTGTGGTAAGGTTTGATTTAGTTACTTTTCCCATTGCACAGTATAGTGGGGCTTTCCAAAAGATGACTCCTGAATAGACTTGTAACAGACTGATAGTGGTTTGACTCTTAACTAAGCCCCATAGCACATGCTACAAAACGACGGATTTGAAGAGTTGTGTATAACACTCTGTGTGATTGCAGAATATGTTTAAAGCATAAACATATTAATATTTCCGTGCTTTCCATCTAACATTTAATAATCCAGACACAATAACCACTACAGCTCTGGGAAGTGGTTATGGTGCCAGGAGTGCCAGGACCCCCTCCCAGAGTAAGTAGTCAAACCGTTTAAGAACAGGTTTTTTTGACAACTTACCTGGGGTCTGCTGGGATATGGGGCTGTAGTAGGAGCAGTGGTGTGTGTGAGTGGTGCAATGTGTGTATGTGTGTGTGGGGCAATATGTGTATGTGTGTGTGGGGCAATGTGTGTGTGGGGGGGGGGGCAATGTGTGTGTATGGGGGTCAGTGTATGTGTGGGGGTCAGTGAATGTGTATGTAGGGGCAGTGTGTGTGTGTGGGGGCAGTGTATGTGTGGGGGCAGTGTATGTGTGGGGGCAGTGTATGTGTGTGTGGGGGCAGTGTGTGTATGGGGGGAAGATTGTGTATGGGCAGTGTGTGTGTGTGGGGGGCAGTGTATGTGGGGGCAATGTGTGTGTATTGGGGGGCAATGTGCATGTGGGTGTGGGGCAGTGTGTGAATGAGTGGTGAGGAGGGTAGGGTTTTTATATACCGTATATACTCGAGTATAAGCCGAGTTTTTCAGCACATTTTTTGTGCTGAAAACCCCAACTCGGCTTATACTCGAGTCACTGTCTTATACTCGAGTCACTGTCTGTATTATGGCAATTTACATTGCCATAATACAGACTGGGGGCTGTGTGCGGTTACTTACCTCTCCTGCAGCTCCTGTCAGCTCTCTCCTCCTCCGCGGCGGTCCGTTCAGCACCTCTGTCAGCTCCCAGTGTAAGTCTCGCGAGAGCCGCGGGGGTCATAGTGCGGCTCTCGCGAGACTTACAGTGTGAGCTGACAGAAGAGCTGCACGGACCGGCGCGGAGGAGAAGGGAGCTGACAGGAGCTGCAGGAGAGGTAAGTGCAGCTCTGCCAGCCCCCCTCTCCCCCTGTCTGTATTATGGCAATGCAAATTGCCATAATACAGACTATGACTCGAGTATAAGCCCCCCTCCCCCCACTGAACTGCCAATGCCACTGGACCACCAGGGAAGGAGTGCCCCCCTCCCTGCCATGTATCAAGCAGGGAGGGGGGACGAAAAAAAAAAAAGATAATAATAATAAAAATAATAATAAAAATAAATAAATAATAATATAAAAAAATAAATAAAAGAATAATAAAAAAAATATTAAAAATGCCCACCCCTCACCAAGGCTCTGCACACACACACACTGCACTCATACATACACACTGCACTCATACATACACACTGCACTCACACATACACACTGCACTCATACACACACTGCATTCATACACACACACTGCACTCATACACACACACTGCATTCATACACACACACACACACTGCAGTCATACACACTGCACTCATACACACACACTGCACTCATACACACACACTGCATTCATACATACACACTGCACTCATACACACACTGCACTCATACACACACTGCACTCATACACACACTGCACTCATACACACACTGCATTCATACACACACTGCACTCATACACACACACTGCACTCATACACACACACTTCACTCATACACACACTGCATTCATACACACTGCATTCAAACACACACACTGCACTCATACACACACACACACTGCAGTCATACACACTGCATTCATACATACACACTGCACTCATACATACACTGCACTCATACACACACTGCACTCATACACACACTGCACTCATACATACACACTGCACTCATACAACCACTGCACTCATACAACCACTGCACTCATACATACACACTGCACTCATACATACACACTGCACTCACACATACACACTGCACTCACTCAAACACACACTGCACTCATACACACACTGCACTCATACACACACTGCACTCATACACACACTGCATTCAAACACACACTGCACTCATACACACACACTGCACTCATACACACACACTGCACTCATACACACACTGCATTCATACACACTCACTGCACTCATACACACTGCATTCAAACACACACACTGCACTCATACACACACACTGCATTCATACACACACACACACACTGCAGTCATACACACTGCACTCATACACACACACTGCATTCATACACACACACTGCATTCATATACACACACTGCACTCATACACACACTGCATTCATACACACTCACTGCACTCAAACACACTGCATTCAAACACACACACTGCACTCATACACACACACTGCATTCATACACACACACACACTGCAGTCATACACACTGCACTCATACACACACACTGCATTCATACACACACACTGCATTCATATACACACACTGCACTCATACACACACTGCATTCATACACACTCACTGCACTCAAACACACTGCATTCAAACACACACACTGCACTCATACACACACACTGCACTCATACACACACACACACTGCAGTCATACACACTGCATTCATACATACACACTGCACTCATACATACACTGCACTCATACACACACTGCACTCATACACACACTGCACTCATACATACACACTGCATTCATACAACCACTGCACTCATACATACACACTGCACTCATACATACACACTGCACTCATACATACACACTGCACTCACACATACACACTGCACTCACACATACACACTGCACTCACTCATACACACTGCACTCATACACACACTGCACTCATACACACACTGCATTCAAACACACACTGCACTCATACACACACACTGCACTCATACACACACACTGCACTCATACACACACTGCATTCATACACACTCACTGCACTCATACACACTGCATTCAAACACACACACTGCACTCATACACACACACTGCATTCATACACACACACACACTGCAGTCATACACACTGCACTCATACACACACACTGCATTCATACACACACACTGCATTCATATACACACACTGCACTCATACACACACACTGCACTCATACACACACACTGCACTCATACACACACACTGCACTCATACACACACACTGCACTCATATACACACAAACTGCATTAATATACACACACACTGCATTCATTATATACATACACTGTAAATTAATATTCAATTAATATAATTTTTTTAGGATCTAATTTTATTTAGAAATTTACCAGTAGCTGCTGCATTTCCCGCGCTAGTCTTATACTCGAGTCAATAAGTTTTCCCAGTTTTTTGGGGTAAAATTAGGGGCCTCGGCTTATATTCGGGTCGGCTTATACTCGAGTATATACGGTATCTATCTATATATATATATATATATATATATATATATATATATATAATAAAAATAATTTATACATAATAAATAAATAAATAATAAATACATGTATGTCCCTCCTCTCTTCTTACCTTTAGTGAGGGAGGAGGGGGGACATTTCTCCATCCCTGCCCCCCCTCCCTGCCATGTATCAAGCAGGGAGGGGGGACGGAAAAAAAAAAGATAATAATAATAAAAATAAATAAATAATAATATAAAAAAATAAATAAAAGAATAATAAAAAAAATATTAAAAATGCTTTGGGAAGCATTGGATTGGCTGAAATCGTCAAGATTGATGATGTCAGCCATGGAGGTGGGAGCCAGCATCGGCGTCACCAGCACGGTGTGGGAAAAATGGTAAGTAAAAACACCTTTGCCATGTGATTGGAGGGAACACACATTTACTGACCGACACACACAGACATACAGGCGCACACTCACAGACAAACGATACACACAGAGACATACGTACAGACACACTCACAGACACAGACACACACACACACTCACAGACACACTGACTCACAAATAATTACTTTTTTTATTTCAATGTAAATCCACACAGTCTCCCTACCTTTGGAGAGCTGGAGTGGATAGGCTTTCCGTGTCACGGCCATTTTGCCTCTGAGCCACCATACAGCTCAAGTAATAGCCAGAAGACTATCTTGACTTGTATCTAGCACTGGGGGCTGGATGGTATTCTGTAGCTGCTCCAACATTTTCAGCACACCTGAAGCTGATGGCCTCATTAGCCAGGTATAAAACACTGCCTCTCCCAGAAGGTGGTGGACTATGGAATAATATATTTACAGTTTCTAAACAAAACAGTAGTATAATACAGTAAATATATATAATCGTATAAAAGTAAAATGCATTTGGGGCCTCCTATGTAACAACATAAAAATGAAAAAAATATAAAGCATAATAAATAAATAATCAAAAAAATTAGAGAAATGGAGAGAAAACAAAGGGGTGAAAGAGAGAGAGTATTCAAACACAAAAATAAAAAATTATAAAATATATAAGATAAAGGATAATAATAAAAGAGTGCTGGATACCAGATTCATGGGTCCCGGGGTAAAATTATATGCTCCCCAAGATTAATGGATGTGTGCATCATCACCCTAAAAAAAGTATAAGAATAAAGTAATATAATAATGTCATCCAGGCCAAGACAACTTGGTCTAAGGGATGTTATAAATGATAAAGGACTTATCCCATACTCAGACATAATACCCACGTCCAAAAGGTCAGCGATGTTGAGTTACAAATATACACAGCTCACGCACTTCATTCAATCACAACCTCACCTCCTTCAAGGCTCCAGACAACTCACAGCATTTGAAACGATGACATCCACCCAGTCGGTTCAAAAGAAACATCTCTCCACATTTTACAAACTCTTGCTTACAGAACCGAAAGAGCATCTCCCTGATTTTACAAAGTCATGGGAAAACGATCTTCACTTGACACTCACTCCTGATGATTGGGGAACATTTTTACAAACATTTTTAAATCATCCAGGAACACCTCCACCCACGAAAGCAA
Source organism: Pelobates fuscus (assembly GCF_036172605.1). Classification (NCBI taxonomy): domain Eukaryota; kingdom Metazoa; phylum Chordata; class Amphibia; order Anura; family Pelobatidae; genus Pelobates; species Pelobates fuscus. Next base: position 101,985,191 of record NC_086322.1, read on the forward strand.
CTAAATGCATAGCCCGTTGGCATCACACCCCCACCCATGTACATAAATTTTTCCCAAACTCTCCCAATATTTGCTGGAGATGCAAATCCACAGATGGAACGACAGGCCACATATGGTGGTCATGCAGTATCATACAGGAATACTGGGAGAAAATCACCACCCTAATAACAACGATCACGGGATACAAAATACCACGGACGCCACAAACGCTAATATTCTTGCTCTATCCTACCCCACTAAGCAAACCACTACGAACTCTATTGAATCACCTCCTTACAGCAGCGAACAGCCTGATTCCAACTAAGTGGAAACAGGCTAGACCCCCTACCATCAGAGAATGGATCTCCAAAGTAGACTCCATTAGAAAAATGGAGGAAATCTCTTACACCCATACCCAATTCTATGAGATGTTTACCAAGACGTGGTTTCCGTGGGATCTCTTCACACGACAAACCAGAGATTTCGGGTAAAAACACACACTCCCCAAACTATCAACTTTCACTACAATACTAACATTGAGCATAACTACACAACTGACCCAAGACAAAAGATTGTATGCTGGAAATGTCTGTTATGAGAATAACTCAAAGATACCAAACACCATGTATGTCTTCACGGTTTTCTAGTACAACAACAAATACCTACACCCAAGCCAATGGAAACTTATAACATGTTCATTTACTAATTGAGTGTATGTTCGTATAAACATATTTACAATATGTTGTAACACCCAAACAAACCTTATACAGCTAAACTACTTTACTTCTTGTCATTGCGAAAGTGAAAAAAAATAAAATAAAAAAAAATAAAAATAATAATGTAATCCAGGGGGGCGGGGCCTGGCAGCCATGCTGACTGGTCGCATGCTGCAGAGGCTCCTGTTGAGCTTGGCTTTTTCAGCAAAACCTATAGACTCACTGCAAATAATTACGCTGTGACGGGTACCCAAGGGTGCAAGAAGCTGTTGGTGACACCGTGGACTCAGAGATCGGGAGTTTTGGGGACCCTACGGGTGGTACAAGACTTTGGAGAGTGCGACCTACCTGGGAGAGGAGCGGGGCAGACGGCCGCTGCCATGCTTACACGCCTGAAAATCACCCAGCGGCTGAGTGATGCCCCTCACAGGCCCCGGTTCCCCCCCTATGGACCGGCGGAGGTTATCCCGGTCACCACTGGAGGAAGCCGACACCGAGTGGGCCTCGATGCAGAATTGCACTAACGGACCTCAGCGCCCAACCAACAAAATGGTGACCGCGTGGCATTTGCCGGGCCCAACCGCCCTGCCAGCACCCATGTGGTTTGCAGGACTAAACCACCCCGACTCTTAAGCCCCAGATTATCAATGCTACTCCAACCTGCTAAGCAGCAGAGCTGAATCGGCTGACCGGCCCTCGTATACAGCACATCAGCCTGGTCTCAGCGACCTTCTAGAGCACTCTGTCAATGATCCACAAACCACAGCCTGATAATACTCTACCCGGGAATCAAGTTCTCGACTATTCCTGGCAGAGGAACCGGAGGCACAGACGACAGGCGCTCATCGAACACGGGACTGACAATCGCCCAACCTTTCAAAAGGCTTGCAGGTCGGACACGAGGAGAGACAGGAACGACTCAATGAGATCCAGCGGGACTGTCTATATGCCATCCGCGGCACTCACGGAGAGCTGAGCCGGGGGGACTGCAAGGCCTGCTTTGAGGGACTCCAGTGGCACAGCTCCAGTTCATCCTATTATAATGTCTCCTTCTACTAATTTACACTGTTTATTAATTTACATTGTCTTTCCTTTTTTTTTTATCGTTTTATTTTCACTTTCTCTCCACACTGGGCACTGCATAGCTTGCTTATAGGCTGGGAATCACTCCTACACCCATGGGCTAATCGCTACATGGGGTCAAGTACCACCGCCCGTCAGACTCCATAACAGACATAAGGATAAGTCCCTGCAGGGAATCATTAGTACAACATACATAGCTGTAGCCCTGTTGCATATCACACCGCGTCTCACCAATCTCTGACCAGTACTTAACATGCGCCCCATAAAGTCAGGATGAGGTTATGCCGGACAGATAAGCCTCGACTACATTACACATTAATCTAATACTGGGAAGGGAATGTCCCTTTGCACACACTGCATAGAAGCATAGACCCCTCATGACAAGCTAGAGCTAACAAGGTAGAGCTAACCTAACTGACATTTACATGTCCCTGCCACTAAAAAGCAAATGGGTGTATCTGTCCCTCAGACCTAAACATGAGATGACAGCTGCCAAAATTACGGAGCTTTGCTTTCCTGATTTTCCTTTTTTTTATTATTTTTTTTCCTTTTCTTCCTTTAACAAAATGCAACAACTATGACGTACCAAAAGTTAAACTTAAAGCGTAAAAAAATCTTGTGAAGTACCCCATATGAAAACAAAAAGTGCAATGTATTCACTAACATTATGACTACAGCATGTACTAATCTGATGCACACAGGGCCGGTGCAAGGATTTTTGCTGCCCTAGGCAAAAATAAATTTGCCGCCCCCCCCCCATAGGTCCTGCCCACCATGTGACATCACAATGCCCCGCCCATATGCTCTGCCATATGGGCCAACGCCAGTCTTCACAAAGTGTCTTTTATCTGAAAAGACAGTGTGTTTACATTAAAAAGCCTACAGGCACAGGCTATAGACACCAGAACCACTACATTATGCTGTAGTGCTTCTGGTGACTATAGTATCCATTTAATGTGAGGTAAATTAGAGATTAGTGCCACTAATAATATATTGGATTGCCTACTTACCACCAGATGAGGACAAGAGGCTGATGATGGGCTCAGTCTGGCTCCACGGGTCTGGTGTAGAAGAGGCTCTCTGGAGACTGTTTTTAACAGTGCTCACAACAATTGACGAAAACGGAAGCAGTTCCATTTTTTAGGGCCCCTTACACAGCTCAAGGTCTGGGCTCCCAGGGTTTGACCGTGAGTATGCCTACAATGCCCACCCATGAGTTCTCTCACAGGAAGTGGAGTGTATGTGTGTAGGGGATGTTTTATATGTTATTGTAGAGGATGCAATATGTGTGTGTTCCTATAGAATGTAGTGTATAGGGATACCAATTTGTGTAAGGGATGTAGTGTGTTTATAGGGGATGCAGTGTGTGTTTGCATGTAAGGAATGCATTGTATGTTTCTGTGTGTGAGTGTGTGTGTGTAAGGAGTGCAAGGTGTGTTTCTGTGTATGTAATTGAATGCAGTGTGTGTCTGTAAGGGGTGCATTGATTGTGTAAGAGATGCATTTTGTTTCTGTGTGTAAGAGAATGAGTGTTTGTGTGAACGTAAGGGATGCATTGTGTGTTTCGGGTGTGTCTGTGTGTGTGGGGGGGTGCATTATGTATGTGTGTAGTGTAGACCTTCCCCTCCTCCCTCCACCTCCTTAGTGGTAATCTCCCCTCCCCCCCAGTGGTCATTACCCTCTTCCCCGCCCCCCTTAGTGGTCCTTACTCTCCTCCCCCCTTACCCCCCTTTGGTGGTCCTTCCCCTCCCCCTTAGTGGTCCTCCCTATCCCAAACCCCTTAGTGGTCCTTACTACTCCCCCCCTCCCCCAGTGGTCCTTACTCCCCCCCCCTCCCCTGCCCTAGTGGTCCTTACTCCCCCCCCCTCCCCTGCCCTAGTGGTCCTTACTCCCCCCCTCCACTAGTGGTCCTTACCCCCCCCTCCCCTAGTGGTCCTTACTCCTCCCCCTCCTCTAGTGGTCCTTACTCCTCCCCCTCCTCTAGTGGTCCTTACTCCTCCCCTCCCCCAGTGGTCCTTACTCCTCCCCTCCCCCAGTGGTCCTTACCCCCCCCTCCCCTAGTGGTCCTTACCCCCTCCTCCCCTAGTGGTCCTTACCCCCTTCCCTAGTGGTCCTTACCCCCTCCTCCCCTAGTGGTCCTTACCCCCCCTCCCCTAGTGGTCCTTACCCCCCCCCCTCCCCTAGTGGTCCTTACCCCCCCTCCCCTCCCCTAGTGGTCCTTACTGACCCCCCCTGCCCTAATGGTCCTTACCCTCCTCTTCCTTCCTGCCTCTGTTTCCTGTACCCGGCCGCCGGTGGACTGAAGGGAAGCGCTCACTGAGAGACGCTACATTGAGAGACCGGCAGGAGGGAGCGCTCTGCACTTCCCTCCTGACGGTCACTCAAACCCAGCCGCCCTCCATACAGCTGTGCAGCGCCGCCTGAGGCTTCCTAAAGCGCTGTATATATATCCAGTGTGGGAAAGGATCTTTTCCTTAAGAGCACCCAGTACTTTTTATACCACAATACATCTCACCCACTTTCAGTTGAGCTCTTCTTAAAATTATATATTCGGGCTGCTGTCAAATCCCTGCTCTGCTCCCTCTCGCGCACGGTTTAGTGAGCCGGGGGCCGGAGTGATGTCATAACCCGGGCATCACTACAAGGCGCATGAGGGTCAGAGCAGGGAGATTACAGCTCCCTCGCTGCCGCAATAAGTCAGCCGCCCACCTCCCTCAGCTCTCTATTAGCCAGCCGGCCTCCTACCGGAGCTCTCCATTAGAAAACTGCCCCCCCCTCCCCATCCCTCATTGAGCCGCCCGCCTCCCACAGCTCTCCATTAGCCACCCGACCACCCTCTCCTTCCCCAGGTAAGCCGCCCACCTCCCTCAGCTCTCCATTAGCCACCTGGCCGCCCCCTCCATCCCCAGGTCAGCTGCCCACCTCCCTACCTTAGCTCTCAATGAGCCGGTCACCTCTCTCCCTCATTCAGCCGCCTGCCTTAGCTTTCAGTGAGCCGACCGCCCGCCTCTGTTCTCAGGCAGCCGGTCACTTTGGGGGCTGAAAAGGCTCACAAATCCCAAGTGCCAGGACAAATTTCCTGGTCGCCATGGTGACCTGGCGCCTTAAAATTGTTGAGCCCTGGGGTAAACAGATAAAACCCTTGGCGCCGCTTGCCTAGCCAACTGCCACATGTAAAAAAAAATTTAAAGTAAAAATAATATAATACATAAGAATCCTACGGGGCTCAATAAAACCCCCATATTACTATAATGGAGGTGGTAGAGCGAATGGAAAAAAAAAGCAGCTATGGCTAGTTCAGGAGGATTTTCTGTTCTCAAACATCCTGGCCCTACACAAAGTGTCAAGTGACAGCAATTGAAAGTGAATTCAGAGTGAATTTAAAATTTTACACTAAAATAAAAACATAGCTGACTTGGGGAATATTTCCAATTTGGCCTAAAATTTTAAAATAATTTTGACTTCTCTTATAACTCTTGACAAATCACACTTGAATAGTGAATAACCCCGGGTAAAGTGAAGTGGTAGGTAGTGCATTTTAATTCGTACTTCTATTCCAATTTACTATTTAATACTTTCATCAGTTACTTATGATAAGTTTAGGGGCTTGAGAATAATTAAATTTAAAAGACTGTTAGAAACCAATGTGGAGCAAATAGATCCCCTCATAAGCACTGCTACCTCATATACCGAAAGCCTTCTGTTATAAGATTCTGGATCTTCCCAGCTCTGAATATTCTTGAACATATTCTTGAACGCCAGAGTTAAAAGAACATATAATATTCATTCCATGGTAATTCAAACAACCTTTTCATACTATGCGTCCGTTACACATGCAGGAATTATCGGCTCCCTTTCTGATTTCTCGCAGTACTGGCACATGTCCAACTTGGACCACCTCCAATTTAACTCTGCTGGAATGAGCCTGCTCAGTTTCCATTTGCCAGACAGGGATTTAAGTTTAAACCAAATAAGGAAGCAAGCTGCCAAACATGGAGGTGACGTATTCTACGAGCTATTGACATGGAGCTTTGGCACTGATGACAGAATGACCAGCAAAGCAACAACTTAAAGGGATACTCCAGGCACCCAGACCACTTCTGCCCATTGGAGTTGGTCTGGGTGCCAACTCCCACTACCCTTAATCCTGCAAGCGTAATTATTGCAGTTTTCATAAACTGCAATATTTACCTTGCAGAGTTAAGTCCTCCTCTAGTGGCTGTCTGTCAGACAGCCACTAGAGGGACTTCTGTGTTCTTAGAACAAGAAAAGTGTTTTAAGCAACGCTGGACGTCCTCGCGCTATGTGAGGACCTCCAGCGTCGTTGAAATCCCCATAGGAAATGCTTTCCTATGGCGAGGTCTACTGCGCGTGCACGGCCATTGAGGAGAGTAGGCGGAGCCCGAGGTTTTAACCCCTTCAGCAACTTGGGATGGGGGGGTAGGAGGGAGAGGGGCACTACAGGGTCCTGCAGTGCAAGGAAAACATATGTTTTCCTGGCACTGGAGAATCCCTTTAAGCTGCAGACTTCAATGCTTGAAGTCCTGAAAGTCTAAAATGTGAAATAGGAATTGTGGAAGAAACTAGAACGTGTGTGATGTTAAATGGAAATGTATTTTGGTAAACACTTATTGAAGTAAATAATATCAATACTATAGCAAATATTTTATAAAATTTGCTTAACTCTGCTGATGAAACCAGACTTTGTGCATCACTTGCCTGCTGCCTTTGCAATTCCTTCCCTTATAACCAAGCCAAGACATTTAAATTCAGCTTAATGTAAAGCTCTTTACAATTGACTGCTTTTTGAGTTTAGTTCCACTGAGCTTAACAACCCAGGAACAGATTTCTGCTTGAAGGGGGGAGTGCTTAAAGGAGCACGATAGGGTCAGGAACACAAAATTGTGTTCATGCCTCCCTAAAAATAGTAAAATCTTACTTGTATTCAAGTCTGGACCTGCTTACTTTGTCACTGTTTCCCTTTGACCTGCCCACTGCCTGCTGACATCAGCAAAAGTGGTAGCCTGGTCCAATCACAATGCTTCCCCATAAGGGTTGAATGAGACTGACAAAAAGGCAGATCAGGGGCAGAGCCAGCACAATTCAAACACAGCCCTGGCCAATCAGCATCTCCTCATAGAGATGAATTGAATCAATTACTCTCTATGAGGAAGGTTCAGTGTCTGCATGCAGAGGGTGGAGACACTGAAAGTTTGGATGCATTTTAGGCAGCCATGACCCAGGAAGGATCTCTAACAGCCATCTGAGGAGTGGCCAGTGAAGCTATCACTAGTCTGTAATATAAACACTGCATTTTCTCAGAAAAGACTGTGTTTACAGCAAAAAGCCTGAAGGTAATGATTCTACTCACCAAAACAAATGCAATAAGCTGTAGTTGTTCTGGTGACTTTAGTGTCCCTTTAATCAAGGATAATTTATAAAAGTGGCAATGTTTATTAAAATCAACAGTTTTTGTAAAATGAAAAAAAAAGAGGACAAACTTTCTACACATAAAACATTTCAGCAAGCTAATGTGCTATAGGGGTCCTGAGTGTTGTCCTGAGTGTTCCTTTAAGAAAAACAAATTACCACACTAGTATTTTTTTATATTTCCGTTTATAACATTTTCTAATAAATTATATCTTAGAAAAAAGAAAGTAATTTTTATTTTAACATCATGGTTTAGGTGATCTTCCCCAGCAAGTTAAAGTATATATGCATATACAAACCCTAAGTACAGAAAATCCTCCAAAGAAATGATGAAAAATTATGTACTGTTAACAGAGCACTGTAGTCAATACAACAATTTCATCTCTTTGAATTGGTATAGTGCCTTGATTCCCGTGGTAATGTCCCTCCAGTCAATATTAAACCGTATAAGAGACGTTTAACACTAATTAAGTGTCCCTGGCCACCCACAGTCCAGTGTCTTCTTGAGATGTGGCTAAGGCAGAGATTACACATTTCCTTGTAGTCATACCCATTCATACAGTCAGTTGGAGCTTTGACAGGCTAAAAGCAGTCACCTGACAATCTCAGCCAAATACTGCTGCCCACGGCTGCTCAGGCGAATACTTCCTCATTATCTAAAGCAGCACAGATGGGATGAGCTGATGGGGACTCGCGTTTTGCACTAAAACATATATGCATTAAAAACAGTTTAATGCTGAATACAATGACAGTACCAGGAAACTCCAGATACTAAAAACTGTTTAATAGCACAATGCCTACAGTATCCCTTTAATAAAAATACTACATGCCATTTATTTTTATAGGCTTTACCAAGCTGTTGACATCACCGTGGTGATAGAGTAAATATACGCTGCTCTTGAATGAATATAACGGAAGTGACATATCGTACAGAGTTTGGCATGCGGATTGTGAAAATGCAGACGGTGTGAAATGAAGGGAAAACAGACTCTTTGCACTCAGTTGCCAATGACTGGAGTGGCAGAACAACGTGATACCAATAGTAGACTCCAAACATTTAAAAGATTGCTGCACAGGGTGGAAGAATACCAAATGAAAAAAAAACGCATAGGGTCAAACAGGACAGTGGGCACTGATGGATCGCTTTTAACATTATGTTTGCTATATGTAAGTTTTAATAAAAGTATTTTCCATCATTTGATCTGGTCCACGGGAATTTATTTCCATAGTCCTGGGAAAGTAATATTACTCAATGAAGGTGTCTCTCTAATTGACACTAAGCTGAATGTATCTTGAGCCAGGTTATTACAGGCTCCACTTAAGGTGAGCAATCAAGATTAAAAATAGAGGCTAATTATTCCCAAAGCCTACTACACTATTGTGGTCAATCATCTTAACCCTATAATACTATGTAATCTATTAAGTATAAACATACATATACATAACGCTATAGTGTCCTTCTGCCCCAAAGTTATCGTCTGTCTCACCACCTATGTTGAAAAGGTAAAGAAGCCCTTTAAATACGGAAGTTGGCAATGGGGCAAACCTAATGCGCATGAGTATTTAAGCAAAGCGTGAGGGCATCTGACATCGTTTCACAAAGTTAAACTCTGTAAAACTGCAGGAAGAGCCACCAGAGGCAGTCTTACCTCCGGACAGGGACAGTGCACCCAGGCCACTTCAATGTGATGAAGTGGTCTGGGTGCATAGTCAATTTATATCATGTGCTGCATACTGAAAATTTGTGCGGCAATATTTTGACAAATTTAGATGTAGTTTATTTATTACACACACACATTGCATTATTGTTGTGAGTTTGTAAGGACCTGCTATTTACTAAACATAAAAGTAGCAAATTACATTCAGATTCATATGCAGCATAACCCCATATGCCTTAATGTATTTAAAGGAAAAAGCCTTCTTAGCTTCAGGAGTTAAATAGTTTGGCAACAGTTCAACCCCAAAGTTAGGCCTCAGGCACCTGGCATGTCTGCTTCCCAGCACCCTTCTTCTCTGCCTCCACTCTATGATGAAGGGTTAGCCAGGTGGTAGGCTGACAGCATCGGCTGATGCTCTCATCCTACCACTGGGCATCTGTTGAGAGAAATAGTATGCATAGTATACATATACAGATATTTACACACATACATAGGTAACCACACTTACATATGTGTTAATCTGTAAAAGGGATACTCTAAGTACCAAAACAACTTTAGCTTAAAGGGACACTATAGGCACGAAGAGCACTTCATTTATTTTTTTAACCCTGCAAAGTAAAATATTGCTATTGCAGTGTTTACATGCCTTTCAGGGTTTAAATGGGCTTTCACTCTGACAACAACTAGAAGTGCTGCCTCCAAAATAGCTTCCCAATGCATTCCTGTGAAAGCAATGATTTGGCTGAGATCATCAGTCTTGATGATCTTAGCTTTAGAGCAGGTGGACAGCATGGAGATCAGGGCTGCGAAGGAGAAATGCTTGGTAACATTTTTTTTTATTTTTTTTTTTAAAAAGATCTATACTCCAAAACCAGTCAATTAAACTTTAGTTGTCCTGGTGCTTAAAGGGCCCTTTAATTCGTCAAACATGCACACACTCATTTAATAAATATCCCTTACTTATCTAACTTCTTCTCACTGCAAGAAAGAAGCAGCAGATACAAATCCCCAGGTCTGAAGGCATTGGGGCCTAATGGGGGCAGGAGAATGGTGTACTGCAATGAACAGATTCCTACCTCCTCCTTCTCCTTCTCCTTCTCCTGTGATTCACTGTGAACATGAGAAGGTGAATTTACATTCTTATAACAGTTATGGACTACATGTGGACTCTCCCTAATGTTAAACTATGGCTCTGCAAATCTGGCTTTGAGGCTGCACATACAACATGAAACCCAGTCTCCATGCACAGTTTAGGCCGAGTACTGAAAAGCCAATAATGTATTAAAAAAAAAAAAATACACTTTAATACCAGTAAAGTGCAACTGTGCTGGCAGCAGCCTATTGAATAATTAAAGCCTATTTTGGGCCTGTGTAAAGCATGTAGTATAGCTTCTGCTCCAACAGCCCTTATGTTAAAAGACAAATGTCTCCTCAAAACTATTTATTTTATATAATAATCCTTTGATCGAGTTTTGAAAGAAAATAGATTTATATTTAAATGAAGTATATGGGAAAAAATTAGAAATTGTGTCCCTACAATGTATTATTATTATCGGCATTTATATAGTGCTAACGTATTCCACAGCACTTTACAATATTAAAATGTAACAATAAATTAGACCACTACAAACGGTTAAAGGAACAATAGGTTGATGAGGACCATGCTCAAACTTACATTCTAGAGACACCATGTAAAACTCAAAGGCTATCACAGGCCAACTAAACAAGGTTTAAGTTTATGTGGGCCGCAAAGAAAAACCAAACATAATTTTTCATAGAAACGTAGGTTTGTTTAGAAAAGTACAGTATACAAAACCCAGCATCCCCCTCTATAATAAATCCTAGCACCCCCCTCTATTAAACCCCAATGTATTCCCCCAATGGCGCCGTCCGCACCCTGTGCCAAAGCGGATCCTCCCGCTACTCCTTGAAACCCGGTGAAGAAGATGGAGCATGTTGACGTCATGTCAGAATGTGATGTGGCATTGCATGCCTCCGTGCAACCTCCAGGTCCTCCACTATCCCGCCACAGCCATCGCAAAACTGACAGACACACACTCACTCACTGACAGGCACACACACAGACTCACTCTCTGACAGACTCACTCGCTGACAGACGCACACAAACTCTTTGACAGACAGTAGGAAACAACAGGAGTTTAGACTTTAAGCGAGTTTAAACCAAGAGGGTAAATGTTATTTTGCTCACTTTTGTTTTTTGGTAACTGGGGATGAGTGCTAGCAAGATTGCGAGTTTTACTCAGTGCACATCCTGCTGCATGTATGCATGCCTGGATGAATCTGTCCAGGGTCCATACCTCTGTGGCGGGTGTGAGCGAGTGGCTTTTCTGGAAGCTCAGATTGGAGATCTGGAGAGACAAATTGCAACACTAAGGGAGATTGACAATCTTGAGAGGAGTCTGCTGCTCACTGAGCAGAGTTTAGTGGGGGCAGGTAGTGGAGTGGGAGGAGATGAGACAGTTGGTGAACAGGCACATAGCTGGGTAACAGTGGGGCGAGGAAGCAGGGGGGGAGGGAAGAGGAAAGGTTTAGCTAGTCCTGATCTTGTGCAACCTAACAGGTTTGACGGTTTGAGTGAAGATGTTTGGAGAATCAGCTCAGAAGTAGAAGGAACAGCTACCTGCAGTACAGCTAACAGCCGTGGGAACAGCCCCTCTAGTACGGGTGGGGTTGGGAGGGTAAGGAAGTCTAGACAGGTTGTGGTGGTAGGGGACTCTATTATTAAGAGAGTAGATAGGGTAATCTGCCACTCTGATCGTCTCAACCAGACATTTTGCTGTCTCCCGGGTGCTCGGGTCCGGCATGTTGCTGACAGAGTGGAGGAATTATTGGGAGGGGCTGGCGATGACCCAGCTGTCATGGTCCATATTGGTAGCAATGACAAAGTCAAAAGGAAAATGGAAGGTCCTAAAGAATGACTTCAGAGAACTAGGAAGTAAGCTAAAGAAAAGGACCTCCAAGGTAATATTTGCAGATACATTTTCTGTGCCACGAGCTACAGCAGAAAGGCAGCGGGAGATTAGAGAGGTCAATGCGTGGCTGAAGTCTTGGTGCAGGAAAGAGGGTTTGGGGTTTTAGAGCACTGGGACGATTTTGCGATTGGGTACAACCTGTATAGCCGTGATGGATTACACCTAAACGGAAGAGGGTCTGCTGTGCTGGGGGATAGGATGGCTAGAAGGTTGGAGAAGATTTTAAACTAGACGTAGAGGGAGGGAGGGTCATAGCAATCTAGAAAATGGAGATAGGATAGAAAGGAGATGGGCTTTAGCTCAGTATAAGGGGGGGTGGAGATTGGGGAAGGTAAAAACAAGAAGGGTGGTGGGGTATGTTTGTATGTCAACCATGAGTTAAAGTCAAATATTAGGCATGTGGAGTGTGATGAGGAAAATGTGGAAGCTTTATGGGTAGATATCTGCTTGGGGCAAACAAAGGGAAATCAATTATTGGTTGGGATATGTTATAAACCACCTAATGTAAATATTAATTGGGAAAGCTGCAAATCTGGGTAACACGTTAATTATTGCAGATTTTAATTACCCAGATATAAATTGGGATAGAGGGACTAGTACTTGAGCAAGGGGAATCAGTTTTTTAAAGGTGTTAAATTACACCTTTATGTCACAACTGGTACAAGCACCAACTAGAAAGGATGCTTGTCTGGATCTCGTTATAACAAACAATGTTGATCTTTTAACCAACATTCAAGTAGGGGAGCATTTGGGAAATAGTGATCACAATATGTAAATTTTTTAAATAAACTCAAAAAAGCAAAAGCACGTGGGGTATACTAAAACGTATAATTTAAAAAAAGCCAATTTCAATAAGATTAGGGCAGCTCTACAACATAGCGACTGGCATAAACTCCTTAGTGATAAAAACACTGAGGATACATGGAAACTATTCAAACAAATATTAGAAAGGTACATTTCTCAGTATGTACCATTGGGTAATAAATACAAAAGAAACAAATTAAAACCAATGTGGCTTAGTAGAGAAGTAAAACAAGAGATTAAAAATAAGAAAAGGGCATTTAAAACATTTAAGTCGGACAAATCAGAGGCACCCAATATAAGATATAAGGAAGCCAATAATGCTAAACTCTTTATAAATCACTGGTAAGACCACACCTTGAATATGCTGTGCAATTTTGGGTACCTGTTCTAAAGAAAGTAACCTCGCCACTGGTTCTTGGAGGGTCCTGTTTGCCAGCCTCCTGCCTCGGGACTATGGGCAATGCAAAAAGGCTCATAAAAGACATTGTTCGGGGGGGCGGAGCTTGACAGCCAAACCAAGCGGTCGCAAAACTCTGGAGCTCCGAGGCACAAACGAAGAAAACGGGAAAAATACCGTCACAAACTACCCCTAAATTGAGACAGAGACCCCCCAGCACCCCCTTAATGCTATGGGACGCAAAACGAAAAAGCCAAACCCGGAAAAAACCAACCCGGGACTCACTATAGGAGACATGTGGAGACAGGCCCGAGGAGCAAGTGAGCACAACATGGCGGCGCTCCACGGAGGCTGCTCTGACTTCTCCGACGACCTCTCGGGAGAAGATTACTTACCAGCTCCCAGGGCAGGACAGCCCCAACCGACCACCGTCAACACAGACTCCACACCAGTGACAGTGACGGTCCTCAAACAAATACTTGCGGACCACCACGACAATATACATAAGGATATCACAGCACTGAGAGGTGATCTCAAAGGGGTGACCACCCGTTTAAACAAACTGGAGGGCAGTATGGAATCCAACACCCAAGATATAGGGGAACTCAAACGCACTGTGCAAGAGCTGCAGCTCCAGCAACGCTCGCACGAACACCGCATGGCCGAGCACGAAGACGCCAGACGGCGGGACAACCTGAAAGTCAGGGGACTCCCGGAGGTGATCCCCGAAGCTGAACTACCGAAGGTCGTTCAACGCCTGCTCGCGCTGATCCTACCGCCAGCGCAAGCAGACCGGATACACCCCGACTACCTCTTTAGGGTCCCCAAATCACCAAAAGCACCTACTGGGGCCACCCGGGATACCATAATTGCATTCCGAAACAGAATGGACAAAACCGCAGTACTAGATGCCCTGCAAGGCAGGACACCCCTGCAATTCGAAAACGGGGCGCTGAGCTTTTATGCCGACCTCTCTAGCAGCACCCTGGCCTGGAGACGTTCCCTTCAACCACTGACCTCACTCCTCCGCCAACAAGGCCTTAGATACCGCTGGAGACCGTCTCACACCCTCACCATCCAACAGGGTTCAGTCTCACATCAGATCCGGGACATATGCGATGCAACACCGCTTCTACACTCACTGGGCCTACCGATGGACTCCCTCAAGCAAACGGACCAGAAAAGTCCGACATCCCCACAGCACAGTTGGGACCCGACTAGAACGGTCCCATTCGTACCACAAGGACGCACACCCGACCCATACGTCGCTGTTACAACTTGAACTGTACCGGGGGCCAGACTGCCGACCTAACGGTGCACGGCTGCAAGTTCACTGGACTTAAAAATGGACCCCCCACTATAGTTACCAATAATTGGTAGGGTAAACGTAAGTGACCTACAGTTAATATAAATATTGATGGCACCTAATGAGAAGGCCCCCCTAGACTACCACGCTGGGGCCACGGGACTCACATTGCTTCTGATTCCAGTTACCAGTTATTTTACCTATTTGATCGCACTCACCTTCGTTATTGTTCTTATTTTAACTTGCACTGCTTAAGCTGGTACCATTACCCCCACGCCCTCAGAGGACCCCCTATCATGTCTCACTGTCGGAAGCGAAGGGAGACCCGGAGGAAGAGACGTGTCAGGATTTGTATGCTTTCTAACCCAGCCACCCCCCAGACCATAAAGCAGGACTGAATGTATGTCCACAGTATTCTTACAGGCAAAATATAACCTCACGACCGCCTATTACCACAACAAGTTTTTTCTTGTTCTTTATTTTTCTTCTTCTTTTTATGTTTCATTCTTATTTTTAACTCAGTTTGCGTACAACAAACAAATAGTTTTTTTGTTGCACAACCTATTTCTAATTGGTTACTAACTTGGCTGATGACCACCCCTGAAAAGCATCTCCAATGTCCAGACAGGGCACCGGCTGATCTACACAAACAGAGACTCACAGAGACTTTAAGGCTATACCGAGACATTGGTTGCCAGTGCCAAATTATCATGAGCAAGGTCACAGTGCCTTACCCCACCCAGGACTTACAGCTATGTAAAAGCGTGGCAGTAGCCAGTTAATATTGAGTCAGGTCAATTTGCATGCACTATCGTTTACTGGGGTTGCCACATAGTCCTGTGTTTTTCTGTCTTTGTTTTATTTATCTTTTATTTTTCGCAACCTGTTCTTGCGCACTATCTCCCCCTGCAATAAATACCGGATACAGGTCGCAGGGACAGATCACATGGCCCATAGCCAACGATACTTTCTCTTCTGCTCATATAAAAGCTGACCCTAACGTGGTTAACCTCAACCTATTAATCACGGGCAGGGCCCACTTATTTTAACATTGCTCCAGCCTGTGAAGCAATTGTTTAGTCTAGTGTATAGTCGACGCATTACCAGTCCTAATGTGAAGCAGCTACCTTCTACCTACTCCTAACCAATGAACGCTGATGGCCTAATCCTACAGTTATTCACCTGAATTGTTCATGCCTAACCATAATGCTTTAGATTAACTTCGCAAGAGATATTGTATGTTACATAGATCTAGCCTAACATTACCAAATAGATTAAATGCGTGCTAATTATGAAACTGTGCAAGCAACATCTTACTCCAGACTACTACGCATGACTAACCACTTTTATTAGTATTACGCTAAACTTGGTATTCACCGTCTGTACTGCTTAATTAATATAAAATAAGGCTTTCATTCATAGGAGATGTTTTACTTTGTCATTATGCTCCCAAATTGTAATACATAACGTACATCCCTTCTTTCTTATTCTGTACCCCCCTTAACGCATGCCTTATTAAAAGAAAGATTGACAACAAAAAAAAGACATTGTTCAGGGACCACCCGGGAGCTTGTTAACACTTTGGAACGGTTCTCACCACAGTGTTCTAATTGTTAGTCTGGGTAGCCGCAATTCCTATGGACATGAATTCTCATTCTCATGAACGCAGGCAGCGATGTTTGTGTATGAATCTCATGGAACTAAAATCGGACACAGAAATTCCCGAACACCACTGGACTTCAGTTCTATACAATTTAGAAGGGCACTGTTCGGTGAAATCGTTCGTCTGGATGAGGGGAACAAGTTTCTGGGTAAGAACATTGACTATGTTCAGTAGTTTGTTCGTTTCCAAACTACCAAACTAGACCGACCGCAAGCCCTGATTTGGGCATGGGACCATTCATGCGGTTGGTCAAAAATAAGACTTCCAGGAAATTCCTGAACCGCTGAACCGATCTGGGTGATTTTTAGATATGTTGGTCACCCAAATCAGGGCTATCAGGGGATGTAACTTTGTGGGGGGATTGTGTGTTTTAAGGTATGTTGGGGGTTTTATGAAAATGTGTGTTTTTGTGTCTGGAGCTAATTATGTTAATACAGTACTTGAATCAATTATCTCCCAGGCAGAGAGGAGGGATTGTATGATTATGTGTTGGAGTGTCATGTTCTTGATCAACTTTGTCATTGGTCTGTAACTTTGTACTGTAGTCTTCCGTCAGGTCCAGGTGGGAGTACCCATTGCATGGGGACTTGCATTTAAGGACAGTTGTGGCTACCATTAAGAGTTCCTGCTTACCCTCAACATAGAGTCTCATCTCATGCTTGGGGGAAACGGCTGTATCTACCCTGGGGATTGCTTTATCACTATATTCTCCTGTATTATAATTACTTGCTCTTTTAAGAGCATATTGCTACACTCTCTTGGAGGAGAGGTCTACACACTGGAAACTTGATCCTTGTCTTGTGTCCAAGGTTGGGTGGAGGACAGCAAGACCCCAACCAAGCTGTAACACTGGAGTGGGGACTACAGTGCTGATGGTGTCTGGTGGAGTGCTGGAAGTACTCGGAGGTACTAGGAAGCAGTGATTGGCAGAGGCACCCAGTCGGGGTGCCAGGTGGTCCATCACAATAACATTATACAAATATATTGAGGGCCAGTACAAACCATTGTCTGGAAATCTATTCATAAACAGGGCTATACATAGGACACAAGGTCACGCATTTATGCTGGAACAAAGGAGATTTAATCGAAGGCAAAGAAATTTTTTTTTACAGTAAGAACTATAAGGATATGGAATTCTCTGCCTGAAGAGGTGGTTTTATCAGTCTATACAGATGTTTAAACAGCAATTGGATAAATGCTTCCAAAAAATATAACATACAGGGTTATAATGACTAATTAGTGGGGTAGTCAAGGAAATATCTGACTCACATTTTGGGGTCAAGAAGAAATTTTTTTCTAGTTTGTTGTAAAATTGGCGCTTCAGACTGGGTTTTTTGCCTTCTTTTGGATCAACAGCAAAAACATATGTGAGGAAGGCTGAACTTGATGGACGCAAGTCTCTTTTCAGCTATGTAACTATGTAACACACACACCCATACACTCACTCATTAACAGACAGACACACATACATTCTTGCACACTCATATAATTTTATTTATTTATTTCTACCTTTGGGAGCTGGTGTAGAGCCACTCCCTGGGGTCCAGTGGGGGATCTTGTCCCGGGAGGTCTCCTACCTGCTCCTCACTGCTCTCTCACGCCCGCAGTTTAGTGATGCTGGGTGCGAGAATTACGTCATATTCCGGCACTCAGCATCACTACAGAGGGCATGCACAAGGGAGCATTGAGGAGCAGGAAGACTGAGCTCCCTCGCTGCTGCCTGCGATGTGGGGAGAGCAGGTGCCTACTCCGCCTGCAATGTGGGGAGAGCAGGTGCCTACTCCGCCTGCAATGTGGTGAGAGCAGGTGCCTACTCCGCCTTAGTAAGCATATCAAACTCTTGGCTCGCTGGGCCACAAAGATATTAATTGTGGGCCGCAAGTTTGACATGCTTGATCTAGAGGATATGACAGGATCCTTCAGCCATATAGATGAACCAGATGGTGTTTGAAAACTGACAGTTTGACTACTTCGGCATTACATTTGAAATTCAATTAATTTTAAAAATTGTCACTTTAATGAATAACTGAGTCTCTATGATCGTCCTTGCTTCACTCCCTGCACAGAAGCAGGAAAGACCAGATAGACTGATTGGTGGTTTTCAAACACTGTCTGAACCAAGGTGTATGTATTTGTCTGAAGTTGTTTTTCTGGCACTAGAGCTCCCCCCCTCCCCCCCCCTCGCTGACCCTCTCCTCCCCTCTCCAGAAGTTACACTACCACGCTCTGCCATTTACCTGGGTCCAGCACCCATGTCCCTCAGTGCTGTCTTGGATCTGCCTTGGTTCCTTTGTGATAGCCAAGCTCACGTTAGGATTTCCCTGTAGGAAAGCATTTTCCTATGGATTTTGGCTGATGCTGGACATCCCCAAGCACCGATCAAAAATTGCCCAACCACCCAGAGGTCCCTCTAGTGGCAGTCTAGTAGAAAGCCACTAAAGGTGGAGTTAACCCTGAAAGGTAATGATTGCAGTTTTGAGAAAAAAATGTCCTTTCAAAATTTGATGAAAGGCTTTTATTAAAAAAATAGTTTTTAGGTGGCAGATGTCCTTTAATCTGGCCTTGGTAATTGTGTAATTAGTTAGCAAAAACATGTAAAAGTTGTAATAATCTATTTAAGTGACACTTAGATATTCAAGTATAAATGAGGTTGTCTACTATAAGGAATTAGACTATGGATAAACAGTGCACACTCACAGAACACTTTTTAATGAACACTTCCCTTAACAAAAAACTTGAAAAAAATATAAACATTTATCTTAATTAATTCTTTCTATTTTCAAATAAGAATAAAATAACGTAAGTATAGCCCTAAAGAACAAGTTTAAAAGTCAGTGAACAGAGACAGAAATTAACATAAATAAATAAGCATTACATCTACATAAAGCAGAAGAGTACAAAATCTATTAAGAGTTAAAGACTCTGGGAGCAAGCCAAGTATGATGTAATTTCTCATGTCAGACAGTTCTCTCAGAGTTGTTGGGCACTGCAAATGTTAAATCTGTCCCAGAGGTAGAGATTGTTCCAATGTTTCTCCTTAACATTTCTCCTGTTGCTTCTTTTCCCTTCTGCTTATTCTCCACTCCCCCCACCCCACACTCCCCTCTCCCTGGTCTCCTGGTTAGGGCCTGACGTCAGCACAAGGGAAGGGATAAAGAGAAGATCATAAGGCATCAGGCTGCTGCAGTTTTCAGGAGTAGGGGGACAGCATCTCAGGACCACAGTCTGAGACCTTGTTAGACATTACTCATCATTGCCAGTTTGAATATAGCTCACTAGTTTAAGAGAGGAAAACATGCCTCAGAACGTGGTCCTTCCTGGACCTGCTCCCTGGGGGTTCAGACTAACAGGAGGTATAGATTTTAATCAACCCTTGATCATCTCTAGGGTAAGTGGACTGAACATTTTTTTTTTCATATTTCTCTAATCTATTCTTCTTTTCTTATAATGGTACATGCATCTCAGTAAGTAACTTTTCATGGCTTTCCCATTTCCTTTAGGCTCTCTCTTTATTGCAGTTAAAGGGAACTGTCATTATCTAGGGTTTTTAATATTATGTTTACTTGAGCCTTTATTTAACAAATATGTAATATGCAACTGGGCATCTTCATCTTAGCTCCATGTCAATCATTTTTCTAAACTCTGTCCTTTGCAACTGGCAGTCATCAAAGAGAAAATACACAAAGAAGAGGAGGGATGAAATTTTTTTCTATTTCTCACATGCTTTGCCTTGTCTGAATGATTACGTCATTTCCTAAATCTTTAACATAAAGTTAAAAGAAAGCTGAGCATCTCATTAAAAAGGTTAACACAAGTTATAGATGAGTTTAAGTGTTTCATTAATGGTGTATATCAAGAGTGATGATTCCCCTTAACAATATAAGATGAATGTGTTTATTATATGGATATTTCTCATTTAGAATAGGATCGGTCTACAATTGTGCCTATATGGGTGGTCCCCATTTATCATTTGGTGAACTCTATGACTGGTGACCTTATGTGAGCATTTAACAGGTGTATCGTTCTTGAGGAGTACTGAAATGACATTAGCAAAGCTTGTCCAATAATGGGTTACTGGCTTCAGTTGTGGTTTAGTTTGGTATGTGTGACATCATTTTTGTATAAAGGAATAGCTGGGGGCATCACAAGGATGATCTGAAATAACATCAGCCAAATAAAATCACAGGAAAGGGGAAAATGTTATTTTCATGCATATTGGATATGCTGTGGACTTTTCTATATTTGTGTAGTTTACAAATTATTTATACCAAAGGCAATTTAATATATAATTGAAAAAATTAAAGTGCAATCTGTGTCAATGTATACAATGTTATTTGGCTGGTATTTCGTGGGTTGTATTATTAAATAAATACAAAGATAAAATCATGTTGGATTAGATTACCAATGTTGATGTATGCAGTGCTGCTATTTACATGTGTTATAGGGGAAGAAAAGAATCATCATACATTTTCAAGATTCCTAAATCTTTTTCATCACAATTGGAAAAGATTATATCACAATATTGGCATTTTATATATACACACAAAATAAAAAATTGCAGGGGCGTGGCCACGACCGGGATGCAAACGGACGCATAAGAACAGAGCTCCGCTCAACTAACGGCAAATCAGCCTGAATCCAACCAGGTAGCGACGGCTACAGCACCTCTAAGGGCACTTACCGACTGCCTGCACCCTCGAGCACCCATGGCGAGCAAATCCGCTCGTAAATCTAAGGGCAAAACGCCCTCACTGCAGATCGCGGCCTTTTCCCCGCCAAACAAGCGCTTCCAAGATGGCGCCGGAAGCGAGCGTTCTCCTTACTCGGAATCAGAGCGCAGTGAGTCTGGACGGAGTGATATCACCTCAATATCGCGGACCACTGCCCTACAAGCTGAGGAAACCAATATCCCTAAGCTGCTAGAAGACCTAAAAGCCACCATCAGGTCAGACTTTCAGAAATTAGCAGCAGACATAAGAAAGGATGTTCAAGCTATAGGGGAAAGAACAGCTCACTTAGAAGATAAGACAGAGGAGATCATAGAGGCTCACAATAATCTGGCTGATGCCTATGATACCTTCTCTGCAAAATTGCAAGCGCTCGATACCAAAATCACAGATATGGAAGACAGAACCCGCAGGAATAACATCCGCCTGCGCGGTATTCCAGAGGAGGTCAGGGCCCAGGATTTAAAGCCGTACTTGACACAGCTATTTCAAACCCTGCTGCCAGAGGCTTCCCATCAAGAACTGGAGCTAGACAGGGCTCACAGGCTCATGAAACCACGAAATATACCCGCGGCGGTACCCAGGGACGCTATAGTCCGGGTCCACTTCTTCGCCACCAAGGAGAGGCTGATGCAAGCGGCCAGAGAACCAGCGCGTCTGACAGGGAAATATACAGGCCTTCAACTTTTTGCAGACCTATCACCGGCTACGCTAGCAAAAAGGAGATCCTTTGGTACCATCACTAAAGCACTGAGAGAGGTGCAAATTCCTTATAAATGGGGTTTTCCCACCCGTCTCATCATTCACAAGAACGGAGCAGACAAGATCGTTGCATCGCCGGAGGAAGGAAGAAGACTATTGACTCAGTGGAATATCCCCTTCCAAGCAGAGGTACCAGTGATCAGAGATCCGGAGCCGGCGGCTACCAGAATCGCAGGGGATTGGCAGAAAGTAGCATCCGCTAAGTGAACCATCATTTTGGAACTGTCAAACGACGAGTTCGAGCTATGCAGGGAACCACGGAGAGGGTGTAGTATTATTTACTGACAATCTGATATTCTTGTCTGTTTGGGTTTTTTTTTTCTATTGTAGCATCGCAAAAAAAAAAAAAAAAAAAACAAAAAAAAAAAAAAAAGGAAAGGGAAAAAAAAAGAAAAAGGGAGGAAAAAAAAAAAAAGAGAAAATGTTATAACAAAACTGTAAAAAAAAAAAAAAAAAAAAAAGTATTAGAGAGAAAAAAAAAAAAGGAAAAAAGGAAAAGAAAGAGACGGAAGTGCCTATACAATCACGAGACTGTTGCTACTCACCAGAAGGCCGTACTAAGCGGAACTTCGTGCGAAGGCTTTAGTACGCACGCCTTTGTTACTCTCCTACCCACGTCCCCACTAGGCTCACTAGAGAGCCAATGCGGTGTGGTACGACCACACTGTCAAAATGTTTGTCCCTGATCAACACGCAGATGTCTCGGATGAGGCTATCTGGAGTGGGGGGACACCTGTATATAGTTAATTTTTGGTTTATTGCTTTTTATTTCTGTTTACTTCTATTATCACTCCTTTTTTCAGTGGGAACAATGTATATTTATGGCTGGTATGACCTGTATGCTTATATGTCTAATGAGGGTGATGTAAGGTTATGGCAATGTGGGAAAAGAATGATGATCTACCCTGTAAGGGGGCCATTGGGCCCTAAGGTCAGCTCTTAAAACCCCTCCTCACGATGGTGCTTACCATTTTCTCACTTAACACAAAAGGGCTAAACTCTCCACACAAGCGACGCCTGGCACTACAGGAAGCAAAAAGGGCACGAGCCCACATAGCTTTTTACCAGGAAACACATTTTAAATGGGGTCACAGACCTAAATTCAATTCTCAACAATTCCCGATTGACTTCCACTCCTGTTATGCTAAAAAAAAAAGGGGAGTCTCCATCCTTGTTAGCAAAGATGTTGCCTTTACACTGGTGGCAAAACACACAGACAAACATGGCAGATATCTGATAATTCAATGCACAATTAACAACGCACATTTCACACTAGTGAACATTTATGGACCACACACTGACCAACCGGCCTTTCTAGACACGCTTTTCCAAAAAATTGAGGAAAAGAAGCTGGGGGAGGTGATCATAGGTGGGGACACCAATTTTATTCTGGATGACCACTTAGACACCAGGTCCTTAGGGACGGCAGTTCACACCACCGCGACATATAGAGCCCCCACAACGAGGAAATTGAATCAAATCCTCTTAACTCATGGATATATCGACCCGTGGAGGGTGACGCATCCGTTGGAACGGGACTACTCGTTTCATTCGCTTGCACACAACTCCTACTCACGGATCGACCGATTTCTATTACACAATTCAATGATATTAAGGGTACAGGAGACGGGAGTGGGTTTGATTTCTTGGTCAGACCATGCGCCGGTAACGCTCACATTAGGAGAACAATTTCCTAGCAGGGGTAGAGGTTCCTGGCGCATGAATGAACACCTACTCACAAATCCACAAATCCTAGCAAATATCCGAGAGGAGTTGAACCTGTACTTCCATACGAACCAACTGCCGGCCACGAAGCCAGACCTACTCTGGTTGGCCCACAAAGCCTACATCAGAGGGGTTTTAATTAAACATGCCAGCTATGCTAAAGCCAAACGGCTGCAAAATTACTTGTCACTTACTAAACAATTGACGGAATTGTCCGCACTAAACAAAGTAGACCCATCCCCCAACCGTGCGAAGGAACTTAAACACATACAACGCCAACTAGAAGAATTAGAACTGGCCAAAACAAACTTCATACTGCGAAGGTTTAAACAGCGCTTCTTTGAGCAAGGGAATAGAGCGGGAGCCCTCTTAGCCTCACAACTGAAAAAAAAAGCACTAGCCACTAAGATTGCATACATACACACAGCGCAAGGAGACAAAATATTAAACCCAGATACAATTGTACAGGAATTCGCCAGATATTACGGCTCACTGTACAACCTAAAAGAGGACCCTTCGACCCATGTCCCAACTCTAGATGAGATCAATACGTTCCTAGATAAGTCCCACCTGCCCAGATTACAGGAAGAAGACACGCAGACACTCATAACGCCTATTACGCTAGAGGAGTTACAGACTCACATAAGAGACCTACCTGCGGCAAAAAGTCCTGGCCCAGATGGTCTCCCGGCCATATATTATAAGACGTTCCTGGACCAACTAAGTCCCTCACTACTAGCCTTATTGAATGACAGCTTCCAAAAAGGCACCCTTCCTAAGGAAATGCTCTTAGCCCACATAGCTACGTTACCGAAGCCGGGTAAAAAACCGACTGCTTGCCCGAATTTCCGGCCAATATCACTCCTTAACATAGATACAAAACTATATGCTAAAATCATAGCAAGTAGACTTAGCTCAATCATACCCAAACTCATACATTACAATCAATCAGGCTTCACCAAAGGGAGACAGGGGTCGGACAATTCCAGACATATCCTGAATGTGATACATCACATCGGGGAGACGTCTAGTGAGGGCCTTCTCTTAGCGCTGGACGCGGAGAAGGCCTTCGACAGGCTAAATTGGTTATACATGAAGGAGGTGATGAGACGATTCGGACTCCCCCCTCCGCTTATCACTGCCATAATGGCACTATACACAAACCCTACAGCGAGTGTTTCTAATGCGGGCTTTGTCTCCTCCCCCTTTGCCATCACTAATGGGACTAGGCAGGGATGCCCCCTGTCCCCCCTCTTGTTTATTCTGTGTCTGGAGCCTCTAGCTCAAATCATTAGAGATTCACAAAACATTACCGGCATATCAATTGGGGACCAAACACACAAACTTTCGCTCTTCGCGGATGACATCATACTTACACTTTCCTGCCCAGAGAGATCCCTTCCCGAACTGATAGACTTGTTACGCACCTTTGGACAAGTGTCCTATTATAAGCTCAATGCGGGCAAAACGCAGGCACTGCCTATTAATATACCAAAAAACAAACGGGAGATCCTGGCCAAGCTCTTCCAATTTGATTGGAGAGAGGACTATGTAACCTACCTAGGAGTGAAAATAACCAAATCCATTAACACTTTGATGCAGTACAACCATGTCCCAATGTTGGCAGCCCTACGACAGGAGTTAGGGGGGTGGAGAGATGTCCGAATCTCATGGCTAGGCCGCATAAATGCACTTAAAATGATGTCGCTGCCTAAGTTGCTGTATATTTTTAGGATGCTCCCCATAAAAATTCCGAAAAGCTATTGTGCGAAAGCACAAAAAATATTTATGGATTTTATTTGGTTCAGAGGTAGAGCCCGAGTGGCAAGAGAGGTGTTACAGAGACCATTCAGGGAAGGGGGTATGGGGGTGCCTCAGATATGGGAATATAGCAGAGCGGCTTTACTAGCCCAAGCAATCAATCTCCACGCACCAATTGGCCTGTTAAGCTGGGTGGACATGGAACGAAAACAAATGGTGGGAGACGCTTTATTAGCACATATGTGGACACCCCCCAACCTGAGAACCTCACAACCTCATTTATACTCGACCACAAGGGCATCGTTAGATGTGTGGTCCACCTTTCATAAAAAACAATCACAGCCTAAATTTCACAAAATGGCGCCTTTGGCTGCCCTAAAGGCCATATCTCCATGGCTTTCAATTCGACAATGGGAAATTAAGGGGATCACGAATATATCACAACTACTCCTAGGGGGAGAGCTCCTCCCATTCCCAACCTTACAAGAAACATATCAACTGCCAACGAAATTTACATTCGCATACTTGCAACTTAAAGGGGTGATACTAGAACATGTTGATTATAGGAGAAAAGATACCAACCCCATGGATAGTGATACACAGCTACTGCTAGATTCATGCTGGACTGCACCGATGAAGCCCAAACTCCTTTCTCGTTGCTATAGAGCCCTTGCCGTCCCGGGGTCCGGAAAACCCATGACACTAGAGTCGCAATGGGAGAAAGAATCTGGTAAAATAGTCTCCCAGGAAAGGTGGATAAAACGACTAAATGCACTAAGGGGTGTTACCAGGTGCTATACACTAATCGAGGCTCATCGAAAGCTTGTTTACCGCTGGTACCTTACCCCTGACAGACTAAGCCGGATGTATGGAGGAGCGTCGGCAACATGTTGGCGATGCGGCCTAGAGAGGGGCACCATGACCCACGTATGGTGGAACTGTCGTGCAGTTCAACCGTTGTGGAAAGTGGTGGCGGAGCTGGTGGAAACACTACTGCTCGAGCTACCTACAGAACCTGAAATATATCTCTGGCTGGAGTTCCCCCCTTGGGTGACCTTTCATCAGAGAGCCTTAGTATCACATATAGCTCTTGCGGCCAGGGCACTTATAGCACTTAATTGGAAATCCAGCACCTGCCCGACAAAACAGGCATTAGTAGATAAAATAAACCTTCACTATGCATACGAACGTATGGCAATCCTTTCTGTGGGTGCTAACTGTACAACATCCAGGATATGGGAACCCTGGGAAGCTCTCTTCCCCTCAAAACTGGGGGGCAGCAACCCTAACAACAGGAGTATTTCGAGTAACTCTCCTCACATGACACGTTCTTACCAGCTAAGTCCACAATAACCTACTACTCACTGATTACCTGATATTCTACTGTGTATTCTTGTTAGTTTTTTTTTTTTTTTTTTTTTCTTTTTTCTTTTTGTTCCTTTTGTTTATCTCTGTTTTAGATGTTTAACTCACACAAGGTAACGGACAAACTAACTCGTTAGCTTATCAAAGAAACACTGTTACCATTAAGGTATCCACTACATGTGTGCATGTAACGCTTCAGACTCCCCCTCCGGCCAGCTCTGGTACGAAGTAGGCGGCTAACGCTATTGAGTTAAAATATGTCACCTAATAACCTCTACGGGGGCACCTCACACAGAACGTACCTGTAAACATAGGTAGCTGAATCCGATTCCGAGAGATGGGGGTGGAGGGAAGGGGGAAATAAGAAAAATGGAGACTATTATAATTTGAATGTTTATATAAATAATAGAATGGTTATGTCTCCATTAAGGCGTATGTTTTTGATATGACACAATGTGGATGTATGTATTGTAATGAAATCAATAAACTTCAATTATAAAAAAAAAAATAAAAAATTGCAGAAGGGAGGCAAGTGTTGATGGTATCTCATAATTAATACATATGCACAGTTGTTCTGCAGTGAATCCTATCTGGATCCTTTTTCTGACATCATAACTGTTAGCGCAGCTGGATCTTTATTGCTGAAAATTAGTTTAGACTGTCATGCAGTAATATGGCAGACCATTAAAGGTCATCTGAATTTCATGTATACAGTTTTCAAGCCAGACCACTGGCCCATTTATTGAGTTATGCACACATTAAAACACTAACAGGTGAACTTTATACATTAGCTCTTTAGAGTGGTTTTCCCCTAATTTTAGGTATTTTGTGAGCAGTACATAGGATACATTGGATAGATAATTGGTTTATTGTGTCTGTTAGTCCACCCATTGTACAGCGCTACGGAATTTGTTGGCGCTATATAAATAATAAAATAATAATAATAATATTTAGATGATATTATTACAGACAATTATATAACACAGAGAAAAACACATTTTTAACAAACAAGTGTCAAATTAGTGAAAGTGTGTAGCGCTAAAGATGAATTACTTACTCCCAAAATGTTATAGGGATGTAGGAATTATGCAAATAACTGCAGAAAAAAAGGGAGAAGTATATAGTGTAACACTATTAAACTTAGAGTAGAAGTGTATACTTCAATTGGAAGCAGTCATGTGGTCTAGAGCCTAATATGGACTGGCTCTAATCACTTGTGCCGTTGTGCACTTGAGGTGGCACACACCCTATGAATCTTCGTATAGGATATTCCTCAGAGACATGTAAACAAAAAAAGGAGGGAAGGGAGACAGGGGAACTTGCCCTGGTGCAGAAATCCTTAATCAAGTGTGGTATAATACAAATGTATATAGGTTGCTTCTCACCTTAAAAAAAGCCTGTCACTTGGCTCTAAGTATATGGGTATATGAGTCCAATTCTAGGGTGACTACCCTTTTTGTAGCAGGATAAATGGTCCACCAGTTTGTATATTAAAAAAGTATATTTATTCTATCAAAAAAAACTTATATAAAATCAATTCCAATACATACATAATGGTGGTGTGTCCAAAACGCGTTTCGCCGATTCCGTTCGGCTTTTTCAATTGGTAATTTACTTCCTGCTCTTTTACAAATATATTTCCCTGTCTGTGCATAGATTAGTTGCAGGAGATCGTGATACGGCCAATCACGAGTGCTCCTGTGGAAGAGAGGTTTGTATCTTCAATTTGCCAATAATCTATCCCATATTCGTGACGTCATCGCGCACGCACAAGTGTGCGCGTGACGTCACTTCCGGGAACTCGGGAGACATGTATTCGTCCCTATGTCTTCCTAAGTCCTGTTCCATCTTCCATAATAAAAGATTTTCTTTATAATCGTCCTCCATAGGTCATAAAACTTCACCATCTCTCCTTGTTGTAATAAATGGTGTGGCAGTCATATAATGATATAATAATATAAATTACCAATTGAAAAAGCCGAATGGAACACACCACCATTATGTATGTATTGTAATTGATTTTATATAAGTTTTTTTTTATAGAATAAATAGAATTTTTTAATATACAAACTGGTATCCTGTACAAGAAGGGTAGAGTCACCCTAGAATTGGACTCATATACCCATATACTTAGAGCCAAGTGACAGGCTCTTTTTAGGTGAGAAGCAACCTATATACATTTGTATTATACCACACTTGATTAAGGATTTCTGCACCAGGGCAAGTTCCCCTGTCTCCCTTCCCTCCTTTTTCTGTTTACATGTCTCTGAGGAATATCCTATACGTGGATTCATAGGGTGTGTGCCACCTCAAGTGCACAACCGCGCAAGTGATCAGAGCCAGTCCATATTAGGCTCTAGACCACGTGAGTGCTTCCAATTGAAGTACACACTTCTACTCTAAGTTTAATAGTGTTACACTATATACTTCTCCCTTTTTTTTCTGCAGTTATTTGCATAATTCCTACATCCCTATAACATTTTGGGAGTAAGTAATTCATCTTTAGCGCTACACACTTTCACTAATTTGACACTTGTTTGTTAAAAAAGTGTTTTTCTCTGTATCATATTGTAATAGGAGTAGAGACTTCCTATTTTTGTGCGAAAGCTGCTACATCAAAGAGCACCTCTTTTTCTATGTTTTTAAGTGCCTTATATCACCGAACACTTTTTCTATATTTAATTATATAACACTGACAAATTCCACCAAGCTGTACATTATTATTATTAAGTGGACTTTAACAATAAATTCAACAAAGTCCCCTTAATAATAATTTGACATGAGCAATAGTCTGATAAAGACCATGCTCGAACAAGCTTGCAATCTAGAGGAAGTTGGGTATAAAACCAGAAGAGAAAGGGCAGCCAAGTGACAGGGTAGAACAAGAACAGAATTGGAATATGAAAGTGAAGTTGAGAATGGACCCACTAATTAAGTTGAGAAAGTAATGGAATTTACCCTTGGAATCAGTAGGCTATTCTGAAGAGGTAGATTGTTAGGGACTTCTTAAAGCATTGATTAGGGGAGAGTATGATATGGGGAGGGAGACTATTAGAAAGGACTGGAGCCACCTGCAAGAAGTCCTGCAAGTGTGATAGCTTTTGTTAGCATGCATGAGTTAAACCCTGCAGTATAGGGCTGGCTCATTGGCTAAGAATGCCAGTACTGCTGGGCTTAGATCAAACAGAGAGCTCCTGGCTCTCTGACAGATGTTGTGGAGGCGGGAAACCGAGCACCATAGACCTGTGGAGCATCAGGGCATTCCTAACCCCATAAACACTACCCCACACTGTAGTTGTTGTGGTACTTGGAGTGTTCCTTTGATGGAAAAATGTCTTACTTTGCAGGTCTAAATGAGTGGCGAGCTCTGCAAAGTAGTCTGTCAATCTCTTTATCTTCTTTTGAAACTGCATATGTATTGCACATAAAAATTTGTGCCGTCATCTGTTATTCAAGGAATTTATTCTAAACTGGAATAACCATATTACTTATCATAGGTCTGCATAGAGCTGCCTAAGCTAAATGAATGGGACATTCCATTTGAGCATAGGGTATAAATTGATCTTGAGGGATTAATGTCAGACCAGGTATGATGGTAATACAAAATATACTTCCACATACTTTCAAAGATTGCCATTACAGTGAAAAAAGGCCCTTATGTGTATATTTTTTAAAATAAGTTTATATGACCCAAAGATCAGCAGGACACCCCACTTTGGAAGACTTGCCCTGACATTCTGCTACTGGAAATGGAACACATACAAATTTAGCTGTTAATCATGAAAAATAAAACATGGTTCTAGTTATTAATCTTGCCATCTCATCTCTAGCTGTGCCGATATGTTGCTGTAGTTCATGGATAGCAAGAACTTCCTGTAACTTACAGGGTATTAGACCGTCCCTATTTTCATACCAGTCACTTGTTTAATTCTTCAAGATATTTGCTATGAAATTTAAAGACAGTCATTTCTTTAACACCTTGCATAGCTCTTCCTTGTTATGCAGTTCACTTACCCCTGATTAAACAATTCGTATGTACTGCTTTGGAACCAGGAAAGAATCAAGACTTACAGCAACTTGGGGCTAAGGGGCAAACAAAGGCCTTAAGCTCTGTAAGACCCAATTTATCTGCACTTGGGCGAAATGATACTAAGCAGCCTTTGTATACTTTTCAAAAGGATCCTCACTGTGCCTGGATGACCAGGCCTCATCCTAGAACACAGATTTAATATAAACTATTAAACCTAGACAGACATAGGAGTCTACAAAGCATATAGTCCAGATCCATAAGTTCACAGGAATACCAAATAAAAGATGAATTATTCCAGTTGACTTTGAGATATTAAAATAAATATTCATATTTTTATTATTTTGTACTTCTTGTTTATCTATTGGATTGTTCACTTATTTTCATCTAGGTCTCATTCAACCAAAATTACACACTTTTCTATTAGGAGGACCTTTAATTTAGAGGGAAATAAAGTTTCACATAGAGATTTCCCAGAAAGATGCGTTTTGGTTTATATAAAGACAGCTTTTATTTTTTTTTTAAATTCTTTATTTTTGTTGTGCGGGTAATTACAACAGGGCTTGGAGCGCCACAACAGCAGTCTCAAGCGCGGATACATATACAAAATACAACATGAGTATGGCATGAAGAAGACTTGCACATTTTTAAGTATACAGTAGTTCAACTTTAAAACTCAGCGTAAGTAATTGACTCAAAGAGTAAGATTAAACTATGATTAGGCTTAGTCAACATATTAGCTAGTCCGACAAAGTTACAGATCATATAAACACAGAGTGATTAATACCGTTTAATTCTTAGCAGTTTTCTCTTATATTAGATTGGGTTATGCTTGCTTAGTTTAGGCTAACAGGAAACACATACCAGGGTACAAGTTTTAAGCCGCGCGTAGCAAAGTAACAATAGATAAAATATTTGTGAATGGTTAAGCTCATATGACAGCTCAACAGGTTAGGCAGTGTGACAAAACAAGAGTTATAGGTTTAAACTAAAAGTCATAATATGTCGCGCGCATATTGATTATAGGCCGTTGCATTAAAGTTAATAGCAGTAGTTTTGAGCTTGTAACATAAACAAGGTAGGTCAACTATGCAACTATGGAGCTATACGGTAGGTAAAGTAACTGTGACTAGGACATAGCTTGTCGCAAGGCAGCAGTAGCTTAGTGAGTACTAGGGGAGACATCAACAGGGTACACCTGGCTGCGCTAGGGTGATAGTTAGGCCTCTAGTAACATACAAATGAGCAGTAATTGAAACAACTAAAACAAAAAAAATAACAAAAAAGAAGAACCAAACGTTGTAATAGAGGGTCTTGTGGGTCCATTCGAGACATATGAGGCTGGGTTACAGCGAGTATTGTGCCTGAAATTGAGCCCAAGTCCCTGGTGGGTCAGCCGATGCCGTTTTGGGGCTGAGTGTGTGCACCCTGCGTTGGTCGGTGCACTAGTCTCGGTCTCTCCAGTGTGTGGGAGCCTGGCGTCCCTGTGTCTTTTGGATGTGCGTTGGTCTGTGAGACGATCCACCGATGTGCATCTGTGCTGTGAAGGGGAGGATGCGAACCTGGCTGAACTTCGGCTCTTGGAGCTTGTAAGTAGCTTGTGTGGGAGGCCAGTCTAGCAGCCTTGTGCTCTCGGGGGTGGGGGTCAGTATTTACACTCGTGCTGTATGGTGCCGTTTTGCAGGTTGCAGATGTCGCTGGGCGGGAGGTGGGTCTGGCAAGAAGTGTGGTCTCCCTCTGGTGAGCATTCGAGCGGGAGCTAGCGCCCGGGAGCTGTAGTGGTTTCTTCTGCCGTTTGGTGTAACCACCGTCGGGTGGCCGCCCTGGGAGCCGTTAGCGGTTGTCTGCTTAGATGGCGGCGGGTCGTGGGGCGTATCCACGCCGCTGCGTGTTTCAATACCTGCTTAAAGGTCTGGCCTTTAGTGTGGAGTACTGACCAGAGGCTTGCTCTCAGGCGGGCAAAGAACTCCAGAGTGTGTATAGGTGGCTTGATGCGAGTTCTCCCCTTCGCGGGTCTCGTCCGAGCCGCCATCTTGGTTGGGCCCTTGCAGTGTTGCCTGTCTGCTGGTTCCGTCGCTTGGATGGGGGTAACCGTCCCCAGCGAGGACCGGGATAACCCCCGCCGGTCCATGGGGGGGGGGTAGCAGGGCTGTGCGTGTGTCTTGTATGGAAGCAGGTCCCTTGCCGGGTGGTCGGCCGCCTCCACCATGCTGCAGGCTCCGCTCCGTTTTAGGCCTCATGGCCGGTTCAGGCTCTACCAGCGCGGATCGGTGCCGGACTGGTATCTTTGTGATCCCTGCTAGGTACTGCAGCCCGATCCAAGCACCCTGAGTTGCCAGCACCTGTGGTTGGAACAGAATTGTCGAATTCGTGGCTGCTGGTGCTGGAGGTCTCAGGATGCACGTCTGGCCATCTTGGCTGTCAGGCCCCGCCTCCATAAAGACAACTTTTAAGTAGTTTTTAAGGTATTTTTCTAAGTTTGACCTAGATGTTTCAGGTCTAACATCTAATTTCTTGGACTCTGGGTTTTCTTTGCTTGTAGTCAAAGCAAAAATTGAAGCATTGAAATGTAATAAGTTAAATTTACAAACTGTACGCAAAGTGCGGATATGAAATAAAATTTATATTTTTAATTCACTATAATTAGGTGTTTAGTGAATGAACATCAGTTAGTTTTTGCTTCAGCTGATTGACATACTTGTTTACATCAGTAGTGACTGGACATGCCAGAGCTGCTGTTACATGACTTTAAAGGACTCTTACTATTTTTAAGCCACATACACACAGCTATATAATGTTTGCAATATGATAGAACATTTGAAAATGTATATACTACACAGTAGATTAGTGAATTTAGAAAATCAGTTATTCTATAAGCCTTGATATGGACTTTTATTCTATAGAATGCGACAAATTTGCTTTGTTTCTTTTTGGTTACTAATTGTTCTACACATTGCCATTGACCTGTGTTGTTGGGATATATTAATATTGACTAGTATACTTATGTAGTGGTGATACTGAATTTCAAATCTAATGTTCCCTAAATGTGACAGAGCTGCATATAATATACATGTGTATATTGTGTACCTTGTTATAATTGAAGGTGAATAGGACAAGACCATAGTAAAAGCGTTTCAAACTACACAATGTCACTGTATAGACAGCTGTTGTATCTAAATAATTACCATAATCTGCAGGGGACATGAAAAGTTCAGAAGATTTCAACAGACTTACAAAACTTAAAAGGAAACTATGGGTTTAAAAACAACAAAAAGTTTTTAATGCACATTAAAGATAATGCAAATAAAAACATTTTGAAAAAAATTCACCTCAAAAGTTTCTCTTGGTGCACTGTTTAGTAGGTCTGTCCGCAGCAGTTCTCTCATCTGTAAGAGACTTGTCCTCAATAGCAGCTCCACTCATCACATGTGGAAATGGTCCATAAACTGATAACTGCCACACCATGGCTTGGATCTCTCCTTGGAGTTAACAGAGGCAAGATGCGCATGAGGTGTCTTAACACAGGCAAGCCAGTACTGTCTTTCTGGTTTGCATGGATGACAACTATGATGGACAGGCTAGAGCTGCAGCAGTTTTAACATATTGCTGCAATTCTAAGCTATTTTTAAAGATGGCCACAGGACTCGGGTGCTTTATACATCAGTATATTTGAAGAAACAGAAACAAAGGTAGGGAGCCCAATTATACACCCAAAAAAACAATGAGTATG
This sequence comes from Pelobates fuscus, assembly GCF_036172605.1. NCBI lineage: Eukaryota > Metazoa > Chordata > Amphibia > Anura > Pelobatidae > Pelobates > Pelobates fuscus. Next base: position 102,019,317 of record NC_086322.1, read on the forward strand.
ATAATCAATACTTCTTGCGCTTTCCTCCATTAATTGGAGGTAATATATATCACAGCAAATCATAAAATATACAAATAAAGTTTGGTTTTGGATCATGTGGTGTTGTTGGAACCTATCTGGCAAGCTGTCTTCAAGCTTGTAACAAGATTATTTGATGCACTCTAATACTTCTAGAATACCAGAATATGCTGCACAATGATTGACTGGGTGCAGCATGCTCTGACATTCTATAAGTTTTAGATTGCATCAATAAAGCATCTCACACATACAGTTGATATCAATAGCAAATCTGAGGTAAACATTAACTAGACCTTTAACTCTACAAAAACAAAAGATAAATATACAGCAATAAATACTTAACTTTCAATAAGATGTAGTTTCCCATTTGTTATTCCCAAAATTTGGGAGTCAGCTAAACATCTAAAGAAAAATAAATAAACCAAACATACTGTGATATAGTTGGATACAATATGTCTGCGCTTCTTTAGAATGCACTCAGGGCCGGATTAACATAGGGGCTGATGGAGCTGGTCTAGGCCCAAGCCCATTAAATAGGCTTAATGATTTGAAAATATATATATATTTTTTTTACTCTTAGGGTTGCCAGGTATTTCTTAGGGTTGCTAGGAATTTCTCAGAAGTATTTATCAGGTATTTGAAGCTGCCTAGCTGGTGCCGGTATTGCAGACATGGGTGTCACGTATTCATCCGCTTATAAAAATGTGGTTAATGACATTTACTGTCCACACAGGAAAAGTTGTGCCGAGCAGCAACCTAATCCACAGAAGGGTTAACCCCTTCAGGACCGGCCTGTTTTTGCGATGTTTGTACGTTAAGGACCAGAGCAGTTTTAACACTTTTGTGGTGTTTGTGTTTAGCTGTAATTTTCCGCTCTCTCATTTACGGTTCCCATACAAGTTATATACTGTTTTTTTCACGACAAGAAGGGCTTTCTTTACATACCAGTATATATATTATGTCATATATTGTATTTAAAAAAAATAATAAAATATGGTGAAAAATAAAAAAAAAAACATGTTTTTGGACTTTTACTTGAAAAATCTTTTACTTATCTACAAAAGCTAATGAAAAAAACTGCTAAATAGATTCAAAATTTTGTCCCGAGTTTAAAAACACCCAGTGTTTACATGCTTTATTGCTTTTTTTTGCAAGTTATAGGCCTATAAATACAAGTAGGAAATTGCTGTTTCAATATATATATATTTTAAATGTATCAATAGTGACATTGTTACACCGTTATCTGTCATAAATCCCCGAAACACACCTAACATGTACATATTTTTTAAAGTAGACAACCCAGGGTATTCAAAATGGGGTATGTCCAGTTTTTTTTAGTAGCCACCTAGTCACAAACACTGGCCAAAGTTAGCATTTATATTTGTTTGTGTGTTAAAAATGCAAAAAACGCTAACTTTGGCCGGTGTTTGTGACTAAGTGGCTACTAAAAAAAGCTGAACATACCCCATTTGCAATACCTTGGGTTGTCTTCTTTCGCAAATGGTATGCCATCATGGGGCTAATTCTCATTCCTTGGCTACCATACGCTCTCAAAGGCAACCTAACCAATCTGACAAATTTCAATAAAAAAAAAAAAAGTAAAATCAAGCCTTATATTTGACCCTGTAACTTTCACAAACACTATAAAACCTCTACATGTGGGGTACTGTTATACTCAGGAGACTTCGCTGAACACAAATATTAGTGTATCAGAACAGTAAAATATATCACAGCAATAATATCCTCAGTGAAAGAGCTGTTTGTGTGTGAAAAATGCAAAAAACTTCACTTTCACTGACAATATCATCGCTGTGATATGTTTTACTGTTTTGAAACACTAATATTTGTGTTCAGCGAAGTCTCCCGAGTAAAACAGTACCCCCATGTACAGGATTTAGGGTGTCATAGAAAGTTACAGGGTTAAACACAGTGCTAGCAAATTAAATTATCTGGACTTTTGGCCTGGGTTGGCAGGCAGGTCCCTCAAATTGCAATCATTAAAATTACTTAATTAGGTAAAAATATTACATAAATATGCACGTAGAATTTTAATATATATACATATTTATATATTTGACGTCTACGTGTATATTTATGAAATTATTTATGTAATTATGTATGTGGACATATGTATATTTCGTATTATTTTTATTTATTTATTTATACATAGATATATATATCATTACATTCTAAGTATATTTTGATATAAATATATATATATCAATATCAAAATACTGTTAGAATAAAACTGAATATATATATATAATTTTTTTTTAATTATTAAAAATTATTTTTATTTTTTGTTATTTATTTTTATTAACATATTATTTGTATTTTATAATAATATATATATACCATATATATGGTTATTATATATATTGTATATATTCGTGTGTAATTTAAATATAAGTGTATTTTTATAATTATATACGTATATATAAATATAAAAATACACTTAGTGTGACATTATATATATGATATATATACATATATTATATATAGGTATATATAGATATAATACATGTATATATAGCATATATATACACATATTATTTTTATTTTTTTTTACACAGATTTTTTTTTTACACTTTATTTTGGATTTTTCACTTGCAGGGAGACTGCCTGTCAGCACAGACAGTCCCCCTGCAGGCAGACACATGGACACCTATTGCGGTCATGTGATCGAGTGATCACATGGCCGTGGGGTCCTGATCTGCCGAAGGGGGACTGCCTGGGCAGACAGGCAACCCCCCTGGACCAGGTGGAGCACTGATCGCCGCCGTGGGACCGACGGCGATCAGGTAAGTAGCCCAAAACCGTTATGACGGTTCAGGACCGTCAGCGGTCCAAACGCACGTTTTACCGCTGACGGTCCTGAACCGTCAGCGGTCGTTAAGGGGTTAATGCTGAGCAGCAATTATGCAAATAGAAACCTGGTAACTGACTTTGGGGTCAAAGGCCGGTTACAGCCTATCAGATCTAGAGGAGGGGTATTTAGGCCCAGTTCTCATCCTGCTCAGTGTCCTGTCATGGTTTCCCTTGTTGTTGTCCGAGAGCGCGTTCCTGTTTATAGTTTTCTACCTGGTTTTTGACTTTGGCTTTGTTTATTGCCTTCTCTATAATCTGGTATCCTGACTCCTGGTTTTCCTCATCGCTGCTTCCCTTTCTGTGTTTCCTGACCTCGGCTAGTATTTTGACTATTCTATGTACGTTAAATCCGGCCATTCTAAGGACCGGCAATACGTTACTTATTTGTCATCCGTGCTATACAGTTCTACGTGCTGGATCATACAGTAATCCTGACAATGGGGACACAGACACTAGAAGACACTGGGAGACACTAGAAGACACTGGGACACTAGGGAGCACTGGGAGACCTGAGGACAAAGACGCTAGGGGAAACTATGAGAGATGGGGACGTTGAGACACTTTGGGACACTGAGAGACACACTTGGTGACACTGAGACACTAGGGGGCACTTGGAGACTTGGGGAAACAGGCATGGGGCGGTGAGAGACTTGGAGACACAGACACTGGGGAACATGAGACACAAGGGACACAGTGTCCACATGTCTCCCACCCAGTGTCCCTAGTGTCTTGGTGTTCCTGGTGTCTGTGTCCCCATGTCTCCTAGGTGTCTCTCAGTGTCCATGTCCCTAGTCTCCCAGAGTCCCCATATATCTCAGTGTCCCCATGTCTATCCCAGTGTCCCCTACTGTCTCAGTGTCCTAATATATCTAAGTGTCCCCTAGTGTCCTAGTGACATGGGGACACTGACAGACATGAGGATACAAACACTAGGGAACACTGGGCGACATGGGTACACTGAGAAACACAGGGAGACATGGGGACACTGGGCGATTTTGAGACCTGGTAGACATGGGGCACTCCCAGTGTCCCCATGTCTCCCAGCCAGTGTCCTTAGTATCTCAGTGTTCCCATGTCTCCCAGTGTCCCTGGTGTCTCTCAGTGTCTGTAGTGTGCCAGTGTTTCCTAGTATCCCAAAGTCCCCTAGTCTCCAAGTGTCTCAGTGTTCCCTAGTATAAAAGAAAAAATCTCAGGCACTCACTGTGATAGATTTAAGCAGGTTTATTGGACAACGTTTCGACCTGTACCCAGGTCTTTATCAAGTCTTCAGTGTCCCCTATGTATCACAGTGTCCCCTTTGTATCACAGTGTCTCAGTGCCCCATGTCTGCCAGTGTCTCCTCGTGTCTCAAAGTCACCCAGTGTCCACAAGTGTCTGAATGTCCCCTAGTGAAATAGGGACACAGACATGCCACCTTTTTGGGTATGTTCGCCCCTTTCGGCAGTTCTTGTTATGTAATTTGCGTCAGTGGCCCACCCTTTTACCCAGTAAATAGACTTCCTGCTTTACTGGACCCTGCTGTTAATGGGCATGGATTTACTTGAAAGAGGAAAGCGTGAGATTAGCATAGGGTATGTGATTTCTCATAGCTGCATCCTATGAGTTTCCCTCCAGCACCATCTCCATCAGATACATGACGCTTGGGAGGTTGGACTGTTTTAGTGTTTTTGGTCGATAAGATTTTGTAATTAGGCCCATCATAATTGTCAGCACCAGGCCCAATGGGCTCTTAATCGGGCCCCGAAGGCACTCACAGTGTGTTGGAGAGAAGGTGCCTCGCTAAGGGTGTATAGATGCATTTTTTACACTTTCTATAATTGCATTATTAATCTTGTCCTTGAGGAAGACCACTTAAAGTGGTAGAAACGAGTTGGACAGTTATTTTATATTGCTTTAATCAATATTTTTGTATAAAATACATTTTTCAAGGAGGTGAATTTCCTGACTCTCTGGAATTTATTGTGGACCAGATCTGCACCTAGAGGAACCTAAAGAAGGTGATAGACCCCCAGTCTATACCAGGGGAGGCACCCCAAGGTGCATTCTCTTCAACACACTGTAAGTGCATTCTAAAGAAGCGCAGACATATTGTATCCAACTATATCACACTACGTTTGGTTTATTTCATTTTTTTAGATGTTTAGCTGCCTCCCAAATATCGTTGTTTGTTTACAAGTAACAAGACATACATTGTGGAGTGAAAGAATACAGAGAAAAGAACCAAGCAAGAAATTATCTTTTACTAGAACAGCTTAGACTTACAAAAGAAGAAAACATAGTTGCTCTAAACTGGCCCAAAGACTGCTTGTAAGATAGGCGCAGACAACACCACATGGACAGAAACCAAAATTTAACTTGATTTGCAAATCTTATGATTTGCTGTAATGTAAATTAACACCAATTAGCAAAGGAAAGACACATAAGTACTGCTTATCATATCCACTGTTTTTAGGTGTATAATTGTGCTCAATATCTTTGTTTCTGTTTGTGCTTTGATTTTATTGGTGTTTTGTGTGTGATTGTAGACACTGGGAAAGCAGCATATATACCTTTACTTGTGCCAACCCACTTTGTATGCACTATCCCTTTCTTATTTTTTCTATTTTAATCAGTATATTTGTACTTATACATGTTGTTGTGATACTTAAAAGCGACTCTTCAAGCTAAGGGAGTTTATTCATTAAAAAGTGAAAAAGTGAATTGTGATCTGAAAAATATTTTTTCCGTAAGTGAAATTTTGACATTTACTATATATTTGCACACACACATTAGAACATTGAAAAAAAAAAATGTTTCCCATAAATTATATGTTTCCCATAAAAAATATGTTTCCCATAAATTATTCTGTGTGTGTCTGTACAATGGCATGATCACTTCCCTCTTTCTACTGCCAATACCTCTCACTATGGGAGGGGGGGGACACTATGGGAGGGGGGGGGGGGGAGAATACTATGGGAGGGGGGGGAGAATACTATGGAAAGGAGGGGGGAACACTATGGGATGAGGGGGGGGACACTATGGGAGGGAGTGGAGAATACTATAGCAGGGGGTAGAGAAACCTTTGGGGGGGGGGAGAATACTATGGAAAGGGGGGGACACTATGGGATGAGGGGGGGAACACTATGGGAGGGGGTGGAGAATACTATGGGAGGGGTTGGAGAATACTATGGGAGGGGGTGGAGAATACTATGGAAAGGGGGGTGGGAATACTATGGGAGGGGGGGAAATTTCCTGGAATTTCCTTCTTAAAATGAGGTGCGTGTTATACGCCGGTGCGTGTTATACGCCGATAAATACGGTAATTCCTATTTTTTAACATACTGTATTAAGTATTACAATATACAAAAGAAAAAAGCAAATAAATTACAGTAAAAAATATGCTGAAATTTAAAGCTGTCAACATTTACTGGAGTGCAGGTTTGGCAGTGTGTTCTGTCCCAACTAGGAAGTGGCTCACCACTTGGGAGCCCCTAAATCTTGTCTCCAGCATCTGATCTCATCCCATAAACCATATGTAATATTAATTGTAGATTTAAAAAAGCACTCCACTGCCCAAAACACAAAAATAAAATCACTGTTTGGTAAATATACCCTCAACTAAAACATGCATGCATTTAATTAGATTTTTTTTCCATTGAGTAGATGTCTAAAAACAGCGTGCAATATCTGCAGATCTCGTCGGAAGCCTTTGTAGGCAACCCACACTTCACCCTCTGACCTAGACCAGACGTTCAGTGGCTATCCAATTAAAGGAACACTATAGTCACCTAAATTACCTCAGCTAAATAAAGCAGTTTTAGTGTATAGATCATTCCCCTGCAATTTCACTGCTCAATACACATTTATGAGTTAAATTACATTGTTTCTGTTTATGCAGCACTAGCCACACCTCCTCTGGCTATGATTGACAGAGCCTGCATGGAAAAAAATAATGGTTTCACTTTCAAACAGATGTAATTTACCTTAAATAATTGTATCTCAATCTCTAAATTGAACTTTAATCACATACAGGAGACTCGTGCAGGGTCTAGCAAGCTATTAACATAGCAGGGGATAAGAAAATCTTAATTAAACAGAACTTGCAATAAAGAAAGCCTAAATAGGGCTCTCTTTACAGGAAGTGTTTATGGAAGGCTGTGCAAGTCACATGCAGGGAGGTGTGACTAGGGTTCATAAACAAAGGGATTTAACTCCTAAATGGCAGAGGATTGAGCAGTGAGGCTCCCGGGGCATGTTCTATACACCAAAACTGCTTCATTAAGCTAAAGTTGTTCAAGTGACTATAGTGTCCCTTTAAAGGATTTCCCAATGCAGTTTAACCCCTTAAGGACCAAACTTCTGGAATAAAAGGGAATCATGACATGTCACACATGTCATGTGTCCTTAAGGGGTTAATGAGAAGTCTTTATAAGCCACGTGCTCTGAGCTACTTCCTGAGTTAAACAGCCAGGAAGTAAAGGGATTGTTGTCTGATTGACAGCCAGTAGGGGAGTAACAAGGTTAATTTATAAAATTGACAATTACCATGGAAATCTTTTTCTTAAATAAAAAAATAATAAAAAATAAAATTTAAATAAAAAGCCACCTTATTTGCTTTATGGGTCTGGAGTGTTCCTTAAACCCTTATGGACCAAACTTCTGGAATAAAAGGGAATCATGACATGTCACACATGTCATGTGTCCTTAAGGGGTTAAAGGCCAAAACTCCAAAACAAGGCCAAAACAAGCTGGAAAAAAGATCAGTTGGATAATTTTTCTACTTCTTAAGCCTAATTTAGCAAAATCTCCATAGTTCGCATATCAGAACTCAAAATGTCAACATTTGTGGACTAATGTTACTAGAAACAGTGCAACATATTCTGTCAATGTGTCACCTTCTATTAATATGATTTCCCTTATTTGAAATAAATTCTCCAACTCAGCCATAGTCAGTTGTTCCTCAGTTTGGCCATTCAGATTTAATTTGCGAAAGTTCAGTGAGTAACCCTGTTGGACTGTACCTTTCTGTTTCATATGGCTAGTGTCACTCAGGTTTGGATCTGTACTTAATGCCATGCCTGACATTTATTTCACGTCAGCCAAACTGCATTCCCATCATGACAGCTATCACATTACTTACTAAAAGGGAGTGTTTTAATTTGAAACCTAGGAAAGGAATACTGTAGGAATTTGTAATTGTGTTTGCTGAGGAACTTATGGTCCAATTCTATGGAGTGTAGTCTGGGTCTCGGCAATTCAATCTTGTGCACCATCAACTCTAGATCTGTGCATATATTCAAAGATGTTGATTTCCATCTGACAACCAGAGAGATATTGCTGCAATTCATTCTGAAAGTGCCAATTTCAAATAGAAATTTTCCATGGGGCGCGGCGATGTGACGCATGCACGCACACCCGCACGGTCGATATGGCGGCCCGGTGAGGTGAGTGTGTGCTACACGCTGATCGTGAGTTCCAGCAAGAAGTTTATGCTTATGGCGAAAATTTGAGGAGACGGAGACAGAATTTTCAGAAGAAATAAGCTGTAGCTGTTGGGAGTCCATTTTTGTTTTGCCTTTTCTTTCTTTTCGTTCTGTGTTTGCCTGTCGGCGTTCTGCTGTCAGAGTGGATGCACATGGATAAGCAGCATCAATAACATCAGCAAGGGCTTACACAAGGGGAGTCCTGCAGAATCATTTCAATTAAGCAAAAAGTACTTGAAGGTTACTTGGAAATCAAGATACATATGTTCCTTGAACCCCTTTACTTTTGCTCACACGTGTTTTAAATCTTTTGATACTGATGCAACACTGTGAAAAAACAAATGATTTGGAAGACAAGGCAAGGCGCAAGAACATTTGCCTCAGAGGTATACCAGAAGTGGTACAACAAAACCAACTTATCAAATTTCTCAAGAAATATTTTGAAGAATTTATATCCATACAGGAAATGGGCGAATATCCTTTCGAAAGAGCTCATAGAGTACCGAAACCTAAAGACATTGGCGCATCTTTACCCAGGGACATTATTGTCAGATTTACTAATTATTACCTCAAAGAAACGTTAATGCAAGCGTCAATAAGCAAAGCAGTTGAAAATGGAAAACATAACATCAAATTATTTGCTGATATCTCATAAGCAGAGTATCAAATTAGGAAAACCTTTTCTGAGCAAACGCAGACCCTAAAGGGGACAAAATTATTAAATATAGATGGACATTTCCCATAGCCCTAGTGGTTAAATTCCAGGATGTTTCTTATCTCATGAACTCAAAAAAGAAGCTTTCACTATGGGGTCTCGAAGAGGTCTCGAAAATATGCTCCCTGTAGTTTTTGAATTATTATTTTTTTTGCACAAAAAGCATAATAGCACTTATTATTTAACTTATTGGTATAAGCTGTTGAGAGTTCACCTAGATTTTCGTACATATCCACAGAAAGAAGAGATGTAACCTCTTAGTAATGGGGGGGTGGGGGGGTGGGGATGAGGATGGGGGAACGATGAACATACCTTTGATAGGAGTTCGCTGTTTCTTCCTTCTCCTCCACTCAGGTTATTGGGGGTGGGTTTTAATTATGACAAAATATTTATATTCTGGGGACACCTTTATGCCCTTTATTCTGGTGACAGTTAAGATCACCTTTATGCCCAGAATATAAATATTTGGGGAATATACCCTACTAATAAATAGCTTGATATACTCATCTTGGGCAGTGGTTTCCTGCTTAGTGGCGTGTAGTCCTAATAGTACACAACGCACTGTGATCGAGCCTATTGACGGCTCCATCTTTTTCAATTCTAGAACCAAAAATTACGACACCAAAGAAGGGAAAGGTCACCTATATGGACCTACTGGCGTTTTACCCCTGAGCAGGGCATATAGCTTGGGTAAATGTGAGTGGTTCCAGACACATACGTTTACTCTTATTTTGTATAAACTTTGTTTACACTATTGGAGTTCTTTTTAGGTGCTTTTTGTGAAGATTAAAGAATTACTACTTGTATTATACTAGCTAAGTATACTTTACCTATTTACCTTATACTATATAGAGCGCTACACCGTTTTTGTTTTTCTGGTTCTATGATTAAGACCCCTCAGAGTAGTGGGAGTAGACGTGCACCTAGTTGAATGGAGGCATAACCCCACAATAAAACCAATGGCACTCCCAAACCAGCCGTGCTAATAACCCTCTGTAGGAGGCTATCCAGAGAAATGGCTAGAGCTATCCAACCTAATCACCTAGGCTATATGCAGCTTCATGGCAGCTAAAGGATTCTATGTAGCTTGCCCTGCAAGTTTACATAAAAAGCTGCAGCCAACACAAACTGATAGACAAACTATTCTCCCCTCATTAGAAACGTGAACTAAAAGAATAAGTGCATCGGCACACTAAGTAGCTCAACGTGCGTTTCTGTAGTAAATCCTGCCTTTGTCAAGAGCAAATGTGTCCAGGATTAGATTCTGTTATATAGGAGGGTTTGGCCTTCCTCCTTGAATAAATTAGTCAATGGGAAGCTTCAGAAGTCTGGGGAATGCCTCCATGGGTAAACATCCTCCTTCGTTTTTAATTCTGACAACTGAGTGTTCTGAATCATCAAAGGGGATGGGAAAGTAGGTGTTTAGGGACGGATCTGAAAACACAAAATGTGTATCACAGTAGAAATTAACATTGTACAGCTTTTAACTGTATCAACTGGGTTTAAACTTCAAATGTAACAATTTTGTAAACCTACAGTACAGGGAGCCGTCGCTTGGATCCTAGTATTACCTCTTGGTTTAACCACAGAGACCTATAAGGAGTTATAACCTGTACTTAACCTGTACTTATAAATATCTTGAAATATTTCTCTCTTTAGGCTTAACAGACGGTCTAATAGGCGATCGTAATCAGCGGAAGGCAGTAAATTAAAATCTGTAGCTAGACATTAAAAGTGCGGCCGCTGGACTTAATTTTGTGCTTGACAAGCTATATAATGAATGATCGTTATCAGTGATTTCAGCCGTTCCTTCAATATGGTGATACACTCCTATATGTGTCACAGTGTGGTGTTAGAAAGTTTAGTTCTTGTTACCTTTTGATTTGCTCCAGATGAGTTTTGATTTATCGTCCAGAGAAGTTTTTAGTTATCTAAGATTAAAAAATGTGATTAAAAAAAACATTGTAACTGATAACCCTGTAATCGTTTTTTTGATAAACACCATTAACATAAAATCACCTCTAGGGTTTCCAATTTTTTCACCCTCTTCCAACCATAAGAAAAAAATTCTCCATAGAGTAAGTGGTGCAATATGAAGAATGGTTGAAGGGTTTGACGATTGTTAGGAAGAATGTTCACAGCATGACTGTAATAGAAACTCCCAGTTACACTGCACAAACTTTACTCCAATACTTCACAAATGTGTTGGAGATGTGAATCAAATGTTGGTTCCTTCTTACATATCTGGTGGGGATGTCCTGAGCTAAAAAAAAAACAACTATAAAGTCTTTACAGAATTTTCTTAAGTCTCTACTGGGAATTAACTTTGTTCTAACTCCTCAGATCTTTCTTTTTAATATTTTGATACCTGGAAATCATACTCAGAACTGTCTAATGGTTCACATAATGTTAGCAGTTAAAATTTGTATTGCACGAAAATGGAAATCTAAGGATAGCTTAGGTTGGACAGAAATTTAGCAAAAATAGATTACCAACATAGAATGGAGGCCTCTTTTCATTTAGACCAATCTCAATATGTCAAATATCTGAAGCTTTGGGCTCCCTGTAGACATTTCAAGAACAATGCAAGCTTATTCTAGACAGGAAAATTATGTAGTGTCCCTCCCCCCCTCCCTCTCGATAAGGACCTTGGGTGAATGCATGTAATTTTAAGGTATTTGTGTTTTTCATACAAATCTAATTGCTTGTACTTTGTTAATTATTAAGAAATGTTAACTTGTAAAAAGAAAAGAAAGGGGGATACTATTTATAAGTTTGTACGACTTTATATCACCTCTTTCAATCTGTTATTTATATGCAAGACGTTTAAACCCTACTTGAAAAGTATTATAGTGCTAAGGTATATGTATTGTATGCCTCCTTTGCTTAACCCATTAAAAAAATAAACATAAAAAAAATAGAAATTGTCACTTCTATTTACTGCCGTTAGGATGAGATTCTCCTTACATGTAAAGCACTACAGAAATTTGAAGTGATTTATGTGTTTAAAATATCTCTTTAACCCCTTAAGGACACAACTTATGGAATAAAAGGGAATCATGACGGAATATTTACGTCATCTGTCCTTAAGGGGTTAAACATACTCTTGTCCGATGACACTGAATACGCCATATGCATGTGATTTCTCATTAAACATCGGTAGCATATAAAGCAATGTTTTTTTGTAATGTAAAATTTATTTTTACAATAGTTATTACACTCAGAATTAAAAAAATAACAGGTGGATAATACCAAACAACCTTAAAGTATCTGAGAGCGAGAGCTGCCAAGCACCCGTAAAGCCACTTTGACCCCACAGTCAGCAAGTCTCATTTTTCAGAGGCACCTGTTGTATTTGTTTGTCAACACAACATTCAAAGGATTAACCTTTCATGAATCTAGAGTTCCAATTCTTAAAAAGAATTGGCCTCTTTCGAACCATTTGGTATCAACTAAAAAAAAACTTTAAACAAGCAAATATTTGTATTCTACTTACACAAATTGGCCAAGATGCTATGCACAGCAAATACATAAATATTATTAAGAGTGGCTCTGTTCCCAACCCCCTTGACAAAATCAGTATTTCATAAAGATAAAATATTTATGAAATACTCAAATTAACTGGGATTCAACTTCACTGAAATTTTCTCTCAAAAGATATATATGAAGACAAAGTAGGGACTACTTTGTCTGAGTATTTTTCCTCTGCTTGGCAAGCTAGACAAAAAAAGCGGACTCAAGCCCTGTCAAGCTCCGAAGTAGTAACTAGCGTCTATGGGGGATCCTGCGATGTAATGCACAAAATTACAGAGCTGACATTGGCTGAAGCGCAGGCAGCTGAATAAGACCGGACAGAAGAGCATGACTGTGTCAGGAAGAGACAGGTTCAATTAAGTATAACGCACCTTCTTCTGCAACCTGGGTAACCAGACACCAAGTGATGATATTGCCATCAGGGTTCTTTGCAAATTACGACATGATCCAAGACAGTAAAGACAAAGGAATTGGGGGCAGACCCGAAATGCCGTAGTGACCAAAATTCATACATAATACAGATTAAGATACAGCGCACACATAAAAATACATGTTTAAATCTTATAAGGATACTTTACATTACCTTTTAGCAAACAAACATGAGGACTCTGTTCCACCATACGCCCATATTGTGTTAAGCCCACCACTACTATCTGTGGGTCCTACACTAATTGAAACATGGGAGGCAAATTAAATAGTGATTGTGCTAAATAAACTCAGGTGTATTTAAATAATCTGTTGTAATAGCATTGTGAATATATATAGTTCAAAATGTATGTGATACATGCAAATAAATATATTTGCTTTATGAAAATCATAACTCAAGTGACTTCATATGGACTCAGTTCCAACATATGGCTATATTGTGTTAAGCCCACCACTGCTTTACAGTACCCCAATATTTGTGGGTCGAGCCCCCTCAGCTTCAGAGGCCCCTATGCAGGTGATAACAGATATATATTTGAGGAGGTTTTGGATAGTAATGTCACTTGAATTACAATTTTCATACAGCAGATATATGAATTGCATTGTGAGTATAAACATCTTAGCATTTTCACTTTATTTGTTTAGTTTTGACACTGCATTGTTAAAAATTGTGCTTATTACATTAATTATATATATATATATATATATATATATATATATATATTCACAATGCTCTCACAACAGATTATTTAAATACACTTAAGCTTATCTAGCACTAGCCCTATTTAATTTGTCTCCCACATTTAAATTGTTGTAGGACCCACCGATATTGGGGGACTGTGAAGTATTGCTGGGCTTAACACAATATGGCCATATTTGTTTGCTGAGAGTTGATTTAAATAGCCTTATAAAAATTAAAAATGTATTTTTATGAGTGCACTTTTCATAATCTGTATTATAATCCTAGACAGTGACAGAGCTGCTTCATATCCTAAAAAAAAAAAAAAAAAAACATTTTAAACTTCTTTATTGGAATATTTACTATTTGTTTTACACAACATTTCTTGTCCAAGTGTCCAAACATTTTAATTATGACAGAAAGGTCCCTAAAATAATAATAAAAAAAAACTGTAATTGTTAGATGCATTAACATCCAGCTCCTTTTGCTGTAAAAAAAATTAATAGGCTCTGGCGCCAGCAATTACATGGTGGTAGTTGTTTGTTGTAAGGGGAATCATTTTCATCTGTTAGGTCTGCGAAATTGATTAGGCATGAGGACAAGATAGCTGGAACTGAATACAGGGCATTATTAAAGGAAACCATTTCTCAGTCTACAAGACATAGGAGTTTGGGAAGGGACATTCATCTGCCAGCAAGATACTTACACAAACTACACAACTAAGTTTCAAAGTCCACTTAAGATGTAAAAAATGTTGTTCACCAAAGGTCGCTTGCCAAGAAAAAAGCAGGATAAAGTTGTGCAAAACTGGTAGAGGTTTACCCTAAACAACTTACAGCTGTAATTACAGTCAAAGATGGCAATAACTCAGGAAATGAGTGCTTATATAACCAACAAATATATATATATATATATATATATATATATTTTTTTTTTTTTTTTAAAGTATTAAAGAAAGTGGTGGTGAACTCAAAACATGATAAAATTCTCAACTGATTGATGAAAACGATAATGTTAAGGTGTTTCTACGTATCCCAAGGAAACCTTGTAGAAAAAAAAACAGTCTTGGGTACAACCAGGGCTTGGCAAATAACTTAACTATTGCTGTGTTTGCACGATGCATGCCACGGTTAGGGAAAATTACAAGTGCGCATGCACATATACAGAATTTCTCCTTTTCATGTCTGTGCACAGTATGAGTGCACCAGAGGTACATGCAATCTGGGATGGAAGCAGCATATACAGGAGTGAAGGAACAAGAACTGTCACTACTCTGGAACCGACAACTCCTCTTTCACAATGAAATAGAAAATTAATAGGTGAAGTAAAGACTGTGGAAAGAAGAGAGAAGAGTAGAAAAGAGAAGAGAGCAGAAGAGATATTTATGACGTTGTATAACCAGGGAATTATAGTAATGGAAAGCCTGGTCTTGTAATAAAGAAGATATATGAGGCCATGTATAATATGGAGTACATTACCATACCATTGTGCTAAACCAATTAGGTTCTGGGACCTGGCTGCAGATCTAATTCAGGTGTTGTGCTAATAAATTAGGGTGTGATCCTAATTGTTGCAGGAAGGTTTAACGGGAAAACTATAGTGCCAGGAAAACCAACTCGTTTTCCTGGCACTATAGCTTCCCCTTTGTTAAACTCCCTCCTCCCCCACCTCTCCTCCCTCCAACCCCCGTGGTGCAGAAGGGACATCGGCGCTGGCTCAGCTCCACCCATGCTACTCCCCCGCCAACGTCAGCCGCAGCGGAGGCCTTATGCGCATGCTTTCCTATGGGGAGTCCTTATACATAGTCAGCCACTAGAGGAAGAGCCAACCCTAGCAGGTAATTATTGCAGTAACTGTAATAATTACATTCTCAGGATTAAGGGTGATGGGAGTTTGCACCCAGACCACTTCAATGGGCTGAAGTGGTTTGGGTGCCTATAGTGTCCCTCTAAATATGTGCTGTTTTCATGCAGAGGCAAATTTGAACCAGTCAAGAGAGCTGGTTAGAGGGAGAGAAGGTTGCATACTGAGAAGCTGACTACTCTGTGATTTGCTGTGTTGGGCGGAGCACTTGTACCATGCTGTGGACTATTTGCTGTAAAAACCAGTGTGGAAAAAAAAACATTTGAAACTCATCTGGGTGTGGTGCTTGAAATTTTGTCCCAGTTACAAATTCTAAAGTAGATTTAAGTTCTCAGTAGAATATTTGGTCACAAGTAATTATACTGGTTTGCCAACATTACAAAAAAAAAAAAAACCTCAGAAATATTCATTATATTTGCAATGTTTAAAAATTAGTTTATTCTAAATGTACAGGTAAGTTTCTCTTTAAATAATGATAATGTAGGAGTAAGTGGGTTGTATTCAAGGGAACATTTTACATTTTGCTTTTTCCATAATTCTCAATGTTCTTATTTCTGCACAGTCATGTGTGGAGTTGGCAATATCAAAGGGTTTGCATTACAGCTCAGCTAGCCAGAAAATGTACATTTGGTAATATGATTAATAACATTGAAAATGTATGCAAATTCATGTTATACTTAAAATATGAATCAAATGTTAAAGGGACACTATAGTCCTCAAAACAACTTTAACTTTTAATGAAGCAGTATTGCTGTATAGCTCATGCCCCTGCTGCAGGAGTTTAATCACTTTATGCAGCACTTGGAACACCTCCCTGCCTTCCTAACGTCTTCCTGTAAAGAGTCATCTAATGTTTACACTTCCTTTATTGCAAATTCTGTTTAATTTAGAATTTCTTGTCTCCTGCTTCTGTATGCAATTAAATGGACATTATAGTCACCAGAACAACTACCGTTTAACCCTTTAAGGACCAAACTTCTGGAATAAAAGGGAATCATGACATGTCACACATGTCATGTGTCCTTAAGGGGTTAATGTTCTGGTGAGTATAGTCTGTCCCTGCAAGCATTTTGCTTTAACCCCTTAAGGACACATGACATGTGTGACATGTCAAGATTCCCTTTTATTCCAGAAGTTTGGTCCTTAAGGGGTTAAAAGCTAGCTTTAAAAAAAAAAAAAAAAAGGCAAGTTTACATTGCTGCCTAGGGACACCTCAGTGGCTGTCACTCAAGACGGCCACTAAAAGTACTTCCTGGTTAAGTGCCCAATGTGCAGCAATGACTTCCAGCGTCTCCGCTGAACTTTCCTTATAGAGATGCATTAGTTCAATGCATCTCTATGAGGAGATGCGGATTGGCCAGCACGGCGCTTGCCCCACCTTGGCTGAGTGTCTTGGTCCATAGTAAAATACAGCCCCCACTCCCCTTCGTGATAAAAAATAAAATGAAGCATTTCATGATCTTTTTCCAGCGCTATTGCTCCTTCCTGCATGGCCTCCGCCACAAAGGAGCATTGGAGACCTAAAGCACATGAGCAGGGAGTACCGCATGCACATCCAGGTTTCATTAATGCTTTCCTATGGGTGCTTCCGTACCACATGACAGATTAACTCAGCGTCACAGAAAGGGCTCTAGTTGTTGTTAGTCTAAAATATTGCATTGCAAGGCTAAAGCTAAAGGGCCACTGTACCCAGGCTATTTCACTGAGATGAAGTGGCCTGGGAGACTTTAGTGGCTCTTCAAAGACGTGTGTCAATTCCTCCTCTATTGGACCCTGAAGAGCATAAGAAAACTCAAAAACTGAACCAGAGTTAGACTCGGGGGAAAAAAAAGTAATGCACAAAGCTAAGTAACTGTAACGAAAATATACCCCAACACGCAGGATTCAACTAAACAGAAGACAACACAGAGGGGAAATACGTCTACCGGACCTTAGAGTGGCCGGACTCGACGTATATAGGAGAAGTACAGAGTCAGGAACGATCCAAGGTCAAGGACACAAAGAGACAGCGTAAACTAGGACTAGCCAGGGTCTGGTACACAGTAAACAGCAAGCCGGCAAACAGAACAGATAAGGATAAAGAGATAACGTAGTCAGAAAACAAAGCCAAGGTCAAGTACGAAGGAACACAATTGAATACAACAAGCGCTAAAGGGAACTGAAACAGAAACCACGATAGGGCAAGGAACTAAGGGAAAGAAGTGAGTATATATCTTAACATCTATTTTGATTGGTCCCTGTCACATCCACGCCACCAAAAGGTAAGTGTATAGGGAGTGTGACATGACAGAGACCAATGGGAGGCCTTTGCCAATTTAGGCTCCCACTGTCCCTTTAAGAGCGCGCCCGAGACCCGCGGCGCTCTTAGAGTCAGACGGGACACGTGACCGCTTCTTGCGGTCACTGCCCGCTTCTCGCGGTCACTGCCCGCCTTCCTGTTGTAGCCGTCAGATGAGCCGCGCGCGGCTCGTACAGCACCAGGGCCGCGCGCGGCTTGAACAGAGGACCCCGGCCGGCCCCTGGAAAGGGTAAGTACCGCTACAGTAACGAAGCAGCATCCTCCTTGACAAATAAAGGCACAACAGGAGAGCTATGCACATCATATGCACCTTCGGAAGGGTGCACATGTTTTGGCACAGGTCAGTGATTGTAGCTGAAACACTCCTAGAAAGATAAAATGGTCAGCAAAATTCCCAAGGGGAGCTTCCAAAGGCCCTTAGCTAGAGGCACTGTATGTCTGAAGAGAAGCCTTATTAGTCAATACACCATGCACACAAAGTATAGGTTACAATTTCTTTCCCATCTGTTATAGTACTCATCAAGATGTTGCATGTTAAACGCTTTAGAGAAACTAAGAGGCAAATCTGTTTTTAGATTAGGTGCAAGATCCATTAACTTTAATCCTTTCACCTAGTAAGTTCTCAACTTACCTTGAGCATTCCATAATGGCTTCCTGAAAAATTAGCCATTATATGAGATGAACACATTATTATTTTTTTAAATATGGTTTTAAAAAGTGTGCATGCAAGTAACTCACAGATTTCAGTTAATCAATTTAAATGAATTAATGCATTAATGCATTAAAGAATGCATTTTAAACGCGTAAATATCCGAGGGACACAGGGACAACCGAAATTTAGTTAACCACTTAAGGACACAGCTTCACAAGCCATTTTTGTATTTTTTGCTGTTTGTGTTCAAACGCAATTTGCATCTCTGTCATTTATTGCACTAACACATATTGTATACCATTTTCAGAGGGCAAACAGGGCTTTAATGCTATGTCACATATACATAGATAAATTCTCATTAAGAAAAAAAAATACCAAACAATGGGGGGAAAAACTGTTTTGGCAATAATAGTGTGTGCATAATATGTCCAGATTAGAAAAAGTAATTCAAAATAAATTATAATAATTCATTTATGTGTCTTGATTTATAGAGCACATCATATGTATAGGATTTCAGCTTATTTTGAAAGTTACATGTCACAAAATACAAGGACTAAAATAAAATGTGAAACAATTTTAGAAGTTGGTATGTTTGTCTTGTAGGTTTAATAGCAACCACAGAAAACAAATTTGCCACACAAAAGTATATATTTATACAACTTAGACATCACAGGCTATTTACCCAAGTTTAGTTTGACACTTTTTACGTAACCATTTCACAGCCAATCTCTGCTAAATATTGGAGTAAAATTGTATTTTTTCTCTATTTTGGCATTTACACATATAACGTTTTTGTAATGTGTATTTTGTAAAGCTGGTGTGTGCTATTCCTGCACAGAACCCCATATTGTGTTCCCGTACATACACAGAAACACACCTTGCAGCCCTTACACATACAAACACAGATTCACACAATGCATTCCTTACACACATATCAGGACATCCCCTACTCCACCTCCTGTGAACAAACTCATTGGTGGAACATGAAGGTGGACCCTGGGACCCAGACCTTGAGCTGTGTAAAGGGCGTTAAAAAAAAATGGAGCTGCTTCCCGTTCTCCCAGAACATTGATTTTTGTGACCACAGTTACAAACAGCCTCCAGAGCCTGTTCTACACCAGACCAGTGGAGCCAGACTGCAGCTAGAGCCCATCATCATCCTCCTCATCTGGTTGTAAGTAGGCAATCTAGTATATTATTCGTGGCACTAATCTCTAATTTACCTCACATTAAAGAAACACTATAGTCCCCAGAACCACTTCAGCTTAATGTAGTGGTTCTGGTGTCTATAGCCTGTCCCTGCAGGCCTTTTAATGTAAACCCGGCGGCACTGCAGCACTTGCATTAGTTAACATGGCAGAGCATATGGGTGGGGGTATTGTGAGGTCATATGGGGGGGCAAACTTTACTTTTGCCTAGGGCGGCAAAAATCCTTGCATCGGCCCCGGCTACAGTGCAATATATTAGACAAGGCTATTTCAGATTCTATAGTTAGAATTTTCGTAGATGGATTTGATGGGCCTATGTCTCAATGTAGGATATTATAGCAGTGTGACTGTTCAAACAACCCCACAAAGGGCTTTCATTTGATAAAGCAGACCCCAGGGTATCTTATATGGTGTATATTGGGCCCTAACGTGTCAACGTTTTGTCACCGATTTATGTCAATGTTTGTAAAACAATAGTAGTAATAGTTACATCTTCTGAGTAAAACAATAAGCCCAATGTATGACCTAGACTCTATTTTGTGAAGTTACAGTGCTGTAAAAGAAACGTGACAAGTTCAGGTTTTTAAGTGTGAATTTTCATGGAGGGTTTTGATTTGTCCGTGTCCCACTTTGGAGCACTTGAGCAGGCTACATATATATTCCAACTACACCATAAAGGCATACCAGCGCAGATAGCAGACACCAGCTGACCCGACACCTATGGCAGCCAGCTCTAAGCAGGCCCTCCGGTGCCCCTACACGACACCTACCGCGGAGACAGGTCCAAAACTGGCGGGAGAAAGGGAGATATGGCAGGCCAACGTGCGCCAAACGGCACAGACCACCGGAACTCAGCACGCGACACCCTACTCTACAGATGTACCGGAGACCCAGTTCCCCAAGCCAGATGCTGCATACCACTCCCGGGCTGTCGTGCAGCACCTCCCAATCAGCCCCACCGGAACTGCAACATATCCAAACAGCCGGACTGCAGCGGGAACACACTAAGCCCACAGAGGGCATAGGCTCAGCAGAGACTTCCGAGGACACTCTGCCAATGTGCCCCACTGATTTCAATCAGCATAACATGCCTAAGGCACAACCATAATCTCCTCTGATATGATAACTCAACCGTATTAATCTTATAAATGTGTAGCACTGGGGATCTAGAGGGTGGATTTTGTTTCCCATACTCAAACTCCCCCAGTTTATTGCAAGCAGCATACTATGTCCACATATCTAGACCTAAGCTGGAAGGCGCAAACTAACTTGGCATGACCTACCACTTGACTCACTACTAACTTACTGCTACTACTAAGCTATGGTTACCTGATAAGGCCTGTAGCTATTATGTAATCTACACGTCTGATGCTTCTTGTTTGGTACTCAATCATCTTGTCACACATGCAGACATGTATGCTTTAGCTAGTCTTAGCAAGTACAATAATGCATTGATTTATAGCGATGTTCTCTCACACCACAGGCATCCTACACAACATAGCGGTAGCCAGTCTGTTAGGTTAAGCCTGTATTCAATATGTTCCTACCGTTATTAACATATCTACGCTTGGAGTTAATTCGCTCAGTTACTCTCTCTTAAAAGTCAATCTAAACGTATAATGCTTAGCCTGTACTTATTATACAAAAAATGTGCACGTTTTTCTCACTACCCCAATTGTTAAACGGGATCAATAGCATTAGGACTGCTGTTGGGGCACCTCAAGCGTGTTTGTAATGTCATTATGCACTGCAAAAAAAGAAAAAAAATAGATCACAGTACTAATACTGTGATCTGTATTTTGATAACTGTAGGCAGTGATAAACTGGCAGGGAAGGGGTTAATTTTCATTTGGACCGGGTAAAGGGGGGTGGGATTTTTTTTTTTTTTAACTATTTTTTTTTTTTTTAACTATTTTTTTTTTTTTTTTTTAAACTTTAACCCCTAGCTACAGCAGATTTGTGATTTCTGTGGGAAAAGCAAGTCTTATGGCTTGACTGGTGGGCAGACTTTTGTTTAACATTGTATTAACTATATATATTGTAACGGCTACCCTGGTAGTGAGAGGGTATCAGCCGTTGGAGACGTCCTTTTCCCTGGCAAGTTGCGGTATAAAAGTAGAGCTGGTAAAATCCCATCCACAAGATCCAGAGAGAGAGTCAGGTTCAGCTGTAAAAAGAGCCAATAATAATAGTAATAATCCAATATAATTCCCTTTCAAGAACGAGACGAGGCTACGTTTTGAAGGGTCAAGTAGAACTGAGTGCTGGAACACCCAGCCTGGTTTTTATTACAGTAGAGTACAAACCGAACACACCCGGGGGAGGTATAAAATAGCCAATCACATACATGGTACAACCCCCACGTCTCCTTCCCTCAGATAAACATGTAACACAATTAAAGCATACACAATTTTACTCAAGTTCTGGATGTACCCCAAAAACAGGTACATCAGCACCGCTTGATAGCTCTGACTCAGGGGAACAACATATCCAAATTCCAGCTCATTCGGTTGAGGGGTTCGGGAGTTATGGGTCCATGAAGTTTTGACCGACCGCACGGGTTCTCTAGCCGAAAAGAGTTCCATAAGTTTTGGCCCTGAGGTCGGTCTCTGTGCGTGCATTAAAACCCCACGAACTCCTTGCCATCCATAGTATTCCTGGTGTTCACTGGAATCTACCGAACGGCCGGTTGTTCGGTAGTTCCAACACGAAGTTATAGGCTCATCGAGGTCTCAGCGGTGTTCGCCTGTTTGCGTATCAGTTTTTAGTTCCATGCGTTCACGGGCAAACACCGCTGTTCGTGCGCAAGATGGCCGCGAACACGTGCAAAGTCACGAAATGGCGGCCACCCAGACACGAAGAGAATGTTTTAAAAGACACAAACGGTTTTCATACCGAATCCCAGAGAAGCAGTTAAACATATTCCAGGTGTCTATAGTCTCTGTACAGCACAGTTAAAGGGCCAGAGTCAGCATAATAAAAATCTATTATGCCCAAATATAGTTTTTAAAGGGAAATTTGTCGCAGGGCAGGAGGTTAGCGATAAGTGCTCTCCAATGCCCAGTGGCAAATGGCAGTTTGTCACATATATATATCCAAATAGGTTATGGTGGGGAAAAATTAAAACCCCTTCCACCTGAAGTCTGTGGATAGTTAATACAATGTTAAACAAAAATCTGCACACCGTCAAGCCATAATACTTGCTTTTCCCACGTTGTTCTGGCTCATATTCAGCCTGTTTTAGACAAAATGTAAGCACTGCCATTTGCTTTGCAAGACAAATGGGTCAGCATTTATGCACCAAAACCACTGCCTTAAAGAAACACCTTTCGCAGAGTAATTTTCAAACATTTAAGAACAAGTCATCTGGCTTCAAATATAGGGGACGACAGATGTCTCCCATGAGCCATTATGAGCACTTAGCTGACACTTTCAGCCAATGCAGGCGAATTCAAAATGAAGGCAGGCCACCCAGGCAATTTGTCAACTGTTTTTTTAACGATATATAAATTATTTAAAATTTACTTGCATTATCTCATTCAGATCTCTCCAGGAAGCAAGTCATCAGTCGCTAACTTGTGTCCTGGTGATGTCATACTTGCTATTGATGGCTACAACACGGATAATATGACACACGCAGAGGCGCAAGACCGGATTAAAGCAGCAACTGATCAACTCTGCTTAAAGATTGACAGGTAATAATGATTTTTTTTTTTTTTTAAGTTCATTCCTTAATATGAGACATGTAGAAAGGTTATGGTGCTTACACTTTAGAAGCATTTTTAAAATATATTTTGGCACTCTGTTTTATGACATTGAATGAATTGAAGGTGGAGTAGACCTGTGAATGTCTTTTTGTAAGCATTTGTCACAGCATAAAGTACAATCATGTTTATGCATGTCAGTTGTTGATACACATTATGCTATTTCTTACTTTTACTTTGAATCCTATTCTTAGGGCAGAAACGAGGATGTGGTCTCCCCAAGTTTGTGAAGATCCATATAAAATAAACCTGGAGGCTGAGCCACAGGTAATAAAAAAAATGAATTTTATAAAATTATATTTATATATTTTCTCATTTTACAATAGGTAGGGCAATCCAAAATCAATACAGTACAGAAGGCATTTGCTAATTCCACAGGGACAGCTTTATGGAATAGATGGTTAAAAAATCTGAGGTGCCAATGTTAACGATTAATGTTAATACTAAGTTATCTCTTCAGACAGTTTTGTTTTTTTACTTGTAGTTACTGTTGTATTTATTCAGGAATATGTTCGTCAACTTTGCTTATATTTACAGGTGCACTCAGAACACCAGAACCAATAGAGCTCAATGTATTTGTTCTGGTGTAAAACGACTGCCCCTTCAGACTCAGAAATGCAGATATCAGCAAACAATGGTGGATTAAGGAAAATGGTTGCAGTGAGTATATAAATATAGCAAAATATCCTACCAAAAACACATACCAGTATAATGTGTAGGATCTTAAATCTTCCAAATGAGGAACAGCACAAAAGCATAACCATCTTCTAAAACACAGAGTGCTAAAACAAACTGCTATTCAGGCAACAAAGTCACTGGGACTCCTCTCTGATAAACTGCAGCAAAATTCCTCCCCCACAATGAATTTGGATCCAAATATGCAAAAAACTTTCACACCGGTGGTAAGCTGTAGATGCAAGTGAGAATCTCTGACTTCTATCACAATGCTGTGCGTCGCTTACAGAAATGAAGGAATAAGTTGCTCCTACTCCAACCGGCAGCGCCGAACAAGGCTTTCTCAAGGAGAGCTTCTGTGTTTTCTATTACAGTTTATGAAGACTGCTATGATTTGGGGCTGTTCATTATTTTCGAGATTTAATACCCTACACATTATACTGGTGTGTGCTTTTAGTAAGATTTTTTACTACATTTATATACTCACCACAACCTTTTGCCTTACCTCAATATTGTTTGTTTGCTGATATTTGACTATTACACCAATACTTGGACAGACAAAAAAAGAAGTATAGCATCCTCCTGTGATGCCACTGAAGGATTTGCGTATGGCTAGGAAGAATTTTTTTATTTTAAGTATTTGGAAAGCTTTTTTTGCTGTACTGTCATTTTAACAAAAAGAGTCATCTTTATGTTCATTTAAAAGGAACTGTAGGCAATCCATGGGTAGGAGCCACCAGAATGTTTCTACTACTTTTTTTTTCATCCCTTTACTGCCACCCACCATGGGCTATTTATTGACCCCCTTTACCTACACCTCAGTGACGTCTGCCATTTTCTGACTGCTCATATTTTCAGACTCCTATAAGTTTATTGCACCTTGATACGGTTTTATTTGAAACCGTTGGCTGTATTTATTTTTGTCATAAAAAACTTCCAAGAAAATTATTAAAAACTGAAAACACAACCGTACATGTATATAAATATCACATACTGTACCCCTATCCAATGCATAAAACGAGACAGAAGTGAAGTAACGGGTGGAAGGGACCTAATTGAACGGCTGTAGACCATTTATGCCTGGGGAGGCAAATGTGTGATATAAAATAAATATATATATATATATATATATTTCAAATTAAAAATCCAAACTACAAGATTTTATTTAATTCACTCTTTACAGATCATTCTATAAAACAGGAATTGTAGAGAATTGACAATTTAGGTGAAATAGCTAAACTGGAAAAAAATGTCCAACCACGTTTTCTAGTTTTTGTATTTATTTTATAATCTCCCATAATTGTCAATCCCATATAATTCCCCATTAGTGAATAAACTAAACCGTGCATTGTTGGGAAATTACCAAAAAATGTAATTTAAGGGCAAAATAGCTACGTTGAAAAATTCAGTTCAGCTATTGTTTAAGATCAGCTACTACAGCCTTCAATTTAAAATTATGTGGTAAATTCCTGACAATTCATATGTATAATAATTGTATAAAAAGTATTTTGCTTGTCATATCCAGTTTGTGCAGCCCGTGAATAATAGATTTGTTATATTTTATCAATCTATGGGACAGCTCTTGTTGGGAGAATTAACACAATAACATTGTTTGACTGGATACCAATTATTTGTGCCTTAGATCTAGTGAAATAAGAAACTGCAAATTATATAATGAGCAATCATCAGTGTGTTTCTACCACGTAGATGCATTGTTTTCTTGCATGGGTATTGCATGATAACTAGTAACAGCTTTTTATTCATTTGTTTGGATGGGAATTGGGAAGATTTTGGAAAGTAAAAGTAACTGTTTTTGTGTCACTGCATGTGGATAGAAATTCAATTGCTCTTCATAGGAAGGGTAGCTTCAGAACTTTTCATATGCAACCTCCAGGAACAGTATTTGTATAATGTTAAAGAAACACTATGGTCACTCAGACCACTTCATCTCAATGAAGTGATCTGGATGCAGTGTCCCTGTCCTCTTAATCCTACAACAAAATACTGCAAGGTTTACATTACAGGATTAACTCATCTTCAAATGGCTGTCATAATGACAGTCAAAAGAGGCGCTTCCATGGCACAGACAGAGTCAAACTCAGTCACATGATGTGAAAGCCATGTAGGAAAGTATTGTACTTTTTTGTACTCAATGCTTTCCTACGTGGAATTTTGAATGCACACACAGCACCTGACAGGCATGCATATTAGGTCCCCAATATTCCTCTATAAGGAGCATTGGATTGGGCCCCACTGGAGGAGGCAAGGCCTCCTCCATAAGGTTGGTGTTTTTTATTTTGTTTAAGGGGGAACCTATTAAGAGCTAGGGGGAGGGACACTATAGCGTTAGGACTACAGGTTTGTATTCCTATAGATATAATATTCCTTTAACTCACCGAAGTTTAAGCATTGTCCACAACTGTTTCTCACTACAATTATTTGCTGGGGGAATAGACTACACATGTAAAAGGTTGGCAAATATAGCAGATTAGGAAATATTTTCCAACCCTATTTCCACAGCTTGACTAATTAAGTTAATTACCTTCCATGGGTTTTCAAATGCAAAATGGTCTCAATAGTTACTCAATTTATGAACAGAACTCATTCAGCATTTTAAATATGTGGGATATTGTCAGCATGGTTGTGATGTGTAAATTATGCTCTGCAAGGCAATGTGATGCCAATTTTCAGCTACCAAAGGGTAATCAAGTAAAACATTCTGGATGTTTTAACATTTTTAAAACTTTCCATTATGGTGTTTTTTGTGTGTGTTAACTATAATCAGTTTTGCTTGTTGTGTGTTTAACTCGCATGATCTGCAGTTTGGTGTGTTTTATCCAAATGTATCTAGGAGTTCAAGCCTATAGGCACAGGGCATAACAGACGGGCACAGCCATTTGTAGCAGGAGCAAGCATTGGTGATAAAAAACAAGTAGTGAGCTCTTCCTATAACACTCCAATCGGGCTGTATTCATCTGGCAACATTAAAGATGCATTCCACGGACAGATGCGGGGACTTATTCCTAATGCAGAGCAGATGTAAGTATTTGCTTTTACATGCATGGGAATTTGCTGTGACCATGTGGTAGCCTACTGAAGACAGAAAGGGCTGTGAATGATGTGCTATTCAGTCCAAAATCAGACAGATGTAAAAGCTAATCTGTAACAGTACTGATAATTTCATCTTTGGATCGGTCTATTTCTGGGATCTGTACCTTCTGGATCTGTCACGGCCAGGTTTTCATAACCAGTGACAAACTATGCCTTACAAACATGTTACAAATAACCTAGTCACACACGTTTCAACATATGGCAACCACTCCTCATTTTTAAACATTGTTCAGCCACACACCATGATCACTGGGTATAAAAGCCATAATCTTACATTTGCATCTATGGCTTTCTCTAATGAAGGCCTTGATTTAATATTTTTGGATAATCTTTTAAAATATTTTTTTCAAAATATGAGATGGATACTCTAAACACCAAAACAACTTTAGTTCAATTATGCAGTTGTGGTGTGTAGATCATGCCCCTGTTGTCTCACTGTTCAGTACTGCCATTTAGGAGTTAAATCACTTTTGTTTCTGTCCATTTATATTTTCTGTCCCCTTAACCCTGCAATCTAACACAATGCAGTTTCAGAGAAACATCAATGTTTATATTGCAGGGTTAAAACTGCCTCTAAAAGCCACAAGAGGGGGTTCTTGCTTTTTTGCAGAGTTTTAACTCTGTGAAACGATGCTGGACGTGCTCATGCTTTGCAATGATGTCAAAGGTGTAGAGGGACTTCTGTGCTGGAATAACAGTAAAGGTTTGTTTTAACACTTTAATTGCTTAGGTGGGTAGGGCAAGGAGTGGAACAGAGGGACACTATAATATTAGGAATACAGCTTTGTATTCCTACCACTATGGTGTTCCTTTAAGTCAATGATATATGATGCTTACAGCATCCCTTTAGAATATCAAAAAATAAATGATAAATACAAAAACTAACAAAACAATAAAATGTTTATAATAATTTTAGAAGTTTATCCAAAACTATTAAATCACTTTAAAAGCTTATCCAAAACTATTAAATCAAGGCTCAAGTAATTAGTGGCAATGTTGGATACAAACCTTTTTATCTTTATCAGCAACTATATCCTAAATAATATACAGTTATCTAAATCTGATCATAAGCTTGTTGCGTCTATGCCACTAGGTCAACAGTTTCAAATGCATTCTTCACAAAATACCATCATGGAGTGGGACTGGCTGAGCAAAATGGTCCCAGCATGAATTGGTACAAAAAAGGTTTGGTTTTACAGCCATCTCAAATGACATCTCATGTGTTCCGATAATTGATTTTGACATGAAACATTACCTAAAGCAGTATATTTAAATATTTACCACTGTCCAAAAAGAATAATCTACTATGTATACAGGTGTAAAAAAAAAAATAAGAAAGCAGCTGTGTATCAATAAGTCATTCTTTTACTACTTTCCTCAAAAAACATAATGTGCCAGCTGATTAATTAGCATGAAAAAAATAAAGTAATTAAAACAATAGTGATGGTTGTAACTTTGTTTCTGTTCTACAGGATTTGGGGTACTTTGAGCACAAGCATAATGTCAGGCCTAAAGCTTTCATACTCCCTGGTCGTAGCAGGTTATAATATTTTTTTTATGTGTGTTGTGTGCATGTGAATTTTAAGATAAGTCTTTATCCCCCCCCCCTCCCCCCCCTTCTCACTTTCATATCTATGGGTGACGTAACTTGAAAAACGGTGCAGCACTTCTTCTATTCACGTCCACATTGTGCAGAATATAGCTGCAAATATATCTATATATTTCAAAATATATCTATTTTGATAAAGTTTTCTTGGGCGCACAAGTTTACATAATAGATATTGGTAACTTCACTGAAATCAATGTGCTCAGCAGAGAACAAAGATTATTTGTTTAATTACACAATTAACAGCATAAAAACAAAATCTGAAATTATTCCAGGGCTGTCTTAATTTTTCATGTTCCTAACTCTACACCAGTGATGTACTTGTTATGGAGTATTTTTTAATTAAATGTATTGAATATTTTAAATAGACAAAGAAAGCTAATTGTATGTAGTGACGAAATTCGATCACTACAGAGAATATCAACAGACAGTAGAGGAATAAAGAATATGAGAAAGAAAGTAGTGTATGCAGGAGAGAGTAAATAGAGAAGATATGGAATTCCAGGATAAATCATCTCCGATAATTAGCAGGGACTGCAAGGGATATAGTAATGAATTACTTATATACCACAAGTAGCAAGGTGTGATGATAGCATCTGAAAATATTGAGGTTAGTCACTTTGTTGCTGTACTCCCTAGCCAGTGCTAACAGTATCATAAAGGAAGTAACCATAGCATGCACTGTGGGTGGGTAAAATACCTATCTATTCTTAATCTCTTAAGGACCATTTATGGAATGATTCTGACAGGTAATAAGATTAATAATGCCATTGTGAAAATTGTGAGGTCGATGCTATTGATAGGTGCCTCAACAGCAGCAAATGGCGCTATCCCAGCAAATATAAATCGCTGTGATCACAGTGCTGCTGGGACATCCAATCAGCCCCCTCCATCTCGTTGTGAGTTGTTTAATGGGAAAGGCAGGTCAGAGAGACTTGTGTCCTTCTAGGGATAAAATTATGTCAGTGAATTAAATTACTTTTTTACCAAACCAAGCTAAATTTTAACCCTCTCTCTGCCACTCTCTGAAAATACAGTGTTTACATTAAAATGCCTACATGGACAGGGTGTAGACAGTGAATTCATCACAGAAACACACCAGATTTACAAAATAACTAGCAAAAATGCAATATGCATGTAAAAAAACAAAACAAAAAAAAAAAAACCTTTTTCTTTGTACACAAAGAAGAATTTTTACAAAGGCCAGGAATGTCTACATTCACAAATATTAGGCATTAGAGGGGTAATTTGAACAATCAAACTGCTATAATTCCTCAAAATGAGACGTATGTACATGAAATCCATTCATCAAAATTCTAACTGGAAAAGAATTGGGAAGATTCTGATAGGCTATTTCCCTATGAAGAGACAGTTAGTCTCTTCCAGGGTAAAAGGAGAGAGTTTGCAAAGGCTGCAGTTTGTTGCAAACTCTTAAGATATCCACCCAATTAATACATGCATGTATTCATTGGGGTTATATCTACTAAATAGTGATTTTTTAAAAATGATTTTAAGTGTGGAGTGGTCATTTAAAAACACTGTCACATAGTTATCCTTTAAACTACACCTTGTTGGCAATTAAAAGGTAAATTTCACATTTTAAACCAAAACAAACACTTTTTAGAACATTTCCAAGTCAGCTGTGTTTTCAGATTAGCTATTTTGGCCTAAAATATGACATTTACTTTGAATTCCTGACAACTGATATATTAGGGAGTTTATTCACTAAATTCAAATTGTAGCGAATTTAGGAAAATTAGCTACAATTGACAACATGTCATAGCAGACTTTGGGAATTTTTCCAGATCAGCTGGACTTTCAGGTTTCAATTTGCTACAATTGATAGTAATGCAGAAATCCCAAGAGTAAAAAGATTTGTATTTTCAATTTTAAAAGTAATATGTAATATTACCCTCTAGTGAGAAAAATATTGTGTAGTTTTACATGCATAGATGACATATAACCAGCAGTTTTATACATCCACTGGGAGACACAGTTTCCCTTCATCAATATTTACAAAGTATTAGGAAAACACTGGGCAGCATTTGAACACATCTTAAAATTATTTTGTACAGACCACGTCGTGCAGATTAACATGAACATTTTGTGTGCTATCCAATAGTAGGACCTGTGCAGAAGACTTTAAGCTAGGACTTGGGAAATTTAGCATGGAGGAGAGCATTGAGGGCGACCTCAAAGGCTGATATTGTTGCACTGGAATGTTGCTTTTAAACTGTCACAGAACACTTCTATATTTCACATAAGCTGCTAAAACAACTGTTTTGGCCTTCTGTAGATATATTATAGCGATAATAATTTGTCATTTTTATTATAGTACTAATACTAAATCACCTGGGTATATATCCTAACATGCCATGTCTAGTGTTTTCGCTAACCATTTGCACGTTTGCATGCCGATTAGCTTTTTTCGGTGCATGAACCTAGTTAGTCAGTTTTCTATCCTCCTTATTCTGCTAACATCTCTTCACTTGTTTCTGCCCACCTTCACTGGCTGTTCACACAGTGGGAGCAGCACTCCCTCAGGATTTGACCCTGGCAGTGGACGCAGCACCCCTTCCTCTGTTAGCACTATAGATCCCTGCGAGCTGAAAGCTGCCACCAGGATTGCACCTAACATCCCCCTGGAAATGGAGCTGCCAGGGGTGAAAATTGTCCATGCACAGTTCAACACCCCCATGCAGCTGTATTCTGATGACAATATTATGGAAAGTCTTCAAGGCCAGGTTTCTACAATTCTAGGAGAAAAGTCACAGATGAGGTATACACTGTACAAATCTATAGCCATATAGACCAAGCCTTGTAATGTGCTAAACAATTACTATATCTTTATGAAAACAGTGCTTAAAAATGAAATATTATTAACCCAAAAATGGGGGAGATTGATCGACATTTTCTCTTCCAAAAAGTGGTGCAAAAATGTAAAGCAGGAGAAGTCTCCAATGGAATGTGCCTGCTGGTTCCTCTGATTTCCATGATGATTGAAATTGCTTAAAAGTATATGTGTATTTAGCTCCCTACTCTCACACACACCTTATTAGACAGTCTCTGACATGCATACACACACACACACAAACATATTTGGACAACTAGCCCAATCAGCCATTGTCAAACACACTCAACTAATCATATTTATGCACACAGCTAATTCAACACACTCATAACATACCCAGCCAGCCAGCCATTATCACAGACATATTCAACTAGACATACTCTCACATACACCTAATTAACCACACTTAATGGGTACCTGTAACAGCATACGTACTTTTAATGTAAAGATTTTGTGTGTATATAGTGCTAGCTGTTTCAATAACAAATGTATAGACTGAGAGAATTTTTTTGTGTGTATGAAATAGGTATTTCTTCCACTTCTAAGTAAAATCTTTGGCTGAGAAGTGGAAGACTCAGACTCTGTGCCTTCAGTTTGACAAAGGAGAGCAGAAAAGACCTCCCAAAGGAGATCTTACTGCTCTCCCATGCATAGCTCTCCTGAGTCGTTCAGACTCAGACATGCTGGCAATGAAGCCAGTGTACTGGGAGGCTTGCTCTGTTTAGGGTGTTCCCAAGCAGGGCAAACGAATGAAAAGACCCGGAGAAGCAAGGGTGGAACAGAGGTGGTTGATACATGAAGAGTAACACCGACTAAGACGATGTCAGCGCTGGATCTGGTATATGAGGAGTGATATTTCCATTTTGTTCATTTAATACATTATTTATCTTTGTGATATGATACATTCAATCTATTTGGGGGGATTTAAGCAAAGTAAAAAAAATAAAACTACAGGTTCACTTTAAAACAGTTAACTATAACATGCACATAAAAAACACCTTACTAGCCTCACTCAAACATAACCATCCACATAAATTCATGAATACTTAGGTTGCCACTATACAATCTTACATTACAGGTTCTGGTAACTATAGCATTACATCTATAAAATAAAAAATAAGTAGCAGGGTTCACTGGGGTAGTTTCAAGAAAAAATGTCCAATTTATTTATTGCACCACACGAAATATACATACACACGCACACACTTGCTATGGATTCCACCAACACAATACTTCGCTGATGGTATAGAACTTGCATAGGATGACATTAGTGAATTAGTGAGACCATTTTCAACATTCTTATATACATTCTAAGGTTTGTTTCTGGTTGTAAATTTGCTAAAGATTGGAGAACAGCTCAACTTGCCATAGTATGGAATTAATATTCAATGACAGAGATAAAATATTAGGGGGGGGGGGGGGGGAGAGGGAATGCATTTAGAACAGAATGAAATAGGATATGCTACAGTGGAGTTTAGTTGTGTCAGTTAGCGAAAAATAGTCATCAACATAGTATGAGTTGATGGAAGAATGTGCAATTGCAAATTGAATACAAAAGGCAACGTAAACATTTTATTGGTGAGTTTTAATGAAGTTTATATAATCGGAAATGTCCAAGTATAAAATGTCTGAAATCTTCATTAAAAAGTATATTTGATGGTTATAAATCAGGAGTAAGCAGCCTTTGGCACTCCAGATGTTGTGAACTACATTTCCCATGTTTTGCAAGCATTAGGGCTGTAAGAGCATTAAAGGACGAATCCACACCCCAAAAGCACTTCAGCTTTTTGTAAGATCTGCTGCCTTTGCAAGCTCTGTTAATATATACCCCCAATGTATTCATTAGGGATATATATACTGAACCATAATTTTCCTCTTTTGTCCATTTGTGCTGAAGTTTGCCTTACCCGGTTATAAACATTAGTATATGGATTATATAAGTATATTTTTAAGTACATATGAACCATGGGCTTGTCATTTAAAACATTTGATCACATTGATTATAATTAAAATGTAATTTTCTAGGGAACCAATTTGCCTGCAGCCTTGTTTGCAAGAATGCACTTGAACATATCACAAGACACTTATCTTTTACAAGGAGCGCTTCAGTCCAATATAGAGGTTATGGTGACAGAGTAGCTAGACCGTTTAAGAATGTCTCGACAACGTACCTAGCCCATGCTGGGTACCTGTTGCAACCTCCTCTGGCGCCAGAATCTCCTGCAAGTAAAATGAATTAGCTCCACTTATCTATCTCCTACTGTGCAAGGCAGGTTCATTGGCGGAGGATATCAGTTAAGCACTCTTAGCCAATAAGTGTGGCTCTGGACAGCTAGGCTTAGCTCAGTGACATGAGCTTTGCCAGGAAGAGAGACAACAGTGGACACCCAGGTATACTTTTGAAATATTCTTAACAGTTTGACTGCTTACCCTGGGAGGACACCAGAAAGCTGATGTGATTAATGATGGACTGTGTTTAAATGAATACCTTAATTTCACATGGTCAGTATTTGTATCGAATACATAAGGACTCAAAATTAGTTTACCGTATATACTCGAGTATAAGCCGAGTTTTTCAGCCCATTTTTTGGGCTGAAAAACCCCAACTCGGCTTATACTCGAGTCACTGTCTGTATTATGGCAATTTGCATTGCCATAATACAGACCGGGGGAGAGGGGGGCTGGCAGAGCTGTAACTTACCTGTTCTGCAGCTCCTGTCAGCTCTCTCCTCCTCTGCGCCGTCCGTTCAGCACCTCGGTCAGCTCCCAGTGTAAGTCTCGCGAGAGCCGCGGCTCTCGCGAGATTTACAGTGTGAGCTGATAGAAGGAGCTGCACAGACCGCGCGGAGGAGGAGAGAGCTGACAGGAGCTGCAGAACAGGTAAGTTACAGCTCTGCCAGCCCCCCTCTCCCCCCCACTGAACTGCCAATGCCACTGGACCACCAGGGAAGGAGCCCCCCTCCCTGCCATATATCAAGCAGGGAGGGGGGACGAAAATAAATAAATATATAAAAAAAAAAAAAAAAATAATAATAATAAAAAAAATTAATAACAAAAAAAAGGGGGATAAGGACCACTATGGGAGGGGGGGGGGGGGGGGGTATAAGGACCACTATGGGAGGGAGGGGGGGGGATAAGGACCACTATTGGAGGAAGGGGGGGTATAAGGACCACTATGGGAGGGAGGGGGGGTATAAGGACCACTATGGGAGGGGGTGGGATAAGGACCACTATGGGAGGGGGTGGGATAAGGACCACTATGGGAGGGGGTGGGATAAGGACCACTATGGGAGGGGGTGGGATAAGGACCACTATGGGAGGGAGGGGGGTATAAGGACCACTATGGGAGGGAGGGGGGGGGGATAAGGACCACTATTGGAGGGAGGGGGGGTATAAGGACCACTATGGGAGGGAGGGGGGGTATAAGGACCACTATGGGAGGGGGTGGGATAAGGACCACTATGGGAGGGGGTGGGATAAGGACCACTATGGGAGGGGGTGGGCTAAGGACCACTATGGGAGGGAGGGGGGTATAAGGACCACTATGGGAGGGAGGGGGGGGGTATATGGACCACTATGGGAGGGAGGGGGGTATAAGGACCAATATGGGAGGGAGGGGGGTATAAGGACCACTATGGGAGGGAGGGGGGGTATATGGACCACTATGGGAGGGATGGGGGGGGATAAGGAACATTATGGGAGGGAGAAGGGGGATAAGGGCCACTATGAGAGGGAGGGGGTGGGATAAGGACCACTATGGGAGGGGATGGGGAAGTAAGGACCACTAGGGGAGGGGAGGGTAAGGACCACTAGGGGAGGGGAGGGTAAGGACCACTAGGGGAGGGGTGAGTCAGGACCACTGGGGGGGGGGGGGGGGGGGGTGAAGGAACACGGGGGTGGGGAGGTAAGGACCACTGAGGGAGGAGGAGGGGAAGTCAGGACATATGGGGGGGGGGGGGGCGGCAAAAATTTTTTTGCCTACGGCGGCAAATATCCTTGCACCGGCCCTGCACACACTGCATTCACACACTGCATTCATACACACACACACTGCATTCATGCACACACACACTGCATTCATATACACACACGCTGCACTCATACACACACGCTGCACTCATACACACACGCTGCACTCATACACACACGCTGCACTCATACACACACGCTGCACTCATACACACACGCTGCACTCATACACACACGCTGCACTCATACACACACACATACGCACACACTGCATTCATTATACACACACTGTAAATAAATATTCAATTAATATATTTTTTTTAGGATCTAATTTTATTTAGAAATTTACCAGTAGCTGCTGCATTTCCCACCCTAGTCTTATACTCGAGTCAATAAGTTTTCCCAGTTTTTTTGGATAAAATTAGGGGCCTCGGCTTATATTCGGGTCGGCTTATACTCGAGTATATACGGTACTTTTAAGTGAGCCTGTCATTACAGGTTCACTTTTAAATTCCACACAATGAATATATCATTCATAAGAAATAAATTATATATTCAGCGTAACCTTTTCAGATATTAAAACCAAGCATCATAAATATCACAACCTGCTGTAGTGTTACGAGGCCAGAAGTACTCTGATCCAGTTCCCAGGTAAAGGAGCAAACCAGTCTGTAATAGTTTGCCGTATCACCTGGCAGACTCCTCTTCTGCTGGGTGACTGCAGAAACATCAGCTGACCGGTCGCAGTCAATGGATGCCACAACATGCATGCAAACTTGCACAGAAATGATATTTGTCAGCCCAGATCTCTTGTTCCGAGCTAGCGAATGACACCCTATGACACTGCCAAGGGGTTAGAAATCTGTTTGTGCAGTATTTCACTGTTAACTCTGCACATACAAACTCCAGGCACTCTGACCACTTAAAATGACTGAAGTGGTCATGGTGCTTGCAGTAACCCTTTAACCATCATCTGTCCTTTGTCTCTATATACGCTTTTCAGTGAATGTTACATTATTATAATACCTACATCCAGTCAATCATTCTGTCCTCCCTGTCAGTCAGAACTGATTGACAGCTGAGAGAGGAGCCTAATTGTAAACAGGATTTTCTCCCAATATACACGTTCTGAAAGCACAATGAAGAAGTGAAACTTTATGAACTACTAAATTAAATGTGTGTGTACAATGACTAATACATTTTTATTGTCAGCCATGTATCCCATGTTATTTTTTTGTGATTGGTATTCTTTTCATTTAATCCTTGTCCAGTGATCCAGTCCCAGCAGGCAATGTGCCTCAGTCAGATGTATACAGGCTTCTTCATGATGAAGAGGAACACCTGAGCAAGCCCAGGCAGTCTGGTTCTTTTAAAGTGCTGCAGGAAATGGTTGACGATGACCCTGGTATGTAGGTGGTTGTGCATTTACTACATTTTAAAAACTTTCTCTACTATAGTTGCATTTCAATTATAAAATCTTTATGCAAAAGCCTGTGAGGTTAAAAAATCTCTACTGATGTGAGCAACAGGCGAAAGTTTTACTTTGTGGGACTTTGTCCCTCTTCCCCAGCAGACCCCTCCCCTCCTTTGCTCCCCTTGGTATCCTTTAATTTTGTTATTAAAACAAATAAATAGCTCAATCTATTGCTACATTAGTTATTCAGTTGTGCAAATTCTTTTTTAAAAATGAAATGTTGCCATTTTTAAAAAAAACACAGGAAACTGAATTAGAA
Organism: Pelobates fuscus; assembly: GCF_036172605.1. NCBI lineage: Eukaryota > Metazoa > Chordata > Amphibia > Anura > Pelobatidae > Pelobates > Pelobates fuscus. The sequence continues at coordinate 102,056,750 of NC_086322.1, forward strand.
GTATTCATGGGGGGGGCATGGTTTGCAGCCGAGCGAGCTGGACGTGTCCGGGTAGAGCTCCGCTGCGACCACGGTGCCAACAGCCTACACAAGCCGAAATTCGACGCAAATTCTGATTGCCAGAGCGGGGGAACCAAGATGGACAAAAGGGCCCGAGGAAGCAGGCGAAAAAAACGTCGGAGACGGTTACATCGGTCTCAGAAATGTTCGCGGCCACCCGCGCTGTGCGACTGAGCACCCAAGATGGCGGACGGGACGGCCTGGGGACGCCGCGCTCTCCCTCGAGCCTGGGAAGCAGTGTCGCCGCAGGGGCATCGGACACAGACACGGGTCAAATATTGGCCAAACTGTCAGAGGTGCGCACTTACCTGGCCACTGAAATTGTTTGTAATACTGCTGAAGTGAAGGCCGAGATCCAGGCCCTGGGCGCGAGGACCGCGGTGCTCGAGCACCGGATGGAAACCACAGTCTCGGCCCATAACGACTCTGCTGCCCAGATCAACACGCTGACGTCCCAACTGCTAATGGCTGAAGCAGCGATCGAAGACCTCGGCAACAGGTCTCGGCGGAACAATGTTCGTCTCCGTGGCCTCCCGGAACAGGAGGGAGAAGGGTCCCTCATAGACGTAGTCTTGGGCATTTTTAAGCCGCTTCTTCCTGAAGTGCCAGAACATCTGTGGCACATTGAGCGGGCACACCGGGCGCTTCGTGCCAGAAGGGCGGAGGATAGAAGGCCGTCATAATAAAGTTCCTGTCTTTTCAGACGAAGGAGGCCTTGATGAAACGGGGCAGGGACGGCCCCATTACTTATAGGGGGACTGACCTGGCCCTGTACCAGGACTTAACTCCGGCTACCCTGCGAAAACGGCGAGAATGGCGCCCTATCACCGAACTTTTGCAGCAGGAATCGGTCAAGTATGCCTGGGGTCACCCTTTTCATTTGCTGGCCTTCAAAGATGGCCGAACCAAAATTTTGTTTGCAGATGGCGACCCGGCGGGCTTCCTGAAAGAGCTGGGGATCCGTCTTCCGGAGGGCTTTGCGGTTCCGAGGGCGGCGGCGGAGGTCCTTCCTGCCCTTCCTCGTGAATGGTATGCGGCTGGCGAGTGAGGACAGTCTTTTCTACGCGGCTGTGGGTCGGCTACCGGCGGTTCCAGGTGGTGAGCTTTTCTGGGTGGGCCCCTGTTTGGGACGGCGGGTTGCGGGGGTCATCTATCCTCTCTTTAATTTTTTGCTTAAGACTGGCCCGGGTTTCTGATGTCCCTGGTGGGGTTCCCCCGGATCGGCTTTTCTCCCGGCCTCGGGTGGGTGCACTATATTTGGGGCGGGCTAGGGTTTTCTTGTGCTGCTGGACCTCGCTTTCATCTCCTTGCGGGCCCCTTGATTTAGCCCCGGCTCCTATCCGCTTCTGTGCCCCGGGGACGGGGGAGATCTGCTGCATGGCGTTGGAGGGTCCTGCCTGTATAACCCTGCGGGATTGCTATGGCAGCAGGCGATTTTTCATTTTTTTACTTCACGATGTTTATTTACTTGACTTTTGCATCCCTATACCGGGGGCCTCGGGACTGGTCTAGGAGGTGGGTTGGGGTTTTTTGTGCGGTTGGGGTGTTGGATGTGTAATATGTTTTGACTGTTAACGGTTGCCTTGTTTTTCAGATGGGTTTCGTGGTGGGTATGGCCTTCATAAGGTTTTACACTCGACTCTGGAGGGGTATGGCGGTTTATATCCCGGCCATGTTTTCCACGTCCAATTGATGCTGGGACACAAGCCCTATGCTTTGTATATGCCCCCCTTCTCTGGGTATGCTCTGTAATGTCCCTTATTATAGGTTCTGGGCCCCTTTGAGTACATATAGCCTCTAAGCTACTCGTGGGGGGCGGTTGCTCCCTCTGGGGTTGCGGGGGGTTATGGGTTTCCCTTCTCCCCCGTCTGATGTGCATCCCCCGCTTATTCTTACTATTATTATCATTATTAATGTTTTTTCTGTATCTCTCTGTTTTCTCGCGTTCCGGGGGGCGGGCGGGCGTTTCCGTCCCTGCGGATGCTCCCCGGAATGTGTAGAATGTGTAGCTTTGGGCTGGGGGACCCCGTTTAGGGGGGGTGTCCCTCTCCCTCGTGGTCTCCCCCAGCCCTTGAGGGTCTTTGTCTTGTGCGGATGTTTCCCTTGTAAATGTCCTTCCCCCCTCCACCCGCTTGTCGGTCTCGGAGGGGGGACTGCCCTTTTCGGTGATGGGGGCAGAAGTGGGCGTCGGGAATCACGCAGCTATAGGCTGATGGGGTGGGGTAGCTGACCCCTCGCTGCCGGAACCTAGAGACCGGACCGTTATTGGCGGTGTAGTAATGCACATCGTTTTTCTTGAATAATTTTAGATTGGCACCCTAGGGGTGCTCATTTTTCGTTGGTCTATGTTTTTGCTACTCTGGAGCCTTTTATGGACTGGAGGAGCTTCAACATATTCCCCTATTTTCCCTGGCTATGGGTAAGACCAGGAGATTGTTCTCAATGTTGCTCTCTCTCTCTCTTTTTTTTTTCTTCTTTTCCTCTTCTCTTTCCCTCCCCCCTTTCTCACCCTTCCCCCCTCCTCCCCCCCTTTCATGAGAATCCCCTTGGGAGGGGACGCTAATATACTCTGCTGTAACTCCATGCACTGCTCTGGCCAATGGGGCTCGGGTGGTTGTTCTCCAGTACTATGTCATTTATTGCCCCTTTCGTCTCAGATTCTGGCGAGAATTGTCAGAAGGTTGGGCCACCCCTTTGATAAACTATGATGCCTTTAAAATTATTAACCTTAAATGTTAAAGGCCTAAACATTCCGAGTAAACGCCGCCTTATGTTCAGGGATCTTAAACGCATGAACCCGGATATAGCATTCCTGCAGGAGACACATATACCGACCTCAGCGAAATTTGCTCTTAGGGATCATACCTTTCGGTCCGTACACGACGCAAGGGCTCTAAACAAGCGGAATGCGGTGCTTATACACCACAGATGCCCATTCCGAGTGGGGACTGTTACGGCTGACCCGGGTGGGCGCTTTATATTAATATCAGGTAGTCTGTACTCTCATACCATTCACCTCTTAAATATTTACGCCCCCAACGACCCCTCTGCAGACTTCTGGGACACCATGACCCGGATGGTGAACGGCTTGCCTCCTGGCATGGTGGTTGTAGGGGGGATCTTAACGCCACGCCATGCCCTGCGGTGGACAGGGGACAATGCAGTGGACTCCCGCGGTCACATAGGAGGGGCAGCCAAGACAAATTGCTTCGTTCCTTTTTACACCGTACAGGTCTCATAGATATCTGGAGAGCACACCACCCTGATAGCCGTGATTACACCTTCTACTCAGCGCCCCACGATACCTACTCTAGAATAGACTTATTCTTAGATAACTCTTATTCCGCACCCAGAGTCTCAGGCACTACAATTGACTCCATTACATGGTCAGACCACGCGGAGGTCACGCTGACCTTGTATAGGTTGTGTGTGGCCTCTCCGTGGTCTTGGAAATTAAACACCTCTTTACTGCAAGATCCAGTCGTGGTAGAAACTGTTCGTCGGGAATTGCTAGAATATTTCGCAAGGAACACGGAGGCTGGAATTCGACCAGCTACGGTGTGGGCCGCGCATAAAGCGGTTATTAGGGGTATATTAATACGCGAGGCCTCCCTGAAGAAAAAGCGTAAATCACAACTTTTGTCATCTTTATTAGAGGCTCTGGGGAAAGCGGAAGAAAAGCATAAAGCTGCCCCATCATCCGGCAACCTGTCGGACGTACGTAACCTTCGATCCTCGATTCGTGACGCGCTTATAGACGATACCGCCAGGGCCATAACATGGTCCAAGAGGACCTTTTACGAGAAATCCAATAAAATGGATACGTTGTTGGCCAGGTCTCTCCGCCCGAGACAGGGACATTCGCATATAACGAGGATTAAGGACGCTTCGGGTAAATTTAGTACGGATCCTACTGAAATTGCTCAGGTTTTTACGGAGTACTTTACTAATCTCTACAACCACTCCAATGGGACCGCATCCGACCAACAACGCGAAGCTGACGATACTCGTGCCTTTCTGTCGCGCCTCTCCCTCCCAGTATTGCGGGGCGCAGAATCTGCCGCCCTTGGAGCACGCATCTCTGCTGAGGAGATAGACGATGCCATTTCCATGTTGAAAGGCAATAAAGCTCCAGGTCCGGACGGGTCTGAAGGCGGCTTTTACAAGACTTTCCATGAGGAACTCGTTCCCCACTTGGAGTCGTGGTTTAATGACCTAATGGAGGGAGGCATACCGGACCGGGACATGTCGATGGCGGATGTCGTACTTCTACCAAAACTGGGCAAGGATGATCTTACCCCGGGTAGCTTCCGTCCGATCTCATTGATCAACCACGACTCGAAAATCTTGGCAAAATTTTTAGCTACTAGACTGAACCCCCATCTCACACAATTAATACACCCAGACCAAGTGGGATTCGTACCCGGACGGCAACTTTTCGAGAATACTAGGCGGAATGTTGACCTTATATGGAGGCAAACAATTAGAAAAATCCCGACGTTGTTTTTGTCCCTCGACGCGGAGAAGGCCTTCGATAGGGTTAAATGGCCCTATCTCTTTGAGGTCCTTCGACATTTCGGCCTACCGGACACTTTCATAACCACGATTAGAGCAATGTATACAGACGTTAAGGCACGGGTTCGGATATCGGGGGCGAAACTGACGCCCTTTAGCCTGGGGAACGGTACTAGGCAGGGATGCCCTTTGTCCCCCTTGCTGTTCGTCCTCTCCTTGGAGCCCCTTTTGCAGGAGATACGAAATAACCCGGATGTTCATGGGATTTCGATTGGGGCCAGCGGTATGTCGTGTCGGGTTTTGCCGACGACATATTGCTGACCCTGACGGATCCGATTAGCTCGATGAGGGCACTGGCGGGAGTCCTTGATACCTACGGCGGGCAAGCCGGCTACAAGGTGGACATGCCTAAATCGAGCGCACTCCCTCTCTGCATGACTGAACCGGCCATAATCTCTATAAGTGATACTTACCGGATTAGTATAGCGAGGGACCAGGTCAAATACCTGGGGGTTAGGTTGACGGCGGATCCTGCGCGTCTATATGCACAAAATTTCACACCCTTGATTCGCACCCTGATCACCGATATGGAGAAATGGCTGGATAAACCAATTTCTTGGATCGGTAGAATCCATTCGGTGAAAATGAACGTGCTCCCCAGAATTTTGTTTCTGTTCCAGGCCCTCCCGGTCAGACTGACTAAGTCTGACCTAGGCGGGCTCCAGCAGGCGATAAGAAGATTTATTTGGCAAAATAAGAGGCCAAGGGTTTCCCGAAACATTCTCTATAGGGCTAAGGCAAGGGGGGGCATGGGACTTCCGAATCTATACTTCTACTATTTGGCAGCTCAGCTATCACAAGTGGCTCTGTGGCATTCCCCTCCGGAGGAAAGGCGGTGGGTAGACTTGGAGTCCTCTCTCATGGGACCCGACTTGCCCCAATTTTTGATGTGGGTCCCTAGGGACCATAGGCCCTTGACCCGCATCGAATGTCTGGCTATTGCGAATTCCCTGAGACTTTGGGATGCTACCTCGACTAAATACGTTTTTTGTCACCCTCGACTTTCACCCCTAGCTCTTTTTTTGAGAAACACAGCTTTTACCCCGTGACTAGATGCTAAGGATTTTGAGGGTATCGAAAGCACGGGGGTACAGCGTCTTTTCCACTTGTATGAAGGTGGCTCCCTTATATCGTTTGAGGACCTGAAAACCAGGGCTACACTACGCCCCGCCGATTTTTTCCGCTACCTCCAGATTCGGGACTTTGCCCAAACCCCTTCGATTAAGATCAGTGCCCTGAGGCCGCTCACTTTCTTTGAAACTATATGCCTTAAAGAATGGATCCCTAGGAGTCTTATCTCCATGCTATATACTCACTTAAGCTCGAGTACGAAAGAATGGGGGGAACTCACTTATATATCTCAATGGGAAGCTGACTTAGGAGAAGAACTGACTGCGGCCACTTCGTCTATATGTGTCTCCATGCAGGAACAAGCATATAAAACTATCTTCAGGTGGTACACCACTCCGGTGAAGTTATATAAGATGCATAAATCGCCCACAGATTTATGTTGGAGAGGATGTGGTCAGCAAGGGACATACCTACATATGTGGTGGGATTGTCCCGAGGCACAAAAATTCTGGAAACTAGTGACAGGGCTTTTGAAAGATATTTTTTATAAAGAGGTTAAACTAGACCCCTGGGTGTTCCTTCTGGCCAGATCTATAGACAACTGGTCCAGGATGGAACAAAATGTATTACACAAGGTGAACTTAGCAGCCAGGAGAGCACTTGCCCAAGTGTGGATACATAATGAGGCTCCCCCACTTGATGTTGTCATACAGAAGATCAAAGATGCTTTCCTCATGGATAAGCTAACGGCGCGGGTCAGAGGCACCCTCAAAAAGTTTGACAGGGTCTGGGCCCCATGGGTAGATAGTGGAATAGGAGACTAAGGGGCCGGACTGCTGGGACCTCTCCCCCGGGCCCCCGCCTCTGATGTCAAATCCTTAGCCCCGTTCTACTTCCTCAATATGACATCCTGCGATGGACCTCTCGAGACCCCGATGGGGTGGCTCTAACCTATGACCCGTGCCTTGGGCTCCTTGATCTTTGTCACCTCCCACAGCTGTATGGCATCTAGTCCACAGAAACTATGATCATGATCATGATCGCCGGCTAGCAGTATATTGCACTCTCCCCTCCCCTTCCCCCCCCCCCCCCCCCCCCCCCCAGTGGACAACCCTCCTTCTCTAATCTCTCTCTTTCTTTCTTTCTTTTCTACGATCGTTTCCGTTTACACCACCTATCCCTTTTTACTGCGTTCCCTCTTTGGACAGACTTACACGATTTACGCATTGGGAACCGATGCAGCACTTTCGATGCGGTGGGTTTGATAGACCATTCTGATGATGCAGGGTCGGCTAGTCCACCTATGCAGGGGGCCTCGCATGTTAGATTGGAGATAGACGGTTTATTAGATGAGAGTACATGCCCTACATCTTAATGACCACGAGTGCTATGTTGGCTCGAGCGGTGTATGGGGAATGATCGATTTTTTTTGTTTACTTAACCTTAAAACAACAAGGTGAAACACCATGACCATCTAACACCTTTCGGACTATGGCTAAAGAACAATCATTCATTGTGACACCTTCGAGACAGTCTATATAGTGGTTTTCTTTTGCATTTTTACTATGCCTGTTACTGTTTTCGGTGTTCTTATATACGATATTGTATGCCATCAGATCCTGTTATTTCCTATTGTTTTCTAATGCATGTGGTGTCTTGCCTTGTAATAAATAAAGAATTAAAAAAAAAAAAAAGAAGTTTTCATTGGGCACCACATATAGAAGAATGCATTAGACAACAAAAAGTATTAGGTTTTTTGTAATTTGCATGTAAACTGGGGTAAGCCTTGCAGTGCAGTACAAACTGAAGTGCTGGAGAACACAGAATCTTTTTTTTCTACTTACCTCAGCTGTATTATTCACCCAATAAATGCTAGTGGTGATCCCCTTTATATCACCTGTTTGTAAATCCAATGAACGTGTTGCATAACAAGCTAGTTTGGTGTCACTATTGGTAAATTCAGCAACGGTATGCTTGTGCAAAATACATTTTGGCTAGTCTGTCCAAAATCCCTTTAATCCCCACCTGAACTAATTAATTCATCCGGAATTGACCTGTGGAGTCACTGATGCTTTTTTGCAAAAACAGAATATTTAAGAATGTAACTGACCTGTATGTGAATAGATTGTTGATCCAAGGAGAAATCGAATAATCGGATTAAAATGATTTTGATTTGGCCAGTTTGTCCAAAACATGTTTTTGCACAAGTCTAAATTGGAAAAAAATAAATAAAAATAAGTTGAATTTGGTGTCAATTGTATGGTAGAACAGCCTTCTACCACAATAGTGATTTAAAGAAACAACTCAAAAATAATTCACTGTAAATTTAAAATTTAAATAAACAAATCTGAAACATTGTTAACTTAGCTGTTTTCAGGTTATTCAGTTTGGCCTATAGTTTGGAATCCACACTTAAGGGAATAACCTTGTTAGTCAAGGTTATGCCCATAGAATAAAAAAACAAAAACAACACACCAGGCATACCTATCTATCAATGGCACTTATTTTGTATTCTGATTGTGTGGTTATTGTTGTAAACTGAAAACCCAATTATGAAATGTAGATACAATATCAGAACTGGAATTATTCCAACATTTATTATTAACTTTTGTTAACTGGTTGTCGACTCATCACAACGTTTTATATAGTGATTGAGCCCTATGTAGTATTTATTGTTTGGTATCACTGTATTTACCACAACTATATCAATGATACAGGCAAGGATTGTTAAAATACTTAAACTATAACTAAGTATGCTGTGCTTTTAAGACATTAAAGTTACCTACTGTACAGCTAACTACACAATAGTAAACGTTAGATCATTTAATCAGTTTAGTACAGAAAGATGCTATTTTAAAAAAGTTTTCAAATTATAGACATCAGTTATGCGTACATATAATAAGAATGCCTGTGATTGCTTTCGTGCTAGACAAACACTTTAGTTGGGTTTTTTGTTCATTATTGAAGGTTTTAAATTAGAGGGATCAGAGTGGTATAAATTGAGTTTTAATTGACATGTTTTTTGTGTTTTTTTAAAAGATCGTCCAACAGGTACCAGAAGTGTTAGAGCTCCAGTGAATAAGCCAAACACAGGAGCAGCCCCAATTCAGAAGGTTCCAGTCTGTGACCGATGTGGGAATGGCATAGTGTAAGTTGACAATAATGTACCTTTATATTTTAATAGTATTCGATCAGATATTAAAAGAGGAACCGGCAGGTCAGTTCAGAATACCTAAAAGGGACAATCCAGAAACCTAAAGCACTTTAGCTCTATGTATAAAGAATGTACCCTTGTTTTTTTTAATTTACAAAAAGTGCATACTGCAATAGAAATTGGCACTTTTCTAAATTAACCTTGTTAAACACCTCGTCTGTCTATTAGAAAACCAATCCTGCTACTTCCTGGTTCTCTAGCTCAGTGCAGCTAAACTACAGAGGCAGCAATTGCTTAGAGCACCGGCATTGCAAAGCCTTCGACGTTAAAAGTCTGGGCCGGTTGAAGAAGGTGACAGGCAACAGAAGAGAGAAGTGAAAGCTGTTTTTTTGTATATACCACAACGGAAACATGCACAATTAAATACAAGCTTGTTTTCATTGAGGGTATATCTATTAAACTGTAATTTTTTGTATTGTTTGGTTAGTAGAGTGTTCATTTAAAGGAGCACTAACCCCCATTACCACTACAGCCTACTCGCCCAGTAAGAGGTCACACCATTTTTTTCAAAATATATGATCCCTTACTATTGGACAGCACCAAAACCCCTACACCAGGCTACAGTGGTTATGGTGATTAGGTTACCCCTTTAATAAAGCTATGTAGTTCTGATATCAAATTTGTATGATTAAAGCGGTACTGTCAAAATGAGTATACTCATTTACTCATATTGACTGTGTTGGAATTTCAGTCCAAAGAAATACTGAGACAAAGTAGGGACTACTTTCTCTCAGTATCTTTCCTCCCTCTTGACACATCTTGACACTGGGTGGAGCTACCACCATCAAGAATTGTAGGAAGAGAAAGGCCATGCCCATGAAGGACAGGTTCAGGTATGTTGAACTCACCTTTCTCTGCCTCCACTCCCAGTCACGGACCGCAAGCAGCAATGTCACATCGGGACTCTTAGCACATTATATAAAGACCCCAGACAGAGACAGTGCCACTTTAATATGCCCATTAGAAATGGCTTGATAATAACCCTCAGTTAAAAAGAAATGTGACACATAGAAAAAAGTACAAATTATCACATTCCAAAGAAAACTGCCATATACCACCGGCTGACAAGGCAAACTGAATGGCAGCTGGAGGAAGCATAGAGGAGGTCGAGTTGTCAGTGGGTAAAGATTGGGGTTAAACCACTCAAAAACAGTTTACCTCCTGAAAGTAAGAAGGCACTCACACTCTTTTTTCATGACAACTTTATTTAGATGAACTTGCTATGAGTTTACAGTGTTCCTTTACCTATAAAAAGTTTAAATGACACTTCAGGCACCCAGGTCTGGTGCCATGTCCCCCACATTTTAGCCCAGCAAGTGAAAACACTGCAGTTTTGTAGGAACGGCAATGTTTACACTGAAGGACTAATGTGCTGTCATTAGGAGTCACAAATAGGCAATGGTTATTAAAGTGCCACACTGCCAATGTTTGGCATGATAAGGTTTTCTTTACCAGATGCGAATCTTAGTGCTTATGGACATTTCATACATACTAAAACAAATGGCAAATGGTGTTACAGTACTAACTTTCTAGGACAGTCTACAAGCTAAAGCTAAATACCACTAGTAAACACATTAAGACAAACAAATATAGTACCAGTTGTAAAGAGCTAATGCAACCATAGAGAAACAAAATCAGTTACCTCTCCTGGTACTAAGACTTGAACACGATGGATATCCTTAGCAAAGTTCTAAGGCTTAAAGGGACACTCCAGGCACCCAGACCACTTCTTTACCCATTGGAGTGGTCTGGGTGCCAACTCCCACTACTCCTAACCCTGCAAGTGTAATTATTGCAGTTTTCTATAAACTGCAATAATTACCTTGCAGGGTTAACTCCAACTCTAGTGGCTGTCTACTAGAAAGCCACTAGAGGGAACTTCCTGGATTATAGCACAGATTATCTGAGCTAGAGCGTCGCTGGACGTCCTCACGCTGTGTGAGGACCTCCAGCGTCGCTTATTTCCCCATAGGAAAGCATTGCAAATCTTTTTTAATGCTTTCCTATGGGAAGCACTAATGCGCGTGCGCGGCATTGCCGCGCATGCACATTAGGTCTCCCCGGCCGGTGGGCGGGATCAGTCTCGCCCACAGGCCGACGGAGTTAGTAGTAGGAGCAGCGCGGAGGAGGAGACAGTCATTTTACACAGCGTGGGAAAATTCCAAAGAACTTTCCCACGCTTGTAAAATGACACAGAGCACTGTGATTGGATGGATTTCAAGCCATCCAATCACAGTGCTCTGTGTCATTTTACCCGGCGTGGGAAAATTCCAAAAAACTTTCCCACGCTTGTAAAATGACACAGAGCACTGTGATTGGATGGCTTGAAATCCATCCAATCACAGTGCTCTGTGTCATTTTACAAGCGTGGGAAAATTCTAAAGAACTTTCCCACGCTTGTAAAATGACAAAGAGCACTCTGATTGGCTTAAACCCACCAATCAGAGTGTTCTTAGCCTAATTGCAGGGCGGGGCAAGGCTTTATAAGCCTTCCCCCGCCCTGCGGAGCTCAGTCTGCGCGTAGCCCTCCATGGGTGAAGATGGATTATTTTTTTTGCGCTCTGGTTTTTTATTTTATTTTTAGTTCGACGGGTATGATGGTTTTTTAGTTGGCCTTTTTTGGGGCTGAAAAATGAAGATTTTAGAAAAAAGAAGACGTCGAATGGTAAGTTTAATTTTACTTTACAGGTTAGCAATTTTATTCCCCCCTCACTATTTTTTAGGGTGAGGGGGGTAGGTAGGGGCATTTTTATTTGGGTGGGTGACTAGGGCAGGGGTGGGGATGGGGGGAGGACAGTAGGTCCCCCCCATTATCATTATGGCCCCCACCCGCCGCCCAGGGGTGGGGGCCGGGGGGGGGGGGAGGACAGTAGGTTCCCCCCCCTTATTACTATTATGGCCCCCACCCGCCGCCCAGGCGTGGGGGCCGGGGGGAGGACAGTAGGTCCCCCCCCCTATTTCTATTATGGCCCCCACCCGCCGCCCAGGGGTGGGGGCCGGGGGGGGGAGGTCAGTAGGTCCCCCCCTCCTCATTCCCATTATGGCCCCCACTCGCCGCCCAGGGGTGGGGGCCGGGGGGGGGGGGAGAGGACAGTAGGTCCCCCCCCCTCCTCATTCCCATTATGGCCCCCACCCGCCGCCCAGGGATGGGGCCCGGCGGGGGAGGACAGTAGGTCCCCCCCCCTTATTACTCTTTTTTTTTTTTACAGTGAGCAGCCACAGGCTGCTCACTGTTTAGTGGACATGCCCCTACTCGCGGTATAGCGAGTAGGGGCATTGGGGAGATTTGAATCTCCCTTATGCTATTATGGGGGTCATATTGACCCCCATAGAGTGAGGGGAGGACCTGGGGGGCTTATGAAGTGGTGGGGAGCACAGCTCCCTGCCGCTTCTGTCTTTACATATTACAAGGAGGGAGTGCACGCCGGTAGCTCCCTCCTTGTAATAAACTGAACGAACAAACGAACACTGATACACAGTGTTTGTTTGTTCGTCTGATTTTTCTATTCATTCATTCGTCTGTCTGATGAATGAATGAATAGGTGAAATTCCCGTTCGCATGTCCAGGTGTTTCACTGGGCATGTGCGGGAATCTCACAGTCTATCTAGTGTGGGCAGATGATGTGTCCCACTGGGACTTCACCTACCCACACAAAGATGGCGGCGCCCTGAATAAAGATCGGGGCAGAAAATAAAGAATAAAAAATAGGTAATGTGGGGGGCTTAGGGGCATTTGGGGGTGACTAGGGGGTCGATTGGATGTAGTGGAGGCGGGAGGGGGGTTTTAAAAAAAAAAAAACGGGATTCGGCATGACAGTGCCGCTTTAAAGAGACATTTCAGACACCTAAAGCACTAGTTCTTTTTCAGGATGGGACAACTCTGGCATGCAGAGATGTGTTTTGTCATCTTGATAGCATCTTTTATTTCAGAATTGCATCCACAGTTTTTCTTAGCATTTCAGGGATTTTCCTCTATTCGTTAAATTTGTGTTACAGATTACACCATGTCTTGTATTTCTCTTATTTTGTTCTAGATATTTTTCTACACATTACATCTTGGAAAGTTTACGTACAGTGTCCATTCAGTACATTAAAGGGCCACTATAGTCACCAGAACAACAACAGCTTATTGTAATTGTTCTGGTGAGTATAGTCAGTACCTGCAGGCGTTTTAATGTAAACACTACCTTCTCAGAGAAAAAGCAGTGGTTACAATACAGCTAAGGAAAACCTCTAGTGGCCATCCTCAGACGGCCACAAAAGGTGCTTCCTGGGGCAGTGCTGTACAGTGTGCAGCACTGACGTTCAGCGTCTCCATGCAGAAAAAACTTTCCCCATAGAGATGCATTAATTCCATGCATCTTTATAAGGAGATTCCGATTGGCCTGGGTGGCATTTGGCTCGCCCCAGCCCTATTGACTGAAATCATCAGATTTGACAATCTCAGCCAATCCAATGCTTTCCTATGGGAAACCATTGTGATTGGCTGAGACCATCAATTCTATGTCAGCCAAGGAGGCGGATCGGGGACAGACATGAGAAGCCATGCGCAGCACTGGAAATAGTTGAGTAAATCGCCTTTCTAACCAGAGGTAAAAGGGTCTGGAAACCTAAACATTGGTTTTAGAACTATAGTGTCAGGAATATACGTTTGTGTTCCTGACACTATAATGCTCCTTTAATTATTGTTTTGTGTATACACATTGGGTGAAAAGTTTCTTTTTGTATATTGGTGATGTGTTTATTTTACTTATTTGCTTAACATGATTTTTTGTAGTGTTGCCTTTTGTTAGAATACTATGCGAGCTTTTAAAAATATGTAACAGTCTTTTTTTTTTTTTAACACAGGGGTACAGTTGTGAAAGCTCGGGACAAGCTCCGTCACCCAGACTGCTTTGTATGTGCAGACTGCAACCTAAATCTGAAGCAGAAAGGATACTTTTTTGTGGAGGGCCAGTTATACTGCGAAGCTCATGCAAGAGCACGTATGAGACCACCAGAGGGATACGATGCGGTTACAGTCTATCCCAAGGCTTAAAATTCAAATACTTGTCAACCACTAAAACAAGCTTTAATAAACCTGGCAATCCCACTTGTAATGAGAAACAAAAAGTTACTGTACATATACAAATACATTTAATAAGTTAATGGATGGGAGACACATCAGGTGTTTCAAAATCTAGAAGTCAAACTTAAACTCTGGGTCTTCCAAACGATTTGAAACGGATATCACTGCCAGAAGTGTTCATTTAGTGTGTTTTTTATAGCAACAGTAGCCAAAACCTCCAATGATGCTTTGCCAGCTTCAGGTTAGACGTAGCTCCACAACAGCTGGAGAGCATGAATGGAATTCTACACAAATGTACTATGGGTTATAGAACAGCTTTAATCCAGTAAGAGCAAATCAATGTATGTAATTAAAATGCAGGACTTTATACGCTGTAGTACAGGAGATCTGTTTAACAACATTGGAATCAGAATGCAGCATAACTCCTCTCTCCTTAGTACATACAAGCCCAACAGGAATTCACAAACACTGCCAGCTAGACAGCTTGTTAATTTACTACGCTTTTGTTCAAAACCCGCTTAGTGATAAAACGTACTGCTTCATAAAATCAAGTAAATTAATTATCATTATAGGTAATAGAACATTTGCAATATTTGTTTACACCGCTTAATGCAGAGCAAAAAATAAATAAATAAGTGGCTAAAGATAAATCACCTGCTTCTTTGCCTGCTGGGTCTACGCACTCACTTAAAACTATATTATATCTGTCTTTACATGTCTACCACATTACTTAATATATATTTTTACAGTCAGAAACCAGTATATCCATTTTGTAAATGCCATGCAGGAAGTAAGAACACATAGAAAGACGGCTGATATCTATATCTGGTAAATAACGTTGTTATTGATAGAGCATAATATAACCGTCTTCCTTGGTTAATAATTCTGTATTTGCTCCTTAGTGAGCTAAATGTTTTCTTTTTTCTGTTACAATTCCTTGTTGCTTTTTAATCAGTGCAATAGGGATATCAGTTTAACAGCAAATACATTCTTCCTTGGAATTACTTAAAATGAATGCATGAGAAACCACGCAAAGGGATTTCATTTTCGCAGTTAACGGTCTGTGCTTATTTTATTGTTATAATAATCTTTTTTTAGGCTCACAGCCATTTTAAAAATCAACCTGTCTGATATTTTGTTACATAATTAATAAAGTCGAAAAACAATAAAATAAAGGCTTCCTCTTAATGAATTAAAAATACTTTTTTAATCACTATGCCTGTTATTGTGGAGAATTATTAATAATAAGCACAAGCACATTTAATAACGTGCTTGAGCTGTGTTTGCTTGAAACTTGTCTCTGGTATCTCAATAAATGGGATGCCAGGAAAGAGTATTGTGCATGTGTTTGGAGCCTACTTGTGGGATAGCGTGTGTGTAGAGTGAGCTGATTGTGGTCTGGTATTGTGTAATAAGGTTGGTTTCAGTCGTGTTGGGTTTGTGGTGTTATGTAATGTACGTTTGTCTAGGTGCTGTAGAGTGTGTGTATAGGGAGCATAGTGTGTAGGGGATGTAGCGAGTGTGGGCATACGGGCTGTAGTGTGTGTGTGTGTGTGTGTGTGTGTGTATGTATAGGTGATGTAGTGTGTGTAGGGGTAATAGAGTGTGTGTTTAAGGAATGTAGTATGTGTTCGCTTACAAGGAATCTAGTGTGTGCATAGGGGATCCAGAGTGTGTATGTCAGGAATGTAGTCTGTGCGTAGGGGATCTAGTGTGTGTTTGAAGGACCCAGAGTGTGTATAGGAGATCTAGTGAGTGTGTGTGTAGAGTATTCAGAGTGTATATAGGGAGCTAGTGTGTGTTTGGAATGTAATGTGTTTAGGGGTGCAGTATGTGTGTGAGGGGTTCTGTAGCATATTTACATATATGTTTGGAAGTATTGTGTGTGTGAGAGGGCTGCACTGTGTGTGTGCGAGAGGGGTGCAGTGTGCACGCAAGAGGGGGTGCAGTGTGCGCGCAAGAGGGGGTGCAGTGTGCGCGCAAGAGGGGGTGCAGTGTGCGCGCAAGAGGGGGTGCAGTGTGCGCGCAAGAGGGGGTGCAGTGTGCGCGCAAGAGGGGGTGCAGTGTGCGCGCAAGAGGGGGTGCAGTGTGCGCGCAAGAGGGGGTGCAGTGTGCGCGCAAGAGGGGGTGCAGTGTGGGCACAAGAGGGGGTGCAGTGTGGGCACAAGAGGGGTGCAGTGTGGGCGCAAGAGGGGTGCAGTGTGCGAATATGTTTGGAGGGATTGTGTGTTGGGGGGAGGCAGATTAATGTCAATATATATGTTTTTTTATTTTATTAAAAAGAAAAAGCAAGCATATGTATGTATCCCCTCCTCCATTCTTACCTTTTGCCTTGGTGGGGGGGAACTTGCTGCAATCCCTGGTGATCCTGGAGGTGAGTGAACTCTAGACTGCAGCTCCTCCGAATTCTCTCCTGTCTCCCTCCCTTCCCAGCCGGCGGCCGCGTTTCACTGCCTTTGGGCCGGTGAGGGAGATCTTTGATACAGCAGGGTCCAGCGCTCCGATCCTGTGACCTCCCCTGCCGGCCTCGGCCATCGCGGCCCACCGGACATTTGCTCGATATAATCCTGATTATACTATATTTATATACTACTTATATTAAGACTGCAGTGGAATTTCATTAAAATTGTTATTCTACAAATCTACGTACACACAATAAGCACCTTAACTTAAATTGTTACTCCAAGCACGATGGCCACTTCAGTGACTTGAAGTGGTCATGGTGCTTAGAATGTGCATGTGCAGCTTTTTGAATATAAAACTCTGCAAATACAGAGATATTCTACATTGTTGTATCTTCCAGCATTGTCATTAATACATCGTTAGCCAACCTGGAACAAGAAATCTAGGTTGGATAATTTAACCCCTTAAGGACCAAACTTCTGGAATAAAAGGGAATCATGACGTGTCACACACGTCACGTGTCCTTAAGGGGTTAAGGACCAAACTTCTGGAATAAAAGGGAATCATGACATGTCTCACATGTCATGTGTCCTTAAGGGGTTAAATTCTGTGCATATTCTTTGCAAACACAGTGATTTATTGAACAGCAATCTCAACAAATGAATGATTGGTGGGACCAGCTTCCGACTTCCGCAGATCTACAGAGCTTTTTTAAAATATATTTTGTTTAAAGGGACACTACATTTACCAGAACAACTACAGCTCATTAAAGCCTAAGGACACCTCCAGTGGACATTTCTCAGATAGCTACTAGTGGTGCCTCTGGAGCAGTGCTGCACAGTGTAGAACTCTGGATCACATGGTCCAGGAGGGCCGGACAAGCTGGACGGGGACTGCCTGAGATGTCAGGCAGTCCCCAGGATTGCGCCTGCCGGCGGGGGAATGGCACAGTGCCAGTAAGTTTAAAGGATGGCAGGGACGTTCTATGGCACCTTCCGGCGTTTAGGTCCGGCTATTTATAGACGGCATAGAACATCCATAAGTGGTTAACGATTTTCATTAAGAAACACTGATGTGTAAACAAGTACTACGTGGTGTTACTGTTTTAGCCTCCAAATATGAATGATTAGAAACAGATTCAGATTAAGAAACTTGTCTTTTACTTAACACAAGCAATTTTTGCTCTGTGTGTTTAACCACAATTTGCATCTTTCTCATTTACTGCACCAACACATATCATATATTGTTTTTTTTAAAAAGGGGCTTTAATTTGATGTGAAATATATAAATTCTCGTTTTAATTTTTTTTAAAAGCAAAAATTAAAAAAAAAAAGATTTTTACAGTTTTGGCAATAACACGTGCATAATTAGTGCAGCTTCAGAAAAGTAATTCAAAACTAGAAAAGCTACAATTTCTGGGGAAATTGTGTGAAGTGTTCTTGCCTCCACCGGTAGTCTACAACTGGAGTTGGCGGAGTAACGGTTATTATTTATTTATATAGCACATTTAACGCCTTAAGGACACAGCTTCAGAAGCTTGTCTTACGACTTAATGACACAAGCATTTTTTGCATTTTCTTGCTGTATGCGTTCAACTTCAATTTGCATCTCTCTCGTTTATTGCACCAACGCATATTATATACTGTTTTTTAGAGGACAGAAAGGGCTTTAATTTGATGTAACATATATATATATATATATATATATATAAATGCTTATTTATTATTAAAAAAATACAGAAAAATGCAAAAAAAAAAGAAAACATTTGTGTTTTTTGTACAGTTTTTGCAATAATAATGTGTGCCTAATTAGTGCAGGTTAAAGAAAGTAATTAAAAATAGATTCATTTAGTTGTTCTGATTTACAGAATATATAATGTGTCTGGGATTTTCATTTTTTTTTTGGTAGTTACAGGTCACAAAGCACAAGGAGTAAAATAAACTTTTAATATGGAGCGATTTTAGAATTTGGTATGTTTGTCTTGTAAGCTTAATAGCCATAAAAGAAAACAAAATTGCCACACAAAAGTATATATTTATATAAAGTAGACATCACAGGCTATTGTCCTAAGGTTAACAAACAAACAAGCAATATAGGCGCTAAAGTGTAAATTATTAGTGCAAATATTACAAATAAAGGTAGAGCAGCACCTAAAAGTGTACAAGCTCAAAAAACACCATACAAAGAATATAAATAGAAAGGTGCGCTGTACCTTTAAAAATTTAAAGTGCAAATTAGTGCATCAAAATAGTGCAAATAGGGAGTGTCTGTCTTTTTTTCTTCCAAGTAAAAAGGCTCCCTCTCCCACATAGAAGGCCAGTGTCCGGTAAAATATAATGTAGAGGTGAACACTCCAAATTTTTCGGCACGTAGCAAGGCACTTCCGGGTTCGGAGCTCCGTACAGTCACGTGATAGCGTGATGACGTCGTGAACGTGATCATCTCTACATTATATTTTACCGGACACTGGCCTTCTATGTGGGAGAGGGAGCCTTTTTACTTGGAAGAAATAAAGTTTGTTTTATCTAGCTGGCGTCCTGCTGTTCTACTACTATTAAAGTCCCATGGTGTGGACTACATGCTGAAGAAGTTAGAGCAGACTTTTACTGCTCTTCCCTTTTGTTATATTGAGTGTGATTACATTGGACAGACACTCCCTATTTGCACTACTTTGATGCACTAATTTGCACTTTAAATTTTTAAAGGTACAGCGCACCTTTCTATTTATATTGTCCTAAGGTTGTTTTGACACTTTCTTTTTTTTTTTTCAATTTATTCTTTATTGAATTTTTTTTTTTTACAGTTAATATAGAGCATAAACAGGGGTACAGAAAGGAAAAAAGGGGGGGTGATGGGGAAAGTGTTGTTAGGTTCAGCAGAACCTCAGATTTTTCATATATTGCACATCATGTTAACAAGGAAATAAGTAGAAGAGAAAAAAAAGAAAACAGAAAAACATAAAAACATAAACCGTTTACAGTAGAGTCTCTTTCATCGTAGGTGACTTATTAATCCACATCCTTCTAACAATGTACATTTAAACCGTTTGACACAAAGCTGGCTTCGTTGGCCGTGTGGCCTTCTCTTCCTCAATTTTAGAATGGGAAAAAACAACATATTACCAAAAAGAAAACATATTACTATAGGAAAGGTATGAGCACCTGTGTGCTGACAGCCTGTGTGCTTGTTAGTCTTTAATATAGAAAGTAGCCCTTGCCCTTATTGTTATTTAAGGCTCGTTTGGGGGGACATGATACCCTTGTGTTGTCAATCATTCCTCTCATCTTATAGCGTCTTACTTACGCCGTTAGTGTTCGTGTGTTAAGAGATTGGGTCTCTTTGTTCCCACCTTGTATAAACGAATCCCACTCTTGTTTGGCTTCCAGAAGGTGAGTCGGGGTAGAGTAGGTGGTCGTGAGTTTAGTTTCGTATGTTAGATTTAGATCAATCTGAGATAGGAGCTCTGTTGATTTAGGACAGGCGGTCTGCTTCCATGCTCGTGCTATCAACGTGTTTGCCGCTATTAGTATGTGAAATAGAAGTGTCTTGTGTGCTTTGTGGAGCTCGTCCGGGATCATGAAGAGCAGTCCATTCTCGGGTTTTAGTGCTATGTTCGTGTGTAAGGCGTCATTAATAATCCCCCCCACATTCTCCCAGTATCCTTTTATCTTTGGGCACGTCCACCAAATGTGGTACATGCTTCCCACCTCTTCCCTGCATCTCCAGCATAGGTTTGTTGTGTTTGGGTAGATTTTAGCTAGTTTGGTTGGTACCAGGTACCACCGATACTGGATTTTTCTCATCAGCTCCACGTGTGAGGAGCATCTTGACCTTCCTTTGTGTGCTGTAAAAGCTTTTTGCCATTGGTCATCTGTAAATCGTTTGTGTATGTCTCTGTGCCAGTCCTCTCTGAGTTTATCGAGTGCGTCGTTTGGTGTGCTGTCACTTAATGTTGCATAAAGCGTAGAAAACATTTTTTTCGGCATGTTGCCTGTTTCACTTATTGTATATAGTATCTTTAGGGAATGGGAGGTGGTTTTGCTAGTGTTGTCCCCTAGTAGGGATTTTATCTGGAGGTACGAGAATATGGTGCTACTTGGCAGGGTGTATTCTTGCTGCAAGTCAGGAAATTGTTTGACTGTGCCCCTACTTACTAGTTGGCCTACTCTCGTGCATCCGGCTTGTACCCATGGGCGAATGCTTATAGTGGGGTTGGCTATAGCCAGACTCTGCATTGGTGTCTGTAATGCCCATTGTTTATCGTGTCCCAATTTCCTTATTGATGAATCCCATACCTTCAGCAGTAGCGCTGTTGTCGGCAGAACATGTAGTGATTTTGGTCTTAATTTGTGTGGTACCCAAAACAAGTATTTTAAGCCTTTATGACCTCCCTCGGCAGATTCTATCTCTTCCCATTGTGGTCTTTCCCCTTTTTCCCTCATTTCGTGTGTCTGCAAGGCTGTTGACATTAAGGCGGCCTTATAGTACAAGTGTACATTCGGGAGGCCGAGGCCTCCATGTTTCAGTGGTTTGCATAAGATTTTTGTGGCTATTCGGGGTTTTTTGTTTGCCCATACAAATCTCGTGATTATTTGTTGTAATTTATTGAGGTACGAGTTTGGGAGGAAAATTTGTAGAGTGCGCAATAAGTATTGGAACTTGGGTAGTAGCATCATTTTTATGGCCCCCATTCTACCTATCCACGACAAAAATTTGCCTTCCCAGCTGTTCATTGTGTCCCCCATCTCCCGCAGTAGTCTACCATAGTTTAGCTCTAACAATTTCGCAGGGTGTTTGGGGATTTTTAGACCTAGAAATGTGAGATAATCCTCCCTCCAGTCAAACTGAAATCCTTCCTTAAGTTGGGTCAGTATTTTAGCAGATAACCCTATCCCCATAGCTTGTGTTTTAGTGAGGTTAAGCTTGTAGTAAGAGTGGTCCCCATATTGTTTGATTTCTTTGAGAAGATTGGGAAGTGAGATGAGTGGTTGTGTGAGCGTCAGAATGACGTCATCCGCAAACAGACCTGCCTTGTATTCGGTATTTCTTATCTGTATGCCATGTATATTCATATTCTCTCTGATTTTGCTGGCTAATGGTTCAAGGGCCAGGATGTAAAGCAGTGGTGACAGGGGGCATCCTTGTCGTGTGCCATTTGTTAGGTGAAAGGGCTCTGACGTGAAGCCTGAGTTCAGGACCTGTGCTGTAGGTGCGCTGTACAGTGATTCCACCACTGCTGTGAATTCTTGTGGTATCCCAAATTTAGTTAAAGTTGCCTTGAGGAATCCCCAATGCAGCCTATCGAAGGCTTTCTCCGCATCTAAGGATACAAAGAGGCCTCCTTGTCCCTGTGTCTGAAGTTTGTGCAGCAGGTTTAGTATTTTCCTCGTGCTATCAGATCCCTGTCTTCCCTTTACAAATCCCACTTGATCCCGGTGTATGAGATGTGGTATGATCTTCCCTAGTCTTGTTGCATAAAGTTTCGCGAAAATTTTCGCATCAGTGTTTAGCAATGAGATGGGTCTAAAGTTTTGTGGGACTGTAGCGGGTTTATTGGGTTTCGGCAGTGTGACTATATGGGCCAGCGACATGGCTCGTGGGAGTGATTTTGTGGCTGTTGCATAGTTAAAAGTCGAAGCTAAGTGGGGTGCCAGTGTTTCGCTAAACGTTCTGTAGTACAGGTTCGTCAGACCATCTGGTCCAGGTGATTTGCCTATGGGTAATGTTTGAATAACCGATCTGATTTCTTGGGCGTCTATCGGTTTAGTTAAGTCTGCTTTTTGCTGTACTGTGAGTTCTGGTAGAGTTATCTGTGTCAGGTAATCTTGGATGCCCGTTTCTGTAGGTTGGACAGTGTTATCATCTTCTTTCAAGTTGTATAGGTTATGGTAGTATTTGGCGAATACATCGCTTATGTCTTTGGGTTTGGTAACTTTTCTGCCTTTGGCGTCTAGGAGGTATGCTATTTTCTGGTTTGCTTGTTTCTTTTTGAGGTGGGACGCTAGTAGTTTGCTTGCTTTATTTCCCTGCATATAATGATTTATTTTTAGTTTCACCAAGTGTGACTGAGTTTGTTCTAGAGCCTGTTGGTGTATTAGTTTGGATACTGTCATTATTTTTTGTTTAAGGTCTGCTAGTGGACGTAATTGGTTTTGGGAGTTGAGATCATATAATTCCTTTTGCCATGCACTAAGTTTTGTTTGGGTGATTTTTTTAATGTGCGCAGCTCTTCTGATCAGTAGGCCCCTAATCACTGACTTGTGTGCCTGCCATAAGGTCGCTGGTGTCACCTCTCCATTGTCGTTAGTCGCGAAGTAAGCGTTTATATCATTTTGGAGATCTTTAGTAAAGTTCCTGTCTTTTAGTAATGAGTTGTTTAGCTTCCATGGGCTACGGTGTTTAAAATCATATGTGTTTTTCATATCTAAAGTTACTGGTGCATGATCTGACCAAGTGATCTGTTGTATATCACAAGCTTGTATTTGGTCTAAATGCGAGCCTGATATTAGGAACCCATCTATTCTAGAATAGGAATTGTGGACGGCAGAAAAATGTGTAAATTGCTTGGTCTCCGGGTGTGTGATTCTCCACGAGTCGTAGAGATGGTGTTCGTGTAGGATTTTTTGCAGACTTTTACATTGTCTTGCTAACGGGCGATGCCGGTGGCGATGTTGTGGTAACGTGGTGTCTAATTTAGGGTCTAGTATGTGGTTGAAATCCCCGCAGATCACCATAATGCCCTTTTTTGAGCTTGTTTAGTTTGTTTAGTACGCTGCGCAGAAAGTTTCCCTGGTTAGTGTTAGGCGCATATACACTCACTAAAGTATATGGCATATCGTTTATCGTTCCGGTTACTATGACATATCTGCCTCCTTTGTCCACTTCCTGGGTGTGTGGTATGAAGTTAATGTGTTTGCTTATAAGTATGGAAGTACCTTTTGATTTGTGTGGTGACGTTGAGTGGTATTGGTGTGGGAAATGTACTGTTAAGATCTGTGGGTGATCGTTATGCCTAAAATGTGTCTCTTGTAGGCACAGTATATCGACATCTAGTGATTTAATCTCTCTATTAAGTAGGTGTCTTTTCGTGGGGTTGTTTAGCCCCCGCACATTATAAGTACAGACCTTCACGGTGGTTTCCTGTGGTGTTTTGCTGTGTGGTGTTCTGTCAGGTCTATGTTTGCGACACCCTGCACTCCTTCCCAGCTTTTAGAGCCGAGTGAAGGTGTCTGTTGGGCTTGGAGGTGTGTGCTCCTATGGTCCGGTCGTGCCAGTCCCGTAATTCTACTAAGTTTTAACTCTGCTAGTGTCAGAGATACCTGCGTTGGGTGTCCCCGTGTAGTCTCTACTGCCTTGTGATTATTGTTACAATGACCTTGTGTAGCGGTATATGAATAAACCAAATAGGGAAATAAAAAATAAAACTTAACAACTCTAACATAGTTATATACAACGTTAAACATTGCCATTAGTGTGGCTAGGCACTGCATCTTCGTGCCTTGGGGTTGAAGCTAAGCTTCCGTCCGACATCTTCTCCGTCCTCTAACCTCAGTCATTTGTTATGGACTTTGGTAAGTAGTGATTGGTGTCGGCATTTGGTACATACATACATTTAACCTGTCATGGAGATCGTCATTGTATGTGTGGTCCCCTAGGAGGGCCTGGGTTTATCTATTGTACCGCGGGTTCTTTCCCGCCTGGCTAGCAGTCTTTCCTGCTGTAATGACCCCTTCCCACATTAATATCACCCCATTATTCATGTTAGCAAACAGTAATAATAAACAGTGTATAACAGTCTTTCCCATAATATCTCTATCTGCAGTAGTCTTTTGAATAAAGGGTGCCAGTGTATCAGTCCTTCGTTAGTCACTGTGCCATTTTATTACTTTACCCACTCTTGGCCTTCTCCAGGTTTTAGCCTGATCAGTCAAGGGTTGTCTCCATGTGGCGTGTGTTCAGCTTGTGGTCAATTTTGGCGCTTTTTCGATTTCTGCCAGTCCGGGGAAAGTCTAGTGATGTGCCTTCTTTCGGTTGTGGGGTCCTGTAGTGTGATATCCCAGGATCTGAGAAGGGTGTACCCCTCCTCCGGTGATTTCACTACCGTCGTCTTCCCTTTCTTGGTGATTAGGAGCTTTGTTGGGTATCCCCATCGATATGGGAGATGGCTGTTTCTCAGTGCTTGAGTAATGTCTCTGAACTCCCTCCGTCGTTTCAGTGTATGGGTGGAAATGTCCGCGTATATGGTTATGTTCTTGTACTCCTCCGGCGTCGATTTTTTCGTTCTATTAGCGTTGAGTGCTGCATCCTTAGCGTGAAAATAATGCATGCGGAGCAGCACATCTCGTGGAGTGTCCGGCGGTAGAAAGCCAGGTTTCACCGTTCTGTGGATTCTATCAATCAGGAGCATCTCCTGGGGCCAGTCAGGTAGGAGGTGTTTTAGGAGCCCTGTGATGTAGGCCATAAGGTCCGGTGTGTTTACCGTTTCTGCAACACCCCTTATTCTCAGGTTATTTCTGCGGGCCCTGTCCTCCATGTCCGCAATTTTGACATCCTGCTCTTCTATTCTGGCGAGTAGGCCGTCCATAGTGTCCGCCATGGTGTTATGGGCCGTTTCATAATCCGCCATTTTGTCTTCGAGGTGCGATGTTCTTGTGCCCAGCTCTCGTAGATCTTTATGTATATCTTTCATGGCTGAATCCAGTTTGGTGAGTATTTTATTGGACATCTCTTCCAGCAGTGCTTTCATTGAGTCCTGTGTTAAGACGGGTGTTTGATTTGCCGTCTGTTCCTCATGTTCCACGTTGTCATCGTCGCCATCTTGGGCCTGCTCTTGCGTCTGTACATTTTTCTGCTGGCTGGCTCTGAATGCGAAGAAACTTGCTTTCTCCGACCTGTCAGTGTTCCTCTTCCCTTTTTGTTGCGACATCTCTGCTTTTTAGCTATTTATTTTAAGCTTTTTCCAGCTTAATGGCTCTTCTGAGGTTGATCGGGAACGGAGCTGCTAGTGCATGCGACTGCTCAGCTCTCCGGTCAGGACACGCCCCCGTTTTGACACTTTCTAAGTAGCCATTTCACCTCCAATCTCTGCTAAATATTGGAGTAAAATTTTGTATTTTGGGGTTTTTGGCACACAAACTTATAACAAAGAACTTCTCATGTGTATTTTGTAAAGTTGGTGTGTGCTATTCCTGTACAAGGTTTTATTATGTGTTCAGTTACTTCTGCTGAGTACAACGGTACCCCCATTGTATGTCTTTGGCACTATTTCGTGAAGCTACAGTGCCATATAGGAGACCTGTTCGTTTCAACATTTACAGTAGAATTTTGAGAGGTGGATTTAATGGGCCTATGCTTCAATTTGGGGTATTATAGCAGTTTGACTGTTCAAAAAAAACTCACAAAGGCCTACCATTTGTAAAAGTAGACACCTCAGGGTATCTCATATGGTGCATATTGTGCTTTAACTTGCCCCCATTTTTTCACCAATATATGCCAAAGTATGTGGTAAAATATAATTTGGGGCATTTTTTACATATGGATTACATTTTTGCTGGGCATTTTGTACATTTCATATGTGCCACTAAGTTCAAACCCCCCAAATTATGCTCAGCTAAGCCTTCTGAGTAAAACAATATGCCCAATGTATGACCTAGACACTATTTTGTGAAGTTACACTGCTGTAAAAGAGACGTAACAAGTTAAGGTTTTTAAGTGTGAATTTTCATGGAGGGTTTTGATGCGTCCGTGTCCCACTTTGGAGCACTTGAGCAGGCTACATATTACAACTACACTATAAAGGCATACCATTTCTTAAAGAAGAAATCCCAGGGTAATTCAAAAGGCATATTTTGAACCTTAGCATGGGATCATTTTTCCGCTAGCTTGTACCAAGTGTAGTGGTAATGAGCATTATTTAATGTATTTTTTTTACTTTGTAAATCTTTTTTTACTTTGTAAAACTTTTTTTACTTTGTAAAACCCGTTTTTAAACTTTTTTTTACTTATTAAATGTTTTACATTTTCTTAACTTTTTTTACACTTTTACATTTTTTTCTAAACATTTCTTTTACCGTTAACCCCTAACTAGCAGTAAGCAGCACTAACAGTAAATTCCCCATTTTCCCATAACTCCAACCCACCCCAGATGAGCGCCGGTGCTGGGGCAGCCCGATCGGGTGCTCCCGGTCTGGGGGCAGATCGGAGCACCATTAACCCCGCGATTAACCCCTTAACTGAAGGACAAGGTTGACAGAAAATTTCCGTCACCGGTCGGGAAGGGGTTAATTGCCACGTTGTTGCCCAAAGTGCTTCACAGTTACATTAAAACATACATTTATAAAAACATTAGCAGGTGTGCAAAAGGCCCTGGCTATGACATCACTTTCTGCTACAGCTTGGCACAGGTCAGAGTATTGTGGCGGTTGCCATCTTCAAACGGTCGTATTTTAAAGACTATACATCCTACAGCGAAGAGCGTTATATTGTGAGAATCACAAGACCCAGACCTACATTTTGATGCATAGTATGTCTCTGACGTATTAAAAATAAAGGCACAGTCGCAGTTTAGATATTGCCCTTCAAATGTG
The DNA here is from genome assembly GCF_036172605.1 of Pelobates fuscus. Taxonomy (NCBI): domain Eukaryota; kingdom Metazoa; phylum Chordata; class Amphibia; order Anura; family Pelobatidae; genus Pelobates; species Pelobates fuscus. The sequence continues at coordinate 102,083,727 of NC_086322.1, forward strand.
AGCTTTGCCGAGTGGAGTTTCAATGAATGTCAATGGACGGCGTGAGTTGCAAACAAATGGTCATATTGTGAAAACTATCAGGACAATGGCTTTTTTAGTGGCAGCAGGGATAGCTGAACGTTTTGATATAAGATTTGTGTAGGTGGGCTTCAAAATGAGGGAGTGGTGGCAGTTTAGAAATCATGTCCTGATTTTTCAGCTTTTGCCAGCTCCCACTCTAGCTTTGAACATTTTGCCATTCATTCCTGCGGGGCCAATTTCGCCACAAGAACGACGATATTCCGTGAACCATTCGGCGAAACGTTCCACAAAGTAATAGCAATACAATCGGGAACAATCCGCACGTTTCGGTATATTACTGTCTATGTAGTGTAAAAACTGTGGGAGGAGTTAGGGTGGTAAATTTGGCTATAATAAGAATAATAATATATATGTGAGATAACATTAAGTGGTATTGCTATGCAAGAACACTTAATAAATGACTTTAGTTGTAAGGTGTTGAGGATTTTAGTTTATTTTTGATAATTACAGGTCACAAAATACATGGAGTAAAATAAAATTTCAATGTGGAGCGACTTTGATACGTTTGTCTTGTAAACTTAATAGCTGTCACTGAAAACAAAATTGTCACACAAAAGTATATATTTATATAAAGCAAACATTACAGGGGATTAACCCAAGGGTATTTTGATAATTTTTATGTAGCACTTAGCAGCCAATTTCTGCTACATATTGCAGTAAAATTGTTCGGTTTTATTCTGATCTTTTTTTAAATTTGTTATTTTTGCTCAGAACGCATTTCAAGCAACACAAAGGCATCATACAGTCTTTTAACCCCTTCAGGACGGAGTCAATAGTACACGTTCTAATCAAAACAAAATGTAAACAAAAACTGGAATTTGCGCTATATGTCTGTTCAACCGTAATTCACCTCTTTCATATTATATGCACCCACACTTATTATATATAATTTTGTTCAGGAGAAACAGAGCTTTCATTTCATATCAAATATTTATATATGAAACATAATTTATTATGAATAAAATAAAAAAACAGAGAAATTTTTAAAATGTGTAGTTCCGCCTCACATTTTAGCTGTAGATGTCATAATAGTGTTAGCTTTTACTGCAAAAAAAGCCCATTAACAGTTTTTACAGTGTTTTGGAAAGTTAAAGGGTCAAATATAGCACATTCCATTTTTCAGTTTTTTCACATTGAAATTTGCCAGATTAGTAATGTTACCGTTGAGACCGTGTGGTAGCCCCGGAATGAGATTTACCCCCATGATGGCTAACCATTTGCAAAAGTAGACTACCCAAGGTATTGCAAATGGGGTATGTCCAGTCTTTTGTAGTAGCCACTTAGTCACAAACACTGGCCAAAGTTAGCGTTCATATTTGTGTGAAAAAAGCAAAAAATAAATATTTGACCAGTGTTTGTAACTAAGTGGCTACTAAAAATGACTGGACATACCCTATTTTGAAACACTAATATTTGTGTTCAGCGAAATCTCCCAAGTAAAATAGTACCCCCCATGTACAGGTTTTATGGTGTCTTGGAAAGTTACAGGGTTAAATATAGTGCTTGCAATTAAAATTCGCTGCACTTTTTGCCTGGGTTGTCAGGCATGTCAATCAAATTTTAACTAATTAAATCACATAATTATGTTAAAATATTACTTAAATATACACATAGAATTTTAATATATATACATATATGTATTTAAAGACTACGTGTACACTTATGTAGTTATTTATGTAATTATATATATTTATCTGTAAATATATATTTGCGGTTATTTGTATGTTATATATAGATAGATATAGAATGTCCTTCTAAGTGTGTTTTGTTACCAATAAATATATATATATATATATATATTATATATGTATATTAATAACAAAATGCAGTTAGAATGAAATTACATATGTATATATCATTTATTTATTTTTTTTAAAATATTTTACTTTATTTATTATTGTAATTATACGTGTATATATATATATATATATATAAATATAAAATATATATAGATGTATTATATATATATAATATTTATATCTTCTATATATATAACGTCATTATAAGTGTATTTTAATATATGTACTTATATTAATATTAAAATACATTACGTATGACGTTATAAGATATATATATATATATATATATATATGATGTATATATATAATATATATATATATATATATTTTCTATATATATCAAAATGCATTTAATTCATTTTAACATGTTTTTTTATTTTTAAAGGACCACTCTAGTGCCAGGAAAGCATACTCGTTTTCCTGGCACTAGAGTGCCCTGAGGGTGCCCCCACCCTCAGGGACCCCCTCCCGCCCGGCTCTGGAAAGGGGAAAGGGGTAAAAACTTACCTTTTTCCAGTGCTGGGCGGGGAGCTCTCCTCCTCCTCTCCGCCTCCGTTCCTCCCCGTCGGCTGAATGCGCACGCGCGGCAAGAGCTGCGCACGTATTCAGAAAGGTCACATAGGAAAGCATTCATAATGCTTTCCTATGGACGCTTGCGTGCTCTCACTGTGATTTTCACAGTGAGAATCACGCAAGCGCCTCTAGCGGCTGTCAGTGAGACAGCCACTAGAGAATTAGGGGGAAGGCTTAACTAATTGATAAACATAGCAGTTTCTCTGAAACTGCTATGTTTATAAAACAATTAGTTAACCCTAGCTGGACCTGGCACCAGACCACTTCATTAAGCTGAAGTGGTCTGGGTGCCTAGAGTGGTCCTTTAATACTTCCCACCAGCAGGGGGACTGTCTGACATTTCACACAGTCCCCCTGCTGGCAGATCCACAGCCAGCAATATGGGGGCCTCATTTGCCGGGGTAGGGCTGCCTGGGCTGTCAGGCAGTCCTCCAGAAGAGGATCGCGGTGGAGGTAAGTAAATCTTACCTCCTGGGGCTGCAAGCGGTTACGGCGTTCTATGCCGCCGCAACGGCTTTAAAGTCCATTAAATGCGGGACGGCATAGAACGCCGTAACGGCGTTAAAGATACAATAGGCAATTGGCATACAACAATAACAAACAATTGTCACATGTTAAACAATTGTCACAAATTAGCGTTCCCAATGCTTCAAGAACTTCACAGAGACCGAGTGAGAACCCATGATGTATGCCAAGTGTGCCATGGGCTACCCCAATACAGAAAATTAAATCTACAGAAGACAGGCACAAGTAGGGGGGTAATAAGGGATAGGACAACTGAGAAGGTGCTATATTATTTTCCTAATGGAGCCAGAGTGGGTATAGATTGGAAATGGATGCAAGAGGAAACAAAACACATGCAATAAGATCGTCCATTTCATCAAATCTATTCTCATAAGATGCCCCTTGAGGGTTTACATCCGCAGGGTCCATATGGCCCTGTTGTAATGTCACGCTCTCCAAGTGACCCAACACACAGAGTGTAAAAGATAATAGATGTACAGTGAAGGGGGGGGGGGGGGGAGTATTTGATCCCCTGCTGATTTTGAACGTTTGCCCATTGACAAATGATCAGTCTATATTTTTAAAGGTAGGTGTATTTTAACAGTGAGAGTCAGAATAACAACAACAACAAAATCCAGAAAAACGCATGTCAAAAAAAGTTATAAATTGATTTGCATGTCAATAAATGAAATAAATATTTGACCCCTTCGACTTAGTACTTGGTGGAGAAACCCTTGTTGGCAATCAGAGAGCTCATACATTTCTTGTTGTTGGCCACCAGGTTTGCATACATCTCAGGACTCCTCTTTGCAAATCCTATCCAAGTCATTAAGGTTTCGAGGCTGACGTTTGGCAACTAAAACCTTCAGCTTCCTCCACAGATTTTCTATGGAATTAAGGTTTGAAGACTGGCTAGGTCACTCTGTGACCTTAATGTGCGTCTTCTTGAGCCACTCCTTTGTTACCTTGGCTGTGTGTTTTGGGTCATTGTCATGCTGGAATACCCAACCACAGCCCATTTTCAATGCCCTGGCTGAGGAAAGGAGGTGCTCACCCAAGATTTGATGGTACATGACCCCGTCCATCGTCCCTTTGATGCATTGCAGTTGTCCTGTCCCCGTAGCAGGAAAAAAAAACAAAGCATAATGTTTCCACCTCCATGTTTGACGATGGGGATGGTGTTCTTGGAGTGATAGGCAGCATTCCTCCTCCTCCAAACACGGCGAGTTGAATTGATGCCAAAGAGCTCGATTTTGGTGTCATTTGACCACAACACTTTTGCCCAGTTCTCCTTTGAATCATTCAGATGTTCATTGGCAAACTTCAGATGGGCCTGTACATGTGGCTTTCTTGAGTAGGGGGACCTTGCAGGCGCTGCAGGAATTCAGTCCTTCACGGTGTAGTGTGTTACCAATTGTTTTCTTGGTGACTATGGTCCCAGCTGCCTTGAGATCATTAACAAGATCCTCCCGTGTAGTTCTGGGCAGATTCCTCAACTTTCTCATGATCATTGAAACTCTACAAGGTGAGATCTTGCATTGGAGCACCAGACCGAGGAAGACTGACAGTTATTTTGTGTTTCTTCCATTTGCAAATAAAATCGCACCAACTGTTGTCACCTTCTCGCTAAGCTGCTTAGCGATGGTCTTGTAGCCCATTCCAGCCTTGTGTAGGTCTACAAACTTGTCCCTGACATCATTGGACAGCTCTTTGGTCTTGGCCATGGTGGAGAGTTTGGAATCTGATTGATTGATTCTGTGGACAGGTGTCTTTTATACAGGTAACGAGCTGAGGTTAGGAGCACTCCCTTTAAGAGAGTGCTCCTAATCTCAGCTCATTACCTGTATAAAGGACACCTGGGAGCCAGAAATCTTGCTGATTGATTTGGGATCAAATACTTATTTCACTCATTGACATGCAAATCAATTTATAACTTTTTTGACATGCGTTTTTCTGGATTTTTACATTTTTTTATTTTGTCTCTCACTGTTAACCCCTTAACGCCGTTACGGCGTTCTATGCCGTCCCGGCTTTAAAGGGCTTTAAAGCCGTTGCGGCGGCATAGAACGCCGTAATGGCTTAAGCCCCAGGAGGTGAGATCTACTTACCTCCGCCGCCATCCTCTTCTGGAGGGCTGCCTCACAGCCCAGGCAGCACTCCCCGGCAAATGAGGCCCCTGGGGGCCATGTTATCGGTCTCAAAGAGCGATCACATGGCCCCCTGTAGCTGGCTGTGGATCTGCCAGCAGGGGGACTGTCTAAAATATCAGACAGTCCCCCTGCTGGTAGGTGGTGTAAAAAAAAAAAAATTAGACATGTTTACAATCAAATTAAAAGTATTTTATTTATATATATATATATATATATATATATATATATATATATATATATATATATATATAAATAAAATACTTTTAATTTGATTGTAAACTTGTAAACATGTCTAATTTTTTTTTTTACACCACCTACCAGCAGGGTGACTGTCTGATATTTTAGACAGTCCCCCTGCTGGCAGATATATATATATATATATATATATATATACATATACACACATATTATATATATGTAACGTCATACAAACTGTATTTTAATATTAATATTAGTATATATATTAATATTAATTTACACTTAGAATGACGTTACATATATATAATATGTATATATATTATATATATATAATAGATATATACACATATATTATATATATATATACACGTAAACTTACAATAATAAATAAAATAATAAAATAAATAAATTAAATATTGAAACAATTTTATATACCGTATATACTCGAGTATAAGCCGACCCGAATATAAGCCGAGGCCCCTAATTTTACCCAAAAAAACTGGGAAAACTTATTGACTCGAGTATAAGACTAGGGTGGGAAATGCAGCAGCTACTGGTAAATTTCTAAATAAAATTAGATCCTAAAAAAATTATATTAATTGAATATTTATTTACAGTGTGTGTATATAATGAATGCAGTGTGTGCGTATGAGTGCAGTGCGTGTATGAGTGCAGTGCGTGTATGAGTGCAGTGCGTGTATGAGTGCAGTGCGTGTGTGTGTAATAGTGCAGTGTGTGTGTGTGTAATAGTGCAGTGTGTGTGCGTATATATTAATTGAATTATTAATTATTTCCAGTGTGTGTATATAATGAGTGCAGTGTGTGTATGAATGCAGTGTGTGTGAGAATGCAGTGTGTGTGAGTGCAGTGTGTGTGAGTGCAGTGTGAATGAGTGCAGTGTGAATGAGTGCAGTGTGAATGAGTGCAGTGTGTGTGAGTGCAGTGTGTGTGAGTGCAGTGTGTGTGAGTGCAGTGTGTATGAGTGCAGTGTGTATGAGTGCAGTGTGTGTGAGTGCAGTGTGTGTGAGTGCAGTGTGTGTGAGTGCAGTGTGTGTGTGAGTGCAGTGTGTGTATGAATGCAGTGCGTGTGAGTGCAGTGCGTGTGAGTGCAGTGTGTGTATATGAATGAAGTGTGAGTGTGTGTTTGTGTATGTGTTGGTGGGGGTGGGGGTGGGCATTTAATATATTATTAATTATTATTTTTTTAATTTTTTTTATATTATTATTTTTTTTATATTATTATTTATTATTTAATTATTATTTTTTTTAATTTTTTTATATTATTATTTTTTTTTGTATTATTAATTATTATTATTATTTTTTTTTTAATTATATTTTTTTTTTCGTCCCCCCTCCCTGCTTGATATATGGCAGGGAAGGGGGCTCCTTCCCTGGTGGTCCAGCATTGGTAGTTCAGTGGGGGAAAGGGGGGCTGGCAGAGCTGTACTTACCTGTCCTGCAGCTCCTGTCAGCTCTCTCCTCCTCCGCGCGGTCTGTGCAGCTCCCTCTGTCAGCTCCCAGTGTAAGTCTCGCGAGAGCCGCGGCTCTCGCGAGACTTACACTGGGAGCTGACCGAGGTGCTGAACGGACGGCGCGGAGGAGGAGGGAGCTGACAGGAGCTGCAGGAAAGGTAAGTACAGCTCTGCCAGACCCCTCTCCCCCCGGTCTGTATTATGGCAATGCAAATTGCCATAATACAGACTTTGACTCGAGTATAAGCCGAGTTGGGGTTTTTCAGCACAAAAAATGTGCTGAAAAATTCGGCTTATACTCGAGTATATACGGTAAATTATATATTCATATGTAATTTCATTCTAACTGTATTTTGTTATTGATATATATATATTGCTAACAAAATACACTTAGAATGACATTCTATATATATATATATATAGATATATATATATATATATATATATCTATATATATATATAGAATGTCATTCTAAGTGTATTTTGTTAGCAATATATATATATCAATAACAAAATACAGTTAGAATGAAATTACATATGAATATATAATTTACCGTATATACTCGAGTATAAGCCGAATTTTTCAGCACATTTTTTGTGCTGAAAAACCCCAACTCGGCTTATACTCGAGTCAAAGTCTGTATTATTTCCACTCTGTAAACACCTCATTTTATGTACACAGGGTTACTTTCACTCTCTATAAGAGGTCCATAGTGAATACGTTTTTTTGTTGTTGCGTACCATCACTACTGTAAGTTATTTTGTATTCTATATATATATATATATATATATATATATATCTATATATAGAATACAAAATTATTTCCACTCTGTAAACACCTCATTTTATGTACACAGGGTTACTTTCACTCTCTATAAGAGGTCCATAGTGAATACGTTTTTTTGTTGTTGCGTACCATCACTACTGTAAGTTATTTTGTATTCTATATATAGATATATATATATATATATATATATCTATATATAGAATACAAAATAACTTACAGTAGTGATGGTACGCAACAACAAAAAAACGTATTCACTATGGACCTCTTATAGAGAGTGAAAGTAACCCTGTGTACATAAAATGAGGTGTTTACAGAGTGGAAATATTATAAATAATTGAAAAACAAACAGTGGTTGTGGTGAAACAAAGCACAATCTGTAGGTATACTTGCAAACATGGAAATCACTCTGACATCTATTAAGGAGACAAAAACAGAAAGAGAGCTCCTAGTGCAGCATAGTAATTTAATTATAAATATATAGAATAAAGCAAACAGAGGTGCCCTTTAGGTGTTACACTCACAAGATTGGAGTGGTAAAAGCACCACTCGTTGCTATAGCACTCAGGGAGGATCAGCCCCTAGAGTGCGTGGGATCCGTGGAAAGGAAGCTTGCAATCCGGATCTCAGGTAAGTATACTTTATTAATTGAAATTTAAAAACAGCAAAACTTGTTGTGGAGGTAGTTAGTCCGCTCACCAGCCTCAGGAAACCGCAAAGAAAGTTCCATATACTCATGTAATGTTAAAGAGTCTTCCGGCTTCTATCCTGATACTTCCTCCCATTGGCCTGTGTCTTATATACACCAGTCCATGTTACCAACCATTTTAAAATCAATACAAACTTTCTCATCAACATTTCAAAGTCCAAAATAAGTCTCTTATTAGTAGCACTGCTGATCCCAGTGCTAACTGATAGAAATGGGGTCTCAGATATTCAAAAAAAAAATATTTTTTAAAATTTGGAACAAAAGTGGGTTATATTGCCTAAACCGATTTTTTCACATATTTCTGTGGGCACTAACAAACTCTACAAAAACTTATTTTATTCAATTAGCATTATGAATTTAAGTAAATATATACATTTAAAATTCTAAATAAAAAAGACAATTTATTTTCTTAAAATGGCAGCACACATTCTCATAATACCACTAAAAATCCATCTAAAAACCTGATTAGGGAACAAAAAAACAAAACACCCCTACATAAATGGGGGTATTTAGCACTTTGAAACTTATTTCATGGCAGCTCATTTGTTTAGAAAAAAAGAGAAAAAGAAACAACTACTTTTGAAAATACTTAAAACTTGATAAAAGGGGGTATATTGCCTAAACCAAATTTTGCACATATTTATATATGCAATAAGAAATTCCCAAAAACTATTTTTGCTTAATTAGCATTGTGAATATAAATAAATATGTTCACGATGTAACAATCAGTAAAAAATATATACCGTATATACTCGAGTATAAGCCGAGTTTTTTAGCACATTTTTTGTGCTAAAAAAACCCAACTCGGCTTATACTCGAGTCATAGTCTGTATTATGGCAATTTGCATTGCCATAATACAGACTGGGGGGAGAGGGGGGCTGTCAGAGCTGTAACTTACCTGTCCTGCAGCTCCTGTCAGCTCTCTCCTCCTCCGCGCCGTCCGTTCAGCACCTCGGTCAGCTCCCAGTGTAAGTCTCGCGAGAGCCGCGGCTCTCGCGAGACTTACACTGGGAGCTGACAGAGGGAGCTGCACAGACCGCGCAGAGGAGGAGGGAGCTGACAGGAGCTGCAGGACAGGTAAGTTACAGCTCTGACAGCCCCCCTCTCCCCCCACTGAACTGCCAATCCCACTGGACCACCAGGGAAGGAGCCCCCCTCCCTGCCATGTATCAAGCAGGGAGGGGGGACGAAAAAAATAAATAATTAGTAATAATAAAAAATAATAAAAAAGTAAATAATAAATAATAATACAAAAATAATAATAATGAAAAAAATAAAAATAATATTAATAATAATAAAAAAAATTAAAATAATAAAAATAAAAAAAATCTCATCCCCCACCAAGGCTCTGCAACACACACACACACCACTCATACACACACACACACCACTCATACACACACACACACCACTCATACACTCACGCTGCACTCATACACACGCTGCACTCATACACACGCTGCACTCATACACACGCTGCACTCATACACACGCTGCACTCATACACACGCTGCACTCATACACACGCTGCACTCATACACACACACTGCATTCATACACACACACTGCACTCATACACACACACTGCACTCATACACACACACTGCATTCATACACACGCTGCACTCATACCCACACGCTGCACTCATACACACGCTGCATTCATACACTCACGCTGCATTCATACACTCACGCTGCATTCATACACTCACGCTGCATTCATACACTCACGCTGCATTCATACACTCACTGCATTCATACACTCACACTGCATTCATACACTCACACTGCATTCATACACACACACACTGCATTCATACACACACACTGCACTCATACACACACACTGCATTCATACACACGCTGCACTCATACACACGCTGCATTCATACACTCACGCTGCATTCATACACTCACGCTGCATTCATACACTCACGCTGCATTCATACATTCACGCTGCATTCATACACTCACGCTGCATTCATACACACACGCTGCATTCATACACACACGCTGCATTCATACACACACGCTGCATTCATACACACACACTGCATTCATACACACACACTGCATTCATACACACACACTGCATTCATACACACACACTGCATTCATACACACACACTGCACTCATACACACACACTGCATTCATACACACACACTGCATTCATACACACGCTGCACTCATACCCACACGCTGCATTCATACACTCTCACTGCATTCATACACTCACTGCATTCATACACTCACTGCATTCATACACTCACTGCATTCATACACTCACTGCATTCATACACTCACACTGCATTCATACACTCACACTGCATTCATACACTCACACTGCATTCATACACTCACACTGCATTCATACACTCACACTGCATTCATACACTCACACTGCATTCATTATACACACACTGTAAATAAATATTCAATTAATTTATTTTTTTTTAGGATCTAATTTTATTTAGAAATTTACCAGTAGCTGCTGCATTTCTCACCCTAGTCTTATACTCGAGTCAATAAGTTTTCCCAGTTTTTTTGGGTAAAATTAGGGGCCTCGGCTTATATTCGGGTCGGCTTATACTCGAGTATATACGGTACTACAAAAAAAAGCACAAATTAAGATCAAAAATATAAAAACATAAAAATTTTAAAATACTACAGAAAATTAAAAAGTTCAAAATCTTTGTTAAGACCGGACGGAGTTAGTGTTTCCATTTGAAAGATCCATCTCATCTCCTCCTGTCCGATCTTACGAATAAAATCACCTCCTCTCCAGTCCCGCTGTACCGTCTTAATGCCTATGAACTCTAGTCCCCGTGGATCCTGTCCATGCACTTTCTTAAAATGTTCTGAGACACTATGACTTTCTAATCCTTTTCTAATATTATAAATATGTTCTCTTATCCTTATGTGGAGTGGACGGGTCGTCCTTCCTACATACTCCAGTCTACATGGACATTTCAACAAATAGATCACATTATTGCTGTGACAAGTAATGTGCTCTTTAATCTTGAATTCTCTTTGCGTTCTCTCTGACCTAAATTTTTCCACTTTGCTCTCTTTAATATTCCCCATATTCCTACAGGCAAGACACATCTTGCATCTGTAGAAACCGATGGGGTGTCCTAGGAAATTCTCCGTTACTCTCTTAGGTTTTTCTCTCAAATAACTGTGTACAAGATTGCTTCTTAAACTCGGAGCCCCCTAAAGGTAATTTGGGGTTTGGACGGGAGTAGCCCACTTAATTCTTTGTCTGTTTTTAATTTTGGCCAGAATCTGTTGAGTTTTTTTCAAATATTTATGCTGATTATTAAAATCAAAGACTAACACTTCATTAAAACTTTCCTGATTCATATTTTTCACTTTTTCTTTTGTAATTAAATTTATTTGTGCAATTGGTTTCACCTTGTTAAAAGCTTTTTTAGGATATCTTCTGGATAGGATTTTTCCCTAAATTTCTTTAGAAGGTCTTCAGCCTGCTGATCAAACACTTTTTCCTCTGTATAATTCAGTTTCAACCTAAGTAGTTGGCCCTTGGGTATGTTGTTAAGCCATGGTGAGTAGTGCCCACTGTGATATGAAACATAACCATTCACATCAACTTGTTTTTAAAAAGTCTGTGTTTTCAGGACCCCATTTTCTATGTATATCTTGAGATCTAAAAAATCAATGGATAAAGTGCTGATATTACATGTAAGACGTATGCCCCAAGTATTATTATTTAGGTATTCTAAAAAATCTCTAAAATGGTCTTCTGTGCCTTCCCAAATAAAAATCATATCATCAATATAACGGCGATAGGCCCGCACCCGCGCAGTCCAGCTATGTTCATTATAAATAAAATAATTCTCAAAGTGTGCCATAAAAATATTTGCATAGCTGGGTGCGTAAGTGCTGCCCATCGCCGTTCCTCTTTCTGTAAATAAAAGGAAGAGCCAAACCAGAAGTAATTGTTATTCAGAGTCCACCTACTACATTCTACTAAAAAATCAATTTGTGCAGGTAATAGTGTCTGATCTTGTTCTAAGAAATACTTGACTGCTGCACATCCTATATCATGTGGTATACATGTATATAGAGAAGTGACATCACAGGTTACCAGGCAATATCCCTCTTTGCATTCTAAGTCCTTCAGCATCATCAGGATGTCTGTTGTATCCTTCAGAAAGGACTTAGTTTTAAAAACCACTGGTTGAAGAAAGGAATCAATATATTTCGATAAATTGTTCGAGATAGAGCCAATCTCCGAGACAATCGGTCTTCCTGGTGGGTTATGGAGATCCTTATGCACCTTTGGTAGAATGTAAAAAACTGGGGTCCTGGGTGATTCAACATTCAAAAATTCATATTCCTTTTGCTTCAGGATACACGCCAGTTTACCTCTATCCAAAAGTACTGTTAAGGATCTTCTCATCTTCCCCAACGGATCTCTATTGAGTTTTGTATAAACCTCAGTATCCTCTAATTGGCGTGCACATTCAGCCAAATATTTCTCAGTGTGCATTATCACCAAGCTACCGCCTTTATCTGCGGGCTTGATGACAATGTGATCATTTTCTCTCAGACCTCTAAGGGCTGCCATTTCACCATGTATAAGGTTCCAATTCTTATTCCCTTTTTCCAGTTTCTTAAAATCATTAAAAACTGCCTTCTCAAATGCCTCAATGCTGCCATGTTTGAGGTGACTAGGGTTAAAATTTGATTTGTTATGGAAATTTGTATGTTTAAAACTATCTACTTCATCTATCTTTTGTTCTGTAATAAAATTTGTATTTAAAAAAAACTTTTTAATAGCCATTCTCCGACCATATTTCATCAGATCAATGTATGCAGAAAATGGATTAAAGTGCCGCATAGGTGCAAATTTAAGACCCTTTTAAGGACCATTATCTCACTGTTTGTTAGGATGTGTGAGGAGATATTATTAATCCCTATCGAAACTATCGGTCCTGTCTCTTTCCCCTTTTTCTGTTTTCCTCCTCTGCATCCCCAAAACTTATTTTCCTTGACCTTTTTATAGGGAATTCGTTCCTCTTCGGTTCCCTTTCTAAAAAATCCTGATCTACATCTTCATTTCTCAGGATCTCAAACCTATTATAAGAAGGTGTTCCCTCTAGGGCAGTGATGGCGAACCTTTTTGAGCCCGAGTGCCCAAACTGCAATACATGCCAACTTTTTTTCCCTCAAAGTGCCAACACGACAATTAAACCTGAATACTGAGGTTTACGTTTAGAAAAAACTACTCGTACAGTTGACAACTTTTGTTTTAAAAGAAGAACACAACATAGAGTTAAATTATACAAATTTTAAATAATGATATAAATTAAGCTTATATTAGTATCTCCAACAAATGCAATACATACACACAGACTGCTGAACACATTCACACACCGAGACATAGACAGACTGCTAAATACACACACAGTCCGCTAAATACACGCACACTGCTGAGTACGCAGTCTGCTGAATACACGCACGCAGTCTGCTGAATACACACACACACACACACTGCTGAATACATAAAGACTGCTGAAAACACACATATACTGCATTGAGGGGTGCAGTGTATGTGTCTGTGTGTAATGTTGTGTGTGGGGGGGTGGGGTGCTGTGTGTGGGGGGGTGGGGTGCTGTGTGTGGGGGGGTGGGGTGCTGTGTGTGGGGGGTTGGGGTGCTGTGTGTGTTTGGGGGAAAGGGTGGGGGAAAGGGTGCTGTGTGGGGGGGGGGAAGGGTGCTGTGTGGGGGGGGGAAGGGTGCTGTGTGGGGGGGGGAAGGGTGCTGTGTGGGGGGGGGAAGGGTGCTGTGTGGGGGGGGAAGGGTGCTGTGTGGGGAGGGAAGGGTGCTGTGTGGGGGGGGAAGGGTGCTGTGTGTGGGGGGGAAGGGTGCTGTGTGTGGGGGGGGAGGGTGCGCTGTGTGGGGGGGAAGGGTGCTGTGTGTGGGGGGGAGGGTGCGCTGTGTGGGGGGGAAGGGTGCGCTGTGTGGGGGGGGAAGGGTGCGCTGTGTGGGGGGGGGAAGGGTGCGCTGTGTGGGGGGGAAGGGTGCGCTGTGTGGGGGGGAAGGGTGCGCTGTGTGGGGGGGGGAAGGGTGCGCTGTGTGTGGGGGGGGGGCAAAGGGTGCTGTGTGTGTGTGGGGGGGGAAAGGGTGCTGTGTGTGTGTGGGGGGGGGAAAGGGTGCTTTGTGTGGGGGGAAAGGGTGCTGTGTGTGGGGGGGAAAGGGTGCTTTGCGTGGGGGGGGAAGGGTGCTTTGTGTGGGGGGGGAAGGGTGCTGTGTGTGGGGGGGGGGAAGGGTGCTGTGTGTGGGGGGGAAGGGTGCTGTGTGTGGGGGGGAAGGGTGCTGTGTGTGGGGGGGCAAGGGTGCTGTGTGGGGGGGAGGGTGCTGTGTGTGGGGGGGGGAGGGTGCTGTGTGTGGGGGGGAAGGGTGCTGTGTGTGGGGGGGGAAGGGTGCTGTGTGTGGGGGGGGAAGGGTGCTGTGTGTGGGGGGGGAAGGGTGCTGTGTGTGGGGGGGAAGGGTGCTGTGTGTGGGGGGGAAAGGGTGCTGTGTGGGGGGGAAAGGGTGCTGTGTGGGGGGGAAAGGGTGCTGTGTGGGGGGGGGGAAAGGTGCTGTGTGTGGGGGGAAGGTGCTGTGTGTGGGGGGGAAAGGTGCTGTGTGTGGGGGGGAAAGGTGCTGTGTGTGGGGGGGGAAAGGTGCTGTGTGTGGGGGGGGAAGGTGCTGTGTGTGTGTGGGAGGGGAAAGGTGCTGTGTGGGGGGGGGGGGAAAGGTGCTGTGTGGGGGGGGAAGGGTGCTGTGTGTGGGGGGAAAGGGTGCTGTGTGTGGGGGGGAAAGGGTGCTGTGTGTGGGGGGGAAGGGTGCTGTGTGGGGGGGAAAGGGTGCTGTGTGTGGGGGGGAAAGGGTGCTGTGTGTGGAGGGGCGGAAAGGGTGCTGTGTGTGGGGGGGCGGAAAGGGCGCTGTGTGTGGGGGGGCGGAAAGGGTGCTGTGTGTGGGGGGGGAAGGGTGCGCTGTGTGTGGGGGGGGAAGGGTGCGCTGTGTGTGGGGGGGGAAATGGTGAGCTGTGTGTGGGGGGGAAAGGGTGCGCTGTGTGTGGGGGGAAAGGGTGCGCTGTGTGTGGGGGGGAAAGGGTGCTGTGTGTGGGGGGGAAAGGGTGCTGTGTGTGGGGGGGAAAGGGTGCTGTGTGTGGGGGGGAAAGGGTGCTGTGTGTGGGGGGAAAGGGTGCTGTGTGTGTGGGGGGAAAGGGTGCTGTGTGTGTGGGGGGAAAGGGTGCTGTGTGGGGGGGGAAAGGGTGCTGTGTGTGTGGGGGGGGAAAGGGTGCTGTGTGTGTGGGGGGGGAAGGGTGCTGTGTGTGTGGGGGGGGGAAGGGTGCTGTGTGTGGGGGGGGAAAGGGTGCTGTGTGTGGGGGGGAAAGGGTGCTGTGTGGGGGGGAAATGGTGCTGTGTGTGTGGGGGAAATGGTGCTGTGTGTGTGGGGGGGAAATGGTGCTGTGTGTGGGGGGGGGAAATGGTGCTGTGTGTGGGGGGAGGAAAGGGTGCTGTGTGTGTGGGGGAAAGGGTGCTGTGTGTGGGGGGGAAAGGGTGCTGTGTGTGGGGGGAAAGGGTGCTGTGTGTGGGGGGAAAGGGTGCTGTGTGTGGGGGGAAAGGGTGCTGTGTGTGGGGGGAGGAAAGGGTGCTGTGTGTGTGGGGGGAAAGGGTGCTGTGTGTGTGGGGGAAAGGGTGCTGTGTGTGGGGGGGAAAGGGTGCTGTGTGTGGGGGGAAAGGGTGCTGTGTGTGGGGGGAAAGGGTGCTGTGTGTGGGGGGAAAGGGTGCTGTGTGTGGGGGGGCGGAAAGGGTGCTGTGTGTGGGGGGAAAGGGTGCTGTGTGTGGGGGGGAAGGGTGCTGTGTGGGGGGGAAAGGGTGCTGTGTGGGGGGGAAAGGGTGCTGTGTGTGGGGGGGGAAAGGGTGCTGTGTGTGGAGGGGCGGAAAGGGTGCTGTGTGTGGGGGGGCGGAAAGGGCGCTGTGTGTGGGGGGGCGGAAAGGGTGCTGTGTGTGGGGGGGGAAGGGTGCGCTGTGTGTGGGGGGGGAAGGGTGCGCTGTGTGTGGGGGGGGAAAGGGTGCGCTGTGTGTGGGGGGGAAAGGGTGCGCTGTGTGTGGGGGGAAAGGGTGCGCTGTGTGTGGGGGGGAAAGGGTGCGCTGTGTGTGGGGGGGAAAGGGTGCTGTGTGTGGGGGGAAAGGGTGCTGTGTGTGTGGGGGGAAAGGGTGCTGTGTGTGTGGGGGGAAAGGGTGCTGTGTGGGGGGGGAAAGGGTGCTGTGTGTGTGGGGGGGGGAAAGGGTGCTGTGTGTGTGGGGGGGGAAAGGGTGCTGTGTGTGTGGGGGGGGGAAGGGTGCTGTGTGTGGGGGGGGAAAGGGTGCTGTGTGTGGGGGGGGGAAAGGGTGCTGTGTGTGGGGGGGAAAGGGTGCTGTGTGTGGGGGGGAAAGGGTGCTGTGTGTGTGGGGGAAATGGTGCTGTGTGTGTGGGGGGGAAATGGTGCTGTGTGTGGGGGGGGGAAATGGTGCTGTGTGTGGGGGGGAAAGGGTGCTGTGTGTGGGGGGAGGAAAGGGTGCTGTGTGTGGGGGGAGGAAAGGGTGCTGTGTGTGGGGGGAGGAAAGGGTGCTGTGTGTGGGGGGAGGAAAGGGTGCTGTGTGTGGGGGGAGGAAAGGGTGCTGTGTGTGGGGGGAGGAAAGGGTGCTGTGTGTGTGGGGGAAAGGGTGCTGTGGGTGGGGGGGAAAGGGTGCTGTGTGTGGGGGGGAAAGGGTGCTGTGTGTGGGGGGAAAGGGTGCTGTGTGTGGGGGGAAAGGGTGCTGTGTGTGGGGGGAGGAAAGGGTGCTGTGTGTGTGGGGGAAAGGGTGCTGTGTGTGTGGGGGAAAGGGTGCTGTGTGTGGGGGGGAAAGGGTGCTGTGTGTGGGGGGAAAGGGTGCTGTGTGTGGGGGGAAGGTGCTGTGTGTGGGGGGGAAAGGGTGCTGTGTGTGGGGGGGAAGGGTGCTGTGTGGGGGGGAAAGGGTGCTGTGTGGGGGGGAAAGGGTGCTGTGTGTGAGGGGGGAAAGGGTGCTGTGTGTGAGGGGGGAAAGGGTGCTGTGTGTGGGGGGAGGAAAGGGTGCGCTGTGTGTGGGGGGGAAAGGGTGCTGTGTGTGGGGGGAAAGGGTGCTGTGTGTGTGGGGGGAAAGGGTGCTGTGTGTGTGGGGGGAAAGGGTGCTGTGTGTGTGGGGGGGGAAAGGGTGCTGTGTGTGTGGGGGGGGAAAGGGTGCTGTGTGTGTGGGGGGGGAAAGGGTGCTGTGTGTGTGGGGGGGGAAAGGGTGCTGTGTGTGTGGGGGGGGGAAGGGTGCTGTGTGTGGGGGGGGAAAGGGTGCTGTGTGTGGGGGGGGAAAGGGTGCTGTGTGTGGGGGGGAAAGGGTGCTGTGTGTGGGGGGGAAATGGTGCTGTGTGTGTGGGGGGGAAATGGTGCTGTGTGTGGGGGGGGGAAAGGGTGCGCTGTGTGTGGGGGGGAAAGGGTGCTGTGTGTGGGGGGAGGAAAGGGTGCGCTGTGTGTGGGGGGGAAAGGGTGCTGTGTGTGGGGGGAAAGGGTGCTGTGTGTGTGGGGGGAAAGGGTGCTGTGTGTGTGGGGGGAAAGGGTGCTGTGTGTGTGGGGGGGGAAAGGGTGCTGTGTGTGTGGGGGGGGAAAGGGTGCTGTGTGTGTGGGGGGGGAAAGGGTGCTGTGTGTGTGGGGGGAAAGGGTGCTGTGTGTGTGGGGGGGGGAAGGGTGCTGTGTGTGGGGGGGGGAAAGGGTGCTGTGTGTGGGGGGGGAAAGGGTGCTGTGTGTGGGGGGGAAAGGGTGCTGTGTGTGGGGGGGAAATGGTGCTGTGTGTGTGGGGGGGAAATGGTGCTGTGTGTGGGGGGGGGAAATGGTGCTGTGTGTGGGGGGGAAAGGGTGCTGTGTGAGGGGGGAAAGGGTGCTGTGTGTGGGGGGAGGAAAGGGTGCTGTGTGTGGGGGGAGGAAAGGGTGCTGTGTGTGGGGGGAGGAAAGGGTGCTGTGTGTGGGGGGAGGAAAGGGTGCTGTGTGTGGGGGGAGGAAAGGGTGCTGTGTGTGGGGGGAGGAAAGGGTGCTGTGTGTGGGGGGAGGAAAGGGTGCTGTGTGTGGGGGGAGGAAAGGGTGCTGTGTGTGGGGGGAGGAAAGGGTGCTGTGTGTGGGGGGAGGAAAGGGTGCTGTGTGTGGGGGGAGGAAAGGGTGCTGTGTGTGGGGGGAGGAAAGGGTGCTGTGTGTGGGGGGAGGAAAGGGTGCTGTGTGTGTGGGGGAAAGGGTGCTGTGGGTGGGGGGGAAAGGGTGCTGTGTGTGGGGGGGAAAGGGTGCTGTGTGTGGGGGGAAAGGGTGCTGTGTGTGGGGGGAAAGGGTGCTGTGTGTGGGGGGAGGAAAGGGTGCTGTGTGTGTGGGGGAAAGGGTGCTGTGTGTGGGGGGGAAAGGGTGCTGTGTGTGGGGGGAAAGGGTGCTGTGTGTGGGGGGAAGGTGCTGTGTGTGGGGGGGAAAGGGTGCTGTGTGTGGGGGGGAAGGGTGCTGTGTGGGGGGGAAAGGGTGCTGTGTGGGGGGGAAAGGGTGCTGTGTGTGAGGGGGGAAAGGGTGCTGTGTGTGGAGGGGCGGAAAGGGTGCTGTGTGTGGGGGGGCGGAAAGGGCGCTGTGTGTGGGGGGGCGGAAAGGGTGCTGTGTGTGGGGGGGAAGGGTGTGCTGTGTGTGGGGGGGAAGGGTGCGCTGTGTGTGGGGGGGAAAGGGTGCTGTGTGTGGGGGGAGGAAAGGGTGCTGTGTGTGGGGGGAGGAAAGGGTGCTGTGTGTGGGGGGAGGAAAGGGTGCTGTGTGTGGGGGGAGGAAAGGGTGCTGTGTGTGTGGGGGAAAGGGTGCTGTGTGTGGGGGGAGGAAAGGGTGCTGTGTGTGGGGGGAGGAAAGGGTGCTGTGTGTGGGGGGGCGGAAAGGGCGCTGTGTGTGGGGGCGGAAAGGGTGCTGTGTGTGGGGGGGAAGGGTGCGCTGTGTGTGGGGGGGAAGGGTGCGCTGTGTGTGGGGGGGAAAGGGTGCTGTGTGTGGGGGGAGGAAAGGGTGCTGTGTGTGGGGGGAGGAAAGGGTGCTGTGTGTGGGGGGAGGAAAGGGTGCTGTGTGTGGGGGGAGGAAAGGGTGCTGTGTGTGGGGGGAGGAAAGGGTGCTGTGTGTGGGGGGAGGAAAGGGTGCTGTGTGTGGGGGGAGGAAAGGGTGCTGTGTGTGGGGGGAGGAAAGGGTGCTGTGTGTGTGGGGGAAAGGGTGCTGTGGGTGGGGGGAAAGGGTGCTGTGTGTGGGGGGGAAAGGGTGCTGTGTGTGGGGGGAAAGGGTGCTGTGTGTGGGGGGAAGGTGCTGTGTGTGGGGGGGAAAGGGTGCTGTGTGTGGGGGGGAAAGGGTGCTGTGTGGGGGGGAAAGGGTGCTGTGTGGGGGGGAAAGGGTGCTGTGTGTGAGGGGGGAAAGGGTGCTGTGTGTGGAGGGGCGGAAAGGGTGCTGTGTGTGGGGGGGCGGAAAGGGCGCTGTGTGTGGGGGGGCGGAAAGGGCGCTGTGTGTGGGGGGGAAGGGTGCGCTGTGTGTGGGGGGGAAGGGTGCGCTGTGTGTGGGGGGGAAAGGGTGCGCTGTGTGTGGGGGGGAAGGGTGCGCTGTGTGTGGGGGGAAAGGGTGCGCTGTGTGTGGGGGGGAAAGGGTGCTGTGTGTGGGGGGAAAGGGTGCTGTGTGTGTGGGGGGAAAGGGTGCTGTGTGTGTGGGGGGAAAGGGTGCTGTGTGTGTGGGGGGGGAAAGGGTGCTGTGTGTGTGGGGGGGGAAAGGGTGCTGTGTGTGTGGGGGGGAAAGGGTGCTGTGTGTGTGGGGGGGAAAGGGTGCTGTGTGTGTGGGGGGGGGAAGGGTGCTGTGTGTGGGGGGGGGAAAGGGTGCTGTGTGTGGGGGGGAAAGGGTGCTGTGTGTGGGGGGGAAAGGGTGCTGTGTGTGGGGGGGAAATGGTGCTGTGTGTGTGGGGGGGAAATGGTGCTGTGTGTGGGGGGGGGAAATGGTGCTGTGTGTGGGGGGGAAAGGGTGCTGTGTGAGGGGGGAAAGGGTGCTGTGTGTGGGGGGAGGAAAGGGTGCTGTGTGTGGGGGGAGGAAAGGGTGCTGTGTGTGGGGGGAGGAAAGGGTGCTGTGTGTGGGGGGAGGAAAGGGTGCTGTGTGTGGGGGGAGGAAAGGGTGCTGTGTGTGGGGGGAGGAAAGGGTGCTGTGTGTGGGGGGGAAAGGGTGCTGTGTGTGGGGGGGAAAGGGTGCTGTGTGTGGGGGGAAAGGGTGCTGTGTGTGGGGGGAAAGGGTGCTGTGTGTGGGGGGAAAGGGTGCTGTGTGTGTGGGGGGAAAGGGTGCTGTGTGGGGGGGGAAAGGGTGCTGTGTGTGGGGGGGGGAAAGGGTGCTGTGTGTGTGGGGGGAAAGGGTGCTGTGTGTGTGGGGGGGGAAGGGTGCTGTGTGTGGGGGGGGAAGGGTGCTGTGTGTGGGGGGGAAAGGGTGCTGTGTGTGGGGGGGGGGAAAGGGTGCTGTGTGTGGGGGGGGGAAAGGGTGCTGTGTGTGTGGGGGGGAAATGGTGCTGTGTGTGGGGGGGAAATGGTGCTGTGTGAGGGGGGGAAAGGGTGCTGTGTGAGGGGGGGAAAGGGTGCTGTGTGTGGGGGGAGGAAAAGGTGCTGTGTGTGGGGGGAGGAAAGGGTGTTGTGTGTGGGGGGAGGAAAGGGTGCTGTGTGTGGGGGGAGGAAAGGGTGCTGTGTGTGGGGGGAGGAAAGGGTGCTGTGTGTGGGGGGAGGAAAGGGTGCTGTGTGTGGGGGGAGGAAAGGGTGCTGTGTGTGGGGGGAGGAAAGGGTGCTGTGTGTGGGGGGAGGAAAGGGTGCTGTGTGTGGGGGGGAAAGGGTGCTGTGTGTGGGGGGGAAAGGGTGCTGTGTGTGGGGGGAAAGGGTGCTGTGTGTGGGGGGAAAGGGTGCTGTGTGTGGGGGGAAAGGGTGCTGTGTGTGGGGGGAAAGGGTGCTGTGTGTGTGGGGGGAAAGGGTGCTGTGTGGGGGGGGAAAGGGTGCTGTGTGTGGGGGGGGGAAAGGGTGCTGTGTGTGTGGGGGGAAAGGGTGCTGTGTGTGTGGGGGGGGAAGGGTGCTGTGTGTGGGGGGGGAAGGGTGCTGTGTGTGGGGGGGAAAGGGTGCTGTGTGTGGGGGGGGGGAAAGGGTGCTGTGTGTGGGGGGGGGAAAGGGTGCTGTGTGTGTGGGGGGGAAATGGTGCTGTGTGTGGGGGGGAAATGGTGCTGTGTGAGGGGGGGAAAGGGTGCTGTGTGAGGGGGGGAAAGGGTGCTGTGTGTGGGGGGAGGAAAAGGTGCTGTGTGTGGGGGGAGGAAAGGGTGCTGTGTGTGGGGGGAGGAAAGGGTGCTGTGTGTGGGGGGAGGAAAGGGTGTTGTGTGTGGGGGGAGGAAAGGGTGTTGTGTGTGGGGGGAGGAAAGGGTGCTGTGTGTGGGGGGAGGAAAGGGTGCTGTGTGTGGGGGGAGGAAAGGGTGCTGTGTGTGGGGGGAGGAAAGGGTGCTGTGTGTGGGGGAAGGAAAGGGTGCTGTGTGTGGGGGGGTGCTGTGTTTGTGGGGCGGTAGGGGTGCTGTGTGTGGGGCTGCTGTGGGTAGGGGTGCTGTGTGTAGGGGGTGCTGTGGGTAGGGGTGCTGTGTGTAGGGGGTGGGGGTGCTGTGGATAGGGGTGCTGTGGGTGCGGGGGTAGGGGTGCTGTGGGTAGGGGTGCTGGGGTAGGGGGGGTAGGGGTGCTGGGGGTAGGGGTGCTGTGGGTAAGTGGGGTAGGGGTGCTGGGGGTAGGGGTGCTGTGGGTAGGGGTGCTGTGGGTAAGTGGGGTAGGGGTGCTGGGGGTAGGGGTGCTGTGGGTAAGTGGGGTAGGGGTGCTGGGGGTAGGGGTGCTGTGGGTAAGTGGGGTAGGGGTGCTGGGGGTAGGGGTGCTGTGGGTAAGTGGGGTAGGGGTGCTAGGGGTAGGGGTGCTGTGGGTAGTGGGGGTAGTGGTGCTGTGGGTAAGGGGGTAGGGGTGCTGGGGGTAGGGGTGCTGGGGTAGGGGTGCTGTGTGTAGGGGGAGTAGGGGTGCTGGGGGTAAGGGAGGTAGGGGTGCTGTGGGTAGTGGGAGTAGGGGTGCTGGGGGTAGGGATGCTGTGGGTAAGGGGGGTATGGGTGCTGTGGGTAGTGGGAGTAGGGGTGCTGGGGTAGGGGTAGTAGGGGTGCTGGGGGTAGGGGTGCTGGGGGTAGGGGTGCTGGGGGTAGTGGGAGTAGGGGTGCTGGGGGTAGGGGTGCTGAGAGTAGGGGTGCTGTGGGTAAAGGTGCTGTGGGTAGTGGAAGTAGGGGTGCCTGGGGGTAGGGATGCTGTGGGTAAGGGGGGTATGGGTGCTGTGGGTAGTGGAAGTAGGGGTGCTGGGGGTAAGGGGGTAGGGGTGCTGTGGGTAAGGGGGTAGGGGTGCTGGGGGTAATGCTGTGGGTAGTGGGAGTAGGGGTGCTGGGGGTAGGGATGCTCTGGGTAAGGGGGGTATGGGTGCTGTGGGTAGTGGGAGTAGGGGTGCTGGGGTAGGGGTGCTGGGAGTAGGGGTGCTGGGAGTAGGGGTGCTGTGGGTAAGGGTGCTGTGGGTAAGGGTGCTGTGGGTAGTGGGAGTAGGGGTGCTGGGGGTAGGGATGCTGTGGGTAAGGGGGGTATGGGTGCTGTGGGTAGTGGAAGTAGGGGTGCTGGGGGTAGGGGTGCTGTGGGTAGTGGGAGTAGGGGTGCTTGGGGTAGGGGTGCTGGGAGTAGGGGTGCTATGGTAGGGGTCTGTTGGTAAGGGGAGTAGGGGTGCTGTAGGTAAGGGGGGTAGGTAATTAAATCAGTATCCCCCCCTTCCCTTCTTGTTACCTTTGGTGAAGGGGAGGGGGGGAACACAGCCATCCCTGGTGGTCCGGTGGTGTTATGCAGGACAGGACAGGTCCTGCAGCTCTCCTGTCCTCCCGCGCGATGCTGTGTGGAGCGTTGCCATGGTAACGCGCGGCAACGCTCCACACAGCTCGAGGGAGGACAGGAGAGCTGCTTCCTCGATCCCTCCCCCCTGCTTCCGGTCCTGCCGACACGGAAGCAGAGTAGGCGCCTGCCGTTTCGGGCAGGCAGGCGCCTACTCTGCAGTGATGGCAAACCTATGGCCGCGTGCCCACAGAGAGGGCCCGGCGTGCCACCTGTGGCACGCGTGCCATAGGTTCGCCATCACTGCTCTAGGGCTTAATAATCTATCTGACCTTCCATTATCCTTTTTTGGGGGGTTTGGTTTCTTAGGAGATTGTCTTTCTTCATTATATCTCCTGTACCTGTTATACCTGGGTTTAACCTCAACCCACTCCTCCCTTCTATTTCTTAAATTATTAGATCTAGAGTCTTCTCTGCCTGGAGTCTCAAAATTATGTCGTGGTGTTCTGCTCTGGGGTTTGTTCAAGTTTCCCTGATTCTTCCTATTTGTTTCATACTTTGGGTAGCTCCCCTTAGTAGACTTATCCCTTTTAAAATTCCTCACTCTTCCTTCTTTGTAGTCCTCCTTGCCTCTTTTATATTTTCTGATTTTTGTCTCTTTAATCTCCCTCTCTATTCTTTCCAGGCTATTCTTAGTTCTCTCTGATAATTCCTCAAAATCCTCTGTTCCCTATACATGGTTCCAAACTATGTTGTATGGCATGTATTTCCTCATCTATTTTAGTAATTTATTCTGTTCTGCATGCTATGAGTATACTCATGCATTCAAAAGAGAAGCGCTCCAGAGCCTCATCCCAGATTCTGGAGTACTTCTCATTCTCCTTCTCAAAAGTGGGGGTTTTAAAGAAGCGCAAGCCTCTTGGTGTAATTTTTTCAGCTAGATATCTCTCTATTGTGGCAATTTCCCACTTATATTTAGTTTCTTTGATGAGTAGTTTCTCTAGATTTCTAAATATTTCCTCAATGTCATTCCCCATTTTGTCTACTTTTTCCACTTTCTCTTCATCTTTATCAAATTTATATGATGATCTTTTTCTATAATCAAAAATAGACATGTTTATGCAGCCCCCTATTTACTATTACCAGACAAAAGAGTCAAAAGAAAAAACAATTATAAATAGGATAAAAGGGATAATGGAAGATCGGCATTCCCCAGGAGCCCAGGAATCAGATTTACCCCCATGATGGCATACCATTTGCAAAAGTAGACTACCCAAGGTATTGCAAGTGGGGTATGTCCAGTCTTTTGTAGTAGCCACTTAGTCACAAACAATGGCCAAAGTTAGCGTTCATATTTGTGTGAAAAAAGCAAAAAACTAATATTTGGCCGGTGTTTGTGACTAAGTGGCTACTAAAAATGACTGGACATACCCTGTTTGCAATACCTTGGGTTGTCTACTTTTGCAAATGGTATGCCATCATGGGGGTAATTCTTATTCCTGGGCTACCATACGGTCTCAAAAGGCAACATAACCAATCTGGCAAATTTCAATGTGAAAAAAATGAAATGCAAGCCTTATATTTGACTCTCTAACTTTCCAAAACAACATAAAACCTGTACATTGGGGGTACTGTTTTACTCAGGAGACTTCGCTGAACACAAATATTAGTGTTTCAAAATGGTAATTTGTATTACAACAATAATATCGTCAGTAAAAGTGTTGTTCGTGTGTGAAAAATGCAGAAATCTGCACTTTTACTAAAAATATCATTGTTGTAATACAAGTTACCATTTTGAAACACTAACACTAATATTTGTGCTAAGCGAAGTCTCCCGAGTAAAACAGTACCCCCCATGTACAGGTTTTATGGTGTCTTGGAAAGTTACAAGGTTAAATATAGTGCTTGCAATTCAAATTATATAATATATGTATATTTATATATATATATATATAAAATACCTTTAATTAATGTTTAACATGTTTAATATTTTTTTTACACTTCCCACCAGCAGGGGGACTGTCTGACACTCCAGACAGTCGCCCTGCTGGCAGATCCACAGCCAGCTATAGGGGGCCATGTGATCGCTCTTTGAGAGCGATCACATGGCCCCCGGGGGCCTCATTTTCTGTGGGAGGGCTGCCTGGGCTGTCAGGCAGCCCTCCAGAAGAGGATCGCGGCGGAGGTGAGTAAATTCTGGCTCCTGGGGGTGAAAGCCGTTGCGGCGGCATAGAACGCCGTAACAGCTTTAAAGCCCATTTAAATGGGGACGGCATAGAATGCCGTAACGGCGTTAACTCCTATTATGCTATCTCTTTCTTACTTTATTCCTCAGCAGCAAAGAGAAAAAAATAACTGAAAGAGAAACTATGAACAATATGAATAATATATAACAGATACACCAACTCTTCCTAGTAACAGGGCAGCCAATCAGCTTATAGGAATAGTCCATAAAATGCCTTGCTGTATCCTTCCACTTACTCTTTCTTTGCTGCTTCCTCAGACCAGCTAAGTATTTTTTCTCTCCTTGTATTTGGATTGATTCTATTTGTTAGGTCTATGTTTTTGGTTGATTGATTTATATTTATTTTTTGATTACTGTTTAATTTCGTTATTGTCTATTTCATCTGATTTGTATGTATTTATTTTCTGGCTGTGAGCTCTGCTCTCCCCCACTTGCTTGTAGCTGCCATCCCTGCCTGTGCCGAGCGCTTTGGCGCGCACAGATCGGGACCCGCGGCTACCGGGAGTGAGACTGTTTGTTTTCCCCCCTCGCGACCGCGTGCCGAACGCCCTCCCTCTCCTCGCACCCGGCAGTGCGAGGGAGTTCTGTGACCAGGTGTACTACATGCGCTCCCCGGCTGGAGGCTCTTGTCGGCACGGCTCCCTATACCTCTCACTCTGTTTTCGTTTTTCCCCTCAGGTATTGTCTATGGGTTAATCAACCCTTCATTTAGTATTCCCTTTAGTTTAGTGTTTGTTTGGGACTCCACAGCTTATTGTGTCCTGTGCTGTGCCCTTGGCTCCCTGGGCACATATCTCTGATTGGTGTATATAAACCCTTGGATTCTCCATCACCCTGAATATGCAGGCTACAGGAGAAGGGTCTGGCAGGCCCATTTACCCCACTATGGACACTAGGTTGCCTGCTTCTGGGGAGGCGGATCTGACTCCCTCTCAAGAGTTTCAGGCCCTCATAGATTCAACCATGCAGAGGGCCCTGTCCTCGGCAATGGCGACTGTATCTTCCTCCCTGTCCCATACACTACAGCAGGCATTTGTACAGCACATGGTGCCTCCCTTTGTGTTGACCCCCCCATCTGCGCAGAAGACTAAGGCGAGCCGCAAAGCTCGTGCCACGAATGGCACGTATCTCCCACAAGTATGACGCAGGTACCACCTGCCCTGACTGACGCACCTATGGCCGTCCAAGATGGCGCGTTACCGCGCAAAAGAGCTGCTGGCCGGGGAAAACCGTCCAGAAACTGGAAAAGGGCACGTGCCCATGATGAGGGTTCGGATTCCGACCTGAGTGGGGAGACTGGTTCGGACGTCTCTGACTATGCCTCCTATAAGGATGGGGACTCCGACGCTGCAAAGGGTTCCGACGCCTCTTCGTTACCTTCGAGTGGGGGGCAGGGTATCTGTGATCCGCAGGGTTACCTCCTGTTTGATCCAGATGACCTCCGCCATCCTCGCTCGGTGGAATGGGTCACGCCCGAGCACATAGCTAACTACCTGGCCTTGCGAATGCGCACTCCGCTGTCCAAGGAGGGGCGCAGCAAGTTACGGGCTGAATGCCCAAGGCCCTCAGTGCCAAATGCGGTGTGTAAAACGCCAGAGGTTGACCCTCAGATTTTCCAGTTCTTGCCAAAACGGGGGCTAGAGTTTTCACTCTATAACTGTCAAGACATGATATTAGACATCCTGGGGCCCGTTGCCAAACTCTATGAGTTACTTGAAGTGGCTAAGACAGGGGAGACCCCCCTCAATTTTGGTGAGGTGATTGGCTGGGTCCAACGGCTGATATGCCTTTTGGGCAACGCCAGGACAGCGATGTCGGCTGAACGCCGCAAGGCCATATTGCCTACATTGGTAAACCTAGCGGTCAAGGAGCTGGGAACTGCCGCTAAGGGCATGCTCTTCGGAGACTCCTTTGTTAAGGACCTGGGTTCCTTTGTGCGCACCTTCACCGCCCTGGACGAAGCCCAGTCCAACATGAAACGGGTCTTCGGGCCAAAGGTTTTCCACAGGGCCGGGAGGTTTAGGAGCCATCCGCCCGGCTGTGGAGTTCGAGGTCCCTCACGGACTCCCAGAGGTTCCTTTGCTGCCCCTCGGGCATACCAAGAATACAGGCCTGCTCCCTTCATCCCCTCACGCGGGAGACCGTGGCAGAATCGAGGCGGGCGTGGTCAACCCTCCTCTAACAGACGTCCAGCAACCACTTTTTTTCCTGTGTAAACGTGGGGAGCAGGCTGGCCTTATTTGTGGATATGTGGGGCTTAATTACCACAGATACGTGGGTAATGAATACGGTCCAGGGTTTCCGCCTGGACCTTTTGTCTCCCCCTTTCCAGATGCGAACACCCCAAGAACACTCCTTCTGTCAGTACCTACATTGGCTTCCTGTGAGATATAGAGCAGAGTAAGTGATGAGAACCGCACTCAGTCCCAACGGCCAAGGGTGCTCCAGAGCAGGACCAGCAATCCCAGTACAATAATCCAAGAAGAAAAAACGCACAGGCACTCCAACTTCAAGCCGCAGGCAGATTTATTATGACAGAATGCAACGCAACGTTTCGACCGGAAAGTTCTTTTTCAAGCTTGAAAAAGACCTTTCCGGTCGAAACGTTGCGTTGCATTCTGTCATAATAAATCTGCCTGCGGCTTGAAGTTGGAGTGCCTGTGAGTTTTTTCTTCCTGTGAGATATAGGGCTTAATTTAAAATTCTGGTTCTTGCTTTCAAATCTCTACATTTGATGCTGCTCCCACCCATCTATTCTCCCTAATACACAAGTATGTCCCGTCTAGCCCCTACATCTATCTTCTGTCTGTACTCCCACCTCTGATGCTCGCCTTCAACACTTCTCAAGGGCTGCACCATTCCTGTGGAACTCACTTCCCTCCTCCGTTAGATGCTCACCCAGTCTCCATTCCTTCAAAAAAATCATTGAA
Source organism: Pelobates fuscus (assembly GCF_036172605.1). Lineage (NCBI taxonomy): Eukaryota > Metazoa > Chordata > Amphibia > Anura > Pelobatidae > Pelobates > Pelobates fuscus. The sequence continues at coordinate 102,112,106 of NC_086322.1, forward strand.
AACCAACTTCTTCATAAAAGTGTATCAATTAAACTGTTAATAGCTCCCAACTGATTCCTCTCTTGCAACTGTCATTAGTCTAATACTATCCTTACCTTTTGTGTCACTTTACCCCTCTCCCTCTGGAATGTGAGCTCATTGAGCAGGGCCCTGTTCCTGTGTGTCAAACTTGGTCTGGTTACAACTACATGTTTGTTCGTCCACCCACTGTAAAGCGCTGCATAGTTTGTTGGCACTTTATAAACAATAACTTAATAATAATGTATATAGTTGAGGATTTGCACACTTTAGGCAAATCATTTACGAATAATGTAATTAGTAGGGGGCCTCGAGTATGGAGCCTTGGGGAACAACAGACGTGACTGGGAGAGAGAGGGAGTGAGTTGCTGTCAGAAATTGACACATATTGTGGTCGAGTCAATACACGATTGAAACCGGGTGAGCAGATAAGCAGATACCTGAGTTTTTAAGTTTTTGCAATAGAATGCCATGATCTGTGTCAAAGGCCTTGGCAATTTTAAGGAAAATAGCTCCATTTAGGTCTACATGTTCCATGCTAGTTTGAAAGTCAACTTTTAAGAGAGCAGTTGTAGTTGAGTGATTTGGATGAAAGCCTGATTTATCAGGGTTTAGATAGCTTGAATGTTGGTAATACTCAAATAGTTGTGTGTGAACGCACTTTTCCAATATTTTTGACAATACGGGGAGCAGTGATTTTCACAAATCTTATGGATAGGTACTACTTTTGCAGTCTACCAAAGTTTGGGTATGTATCCAGACACCAAGGATTCATTGATTAGTGTTGCGACAGGTCTAGCAATAGCCAGCAATCTGAGCTTCAGCAACATTGCTGAGATTTGATCAGGTCCAGACTAGTTTTTCATTTTTATATTATTAAGGTGTTTATTAATAACACTAACAGTCACAGGTCTAAAATTGAATGTCTCTATCGTGAGTCTTTGAAAATTTTGTGGGGCATGATCCGCATGTGTAATTTCTGAATGTGTGACATTTCTCAGCTTAGCAATCAGGGTGGTGGTACATCTGACAAAATAATTATTAAAAAGGCATTTGCTACATCTAGGGGATGTTGCAAGGTGTGGTTGACCATTTTGACAGCAGAGGGTTGGGAGTGGTGGATTGGGGGGGGAGGGGGGGGGAATCTGTGCCATTGAAGGGTTCATTTAGAATTTTAGATCATTTAGAAAGGATACAAGATTAAATTTCTTGAAAGACCTGGTGATTGTAACCTTGGGGGAGGATTTAGTGGTGTTTATTATGAACGCACAGCACACTAGGCAGTGTGAGAACACCAGCCTCCTGGATTCTATCAGGACAAGTGGAGAGAATCCAATTCAGTTAAAGGACCACTATAGGCACCCAGACCACTTCAACTCAATGAAGTAGTCTGGATGCAAGATCCACCTAGAGTTAACCCTGCAGCTGTAAACATAGCAGTTTCAGAGAAACTGCTATGTTTCACTGAGGGTTAATCCAGCCTCTAGTGGCTGTCTAATTGACAGCCGCTAGAGGCGCTTCCGCACTTCTCACTGTGACTTTTACAGTGAGAAGATGCCAACAATCCGTTTTCCTGGCACTGCAGGTCCCCTCTCCCATCCCCGGAAAACCCCTTCAGTCACTTACCAAAGGCAGCGACGATGGCCCTCGTCACTGCTTCTTCCTCTGCCGCCGCTCCTCCCCTTCAGCCGGCGGGAGAGACTGATCCCGCCCGTCAGCTGGGGAGACCTAATGCCGCGCATGCGAATTAGACCTCTCCATAAGAAAGCAATGCAAATGCTTTCCTATGGGGATTTTAGCGACGCTGGAGGTCCTCACACAGCCTGAGGACGTCCAGCGACGCTATAGCACAGATAATCTGTGCTATGATCCCGGATGTGCCCTCTAGTGGCTGTCTAATAGACAGCCACTAGGGGAGGACTTAACCCTGCAAAGTAATACCCAAAGTAATTACCAAAGTAATTTTTGCAGTTTATGAAAACTGCAATAATTACAGTTGCAGGGTTAAGGGTAGTGGGAGTTGGCACCCTGACCACTCCAATGGGCAGAAGTGGTCTTGAAGCCTGGAGTGTCCCTTTAATATCCATGTATTGCAATGGCAAAGTCACGTATTTTTGTTATTAACCATGAATCTGAGAGCACAAAGGTTTTGGGTTTTTAATAGGAACACCAAGCTCGTAGTACCTTTCAATTTAGGGAGTAAGCTGCAGGTGTTGCAGTGATCAAATGAGAGTCCTTTTTTACGTCAATTTTAGGAGTATTTGCGAAATATACAAGTATTAAATCTGCATCATCAATCCATCTGAGGAGGCAGTCTTCTGGTTATTCTCGTGACAGTATTTGCTAGATAGCGTAACCACTAGTGTGATCTTTACTGGTTAAGCTGCTTAAAGTGTCCCCTTAGGTAACGTAACAGTATTTAAACATTCTAGCACCATAATTACTTCAGGTTAATTCAGTGGTTATGGTGCCCAGACTTCCCTGGTGCCTTCTTACCATTTTACACAGTAGCTAGGCTTAACTCTGGTTTTCAAATGCGGATAGACTGAGGGCACTGTCTGTCCTTCATAGTGAGTAATGTATGATAGGTTGAGACGTAGACCGTCAGCCGACGAATCAGCGAGTAATACAGGACAGGGGGCAAGACCAGCGCCTGTTAGGCCGAACGTGAGTGTTAACCTGTTTGAAAATGGTCTAAAACGTGAATGTAAGACGCAGAGGGACACAAAGTGGTTGTGGTGTCCAGAGGGTTCAATTAAGGATTACACTGACAGAGAAAACCAACAGCTGGAAGTTACCCTGCAAGAAACATTGGTTAATCTAATACTCATTCACCAGCAATCACAAAACCACAATAAATGTGAGCTGAGATGTAGTTGTGGTGCGTTAGATGTGGTGCAGTATAGTCAAGGAGTCCATGTTACACTTTATCAAACCAACCAATCCTATTCTGTACTTACTGTAAAATGTTCACTTACCGTACGGTAATGGGTCCCCCCTGGCTGTGCTTGGCCCAGGATCCCAGTGGTCAGGAATGGCGCACCGTGTCCACACCCCGCTCCGCCGTCACTGTGTGTGACTGTGTGTGACTATGGCCGCGGGCTCCGCTGGGACACGTGACGCAGGCGCTGCGCGTGCTGCTGCCGTTGGGGGGCGGAGCATGGCGGAGGCAGTCCGTACTGCGGGGGAGGGGCCGCCATATTCCGCCAGCCTCGCAGACCCGGGACATGTCAGCACCAGCCAGGTAACCAGAGCTCGGGGGGGATACCACCTCACAGGCACTGTCATGGCGGCCTGGCCGCAAACACGGCGAACCTGCCATTTAAAGGGACAGGCTGTGTCTGAGTGGGAAACAGGGTAAGAGTGACCTCACACACTGTGTTCATCCCAGTATATACAGGTAATATACAGTATATACAGGTAAAATAAATAATATCAACCCTGGAACAGCACTGCATTGTGGGATTAATAACCAACCCTGGAACAGCGCTGCATTGTGGGATTAATAGTCAACCCTGGAACAGCACTGCATTGTGGGATTATTAGTCAACCCTGGAACAGCACTGCATTGTGGGATTAATAACCAACCCTGGAACAGCACAGCATTGTGGGATTAATAACCAACCCTGGAACAGTGCTGCATTGTGGGATTAATAACCAACCCTGGAACAGCACTGCATTGTGGGATTATTAGTCAACCCTGGAACAGCACTGCATTGTGGGATTAATAACCAACCCTGGAACAGCACTGCATTGTGGGATTAATAACCAACCCTGGAACAGCGCTGCATTGTGGGATTATTAGTCAATCCTGGAACAGCGCTGCATTGTGGGATTATTAGTCAATCCTGGAACAGCGCTGCATTGTGGCATTAATAACCAACCCTGGAACAGCGCTGCATTGTGGGATTAATAGTCAACTCTGGAACAGCACTGCATTGTGGGATTAATAGTCAACCCTGGGAGTCTGCATTCACAGAGCAGCTATACTGCAGCATGTGCTGGGCACTGGATGGCACTGACTGTACCTACATGGGCCAGTCTGCAGAGACACAGTGTGTATCACCTTAGGGTGCACTGAGATTGCAAGAGGAGCTAGACATATAGCTGGGTAGAATTCAGAATCACAAATCAAAATGAACACGATGAGCCATTGCGTGCCCATTTCATTTGACTCTGGTACAGCTTGACTCAGAGTTTAGGAATTCAGCCGATCACCAATTAGCCTAAATTCAGAAGAATTGCTGTTTTGGACAGAAACTAAACTCCAAGCCTAGTAATTATTTACTGAACTGTGGATTTTAAAAATTTAATTGTAGAGAGGCGGAGCCTAACAGCGGAGAGAAGCAGACGCACATCTTAGGAGCTCTGAACCAAACGAAACAAAATTAACACAAAGCCGACAGAAAATACCCCCAACACCCGTTAACCGACAGCGGAACACCCCCCAGCCCAGATGGGACGAAAGCACAAGAAGCAGATGCCGGATAAACCGGCCCCAGGGCTCACGATAGGGGAAATGTGGCGGCAGGCGTGCGGCCCGAGCGGATCCAATATGGCGGCGCTCCACGGAGGCTGCTCAGACTTTTCAGATGATTACTCCGAGGGAGCTGGAGATGAATACCTCCCAACCCCAGACCCAAAGCCGAAGGCAAAACCCAGCGGACCAAGGAAGGACCCAGACGCCGAACTGGTGACCACTGGGGTGTTAAAATCCCTGCTCGCAGACCTCCAAAAAAACATCCTCGCCGATGTCACTGCGTTAAGGGGAGAGCTGCAGGGCCTGACAGGTCGCATTACAGCACTGGAGGCCTCTTCCCAAGAACAACAGAGTACCATCGCCTCACTGCGAAGCGACATACAGGACCTACGCGAACAAAATATACTATATGAAAGGCGCTTCGCAACCCAAGAAGAATCAAGACGGAGACTTAATATCAAGGTCAGAGGACTCCCAGAGGGGTTGCCGGAGACGGACCTACCACACATGGTCAAGCGCCTGCTTACCACCATTTTACCCACAGACCAAGCTAACGCCATAACACCCACAGAGCTCTTTCGAATTCCAAAACCGGCTGGGGCTCCAGAAATGGCCACAAGGGACACCATACTATCCTTTAAAAACGGGACTGACAAATCGAAGGTCCTCACGGCCGTCCGAGGCAAGGCCCCCATACAATTTGAAAATACCACACTAACCTTTTTTGCCGACCTGTCCAGTGGAACTCTGGCGTGGCGCAGGTCTCTTCGGCCTCTCACCTCCACACTCCAGCGCAACAACGTACCTTATCGCTGGCGACCCTCACACACGCTCCTGATACAACAGGGTCAAACGTCGCACCAAATCCACAGCATGCAGGAGGCAGCGGCCCTTCTACGAACCCTGGGTCTACCACAAGACTTACCCCCCCAAACAGGACCCGGTGCCCCTACCACCCCGAGCCACAATTGGGATCCAGCAAACATCGCTCCTTTCAGACCACGGAGCACCACACCGGTTACATATGCCTCAGTTACCACATAGATGGAGCCGAAGGGTGCACCCTCCAAGCTCCACAATACCACGACCGACAACCAGACACAGGCTATGGAACAAGCCTGGGGAGGGGGGAGAACCTCTTCCGACAAGCGACAGGGACCACCGAAAAGGACAACACAAATATGTTAAACTGAAGCCTAGCCAGGGCACCGGTTAACTTTCATTAACTTTCTCTAACTTTCTCACTCGGGGATGCGGCTGTAGGCCGCAGCAAACCGCTAAACAGGACCTCTAAATCAAGACGGCCGACCATCTTGACATGACAGCGTGAAAGCAAGTTCGTTCTGTTGAAATTTCACATTGTAGACTAATTTTTACCATAAGTAATAGCCTTTTGAACTGTTAATATATGTCTTAGCTCAAGTTATATTGCCTACTATATAGCTACATAATCAACTATGCCTGTTACAAGCTCCAGGTTAGAATTGATGTACTAGAAATACCTGTCCAAGCCAGTTTACATTTTGTACCCACTTTGGGTGATAACGCCTTTATTACATGTATATTGAGGCCATGCCGCTCAGTAGCATTAGTCGCTACATATCTAAAGCCGGCTAACCACAAGAGTACCATAGCTATAGACATCACCCTGCTCATACTTACTATGTTTTTTCCATTTTTAACGCAACAGAGTATATCCTATGTAAGGGCGACGTATAATAATCTTTAATATACAAATTATTACTTTTTGCTCTGAAGACATGCTGGAGGCCGTCTGTGACACACCATGCCCTTGTGGCGATTGCCATATGCGCCCCCGCTTAAAGTGGCATCTATTTTGTTATGGTCTCTACTTGTAATGCACTTAAATCTTACGTCCATACCACTCACGATCCCCACATAAGATAATGAGCGCAGTTTGGCGTACACGCCTCTACTATAGAGTCTAGGGTTACACTTTGACTCAATGCCACCGCTGCGACAGAGTGAGAGGGCTCATGCCTAGCACTTACCCCTCTTACCTGCGAGATGGCGACATGTTCCATTCTTTTAACCTGTTGCGCTCCTAGATAGCCTGACATGTATACTGGAACCGCACTATGGTACTAGCTAGCCCTACCTACACCCAGGCCCAACTAGTGAAGTTTTATACACGTTTAGCCTAACAGGAGGTACTCAAAAATTGATGTCAACCATATCCTAAAACAAAAGCTTAATGTTTTCACATGTACATGTTATATAAAAAATGTGCACTGCCAAAAAAAAAAAAAAAACTTAAGCTACATTGTGTAAATCTCGCCTTTGCGTTAACTAACATAATTCATTTTTTTTTTGCATGTTTACGCTCCAAGCCTTAAAGACAACTCACTAAGTCTACCTATTCTGTAAACGTACTATTTGTCTCTCTAACATGTACACATAGTGTTCTTGGTTTTTTTTGTTTGTTTGTTCTTTTTTTTTTTTTTTTTAAACTACTGCGAACCGTACTACTAGATTTTGCTTTATCAAAGCTTAATATGTATAGCCTCCCTAGTTAGTACCCACTTAAACTAACCCTAGCAACGGTTAACTCTTGTTATATTAACTCCTTAAAATTGTGCATGTCAGACAGGAAAACTCACATGTTAATTTAAATGTCAATCTACTGTCTACGTTTTCTCTCAACAAAACCTAAAAACTGTGCCGTTTATTCATATGCCATGTTTTGATTATTGTCTGTTACCGCTTACGTCTGCTATTGTGGCTGAGTAAGTCTATTGTTATACCTTGCACAACAGAAAATAAAGAATTAAAAAAAAAAAAAAAATAGTCAACCCTGGAACAGCGCTGCATTGTGGGATTAATAACCAACCCTGGAACAGCACTGCATTGTGGGATTAATAACCAACCCTGGAACAGCGCTGCATTGTGGGATTATTAGTCAATCCTGGAACAGCGCTGCATTGTGGGATTAATAACCAACCCTGGAACAGCGCTGCATTGTGGGATTATTAGTCAATCCTGGAACAGCACCGCATTGTGGGATTAATAGTCAACCCTGGAACAGCGCTGCATTGTGGGATTAATAACCAACCCTGGAACAGCACTGTATTGTGGGATTAATAGTCAACCCTGGAACAGCACTGCATTGTGGGATTAATAGTCAACCCTGGAACAGCACTGCATTGTGGGATTAATAGTCAACCCTGGAACAGCACTGCATTGTGGGATTAATAGTCAACCCTGGAACAGCACTGCATTGTGGGATTATTAGTCAACCCTCCCTGGAACAGCACTGCATTATGGTATTAATAGTCAACCCTGGAACAGCGCTGCATTGTGGGATTAATAACCAACCCTGGAACAGCGCTGCATTGTGGGATTAATAGTCAACCCTGGAACAGCGCTGCATTGTGGGATTAATAACCAACCCTGGAACAGCACTGCATTGTGGGATTAAATCAACCATGGAACAGCACTGCATTGTGGGATTATTAGTCAACCCTCCCTGGAACAGCACTGCATTGTGGGATTAATAGTCAACCCTGGAACAGCGCTGCATTGTGGGATTAATAACCAACCCTGGAACAGCACTGCATTGTGGGATTAATAGTCAACCCTGGAACAGCACTGCATTGTGGGATTATTAGTCAACCCTGGAACAGCACTGCATTGTGGGATTATTAGTCAACCCTGGAACAGCACTGCATTGTGGGATTATTAGTCAACCCTGGAACAGCACTGCATTGTGGGATTAATAGTCAACCCTGGAACAGCACTGCATTGTGGGATTATTAGTCAACCCTCCCTGGAACAGCACTGCATTGTGGGATTAATAGTCAACCCTGGAACAGCACTGCATTGTGGGATTATTAGTCAATCCTGGAACAGCACTGCATTGTGGGATTAATAACCAACCCTGGAACAGCACTGCATTGTGGGATTAATAGTCAACCCTGGAACAGCACTGCATTGTGGGAATAATAGTCAACCCTGGAACAGCACTGCATTGTGGGATTATTAGTCAATCCTGGAACAGCACTGCATTGTTGGATTAATAGTGAATACTGGAACACCACTGCATTGTGGGATTAATAGTCAACCCTGGAACACCACTGCATTGTGGGATTATTAGTCAACCCTGGAACATCACTGCATTGTGGGATTATTAGTCAACCCTGGAACAGCACTGCATTGTGGGATTATTAGTCAACCCTGGAACAGCACTGCATTGTGGGGTTAATAGTCAACCCTGGAACAGCAATGCATTGTGGGGTTAATAGTCAATCCTGGAACAGCACTGCATTGTTGGATTATTAGTCAACCCTGGAACAGCACTGCATTGTGGGAGTAATAGTCAAAACTCGAGCAGCACTGCATTGTGGTTTTTATAGTCAATCCTGGAACAGCACTGCATTGTGGGATTATTAGTCAATCCTGGAACAGCACTGCATTGTGGGAGTAATAGTCAATCCTGGAACAGCACTGCATTGTTGGATTATTAGTCAACCCTGGAACAGCACTGCATTGTGGGATTATTAGTCAACCCTGGAACAGCACTGCATTGTGGGATTAATAGTCAACCCTGGAACAGCACTGCATTGTGGGATTATTAGTCAACCCTCCCTGGAACAGCACTGCATTGTGGGATTAATAGTCAACCCTGGAACAGCGCTGCATTGTGGGATTAATAACCAACCCTGGAACAGCACTTCATTGTGGGATTAATAGTCAACCCTGGAACAGCACTGCATTGTGGGATTATTAGTCAACCCTGGAACAGCACTGCATTGTGGGATTAATAGTCAACCCTGGAACAGCACTGCATTGTGGGATTATTAGTCAACCCTGGAACAGCACTGCATTGTGGGATTAATAGTCAACCCTGGAACAGCACTGCATTGTGGGATTAATAGTCAACCCTGGAACAGCACTGCATTGTTGGATTAATAGTCAACCCTGGAACAGCACTGCATTGTGGGATTAATAGTCAACCCTGGAACAGCACTGCATTGTGGGATTATTAGTCAATCCTGGAACAGCACTGCATTGTGGGATTAATAACCAACCCTGGAACAGCACTGCATTGTGGGATTAATAGTCAACCCTGGAACAGCACTGCATTGTGGGAATAATAGTCAACCCTGGAACAGCACTGCATTGTGGGATTATTAGTCAATCCTGAAACAGCACTGCATTGTTGGATTAATAGTGAATACTGGAACACCACTGCATTGTGGGATTAATAGTAAACCCTGGAACACCACTGCATTGTGGGATTATTAGTCAACCCTGGAACAGCACTGCATTGTGGGATTATTAGTCAACCCTGGAACAGCACTGCATTGTGGGATTATTAGTCAACCCTGGAACAGCACTGCATTGTGGGGTTAATAGTCAACCCTGGAACAGCAATGCATTGTGGGGTTAATAGTCAATCCTGGAACAGCACTGCATTGTGGGATTAATACTCAATCCTGGAACAGCACTGCATTGTGGGATTAATAGTCAACCCTGGAACAGCACTGCATTGTGGGATTAATAGTCAATCCTCCAACAGCACTGCATTGTGGGAGTAATAGTCAAAACTCGAGCAGCACTGCATTGTGGTTTTTATAGTCAATCCTGGAACAGCACTGCATTGTGGGATTATTAGTCAATCCTGGAACAGCACTGCATTGTTGGATTAATAGTGAATACTGGAACACCACTGCATTGTGGGATTAATAGTCAACCCTGGAACACCACTGCATTGTGGGATTATTAGTCAACCCTGGAACAGCACTGCATTATGGGATTATTAGTCAACCCTGGAACAGCACTGCATTGTGGGATTATTAGTCAACCCTGGAACAGCACTGCATTGTGGGGTTAATAGTCAACCCTGGAACAGCAATGCATTGTGGGGTTAATAGTCAATCCTGGAACAGCACTGCATTGTGGGATTAATACTCAATCCTGGAACAGCACTGCATTGTGGGATTAATACTCAATCCTGGAACACCACTGCATTGTGGGATTAATAGTCAACCCTGGAACAGCACTGCATTGTGGGATTAATAGTCAATCCTCCAACAGCACTGCATTGTGGGAGTAATAGTCAAAACTCGAGCAGCACTGCATTGTGGTTTTTATAGTCAATCCTGGAACAGCACTGCATTGTGGGATTATTAGTCAATCCTGGAACAGCACTGCATTGTTGGATTAATAGTGAATACTGGAACACCACTGCATTGTGGGATTAATAGTCAACCCTGGAACACCACTGCATTGTGGGATTATTAGTCAACCCTGGAACAGCACTGCATTGTGGGATTATTAGTCAACCCTGGAACAGCACTGCATTGTGGGATTATTAGTCAACCCTGGAACAGCACTGCATTGTGGGGTTAATAGTCAACCCTGGAACAGCAATGCATTGTGGGGTTAATAGTCAATCCTGGAACAGCACTGCATTGTGGGATTAATACTCAATCCTGGAACAGCACTGCATTGTGGGATTAATACTCAATCCTGGAACAGCACTGCATTGTGGGATTAATACTCAATCCTGGAACAGCACTGCATTGTGGGATTAATAGTCAACCCTGGAACAGCACTGCATTGTGGGATTAATAGTCAATCCTCCAACAGCACTGCATTGTGGGAGTAATAGTCAAAACTCGAGCAGCACTGCATTGTGGTTTTTATAGTCAATCCTGGAACAGCACTGCATTGTGGGAGTAATAGTCAATCCTGGAACAGCACTGCATTGTTGGATTAGGTCAATCTTCTCCCATACTTTATAGCAGGATGCCAAAAACGTAGATCCCCAGATGTTTTAAAACTACAGCTCCCATGACGCTTTGTAATTCTAAAGGCATGCAATGCATCATGGAAGTTGTATTTCAACATCTGGAGAGCTACCTTTTGGAAACCCCTGCTTTAGAGTCTGCAATAATGCATAGTGCTTGTGGCTTTACCTTTACAGAGATACTATAGGCACCAAAACTGCATAAACGGCAGGTCTGTGATTTGGACCAATTGCTGGCACGGCGTGCATTATTTCAATCAGATGATCTTTAAGCGTCCATGTGACTCGCGCATTGTGTTCCCACTAAAGTTCACTAGCATCTCAATGCTTTCCTGTGTAAAAGCATTGTAATTACTGAGATCATCAAGACTGATGGCTAGAACAATAGGGTTAGGAAAATAGTGGGTTTTATTTGGAGTAACCCTGTAAGAAAATTTAGTTTTTCCAAAACTAAAATAGCATTTGCATATGGGAAATGACTGGACCAAGTCACCTGTAGTGAATTCTAGCTGACATCCCAACTAGTGAAGGAATCTCAAGTGGGCCATTTTAGAATAGACCAAGCCTTACAGGGTTACTTACTTAAAGGGAAACTATAGTGCCAGGAAAACAAACTCCTTCCTCCTCTGTCAAGGCCCCCCCCTCCCCCCTCCCATGATGCAGAAGGGATAATAACCCCTTCTGTCACTTATCTGGGCCCAATGCCGTGTGCAGGCTCCGCTCCGCCAACGCTCCTCCTCTGCCGACGTTAGCCAGCAGGGGAGACCTAAGGCACACGTCCTCGCATTAGGATTTCCCCATAGGAACGCATTATTTAATACTTCCCTATGGGGATTCCAGTGACACTGGAAGTCCTCATGCATAGCGGCGACCAAAAGTCGCTTTGGAGCCTGGTAAACAGCCACTAGAGGAGGAGTTAACCCTAGCAGGTAATTATTGCAGTTTATGAAAACTGCAATAATTACCACTCTAGGGTTAAGGGGGGTGGGACATTGTACCCAGACCACTTCAGTGAGCAGAAATGGTCTGGGTGCCTACAGTATCCCTTTAAAAGAACTTTCCAACTTTAAAAGAAATAGATATATTTATTTTTTAAGCTGTGTCACCCCTGTATTAAGATGGTCTCCTTACTGCAGCCCCCTCCCCCAAACTGAGATCATAGTGATCGATGATTTCCGTTCCAATCCAAAGCCGCTTCTAATAAAGAAACATTGAAGACCTATGGCTCATGCACAGCAATTGCTGTGCAAATGCAGTGAAGCAAATGCTTGCTCTTTGAATAAGTGTTTAAAGTCAGTAAGGTAGGAAACCCTATTGAGTGTGTAGGTGCAATTAAGCACTGTTTAAAAAGTGGCGATTTCTGTAGAATTTGGCACTTGTATAAAATAAGAGCGCTTCGCCAACCTGACGTGGTCTCTTTATTTTGAATTGTCAGTAATCCAAAATTAATTCCATAGTTTCGGCCAAAAAGAATGAACTGAAACATAACTTTCTGGAGAAGTTTCCAATTTGGTTATTTTGGCCTAAAATTTTCATTTCAATTCAAACACAGCACATACAGCGTTATCGGCACTTGTATGCTGGGGTTAGTTGCACACCAGCACACATGACTTTGGCAAACCTCATTTCCAAGTTGCCTAATGTCAGTTTTGTGCATATTTTAGATCTGCCGTCAGGACGCACTGTACACTGTCGACAAGCATGGTAAGAGTGCCTGCAAGGGATAGTTTGCTCTGCTCGCCTCCCTCTGTTGTTTGGATAATTTATTTACGTTAAATAGTAATGCACCTATGCCCATCCACAGGGCCAGCCTTCCGGGTGTGTGGACAAGGTGCCTTGGCAATAGGCAGCCAACACAGCTCTCAACCTCCTCTAAAGAGAAGGAGACATGTAGCAGGGACACAGACTGGGACCGCACGGATGGTCACCTCAGGAAGCTCTAGAGCTATTACTGCTATACCCCCACCCCCCATGACAAGAGCAATGCAATTTCTAATTAATATATTACGAGACTGCTAATATTTTATTAAAAGTGATTCCTTGGTGATGCAGCACACATCATACGTTTCCTATGAGGTTTGGCTCCGCAGGAAAGTGGGTGGCTGTTCAGTAGTGGCTGCTTTAAAATGCAGCTTTGAGCCTCAGCCACTCCTCCAGTCTGTGATGGGTTGTATGTGTGACATCAGCCACAACTTCAGTCTGTGATTGGTTGACTGTGTGACCTCTGCCACTCTGTTGTTTTGCACCAGCATCACTTTGCCTGTGGAGGGCACAGATCTGGTGTTTTTGTTTTGTGGTGAACCCAAATCTGCCACCTTTGAGGTGTCAGGACCACTTGCTGCTAGCCTGCCAATCAGATAGAGGCCTTCCAAGATGTGAGTACTCTCTTTTTTAAACACTAAAAGGATGAGCTGTTACATTGCCCCTGATCACCAATTAGCATTCACTTACCTTCTATGTCATAAACCCCATCTAAACTTTCAGTTAATTGATACACACTTACCTACCTTATAAAACACGAAAATAGAAAGGAAGAATATTGGTAAAGGTGCTCAAATCACCAAGTGTGAATCACTCCAAATCACACAGAAAATGTATAATAAAATAGCATAAATAATTTAGTGAGAGCAAACTCTATACACCAGATTTAAAATGGATGAGATGTGTAAAACAGGCAATATTACCATTTATCTTGAATGTCCTAAAAATATAAAACAAGGAACATAGTATAGCCTGTATGTAATAAACAAAATGAAAATAAATATAAAATTGCCCACTCACGTGGTGCTGAGCCGTAAGCAGTGGCTCAGACTACAAGCGCCTTTTGAAATGATTCTGGAGACCCAAATGCTGGAAAAGCAGGTTTGGTAAATCACTGTATAAATTCCCTTGTCTCATTTGATGAAAGCCAAGTCAGGAAATACAGGAACAAACTTTATTGGCATAACAAAGCATAAAATGGAATCTCCCAAACGTCTGCACTGACGCGTTTCGACCGCTATGGTCTTTATCAAAGTGCTGTAATATCAAACAAACTTTCTGTTTAACCCCTTATGACCGGAGGGCGTACTATTACGTCCTTTTAAAAGCGACTCTAAACGCCGCAGGGCGTAATAGTACGCCCTACGGTTTTTAGTAACTTACCCGGTCGCCGGCGGTCCCACACCGGCGATTGCGGTTGGGGGGACTCCCAGGGAGCCCCCCCGCGGCAGATCTTCCTCCTCCGGTCCCTCCCGGTCATGTGAGAGTGAGGTCCTTGCGAGGACCTCACAATCACATGGCCGGGATAGCTGGCTGCAGCAATGCCAGCAGGGGGACTAACTGTAAGACAGTTGGTCCCCCTGCTGGCTGGAAATAAAATTTAAATAAGTTAAACAAGTGTAAAAAAATAAATAAATACTTAGATCATATATATATATATATATATATTATATATATATGATCTAAGTATATATATATACACATATACACACACACACATACACCGTCTAGGTGTATTTTAATATTAATATGTATATAATTATATATATATATATTGATATCAAATTACACGTAGACTGATACTGATTAAATATATATATATATAATTATTGTTATATATATATTTATAAATAATATAAAAAAAATATGTAAATACGTAAAAAAAAATTAAAAATAAAATATTAAAAAAATATATAGATGTGTTTTATTTCGTTCTAACTGTATTGTGATATTATATATTTATATCAATATACACGTAGAATGAAATAATATATATACCGTGTTTCTCCGAAAATAAGACCGGGTCTTATATTAATTTTAGTCACAAAAAACACACTAGGGCTTATTTTCAGGGTAGGGGTTATTTATTTACGGTACCGGTATGTACATTGAACCCCCTCTTTAATTAATCCACCCCCCTTTAATTAATCCACCCCCCCTTTAATTAATCCACCCCCCTTTAATAAATCCACCCCCTCTAATTAATCCACCCCCCCTCTAATTAATCCACCCCCCTCTAATTAATCCACCCCTCCTTTAATAAATCCACCCCCTTTAATTAATCCACCCCCTTTAATAAATCCACCCCCTCTAATTAATCCACCCCTCCTTTAATAAATCCACCCCCTCTAATTAATCCACCCCCGTTTAATAAATCCACCCCCTCTAATGAATCCACCCCCCTCTAATTAATCCACCCCCTCTAATTAATCCACCCCTCCTTTAATAAATCCACCCCCTCTAATTAATCCACCACCTTTAATAAATCCACCCCCTCTAATTAATCCACCCCCTCTAATTAATCCACCACCTCTTTAATTAATCCACCCCCTCTTTAATTAATCCACCCCCTCTAATTAATCCACCCCCTCTAATCCACCCCCCCTTTAATTAATCCACCCCCTTTAATTAATTCACCCCCCCTTTAATTAATTCATCCCCCCCCCTTAATTAATTAAGTCCCAGAGGGGGCGGAGCCTAGCCGCCAAGCTGGATAGACGCACCGAGACACAGCTCCGGCTCACAAACCACGAAAAACGGGGTATTTACCCCAAAAATCAATAGAAACACCAGCGAGAAGGCAGGCACATAACCAGGGAAACCCGGGGACATCCACAGACACCCGACTCACGCATTACGACGCCCGGGAACCCGAGCAAGCAGATGGGGCCTACTCACGGTCGAGCCGAGGAGAGACGGCCGCTCTCTATTACGGCGAGACCTGGGACAGACACCTCAGCGAACCCCCTGCATATCCCCCCCCCCCCTATGGACCGGTGGGGGTTATCCCGGTCCACACTGGACATCTGGGGCACCCGACCACACTGTCCCCGGCGATCCAACTCCACGTGGCTCAGGCAAAATGGCGACTGGTAGCATCACACTCACCCAGCACAGGTTGCAGGAACCACTGGAACTACCGGACCTCTCCCAGTGCCTAGATGCCATCTTCGCCAGGTTCTGGGACAAGCTGAGGAACCGGCAACTGAGGTCCCGTCCCGAACCAACCGCATCACAGCCAGTCAGGGAGCAGAGACGCAGGCCACGGGAGGCGAAGGGGAGGCCCTCGGGCGCACGTCCGCCGTACCAGCCACTTCACCCACACCCTGGCCCACCCGGGCGGCAGACCGCAGGGACGAGAGCCCAGAGGCATCACCCACACGGGCGGAGGACCAAGCTTCCCAAGCGTCGAGCAGCCCTCAAACCCTCCGTCCCTCCCGCAAGTGGAGATTACTCGAACCCAAGGGGCAACCGAGTAAGTGGCCGAGAGATGCCGGACTGCACACAAGCCCGGGGCTGGAGGGACATCCTCCCTCGCACCTGCAACGTGGCAACCTGCAGAATCCCACAGGCGAACCCAAGCTGCCTCCTGAGAGAAGGCGTCGGATGATAGCAACGTTAACCGACACACTCTGACAGTGCCGAGAACCGGGCATTACACAGCACCGACTTTGCCAAGCCACTCACCAAACACATGGACTGTACCGGGCAGAGAGACACTTGAACGAACCCCAGACACGAGTGAATATCTATTATGTGACTCATCTAAGGCTAACTAACTTCTAGATAACATATTGTATTTTAAACATGTCAGCTAGTCTCTCCCCAGATTGTCTACCTTGCTTTAACCGCATGCTAATCACTTACTTCACCTCTCATGCACTGTCATAAGCATATTGCTAGCTATTTCAATGCTGATTATGCCTTTATTTACTAATTAGCAACTGCGTGAATTTTGAGGTGTAATCTACAGTTACTACTGTGTGCACAGCTTGTTAGAGACTTTCTATTTCCTGGGGTGGTCATTCCAGCTCAGCCTTGTTCAATTCGTAGCCTGTAATCTTTGACCATACATCGTTATTGTGTTAGCGTGCTCCTACTGTTTGACCTAAACCTATGCGTCAGGGAATTATTGAACCTGCTTCTTTATTCTATACAAAGCTTACACTCTTAACCCCTTAAGGACACATGACATGTGAGACATGTCATAATTCCCTTTTATTCCAGAAGTTTGGTCCTTAAGGGGTTAAAAAGAGTGTATTATTTGCATGTAACCTTATCCTGTTCCTATTATACTAAAAAATGTGCACTGTCTAGAAATTACCCTACTTGTTATATATGCCAAGAAGCTCAAGGAATGCCGTTGGGGTACCTAGAGCCAGTTGTAATCACTATATGCACTGCAAAAATAAAAAATTCAAAAAAAAAAAAGTCCCAGACATAAAATACCGGTATCTACTCACAGTTCAAAGAGTCCGACCACTGGGTGCCTCACCGCCCGGAATGGATCCTTCCGCTGAAGATCCGTGAAGGCAGACTGACGGCGCTGCGCACGTCATCATAACGCTGCGCACGTCGTCATCACGCTGCGCGATACCGCGGCCCGCAACGCTCCTCCCCCTCCTCCTCATAGAAGAAGGAAGTCCCGCCGGGCCGCAAAGGTAAAATGCAGAGGTCTTATTTTCAGGGTAGGGCTTATATTGCAGCCCACCCCGAAAATTCAGCTAGGGCTTATTTTCGGGGTAGGTCTTATTTTCGGGGAAACACGGTATCTATATACATAAATATATACGTATATATCACTATATATATACCTATATATAAATAAAAATATTTTACAAAATATATATATAGGGGGCGGAGCTTGACTCCAAGCGGACCAGACATACCTGCCAGGAGCTCCTGCGTCTGGGGCCAAGATTCCGGGTGTACTGCCCGACCACTTGGTGACACTGGCTGCAAACAGCAATCAACCTGACCGGAGGACACCACTGGACCCGGGGATACCCGACTCGAGGTTCCCCAAGCTTGTGCTGTCCAAATCGAGGCTTGCGGCCTAAACCAGTGGGAGCCGTGGAGAGACGGCCGCTCTCCCGGTTCTCTGGCTAGCGGAGGGACGCTCACACATCGCCAGCCCCCCCCCCCCCTTTGGACCGGTGGGGGATATCCCGGTCTCTACTGGACACAACGACCAGGAAGAAGGGCAGACAAATCAGCCACAAGCCACACTGGGGTAATTAGCACACGAGGTACTCCCAAGATGGCCGCCCAGTGTGAGCACAAAGAGCGGTACACCCGCACCCAGCAAACCGGGCACCCCTTGGTGATATTTGACCACCTATGTGCAGGCTTTAGGGAACTCCTGCAGAGCAGAGGAGCGACTTACCGCCAAGCGGAGAGAATGGTGGCCGAGTGTGTTCGGCCTGCAGCACGACGAAGCTATTACAAGCGAACACCACAAGCACCCAAAATGGCTGTCCGACACTGCAGATACCAGCGGGCCCAGAGAAGAAAAATGGCGGCAGGCACATTGAACGCACCCTTCCACGCACAACTTAAAACACCCGGTACAACAAAACAATTGCAGCAAACAAGAATCTCACCTGTCCCACAATCCGGCCTCCAGTGCAGCAATGCCCGACACTACACAAGAATTGAGGCTAAACAGGCAACAGTATGGCAACAAGTTCCACGAAGTACCGCCAGAGCCGACTCCCGCAGCAAAGCGTGCAAGCCATGGGGCGACAACGGAGATGGACTGAAACATCCACCTGCTCGCAACCCCCCATCCTTGGGCATTGGCTGAACTTCATAACAATTGGACTGCATCTGAGCTGCAGGTTTACCAGACCCAACAGCCTAGATATATTCTCTATTGTTAATGTTTTTTTGCAAACCGATTAGTTAGATTTATGTTTTAGTTCAGCCTTGTTCTCACTCTACTGGGCTGACATACCTTAATGCTATAACTAAGGTTTTCAATATGTGCACTCTCTTGCTTCACTTAAATAATATGTTCCCTTTTGTGGTAGCACGACTCTGGCCTATGTGACCCATTATGGACGCTCTCCTACCTTGCCGTTCAGAGGGTCTGGCTGACCCGGCTTTAATATGAAGTCACCGGCTACTGTTTAAATGCTACGCAGTCTGCTTAGTTATTGTTTCTTAAACTCTTATATTAAATGTGAATACTATGACCAGTGCAGCGTAACAGGAATAGTAGTTTCAGTGGTTAACATACAGGCTCCTTAAACTACTGCCTTATCCTCAGACAGACCATTACCAACCTATCGTGTCTCTCAATTTATAATGTTTAATAGTGCTTTCCACCTTTGTTACACGGAGGCTTCATAGTAGCTTAGACGTGTCTCTCTATTCAACCCAGATTGTCTCACAAGTCTGATAGCAACAACACTCAGTGAGTTGTCCTCGAACTTCATAACCTGTATTTAAAGTTGCTAACGTTTTTGACATGTTTGCCTTGCATGAATCTCTCATACTATAAAACCGTGCTGATAGCCTGTCTTCTCTAACTCCTTGAAATGCGCTATTGTTCTGATATTGCTCACCCAAATATTATTATAAAAACTGTGCAGACTAATCTACATGCTACCGAATGGTTAAATGTTTGTTTATATGCTTGTCAAGCTGTTGGGGCATGGCGAGCCCGCTTGTTATATTTTCGTGCACGCAAAAATAAAGAATTTAAAAAAAAATATATATATATATACGTATATATACACATATGTATATATATACATATATTAATTCTACACATATATTTATGTAATAATTTTACATAATTAGGTATCCTAATTAATTACAATTAGCGGAACCTGCCTGACCACCCATGCCGAAAGTATAGGGAATTTAATTTGCTAGCACTATATTTAACCCTATAACTTTCCAAGACACCATAAAACCTGTACATGGGGGGTACTGTTTTACTCGGGAGACTTCGGTGAACACAAATATTAGTGTTACATCAGTAAAATGTATTACAACCATGATATCGCCAGTAAAAGTGAAGTTTTTTGCATTTTTCACGCACAAACAGCACTTACACGAACGATATTATTGCTGCAATACTTTTTACTGTTTTGAAACACAAATATTTGTGTTCAGCGAAGTCTCCCGAGTACAACAGTACCCCTCATGTACAGGTTTTATGGTGTTTTCAAAAATTACAGCGTCAAATATAAGGCTTGTGTTTCATTTTTTTCACATTAAAATTCGCCAGATTGCTTACGTTGCCTTTATGACCCTATGGTAGCCCAAGAATGAAAATTACCCCTATGATGGCATACCATTTGCAATAGTAGACAACCAAAGGTATTGCAAATGGGGTATGTCCAGTCTTTTTTAGTAGCCACTTAGTCACAAACACTGGCCAAAATTGAAGTTTTTTGCATTTTTCACACACAAACAAATACTAACGCTAACTTTGGCCAGTGTTTGTGATCAAATGGCTACTAAAAAAGACTGGACATCCCTTATTTTCAATACCTTGGGTCGTCTACTATTGCAAATGGTATGCCATTATGGGTGTAAATTTATTTCCTGGACTACTATACAGTCTCAAAGGCAACGTAACCAATCTGGTGAATTTCAATTTCAAATGTAACACGCTATATTTGACCCTGTAACTTCCCAAAACACCATAAAACCTGTACATAGGGGGTACTGTTTTACACGTAAGACTTTGCTGAATACAAATATGTGTATTTTATTGCAGTAAAAGCAAACAGTATTATGACATTGACAGTTAAAATGTCATGTAGAACTAAACAAATCTTATTTTCTCCCATTTTTTTCATATTAAATTATGTTTCATAGCTAAATATTTGATATTAAATTAAAGCCCTGTTTCCCCTGAATAAAATTATATATAATAAGGGGGGTGCATTTAATATGAAAGAGGTGAATTACGGTTGGACAGACATATAGCGCAAATGCCAGGTTTTGTTTGTTTTGTTTCGTTCACAACTTGTACATTTGGCTGCGGTGTTAAGGGGTTAAATATGTTCAAAAACGTTCAAAATAGGCGCGCTAAAATTTCTTCGCCAGTTCACTTCCGGTTTCCGGCTGTTACTCCCGATCATCTGATTTCCGGTTTCTGGTCACGTTGCGTGTCACGGTGCGTGTCACAGGGCACTTCCGGGTCAGCGGTCATGTCTCCCTTGCGTTCCAGTAAACCTCCGATCTCGATCAAATTCAATGAGATTTCCTCAGATATCTTTAGTACACATGTCCATTATATAAATAAACAGTATAGAAAATATTCACTTAATAAATTTCTGTCCATTCTTTATATTACTGTTAAGAACCTTAGTAAAATATCTCATTAAGAAAAATAACGCGATAAATATTCATTCAAAATTATATATATATCAAAATATATCATATATACACCAAATGTCAAATTAGTAAAAAAAAAAAAACAGGTATATAAAAAAACAAATATATAAAAAACCATGTATATTAGAAACAAATGTTTATTTAAAAAAAAATTTGACTAAAAAAGCCAGAGATGAAATAGGCAGAAATGATAGGAATCTACTTTTGGGGTATAAATATAAAGAGAGGAAAAAGGAAGAACAGATTCCCTTGATTCTTAATTTTAGTACTAATAGTAGATCTTTATGCAATGTTTTTAAAAAGAATTGGCATGTATTAAAGGAGGATAAGGACCTTTTACCTTATTTAGGAGATAGGCCCCAATTTATTTTTAGAGGAGCCAGAAATTTTAGACAGATTTTAACAAATAGTTTTTTAGATAAAGACAAGAAGGAAATTAATAACTTCTTAGGAGGACAAGTAGGTTTTTATTACTGTGGTGACTGCACCGGATGTAGATTAAAGGGAACTACACGGAAAAATATAAAGATTTTTTCTTCAAATAAAAACTTAGAAGAAGAATATAAAATACACTCATTAATCACGTGCAATACAACTAACGTAATATATATTTTAACCTGTCCATGTGGTTACCAGTATGTGGGTAAAACGATAAGGAAATTGAAAGTTAGAATAGGAGAACACATAATATAAAGAAAAAATTTATTAACCATAGTGTTTCAAAACATTTTTTAGAATATCATAATGGCAACCCAGAAGGCCTTCAGTTCATAGGTATAGAAAAAAATTAAGTACATTGGAGAGGGGGTTGCAAAGATAACATTTTAAGTAGAGCAGAAATGAGGTGGATGTTTAACCTCAACACCCTGACTCCTGAAGGCCTTAAAGGACCACTCTAGGCACCCAGAGCACTTCAGCTTAATGAGGTGGTCTGGGTGCCAGGTCCTTGTAGGGTTAACCCATTTTTTCATAAACATAGCAGTTTCAGAGAAACTGCTATGTTTATGAATGGGTTAAGCCTTCCCCCTATGTCCTCTAGTGGCTGTCTCATTGCCAGCCGCTAGAGGCGCTTGCGTGCTTCTCACTGTGATTTTCACAGTGAGAGCACGCCAGCATCCATAGGAAAGCATTATGAATGCTTTCCTATGTGACCGGCTGAATGCGCGCGCAGCTCTTGCCGCGCGTGCGCATTCAGCCGACGGGGAGGAGAAGAGGAGGATCGGAGGAGGAGATCTCTCCGCCCAGCGCTGGAAAAAGGTAATATTTAACCCCTTTCCAGAGCCGGGCGGGAGGGGGTCCCTGAGGATGGGGGCACCCTCAGGGCACTCTAGTGCCAGGAAAACGAGTATGCTTTCCTGGCACTAGAGTGGTCCTTTAATGTAGATATTGAAATTACTCCTTTTTTATGACATGTATTTTTAATGTATTTTTAATCTATTGTTTATGTATGGTCCATTTTAACTAATCATAGATTCTCTTTCCCCTTTTTCCCCCCCCCCCCCCTTTTTTCTAAACATTCGTTTTAAATAAACATTTGTTTCTAATATACATGGTTTTTTATATATTTGTTTTTTTATATACCTGTTTTTTACTAATTTGACATTTGGTGTATATATGATATATTTTGATATATATATAATTTTTTGAATGAATATTTATCATTTTTTGAGTTATTTTTCTTAATGAGATATTTTACTAAGGTTCTTAACAGTAATATAAAGAATATACAGAAATGTATTAAGTGAATATTTTCCATACTGTTTATTTATATAATGGACATGTGTACTAAAGATATCTGAGGAAATCTCATTGAATTTGATCGAGATCGGAGGTTTACTGGAACGCAAGGGAGACATGACCGCTGACCCGGAAGTGCCCTGTGACACGCACCGTGACACGCAACGTGACCAGAAACCGGAAATCAGATGATCGGGAGTAACAGCCGGAAACCGGAAGTGAACCGGCGAAGAAATTTTAGCGCGCCTATTTTGAACGTTTTTGAACATATTTAAACAGAAAGTTTGTTTGATATTACAGCACTTTGATAAAGACCATAGTGGTCGAAACGCGTCAGTGCAGACGTTTGGGAGATTCCATTTTATGCTTTGTTATGCCAATAAAGTTTGTTCCTGTATTTCCTGACTTGGCTTTCATCAAATGAGACAAGGGAATTTATACAGTGATTTACCAAACCTGCTTTTCCAGCATTTGGGTCTCCAGAATCATTTCAAAAGGCGCTTGTAGTCTGAGCCACTGCTTACGGCTCAGCACCACGTGAGTGGGCAATTTTATATTTATTTTCATTTTGTTTATTACATACAGGCTATACTATGTTCCTTGTTTTATATTTTTAGGACATTCAAGATAAATGGTAATATTGCCTGTTTTACACATCTCATCCATTTTAAATCTGGTGTATAGAGTTTGCTCTCACTAAATTATTTATACACTTACCTACCTTGTCATATACCCCCCAACTTGAACTACAATTAACACCCATTTACCTACCATGTCATATACCCTACACCTGAGCTACAATTCAAATGAACCCTGTCCTAAAACCCTCCTCCCCCACTAAAACTCCTATTCATTTTCACCTACCAACCCACCTATTCTGTCACATATAGGTGCTGCATGCAGTGAACACCGAGGGAATGATCTCCAATATACTGGAAATTTGGAGACTCAGAGATTTTTTGTGTTTTTGAATGATGTGTCTGTCTGTTTATGTATGTCTGTGACTGTTTTGGTGTGTGTGTGTGATGATGTGTGTCTTTGTATATATGAGGCTCTGTGTCTGTGATGTATGTGATGGTGCATGTTAGTTTGACAGTGCTATTGGCTAAAGTGAGAATTGTCAGAAATTCAAACCAAATAAAATAATCATTTCAAATTTAAAACCAACTTAGCCAAACTGCAAAAATTCCTCAAATCAGCTATGCTTTCATTTTTGGCTATTGGTCTTAAAATTGGAAAATTCTAATAAACAATTCATTTTACAGTGCCATGTTACAGGAATTAAATGTCCATGCCAACCATCAATTGCCTACATGTATTTTTTTATCTGAATTAAATACCTATCACACACAATCAAAACACACACACATTGCATACATATCACACACAGCTAACACACAAACATTAAATCACATTACTGTAAGATGTATTACAAAATATGCATTACCCTGTGTTGTGTTTTATAGCTATGCACAATACTCCATCTCAAAGTCATGCACACTGCACATTACTGGGAGTTTTAATGTCAAGGAGGTCAAGATAAATGAGGGGATAACTCAGAGCGTCAAAGTAATACAACTCACACTATTATTTGGCCTCGTATCTGCTTCTGTGTCGCCAAAAATCCTTGCACCGGCCCTGGACACAGCTACTAGGGGACCACATATTTGGATCCCAGAGGGCTAGAGAAAACCTCATAGTGAATTCCTATACACTCTGCACAATTGGGAAAAAGTCAATATGGATATTGAAGTAGAACTTCTACTACACCAATGTGCTTCAGCATCACTCGGTATGTTTCACCACCATATGATATATTAGGTTATAATTTGATTAGAACGCGTAAGGGAGACTATGATGTCGGAATGAGACATGGAGAGGAACAGGTAAGTTTTACCCTTAAATCCTGCATTTTATGATGGGGATAGATCTAGTGAGCAATGTAGGGCATTCTGCAATACATTAGAACTTTATTTAAAAGGGATTGGGGTAACACTTTAAGCTTAAGGACAGATGCATGCCAGTTGTGCATGGTACTCGGCCCTAAAGAACAGTCAAAGCCAAGTTTTATTTGTATCCTAGACAAAATGCTAAACACCCTCTGCATTCCTGGTTGGTGATTAGGTCAATATCTTTCAGTAAATTGGCATGTAACACTCCTAAAGGAATATTACTTGTTAATTGGTTATATTGATACTCTAAGCACCAAAACAACTTTTTCTTAATAAAGCAGTTGTGGTGTAGAAATCATGCCCCAGCAATAACACTCCTGAATTATCTGTTGTTTAGGAGTTAAATTACTTTATATATGCAGCCCTAGCCACAGCCCCTTGCTGTGACTGTTTGCATGACCTATGTTCAGAATCTCCATGCATGGAGAAGCTAAACATTCCCTATAGAGATGCATTGATAGTGGTCCTTTAAGTTTACTTTGAATTGTCCTTGTGTGTGTTTGTAAGAGTCAAGTCAGGAAGAAGATTGTTTCAGTGGCTGCTTCATTGATCTCCTGAGACAGAACTTTGCACATTCTGGGAAGCAGGAGGAGCATGCAGACGGGCTGGCCATACCTTCAAAAAGTCACAGGGCTAGTTGGAAATAAGTTGGCAGCTGCATTAGAATAATAATGTATGGTGATTTGTATTTTTTGTTCAGACAGGCAGCGTTACAAAACTATCAAGGGCTTGCTCACTATATATCGGTTTGAAAGCTTTATTCCAGCTACTTTAATAATGCACTTTATATTTTCTGTTGCGTTGCATTTATATTTGTCTCTGAATTGCCTTGTTGTGAAGCAGCAACCTTGTTCAGCTTAATCTTTAAAAAAGAAATTGGTGTGCCCAACACATTTCTAATTTTAATTGACTGTTTCATTCTGCTTTCCAGGCGTTTCAACAGCTGCTTTCTTCAGTCGAAGCTTTCCAGCAGCAGACACTAACAGATGCTAATCTGGTAATGTATTAACAAAAAGCCTGCATAGAGAGTATCTCTCACTACTAACCAAAAACTGAACTGGGTGCTACCCTAAAGAAGCACTATCCCAAGTGCCAAAGAAACACGTTTAAATAAACAAAAGGATAAACACCAAATATTTATGCTAAATACAAAAGTCAATCTTTATTGTTAAAGAGACAACATATATGCAAATCATCCAATGTGAAACATATCTGAAATACATACAAAGTGATTTAGACTTAAAACATAAATGATACTACCAATAACTTACAGAAATCCTATCAAAGCTCGACACGTTTTTTTTTAGAAAGATCCCAGCATTGCTGTCCCTTGAAAAATGCACATTTGTTGATGCTGACACCTTGGGGTCTTTCTGATATTTGTCCAGCTTTGATAGGCTTTCTGCAAGTTATTAGTAGTATGATTTTTGGTTTAAGCCTTAGTCACTTTCTTTGTATATATGTCACATTGGATCATTTGCATATGATTTACGTAACGATTGATAAAGCTGCTAGTCGTCAAAATGTGTGTTGGAAGGAGTGCCAAAGGACTCTTTTACTGAATTTATATTTCCATTTGTTTTTAAATTTATATGTTTTAATAAATTTCCATTTGCACATCACCAAATCGCCATGTGGATTCCAAATCATCACCAGGCCTTATCACCTAGAGTCCGGTCTAATAAGCTCTTCATAAGGTGAGCAGTCGTTTGTTTACATAGTTACATAGTTACATAGTTAGATAGCTGAAAAGAGACTTGCGTCCATCAAGTTCAGCCTTCCTCACACCTGTTTTTTGCTGTTGATCCAAAAGAGAAAAAAAAAAAAAAAAACCCCAGTTTGAAGCACAATTTTGCAACAAGCTAGGACAAAAAATTCCTTATTGACCCCAGAATGGCAGTCAGATTTATCCTTGAATCAAGCAGTTATTACCCTACATTGAAAGATTATATCCTTGAATATTCTGTCTTTGCAAGTATGCATCTAGTAGCTGTTTGAACATCTGTATGGACTCTGATAAAACCACTTCTTCAGGCAGAGAATTCCACATCCTGATTGTTCTTACAGTAAAAAAACCTTTCCTTTGCCTTAGACGAAATCTTCTTTCTTCCAGTCTAAACGCATGGCCTCGTGTCCTATGTAAAGTCCGGTTTGTGAATAGATTTCCACACAATGGTTTGTATTGGCCCCGAATATATTTGTATAATGTTATCATATCCCCTCTCAGGCGACGTTTTTCTAAACTAAATAGGTTTAAATTTGTTAACCTTTCTTCATAGCTGATATGTTCCATTCCTTTTATTAATTTTGTAGCCCGCCTCTGCACTTTTTCTAGTGCCATGATATCCTTCTTTAGAACAGGTGCCCAAAATTGCACAGCATATTCAATATGTGGTCTTACCAGTGATTTATAGAGAGGCAAAATGATATTCTCGTCCCGAGAATGAATGCCCTTTTTCATGCATGACAATACCTTACTGGCCTTGGCCACTGCTGATTGACATTGCACATTGTTGCATAGTTTGTTGTCTATAACAATTCCCAAGTCCTTTTCGTGTGTTGTTATCCCTAATTCGCTTCCATTAAGGGTATACGTTGCTTGTGTATTCTTTACGCCGAAGTGCATAACTTTGCATTTTTCAACATTAAATTTCATCTGCCATTTGAGTGCCCAGTCCTCCAGTCTATCTAAATCCCTCTGCAGCAAAGTAATATCTTGCTCACATTGTATTATTTTACAAAGTTTTGTGTCATCTGCAAACACTGAAACATGACTTTCAATGCTGTCTTCAAGATCATTTATAAAAATGTTAAATAGAAGGGGTCCCAGAACAGACCCCTGAGGGACACCACTTGCCACCTCTGTCCAGCTTGAAAATTTACCATTAACGACAACTCTTTGTATTCTGTTTTTAAGCCAATGTTCTACCCAAGAACAAGCATTTTCATCGAGACCGATTTCCTTGAGTTTGAACACTAATCTTTTGTGTGGAACTGTATCAAATGCCTTGGCAAAATCCAAATAGATCACATCCACTGCAACACCCTGATCTATACTTCTACTTACACCTCATTCATATTGTTTGCATTTAATACAATAAATAATATAATAAATTTTAGATAAGTAAAAATAATAGGTATACACACTGCCTCTTATTAGTACACTCCTGCACTTTCTTAACCCATAAAACTTTATATGTACCCTACCATCACCTGTTCTTGATATTCCAATTATTTCCAATTTACCTTTTCCCAGGTTAGCAATGATCAGTCTTCTCCTCCTTTTTATTTCCTCCTTCTCCCTCAGTATAAAAATCTCTTCTTACACCCACTTCACTCATCCCCCCAACCACTTTTTCATATGCCCCTCTCTGCTACACTCCCTCCTTCTCTCATCTCATGCCTTGTACTCCTTTTTCTACTCTCTTTTACTCCTACCCATAATCGATCTCATCCTTGACCCCATGCATACAAAACCCATTCACACCACCTGTCATTTTCTCTCCTCCTGCTTCGAGCAGCTGGTGATGTCTCTCCCAATCCAGGCTCTTCACCTTCTCTACACACATTAAGAAAACCAGAAACCCCACAAACCTCATCACAATACCCTGCCCTTTACCCTCACTTACCAACATTCATTGTGCACTTTGGAATGTCCGTTTCGTCTGCAGTAATTTAAAATCAACAGCCATACATGACTTTTTCATCTCAAACTCACTCACATTGCTTTTGCTTACAGAGATCTGGCTGTCCCCCTCTGATAACGCTACTCCTGCCTCTTTTTCAGTTTTGGTGGGCTACAATTCTCTCACACTCCCAGACTCAACTCTCCCCTCAATGTACCTTTCAACCAATCATAAGTGCCCCTGCCCTATCCTTTTCTTCTTTTGAAGTTCCCACTGTCCGCTTACTTAAACCCACTCCTTTAAGAATTGATATCATCTACCGCCTCCCCCCGGTCATCCTAGGCTATTTATTGATCACTTTTCTTCCTGGCTTCCCCACTTCTCTTATACTTGGGGATCTCAATATCCCAATCAACAACCCAAACTGCACTGATGCCTCTCGTCTGCTCTCTGTAACCTCCTCCTTTGGCCTCATGGTCCAATTTAGCATCCCATACGGGAAACACTCTTAATCTCGCCTTTACCAATCTCTGGACCGCCTTTAATCTCTCCAATATTCCTTTTCCTCTATTTGACCACCATCTGCTGACTTTTGACATCGGCATACCCAAGACCCAATTGACACCACCGTCTGAACATCAATCTCACAGAAACTTCCAATGTCTTGACCTAGAGCATTTCTCCACTAATCTCCAAACTCTCCTTTTACCTATCTCAAACCTCACCTGTACTAGCTCTGCAACCTCCTTCTACAATTCCACCCTCTCCTCTCAACTAGACATCATGGCACCTCTTACATTTAAACGCAGCAAGTGCCCCCAACAACAACCAACAACCTTGGCACACCAAGCTGACTCGATACTTCCAAAAATGCTCCAGAACTACTGAACACTGTTGGAGAAAGTCTCACTGTGCATCTGACTTTCTCCACTATAAATGTATGCTGCGCTCGTACAGCTTGGCTCTTTCCTCTGCAAAAGTAAATTACTTCAATACCCTCATAACCACACTCTCCCTTGAACCCAAACAACTATTTCACACATTTAACTCTCTTCTTCTCCCTATTGTTCCTCCTCCACCTACTAGCTTGACCGCCTCAGACTTTGCAACTTACTTCACTGACAAGATTTCTACAATCAGGAAAGAGATCTCTCATCTTTCTTCTTCCCCTAACCTCACTCCCTCTGCTGTTCTATGTTTATTCGCACCCGCTACAGCGGAAGAGGCTTCTGCTCTGCTCCAGTCCTTCCGTCCCACCACCTGCTCCCTTGGTCCAATTCCCTCGCATCTCATCCGTACTCTGTCTGCTTCTATTTCTCTACCTCTCACAAAAATTATCAATCTCTCTCTCTCCTCTTGCATATTTCCATCGCCCTTCAAACATGCCACTGTAACCCCAATTCTAAAGAACCTCAACCTTGACCATAACTCCCCGTCCAACTACTGTCCTATTTTGCTACGGCCTTTTGCGTCCAAGATCCTTGAAAGACTGGTGTATGCAAGATTGACAGACTTACTCGAGTCCCACTCTCTGCTAGACCTGCTTCAGTCTGGTTTCCGCGGTAAGCACTCTGTGGAAACTGCACTGACCAAAGTATCCAACGATCTACTCGCTGCAAAATCTCGTGGTCACTACTCTATCCTAATTTTCCTTGACCTTTCTGCGGCTTTTGACACTGTTGATCATCAACAGCTTCTTCTCATCCTCTGCAATATCGGTCTACAAGATATTTCTCTATCCTTGTGCTCCTCCTACCTCTCCCAGCGCTCTTTCAGTGTTTCTTTCTCTGGCTCCGCTTCTTCTGCCCAACTCCTCTTTGTTGGTGTCCCCCAAGGTTCAGTCCTTGGTCCCCTACTGTTCTCTATCTATACTGCCTCCCTTGGTAAACCCATTAGCTCCTTTGGCTTCCAATATAATTTCTATGCGGATGACACGCAAATCTATCTGTCCTCTCCTGATCTCTCCCCGCCCATCTTGACTAGTGTCTCTGACTGCCTCTCTGCTATTTCTAACTGGCTGGCTGCCCACTTCAAATTGACCAAAAATGAAATTCTGGTCTTTCCTCCCTCAAGTGTTGCTACTCCTGTGTCTGTCTCCCTCCAAGTCAACAGTGCTACCATCAGCTCCACCGCACAGGCTCGCTGCCTAGGTGTTCTCTTTGACTCCGACCTCTCCTTCACGCCTCATGTTCAGTCTATTGTCAAATCCTGCCGCTTCCATCTCAAAAACATTGCGCTTCTGACCCTACTTAATGCCAGATGCAACTAAGGTGCTTTTCCATTCAACTGTCCTTTCTCACCTTGACTACCGTAATTCTTTTCTGAGTGGTCTTACGTGCTCCCATCTTGCACCATTACAGTTCATAATGAATGCGGCCGCGAGGCTCATCTTCCTGTCCTCCCACACCTCACCCTTCTGTCAGTCCCTACATTGGCTTCCTGTAAGATAAAGGGCTCAATTTAAAATTCTGGTTCTTGCTTTCAAATCTCTACATAATGCTGCTCCCACCTTTCTGTCCTCCCTAATACACAAGTATGTCCCGTCTCTAGGCTCTTAAATCTATCTTCTGTCTGTACTCCCACATCTGATGCTTGCCTTCAACACTTCTCGAGGGCTGCACTGTTCCTGTGGAACTCACTTCCCTCCTCCGTTAGATGCTCACCCAGTCTCCACTCCTTCAAAAAATCATTAAAAACCCACTTCTTCATAAAAGCGTATCAATTAAACTCTTAATAGCTCCCGACTGATTCCTCTCTTGCAACTGTCATTAGTCTAATACTATCCTTACCTTTTGTGTCACTTTGCCCCACTACCTCTAGCATGTAAGCTCATTGAGCAGGGCCCACAACCCCTCTGTTCATGTGTGTCCAACTTGTCTGGTTACAACTACATGTTTGTTCGTCCACCCACTGTAAAGCGCTGCGGAATTTGTTGGCGCTATATTAATAATAACTAGAAAAGCTACAATTTCTGGGGAAATTGTGTGAAGTGTTCTTGCCTCCACTAGTAGTCTACAACTGGAGTGGGCGGAGTAACTGTTATTATTTATTTATATAGCACATTTAATTGCCACGTTGTTGCCCAAAGTGCTTCACAGTTACATTAAAACATACATTTATAAAAACATTAGCAGGTGTACAAAAGGCCCTGTCTATGACATCACTTGCTGCTCCAGCCTGGCACAGGTCAGAGTATTTTGGAGGTTGCCATCTTCAAACAGTCGTATTTTAAAGACTATACATCCTACAGCGAAGAGCTTTATATTGTGAGAATCACAAGACCCAGACCTACATTTTGATGCATAGTATGTCTCTGAAATATTATTAATGAAGGTACAGTCGCAGTTTAGAAATTGCCCTTCAAGTTTGAGCTGGATAGGGTGAAGTTTCAATGAATGTCAATGGACGGAGTGAGTTGCAAACAAATGGTCATATTGTGAAAACTATCAGGACTATGGCTTAGCCGTGGACATTTCTAGTGGCAGAAAGGATAGCTGTACGTTTTGATATAAGATTTGTGTAGGTGGGCTTGAAAATGAGGGATTGGTGGCAGTTTAGAAATCATGTCCTGATTTTTCAGCTTTTGCCAGCTCCCACTCTAGTTTTGAAAATGTTGCCATTCATTCCTATGGGACCAATTTCGCCACAAGAACGACGAATTTTGTGAACCATTTGGCGAAACATTCCACAAAGTAATAGCAATCCGATCGGGAACAATCCGCACGTTTCGGTATATTTCTGTCTATGTAGTGTAAAAACCGTGGGAGGAGTTAGGGTGGCAAATTTGGCTATAATAATAATAATATATATGTGAGA
The DNA here is from genome assembly GCF_036172605.1 of Pelobates fuscus. NCBI lineage: Eukaryota > Metazoa > Chordata > Amphibia > Anura > Pelobatidae > Pelobates > Pelobates fuscus. The sequence continues at coordinate 102,144,626 of NC_086322.1, forward strand.
TAACATTAAGTAACAATAATACACTACAAGCTGCTGCTTCTGTTTTTGTCTCCTCCTTGAGTGCACCTGACTGAAGGAGAAAAGAGGGATAGTGTCACCATAGTACACAACTATCTATGGGATCTGAGCCTGTTCCCAATAGTCTCTGCTCTATGTGAGTGTATCCAGTATATTTTAAATACACTCTATTCACATATATTACACTATATGTAATTTTTCTTTTATATAGCACTTAAACATTAGATATCCCTTTATACATATATGGGTAAGTGCTCTCTGTAGCGCCCCACTGTATTTACTGGTATTTGCTTTTGCCACTCATTTAACTTATTATGATTCGCATATGCGCTGTCTCTTTAACAATAAAGATTCACTTTTGTATTTAGCAGAAATAGTTGGTGTGCATCCTTTTATTTATTGACTGTGATAATGTATACCATGATGCTTAATGTGGTGTTGACAGAGGGAAAAACTGGGAAACATTAGAGAGCAAGAAGGTTATGCATAGCCAAAGCATTATATAAATTTACCACAAGAGGGAGACATAGTCCAAACATTTAGCGTGGTTCAATGTTTTTTTGAAAAAGTGACAATAGCAGTTGGGTGAAGTGCCTACATCGTGGTGATGGCAATTGTGCATTCAGGTAAATATTCATTTAATCTATACACTATGTTGGTGAAATCACCAGCTAGTGTACAAAATTATAAACTATACTTACCTGCAGATTCTCTCTCCCCTCCCTCCCAACCCCTCCAGCCAAACATGGATTTCTAATACAGACCGATCAGGATTGGTGTTCCACAATCCCTAACCTAACGAGAAAATATAATTACTTGTTTAATAACAAATGCAATTGTATGGACCAAGCCAGGTATCCATAACAATGCTTGGTTTCAGGTAGAACAAGAAAACTGTTTGCTAGGTAACACAATATTTTGGACAGATGAGCCAAACCAAATGTATCAAATCAATTGATTATTGATATGCTTGATCAGGGGTTCTCAACCTTAGACCTTAGACACACCCAGGTAATCCCCAAATCCTGAACTGGTAGGGGGACCTGAGGACTGGGTTGAGAACCCCTGTGCTTGATACTTTAAAAACCTTAAAAAAGATAATTATCTCAGATTCAATTCTTATTTATGCCCCCATGGAAATTCTCCAATATAATATGAAACCTATGGATATGTATAACTGGAGGCAATCGGGGATAAATAGAATTGCTGATTTATTTGAACACAAAACACTGCTTAGCTTTCCAAGTCTAAAAAATGTGTGTAAAATATCTGGAGATAATTTCCGTTATTTAAGTATTAAAAACTATTTAAATACAAAAAATGTTTATATGTGAACACTATGGATACTTGGATAGATTGGGATCTAAAGGCCTAATATCCAGAACTCTTACATTTTTGGAAGGAGAGTTTGACGCCCAAAAAATCCCTTCCATTTTAAAATGAGAAATGGATCTCAAAATATCATATACCCCATATGAATGGTATCAAACCACTAGTCAATTAAAAAAAATATATACATTGTATCTCTGTTAGAACTTCATTTAAAGATTATATATCGGTGGTACTTGGTTCCGTCTAAGGTTCATAAAATGTATGAAGCATATTCACCTTTATGTTGGAGATGTAAAAAAGAGATGGGTAGAAATCTGGTTGCACTGACTACTGCCAAAGCAGAGTTTGCAAATAGGCTCATATATTGACAGGACGAACAGACAGAGGGACCCTAGGACTGCCCAGACCCTGTCACCTCCTGGCAGTATCCCACCCTCCCCTGGACTGACCCTTCAACCACTCTCCTCCCCCACTCAGCGAAACAAAGCGTAAAGCACATCTACAGTCGAGAGATGACATCCTGATATACCGGATCACCGACGCTAGGTGACATACGTGACACGAACACAACACAAACCAACACAAAGACACGCGGGCACGATACAAAGGCTACGTACGGCCTTGCACGTACTATGATGTAACCCAGGCACACACAAGTACACAGACTACCAACATGTATATAGATTGGAGACTAGACCTATGGGTCACTATCCTACTCCATGCAACACCCACACAACAAGGTCTTCATTAGACGACCCTAGGGTCATACGAAGCAAGGTGCGGGATACCCGCAATAAGCAACAGAAGTGGATGTTATCTTATTATGCACTTGTATGCTATGTTGCCATGCCAAACAGAGACCTGCGTGTCGCCTATTTGATGCTAAACAAGTGATCTGCGTATCTCAAAACCCAACTCGCTCATTATCATGCTTGAAACCTGCGTGTTTCCTTCTATTCATAAATCAAAATTTTCAATAAAAATATATTTACAAAAAAAAAAGAGATAGGTACGATATTTCATATTTGGTATAGTTGTGATATTCTAAAAGATATCATAGATCGTACTTCCACTTTGATTTCGGATTTAATTCCGGACACTATAATTCTTACACCTCCACTTTTTTATTTAATTTAGATTTTCCTCTAATGGAGAAAAAATATAAATACCTAAACCCATATTCTTTTGCACTTAACCATAGCCCATAATTGGAAATCTGGCCAACCTCCTATGTGGCAAGATATAATAAACCAGCTAGATTATCAATATTCAATGCAGAGTATGTTTATAGACATATTGGGAAAATATACCTCATACCAAGATCTATGGAACCCTTGGATCCTATATAGGAATAAGGGAAATTTATCTTAGGTAAAAGAATTTAGAAGACAGTGGACGGAAAAGGAAATGGTATAGAAAAGTCGTATAAAAGGGCGGGGGGAGGTTAGGGAAAGGGAGAATGAGGAATAAGGTGAAGGAAAAGAAAAAAATTAAAATATTCCTTGGAGACTCATGACAAGCATCTAATATCGGGCCCTGGACACTGCAGTCCTATATACTTTTTTTTTTTTTTTTTTTATGTTTGTGTCTATTTGTACAATTTTTTTTTAAATTTGCCTTAAATAAGGAAAATACTGTGATGATGCGTTTGTACTCGCTGGACAAGTAATTATTACTTCATATTATTATTTCTTGTATTTAATGCATCATATGTCAATTGGATTTTTAAATGTAATGTATCAATTTTTAATGTTTTGCCTAGCTTTTGTGGTGCGTTTTTTTTCTAGGTGCAGTTGAAAATAAATGCCATTCTCAGCAAATGTATTTGGGAACTAGAAGGAGATAATTTCAAATTGCAAATTACCAGCACACCTAAAGAGGAACATATGGTATGTTAGTTTAATCTTTTTAAATTCTGACGCTCATTACAGGAACACTCCAAGTAACATAACAACTACAGCTCTCTGTGGTGGTTATGGCTATGGAGTGCCCTGGTGCTGTCCCAAAGAATCTGTCAAGTTGTGTTCCGTGGACAACCATACTCCATCCACTCCTCTGAGCTAGAGCAGCCAAATATTCGTTTTGCTCACTAGAGAAAAGGATTCAATTCATTCATTGTTTGAGAGTGCTCATCTGACACTCTCACCCAACGAATGAACATCTGCATCTGGCTTTCCTGTTTTTGGAGACTTGATGCAGTGGGGATACCTATTGGGACCTTGGCAAGTGCTAAAATGGTTTGATAAATTACGCTTGGTTGGTGCCCATTAGGGATTATGAAGCTTAGGGTATTACTTTAAAATTCTTCTTACATACTCGGTTTGTAATCTTTTTTAAACTTTCTACAAGTTAGCTATGGGATGAGCTTTTTATTTTTATTGCAAAAATAAGGCTATTCACCTCTCTCATGTACAAAACATACAGATTTAGTCAAAATCTATTGCCACATGTATTTAAAAGGGCAGACTAAGCACTATAACCACTACATGTTATTGTAGTGGTTATGGTGCTATTTTCTGTGTGGCCCCCACTGTTTCTGAGTCAGAATATTTCTGGGATCCCCAAAGTAACCACAGTCCATCCCCTTGCTTGCATGCTGCTAAGGCACAAATTCCATTTGCTGCATAACAGGCTACCACAACAATAGGAATGTATTTGTGTGAATGTAGGAATGTGCATGGGCAAAGTTAGTGCATGTGTGGTATGTACAGTATATAAATACCAATAATAATAATCTATGTTAATTTAGGAAATTTCAGTATGTCACTTTTCCTTATTCCACTTCTCCTTCCCAACATATTTTCGTTCTTTCTCTTGTCATTGCCCCCGGCAGAGTTCCTCTCCCAGCTACCCATTCCACTTCTCTCTATTTTCTATCCTACTTCCAGCACCAATTTATTTACTTAATGGAACACTCTAAGCACCATAGCTACTGCATCCTGCTGTAGTATTTATGGTGCTAGGAGTGCCTTGATACCCTCCTAGAGTCATTTGGAACAGTTTGACAACTTACATTGGATCTCTGAACTTACTGTTAGACTATTTGGACACCCATAGACACACAATCACTGAAGTGGGGCACAGTGCAATTTGCTTTGTTTAATAAAATATGTATTTTGCTTTATGTTACATAACATAAATTTAATATGCATATTTATCAAAATTTCCCATGTCCGCATCAAGAGCCCATTTTTGATGTCGCCATGCTTGGCCAGAAATAACATTTCTCATGGCTGACAACTTATTATCTAAACCAGGGTCATTGGGTTGACATGCAAACAATGTAATTGCTCATTATGGGCTCCGTGTCCATGAAATGGATGTAAGGATTTTAGGATTTTTAAATTGCGACCCTCATCATACTCATTTGTAAACTTGTGCTGTATTCAGTTGATCAGTATTTCTTGTGCAGGGAGCACATAGTTTGGAGGATAAATGCAATGGTAATTTTAATAAAATCTGTGTTTCTAAAGGTTTATACATCAGTGTCCTTTTGCAGAATAAAACTAATCACTATAACACTAATGTTCAACAGGACCATATGTGCAGAGGCTGCTGGACTTGTCCCCCTGAATCCACAGTGTATCGAATTGACGATGAAAATCAATGTTGCTTGAATGACTTCTCAACTATCTCAGAGGAAGAGAAACGATCTATGCATTTACAAAAATATCAAAGCAAAATGGAAAATCTTGAACATTTGAAAGGTTTTCAAGCAGGAGCAATAGCAGAATTCAAAGCATCCAACACTGATCACACCTTAAATGTACAAGAATTCTATAATTCCAAACCATTAGAAGTTCAGACTCAATCATTCAGGGATCAAAATCAGCTGTACAGTAACAGATTAAAGCAGCCATGGTTACAGACGCAGTACTTATCAGAAGAAAATACACACTGCTTGAAGGATATGGACAGGCTGAATGAAGAGAAAAATATAATTCAGCTACAACTGACCCAAGCTGAAGAAGACGGGAAATACTACATCAAAGAGATGGACAAAGTGATTAATAAATGTGAAGAATTCCTCAATCAACGAAAACATATTGAGGATGAGAGGAACCTTCTCCGGGCAGAGCGACAATTGCTGATGAAAACATTACATGAAAGAGAAATCGAAAAAGACTTGTTGGCAAATAACAATGACAAAGATAGGACAACAGAACTTCTGAAAACTACGCGGCAACATTTACTATCGCACATTGAAGACAAACAGCAGCTGCAGTTAAAATTAGGGCGTGCATTAATGGAAAATATTCTACTAAAAGAGCAATTAACACAGACCCAAAGCCAGACGGTGAAGGGAATGCAAATTAACGACTCTGATCATCAAAAAGAATTCTGTCTGGAGCTTGCAAGTTTTAACAACCATACATTAAATCTAGAATCTGTGGCTCAGAAAACATTAAATTTCCCAAGAGTCTCCTATAGTGACCAGTATAAATCCAACAGCAGCAATGAGCAGCTTCTTTGTGAAATAAAAGATCTAAGAGCAAAAAATATGATGCTGTGGTCTAGTTATTGTGAAAAAGAACAGCAATATCAAGACAAGGCGAAACAGGTCAATGACCTTAAGCATGAAAATAACATGCTCAAAGTTGAACTGGGGGAACAGCTTAAAGCTACTCTGCAGTTACAGGACAGAATTAGAATACTCAATGAAGAAGCATTATTGAGAGAACGTTCTATAGCAACCCTGGAGCATCAAATCAGAGCTTTCAAATATAAATTGTGCAATCTACAAGAGAAGTTTCACTTTTACAGTGAACATATTGGTAAGAATTAATTAAAATGGGTTATTTTACCCCAGAAGTATTTTTTTAAGAAGACTATCATAACTGTGAACAAGTTGAATGTACAAATTAAATAACCTGGTATAGGTTTTTCATTCCAGCAAACCATGACCCTGCCCTTGTAGCTACTGTGAAAGTCACTCACTGACAGGTTACTGGGCCTAGACAGTAAGTAGTTAAAATTAGCTATGTACTCTATCAATCCCTACTTTTGGGCAGCAGGACACAGCAAATTGTGGAAATTAGCTATGTACTCAAATGACCACTACTCTTGGGTAGCAGGGCATTCTAGGTCTAGGCATTATAATCATTTCATCTCATTGAATTGGTTAAAGTAGCTGGTGTTATCCCTCCCTCCATTCAGTGTTAAACCATAAAGCAGGTGCTCTAGAAAGGCACAATAATCAAATATAATAGCGAAAACATTGCCCCGTGCACTAAGCTCTGCCCAGAAGGTCACACAAATGTGATCACAGTCCACGAGAAGCAAATCCACGAGAGGGCGCTCCTGGCTGTAGGACAGCAAGTTTCGATATCAAGTTGCGATATCGGCGGCTTCTCCACTCCATCAGCGTGGGATAGGTTTCAAGATCAGGGGGTTTACTGCTCAGCAAGATGTTTCAGACCAGTTCTAATATGGTGCACTAGACGGTAAGAACAGTCTTGCAAAAGCTTAATACCTTCTGGTAGCCGGATTAATAGCTTTAAATACTGAAATTTTGCTTGGTTAAGCAAGAGCTACAGCGGGACATGTCTGCCCACCTTGGATGTCAGGTCCCGCCCCCCTCATGCTTTTCATTTTAATGTAAATGAATTTTAAAATAACTGGCTAAATATGCAGGTGTTCTCAAAAAACGAAGAAATAACTGGTGTAAGGCAAACTTGTACTCTGTGTACACTTCTGATTTTGATATGTTCATTAAAACAAGAAACATACAAACCTGAGCTACAGAAATGAATGTGTGTGTCTACGTTTAAAATAGCCACATTGAAGTTTTGTATATTTAGGATTTCCAACTTTTTAATTCTGCAATTCTCTTCCAGGTAACAAAAAGATTATTGAAATTCAGAAGATGCTAAAAGAAGAAAGGTTAAAGAGCTATGCCATCTATAAACACGGAGTGAGTGGCCATATTTCTGTCAACTATACCAGCTCTCTAGCAGCATTGCAAACTTGTACCGAGGACAATGGAGAACATTCAGAAGTAAAATCCATATCACCATCTTTGTGACAATGCCACAGGATAATTGGATTCTGGTTATCAAGAAAAGTCCATTGTGAATGAAACTTTATAAGCTGTTATTTCGGGCAGAAATAAAAGACAGAAAACACAAATGTATATTTTTTATTTTTTAAATTAGTTTTTAATGAATGCTTTTTAAGAAAATATTGGAGAAAATGAGCAAAGAAAAGAAAAAAAGGAAGGCAAAAAGAGGCATGTAACATTCTGGAAAAAGTATAGCAGGAAAAGCGTAAAGTGTAGAAAGTAGGGGAGGGGAAAAAAGAGTGCCAGGCAAACAAGAGACCGGCCCCCTCATCAGGGTTTTATGAACCTCCTGACTAGCTGGAGGAGAGGCATGTGGGTTGTCTCAGCAGAATGGACTGAGAAGAAAATAACCCCATACAGGGAGACCAGATTCTCTTGAAGTCATCAGTACTTTTTTCAATAGCTTCTCCATCCTAATTAAATACATATCTTGGTCATGGATAATCATTTTAAAAATCCTACATTTATATCAGCCTATATAGTGATATAGTTATAGAACACCTAAATTAATCAAGCTTTCAGTTGAATGTATTAAAGGAACAGTTAAGCTAAGTGTGCTGTGTATGAATGAATCATGAATCAAAATGTAATTGTATTCATTATTTATAGAGTACTTTGTTTGCCAGAGAACCACCACAAGTAAGAAGTAAGGGTGTGATCATACCACACAAATATAGATACTGTAAGCTAGGGATCGACCGATATAGGTTTTTTACATAATCTGTGAACTTTCAGGCCGATAGCCGATAACTTGCCGATATTCTGTACATTTACCATTTTGAAAAAATTAACTATTTCTAAAGGTAAATGCACAAAATATACATGCCACATGTAGTGGATGCAGTGTGTTTAGACAGGGGAGCTGTGTGTGTGTGTAGTGGATGCAGTGTGCGTTTGTGTGGTGTGTATATAATGAATGCAGGGTGCGTTTGTGTGGTGTGTATATAATGAATGCAGGGTGTGTTTGTGTGGTGTGTATATAATGAATGCAGGGTGTGTTTGTGTGGTGTGTATATAATGAATGCAGGGTGTGTTTGTGTGGTGTGTATAGTGAATGCAGTGAGTGTGTAGTGTGTGTAAAGTGAATGCAGTGTGCGTAAAGTTTGTAGTTTGTTTATGTAGTGTGAGTATATAATGAATGCAGAGTGTGTGTTTCTATAGTGTGTGTATATAATGAATGCAAAGTGTGTGTGTTTGTGTAGTGTGTGTATATAATGAATGCAGAGTGTGTTTGTATAGTGTGTGTATATAATGAATGCAAAGTGTGTGTGTTTGTGTAGTGTGTGCATGTAATGCAAAGTGTGTGTGTGTTTGTGTAGTGTGTGCATGTAATGCAAAGTGTGTGTGCGTTTGTGTAGTGTGTGTGTATATAATGCAGTGTGTGTTTGTGTAGTGTATATAATGCAGAGTGTGTGTAGTGTGTGTATATAATGCAGAGTGTGTTTTTGTATATAATGCAGTTTGTGTAGTGTGTATATACTGCAGAGTGTGTGTGTGTTTGTATAGTTTGTGTATATAATGAATGCAGAGTGTGTGTTTGTATAGTGTGTGTATATAATGAATGCAACGTGTGTGTGTTTGTGTAGTGTGTGTATGTAATGCAGAGTGTGTGTGTTTGTGTAGTGTGTGCATGTAATGCAGAGTGCGTTTGTGTAGTGTGTATATAATGTAGTGTATATAATGCAGAGTGTGTTTTTGTATGTAATGCAGTTTGTGTAGTTGTGTGTGTATATAATGAATGCAGAGTGTGTGTTTGTGTAGTGTGTATATACTGCAGTGTGTGTGTGTGTGTGTTTGTATAATTTGTGTATATAATGAATGCAGAGTGTGTGTTTGTATAGTTTGTGTATATAATGAATGCAGTGTGTGTGTTTGTATAGTGTGTTTGTTTGTGAAGGGACGTAATTTGTGTAAAATGGGCAGGAGGGGAGGCATTTTTTATTTTTAATATTTATATTTTTAGTTCCCCCTCCCTGCTTGTTACCTGGCCAGGAAGGGGGGGATATGACAGTCCCTGGTGGTCCAGTGGCATGTACTGAGCAGTGGGGGGGGGGGGGGGGGGGGGCAGCAGCAAGCTGTTACTTACCTCCCAGCAGCTCCTCCTGTGGAGGAGTCAGTGAGGTGGGGAAAACCTTGGAGGCCTCTAGATGACTTTTTTGTTTTGAATATCTTTATTGTTGTCACAATATAAACGCATATATCGAACTGAGTCATAGTAAAGCAGATATTTGCCCACGCAGGGGCATAAGCATTGGTAAGTGAAGGTATAGACAGTTTGTCGCTTACGCAGAAGCGAATTAGTCTTAGCCTGTATAACGTGACATAACGGATTGGTTCATGTTGTCAACTGGCCTATGTACTCATGTTAGTTTTACGGCTGTGTGTTTTAGTTTTTTGTTTTAAATATTTTTATTGTAGTCGTGTCAAAAGCTAGGTTAACAAACATTTTTTTTTTCTTTATAGCATGCAGGTGCCTGCGCAGAGGCATGAGTCTCAATACAGCGTTATAAGCCATTGGTTGCCTACGCAGAGGCGAGATTGGCATTCTTTATGCATTGTAATTATCTGTCATACTGTGCGATTTGTGCATGTCTGGATGTGCACGTTTTTTTTGTTTTTTTGTTTGATTTTTTTTGTGGTGGGCACCCAGGTACATTTTTGGAGCTTGTTGTGGATTTGTTGTGTCTAGTTAGTCCCTGTGTGCTTTGCGTGTGCTAGTGTTTTCGTCTATTCGTCGCGTCTTTTGGGATTGCTGATGTTGCGGTTGATTTTTACTTATGGCTGTGTGTAGTTGGCCGTTATATGAGAGTGTAGTATTGTGTAGTTGTGTGTGACATATCTCCTGTATGTTATCTCTCCTGTTTGCCCCTGCAGTAGTCCCGCTCGTCTCGGCCTCTCGCCGTGCTTACTACTGTAGAGTTTGCAGGGTTTGTTGGGGTCTGGTGGGTGGTGCGGAGTCTATGTTTTCTAGTAGTACTGTGTCCTTGGGTCTTTTGTGTATCTTGTCATGTTGGCCCCTCTTTCTGCGTCGGTTTTATATTCGGTCTCCGGGTTGGGTGAGTGTGTTTGTGTGCGTGTTCTTTTTGTGTAGTGTTTGTTTTAGCGTGTTTCGGGTGTGGTCGTGTTGGTTGTTCGATGTGTTAGTTTGTCCGTGTCTCAGTGGGGATCGCCGTAGCGAGTAGTCGTGTTTGTGTGTTGTTTAATTGTCTTCACTCTTTTCGGTAGCGTGGTCTTTTTGCGTTGGAGTCTGTGTTCGTCCGTTTTGGAAGTGTTAGGGGTGGGAGAGGTTGAGGGGGGGGATGTCTTGTCTCCCGTTGCCGCTCCGGCTCACCGCGCCCCGCGGCCTTCCGAATACCCACTCGGGTCTGTGTTTCTCCCTCCCTCTCTTCCTGCGGTTACTGTGTTATCCAGTGGAACCAACGTTTTATGTAGCGGTCCCTTTGTGTTGGGGTATTGGCTTTCAGGTCCTCGAATTTCCGTGTAGCTTCCACCTCCTCCACCCATCGTCGCAGTGGGGGTGTGGTGGTCTGCTTCCAGTATATGGGGATGGTTGCCTTGGCTGCGTTAAGTAGTCTGGGAATGATGGATCTGGCGTATGTCTGTGTTGACATGGTGGTTCGGTGTAGGAGGAAGGCAGCCGAGGTCCTCGGCAATAGTTCGTCTGTTACATCCTGTATCGTTTTACGGATAGTCTCCCAGTAAGGACGGATCCTGGAGCAGGACCACCAGATATGTGCGAACGTGCCCACCTCCTCTTCGCATCTCCAGCAGGTGTCTTGTATTTCTGGGTTTCTCGCGTGGAGCGCTGACGGTGTTAGGTACCACCTGGTGAATATTTTGTAAGAGTTTTCCTGTAGGCGTGCGGAACCCGGTGTTTTCTGTATCAGGGTGATGGATTTGTCCCATTCTGCCTCGGTCATGGGTTCGTCTATGTCTTCCTCCCAGTTTCTGATGCAGGGGGGCGCCAGTATATATCTGCTTGCGATCAGGTCCGAGTAAATCTGCGATATAGCTCGTGGTGGTTCCTTGTCCTGTGTGCAAAGGAGTTCGAATGATGTTGGGTCTCTCAGGAGGGATGGTTTTTGAGGGATGGATCGGGCGTATTGTGCTATGTGTGCTCTCGCCAGAGTGTGCATGAATGTGTGTGGTCGATCCGGGAAGAGTTCAGTCAGCGGGCGGATCATGAATGGGCGTTGGAGGACGTCTTTCATGCGGAAGATTGGTTTCTGTCCTATCGCTCCCAGGGTCGGGCCGAGTTCTCCCGCTGGGAAGTCCGGGTTGCCCCTCAGAGGGAGGAGTGGGCTCGGGTCTGTTGTCAGGTAATGTTTCGTGCCCTGTCTGTGCCAGACTTGCATTGTCGCCGCCACAAAGGGATTGGTGATGTGTTTGTGTCTGTACGCTGTTTTAGGGATCCATGGTAGTGTTCGGAGGTCGCATTTGGTCATGTCCGATTCCAATTGGGTCCACGGTTTGGTGCCGCTAGACACCGACCAGCTGATAATTCTCGTAAGGTGTGCAGCGTGGTAATATTTCTCAAAATCCGGCAGCGCCAAGCCCCCTCGGAGTTTAGGTAGGATCAGTTGGGAGTGTGCTACACGTGGGGATCTGCCCTTCCAAATGAATCTGCGGACTTCCGTCTTTAGCGTCAAGAAGAACGTTTGCGGGGCTAGTATCGGTATTGTTTGGAATATGAATAGCAGTTTGGGTAATAGCGTCATCTTAACCGCATTCACCCTTCCCAGCCACGACATATAGTATGAGTTCCATTTGTGTAGTTCTTCTGTTGCTGTTTTCAGTATCGGGAGGTAGTTGTGTGCGTATAGATCCGCCGGGTTTGGATAGATGACTTTTTTGGAAGCATTCAATGCAATATGTGAATGTCCACACATGGCACACTGAGCACGCACCAGGGGTCACCATCACTCCCTAACTCGCTAGGCTGCCCGCAAAATTGGATAAAACTTCCACTGTCCTATTAAGTTACATATCCATTAAATAAAATAGACTCACAAAGCAGAATGATCATGGCACTAGGAGCTGTCGGATCAGTAAGCACAAGGTGCTGACTTTGGATTTAGCCTTGGTCCGTGAGGGCAATCATCCATGTTCTTGTTGCATGGTTCTATTAAGGAAGTGTGTTGCCACATTGATCAATTAATGTACATTCTGAACAGCCAGGATTGTTTTCCCCAGATGGATATTTCATAACATTTGCTGACTTAACATCTTGTGTATCTAGCCCTTTTTCCCCTCTTATAGTCTGTTGTATCCTTTGCCTAGTATCCTGCAGTTTGGTTTTTAATATGTTTATTACTAATCACACTTCAATGATAGCTACTGCTATATAACTGTTCTAATCTAGCATTTTTGCTTGACTTTAACTTTATTTCAAATTAGGTCACTGTGCTTTATTTTGTGAAACTTTTGTGTATTTTTACCTCAGTAAAATACAGATTGAAAACATTTTTTTAAAGCAGTTGCAACAAAAGAAGTTGGGTGTACAGGAGGAGAAGGTGGTAAGGACCATATGCAAACTAACTTAAATTCTAAGGCATTAATTTATAGAAAATTTTAACTCTGTGATCCATGTCAGATTATTGAATACTATATAAATTTATATATAGTGGCAGCATTTCCTTGTGAATCTTGGCTTAAAACGTATTCTAGGGCAAGAAGACAAATCGTGGTTTGCTTCCTGGTCACTCAAAGAAACTGTTTGAGTGTTACCTTTAATTTAATCTCATGAATGTGTACACAAGTCTATAAACTAAGTCAACCAATCTTCTATTCTCCCTGGCTATTATAGTGTCCCTCTTTTACCTCTCACTGTTCAGAAGAGCTTTGCTGCAGGTCTTTGCATTTACACATTTACATTCACATTACGGTGTAAGCGGTTATGCATTCACTTTGCATAAGTGGCTGTTACAGCATTATCAGTCTGAATTTTGATTTATTTCTGAGGGTTACATATACCATCCGCCTACACTCCATCTACCTGGCTCACATATCGGCATGCTCTACTTTTTCCTACCCGGTTTTATTCTACTCCTTTTCTTCTTCCATTCCTTTATGAGGTCCATGTCATGTTCACTCTAAATGACACCACAATGGGAAGAGCATAGCTAAAAATTTACAAATTTATTGTGTGTACAATCAGTGTGTTATTATAGATATCCACAAATAATAAGACCATTTTTTCACAGTTGAATATGATTTGATAAATACATCTTATGCATAAGAGGCCATCATAAAAAACAGGTTAAAAAAAATTATAGCCATGTATTTATACATAAACATGTTTAGGGAACACCACACTACTAACAGAATTTATTTAGAGACGTAAGCAGTGGTTCTCTTTGCCAGTATGCAGTTTTCATTCACTTTGGATTTAATACGTTGTTAATTTCACGGTTTTGTAGTTCATTGGGGTGACTGACCTACAAAAGAGCATATTATGGTAAAAGTTTTGAAATCAGACTATGTAAAACATAATAATATTATATTAAGTTAAAAACTAAAAACAAACATAAATAATAATTATTTTGTACTTAAAGACAAACCACACCAATTGTTTTGTACCCCTCCCTGTTACAGGTGCCTCATCCCATGGCCCTATTTAGCCCTGTACTGCAGAGAACTCCAGATGGTTTTTTTTCCCCCAAGTAAGTAGCTCATTTAGCAGACATTTGTCTGTTAGAGTAGGAGCTGCCAAAGATGGGCTACATTGACATTGTGGCAGGTTTATGCAATGTTTGATCATTTAATGTAACTAACCCCCTTATTATTTTTTGCCTAGATTAGCTGTTTGTAAAAAACTAACAAAATCTGTCCGCACCAAAGTTGCTGTTTAGTAGATCAGAGAGTGTGCTGGATTTTCATTTTTATTGTACCACAGTGGCTGAGGGGGAATACAAGGGGGGCAGTGACAGGCACCATGGACACAGTATTAGGGTCAAACCATTTAAAATTGAACTCTGTGACAAATAAACCTCCAAGGACTTACTTGTGATAAGATCATTATGTGGACAGAGTGGCACTTAAGGACACATGACATGTGTGATATGTCATGATTCCCTTTTATTCCAGAAGTTTGGTCCTTAAACGGTTATTTAATTTTTATATATACATACATACACACACACACAATTCAAAGGGATGCTAGCACTCAGGGTCTTTAAATGTTCACCAAAAATAGAAAAAAACTTTTATTCCAGAGATCGACGTTTCAGTCCTGATGAAAGTCCACAGTGGTGGACTGAAACGTCGATCTCTGGAATAAAAGTTTTTTTCTATTTTTGGTGAACATTTAAAGACCCTGAGTGCTAGCATCCCTTTGAATTGTATATTTTGTGCTGCTGAGCACCGGGCAATATCCACAGGAGAGCTGGAGTGCAACTCCCATCATTGTGTGTGTGTGTGTGTGTGTGTGTGTGTGTGTGTGTGTGTGTGTGTGTGTGTGTGTGTGTGTGTGGTTAACACATGTTATCGGTGAATTTCAATGTTTTACTCACTGGTGTAATTTTCAGAAAAGTAATGGTTCCCCTTTAAAGATTGACAGAGTTATCCAGTGAAATATGAATTGTCAGGAACTCACCAGAGAACTATACATTTTATGTCTAAATGGCTCAGCTGGAAATATAACTGACTTGGGGTTTTTTGTGGTCTTGCATTTGCAATTCCGTTAAGAGTGCCAGAAATGTATGGTTTAGTGAATAACCATTTATATGCTGTACATGCTGTAATGTAAATGTCGAAGTAAATAGACTTTCTAGGTCATTCAGTTTATCAAGACTTGTAGATCAAAAATAGGTGTATTGACAAAGAATTGTCTAAGTCTTCAATCTATTCTGGTGTTAATTAGCATGATTAGTCACTGCTATCCATATTGCCTCCTCAAGCTCTTCCAGTCTGTCTCACTGACCTGGAAGGTTTGGCTTGGAAGCTTATGATAAGCCGCCCATTGCGAGTAACTGTACTGTGCTACAATCCCTGTTATCTGTCAATCCAGTGCTTCTCAAATAAAAAAATAAATCAGTGATTTAAATAATTTACGTTTGGAAAGAACACTCCCACCCCCTTAACTTCCTTTGAAGCATTAAGGGGGCAGGTGTGTCTGGACTCCATGTTACCTTTACGGGATAAACGGTTTTCCAATGGTTTAATCTGAAAAGTGATCGTTTGGCATAATTGATAGCCAGTAGATGCATATTCTTGGAAAAATGTAAACATTGACGTATCTCAAAATGGCGATGTTTTATATTGTCCAAAAAAGGGACATTATCTTTGCACCTAAACCACTACATTTAGATGCTTGGTGCTTAGATTGCCCATTAAAGGTTTGCACCAATAACGTTAGCAACTACCTTGAATTTATTGCATAAATTAATTTTAGGCACGTTCTTGGTGTTCACAATAGAAATGTCACTTGGTAAAGTGTTTTTACAGACTTTGCACTTACTTTGCTACATTCGATGCCAATATGCTTCGGATAGGATAGGATTTCGGTCCAGTTGGCGGGTTGAATGGCTTTACGCTTTTTGCACTAATCTTACTTTTTGCTGACTTTGCTTTGTAAAGGTCATTGGAATGAGAAGGATATTGATTGAATGTTCCAGCTTTCATTCCTCCTGGCTATCAAGAGAAATAGAAAAATATATCACCATCATGAGGAAGAAAGAATCACAAGAGTATTTAGAGATCAGAAAATGTTTAGTGTTACTTTATCTTTCACAGCAGTAAACAAAATTGCAGTAGAGAGAAAATCTACTGGCATTGCCAGTGATGCCCATAATGAGTGTCAGCTGTAACATGGTGTGTCAGCTTGGTGTCAAGCACAGCTGACTGACTGCCTCTCTGGCCAGCCGCAACACAGAAAACCACGCAGAGAGCTCTGATGAAGCTCTGCTCGCTAAACAATGTGAGCATGTTTAAAGATGTGCTGCTTTAACCCCTTAAAGACACATGACATGTGTGACATGTCATGATTCCCTTTTATTCCAGAAGTTTGGTCCTTAAGGGGTTAAAGACATTGTCCTGGTATCCTCAGATGCAGAACACCAGGTAACAAACCTACACAATGCATTTAAAAAACAAGTTTCATATTCTGCAATAGTTTCATGTAAAGGTGCAGTCTAAGCACCATAACTCATGCCATTGTAGTGGTCAAGCTGCTAGAAGTGTGTGGCCTGTCCCCTGACTCTGGAGAAAAAGTAAAGGAGACATCAGCAGGTTATTCACTAAAAGTGAGAATTCAAAATAGACGTAGCCCAACTAGAAGCATAGTTGACTTAGAAAAATGTTTCTAATTCAGCAATTTTGCCATTAAATTTGAAATTCACTTTGAATTCTCACTTTAGTAAATAACCTTGCAGATGTCTAGGAGGAGGAGTAAAGGTAGAGGAAAAATTCTATATAAAACTAATCTCCAGCTCACCTAAATTTCCCAATTGGCTATGTTGTGTTGCAAGTTTGAATTTAAAATAAATAAAGTTCACTCTCACTACACACCAAACGGTCTTCTCCCTCGTTTCCACTTCTTTTACCCAACACTCACACCCATGTGTGTCTTTATGATTATGTTAATTTTCCTTTTTAGCCCCTTACCACTGGAATAAGCTGCCTCCCCAAATTTAATCTGACACCTCTCTATAATCTATCAGCAAGCTTCTAAACTCATAGACCTTCTCACATAGTAGGAGGTTGAAGACTATGAGCAGGGTGATCCTCTCCTTTTTTATCAGTAAATAAACACTAATGAATAGATTAAGTGGTTTGACCCCTTAAAGACCAAACTTCTGGAATAAAAGGGAATCATGACATGTCACATATGTCATGTGTCCTTAAAAGCTTCATCATTGTTGTTACAATGAATGGTGTGTAAGCTAATTAAAGCAATGTTGATTTGTATATACTAACTTGGTAAAAAAATAAAAATAAACCTAACTCGGCTGTGACACCATTCATCCTTTTAGCGGTAAAGGTCAATTTACAAGCTGTCTCCACCAGTGATATTCAGGATGCTAGTGAGGTCCAAACTTTTTTCAAATTTCCTTTTACACAATCTGCATTGAAATGTTTTACATCTGGGTGGGCAAATATTTTTCACTGACAACCTGAGAAATCAGCACTTTTAGAGATTACCTCATAGCTTTAAGAATGAAGTCTAGAATTTATGAATATTCTTGGGTTCATTTACTAAACATCACATTACGGTACTATGCTAACAGCTAAACCAGGGCTAAAATAGTCAAGTTGTTCAAATAGTCGACTATAGCGGATTTGGAGAATTTTACCAAATCAGTTATCAGAGTCCAATATGTTACAATTCATAGTTTAGAGAATAAACTCTGTGTATTTAAATTTACAAAGCAATTTATGCATCGATAAGCCTGAAAGTCACAATATAAAAAGTGCCATTGAAAAGCAGATAAATTGCATAATTAGAAATAGAAAAATATATGATACATTTATTTAAATAAAGCATGCATGTATACCCACTTGTTTCCCTGGTGAACTTGGCATGAAGGGCTTCACGGATCCTATTTTCTTGGTCTTATCCTTCAGGGGCGGCAAGGGTTTGTCTGAGTGGTAGGGGTTTTCATCAAAATAGTCCTTCGGATAAAGATTTAGCCTTAAAGGACCACCTTTAAGTTTTTGTTTGTGACTGTCGTGTTCCTTCTGAACTCAAAAAAAAAAAAAAGTATGCTAAGAAAATTCCTTTTAATCACTACTAACATACTGGTTAGGGCAAGCCTGTGGCTTGGTACAATGAGACAACAGATGACACACTTTACAGTTTATATTAAGAGTGATAGTTTAACCCCCGATGGAAAAAAGTAGCAGGGTTATTAATTTTTTTCCAGAGCGCTTTAAAATCTATACACGAAGAACACTGGTAATTATGCAAACAATGGGAAATATTATTAGACATACATGTACAAAAGGAGAGGATCACCCTGCTCATAGTCTTCAACCTCCTACAAGGTACTATGCAAGAAGGTCTATGAGATTAGAAGTTTGCTGACAGATGATAGAGAGGTGTCAAATCAGATGCGGGGAAGCAGCTTATTCCAGTGATAAGAGGGAAAATGATCAGAATCATGAAGGAACACATAGGTGTAAGTGTAAAAATGAGGAAGAAGACAGTTTAGTGCGTAGTGAGAGAGAAGGGCAAGATTATGGAGGGATGTGCACACAAGGATAAGACATTCGAAGAGAGTGGAATGATGGAGTGTTGTGGAGACCAAAGTAAAAAAAGAGTTATTAAAACCCTATAAACAGGATTTAAAATGTTGATAAAACATTTGTAATTCTTTGATCAATTGCTGTCAATATATGATTTAGTGAATAACCTGTAGGAATGTATTACAATTTAAGGCCTCAAGCAGTCAGTTGCTAACTTCATCAGAGAGGTTACATCCCGAGCCAGAATAACAAAAGGAGCTGATAGAGCTCCAGTTTCATGCACATGCCCCAAAATAGGTCAATCATAATCATTGTATCTATTAGACATGTGCAATTTGTTTCGTTCCGAATGTACATTCGGACGAATTTAGTGCAATTCGGATGCTTACGAATGTCTGAAGTTCGGTAGTTCGGAAGTGCCGAATCAAACCGAATTGCAGAAGTTCCGAATTGCCGAAGTGCTTCGGATTTCTGAAAAGTGGCAAAACAAGAGAGGGAGGGAAAATTACGTGAATGATGACAGGAATCTTGACCAATAAGCTAATTCCTGGCACTGGGAGACCTATAGATGTGTAAGTGGTTGTGGTGGCAATCCTGGCACTGGGAGCCCCCTGGTTCCCCAGCAAAAACATTGCCGAGACTTTTTTTACAGACCTGGCCAGATGGTATTTATAGAGGCTTTCCCCACGCTGTTCAACACAGCCCATGTGGACCAAGTATGCACCTACCCAATCTCTGGAATACTAATGCTAGCAATTAAATGGTAGAGTACAAGTCCCCCACTCTGACTTTAGAAATTAGTCATTTAATCCCTTAAGGACCAAAACTTCTGGAATAAAAGGGAATCATGACATATCATACATGTCATGTGTCCTTAAGGGGTTAAAACTACCTTTACTGTTTGGAAGAGGTGTGCTTATAATTTCACAACACTGGCAGGCATTAAAACGGGTGATAAATCTGACATGGTCAAATACTTACCTTCATCAGAACTCGCAATCTGTCATAATCATCTGAGGTATATGGGTATTCCTTGCCTATGGTTACATTAGGGTACCTTAAAAGAAATAAATATAATGAGCTCACTGTGTAGAAAAAAAGAGAAACATAAAACTGACCTGTAAAATGACCATGTAAAAGAAAGGCAAGTATCTGAGACTCTTACCCATATCCAGTCCCGTGCTTTGAAGGATTGGTGTAAAAGTTTTTTCCTGGTGCTGTGTAGGCTTTTCGGGGTTTTTGTACAGGGCTCAATGCAGGAACTGGACCACCCAAAGTACCATAAAAGCTGCCTTGTCCAGATCTTAAAAGAAGGCCACATTACAAACATCAGTAAAAGGAGAATCTGTGTG
The DNA here is from genome assembly GCF_036172605.1 of Pelobates fuscus. Taxonomy (NCBI): domain Eukaryota; kingdom Metazoa; phylum Chordata; class Amphibia; order Anura; family Pelobatidae; genus Pelobates; species Pelobates fuscus. The sequence continues at coordinate 102,164,573 of NC_086322.1, forward strand.
ACTCCATAAGCTCTGAATTATGCATTGTGGCTTTTAGAATGTATAACTTTTCCGCCAAACTGAATCCTTAGTTAATTGTGAAGAAGCAAATATAAAACTTTTGGAATTGGCAAACATATTTTTTATTTTATTTTTAAACAACAATTTTGGGCTACTTTTAAATAACCTGAAAACAGATTTATATCTGTATGCCAGAGAGATATAAAACAGCAATTTGGACAAAGCTCAACGTCTTTACCCTTCATCAGGATTCTTGTTACATCTGTAGGCAGCAACTCATCGTGTAAAATGTATAATTGATTTTACTGCAACCTTGGAGTATAACTTATCTGTAACCATTGACAATTAACAGCTGGTCACTACAGTCTATACAATAAGGTAAGAGAAGCCAAACAATGGTCCCCTTGTTGTTAGCAGCTGTTAGTTAAAGGTTACATTAACAATAAGTAAAAATAGAGCAAGTGATTGGAAGAAGGCCTTATTGACACATTACCATGAAGGATTGGGGAAAATAAAATATGTTTTGTTTTCCGACTTACGGTTTTATCTCGCCACTAGTAGGAAGGAATGCCTTTCCGAGATTTTTCTTGGCTTGTTCTATTTTGTATTTCCTCCTCTCTCTCAGTGGATCTGAATAGGATTCGCGTTCAAAAACTCTTTTGAACTCGCCGTCAAAGTAGCCACCTGTTATATTAGCCATGGACTTGGACCCTCCAGGAATCATCTGCCTGTTCTTACTAGCAGCTTCATTAAATGGTTCTGGGGGGGGGGGGGGAGGAGGAATACATTAATGATATTAAGTGTTTCCCTTCTTGTTTAATATTGTGATACATTAACCACAAAGGATACCGGTTTCCAGCAAACACAGCAGGGGCCTCTAAGGTGTAATCAGCCGCAGACATGAAATTGCACAAAGAAGCAGTTTTATTCAATAAATGAACAAATGTCACACTTGGCTTTTCAATCGCATTCATTCAGCGACCCTAACTATCCCAGATAGAATAACCTAATAAACAAACTACGTTTTCTCTGATAAGCTTACTGCTGCCCTGCTCTTAGCAGTTTAAATAAAACACACTTCTTTTTCTAGGAGTCAGCAGCCTGAGAATTTACCTGCTGTTAATTGAATAATACAGGAGAGGTGAGTGGACAGAGCAGGGGTAGGCAATCTTCTACTAGTAATGTGCCAAAACAAGACTTTGAAGTCCTTTGGTGTGCTGGTCCAATTTTTAAATTGGTGTGTGCATGTTGCCGTATTTTGTGTGTTATTTATGGGGGCTGCTTTGTAGGGTTGTGTTTGTGCGTATGAGGGATGTTGTAGTGTATATGTGCATGAATAGACTGAGGTATTGTTTATGATGTGTATGTATGCATGTGGGCTGTGTTTCATGTAATGTGTGAAAGAGCGTTGTGTATGCGGGGCTGTCTGTGAAATTGCGTGTGGTTTATATGTAGCCTTGTGTGTGTGGTGTTATGTGAATATGTGGGGCTGCTTGGGCTACTGCATGTGGGAGGCTGTTTGTGAGGTTGTGTAGTTGTGAATTGTTAGTGGTGTTGTGTGTGTGTGTTTGTGAGGGCTGTTTGTATTATTTGTATGAGGGAGAGGCCTCTTCTGCACCTCTGTGTATATCTAGGTGTGTGGGTGGTTTCCCTGGGTTCAGTGGGGATAGGGTTGGCCAGATACTGGCCAGTGGCAGGATCTTCGATGGCTGCTGCAGGCGGCTCTACTCCAGTGCGGAATTCCCTTCACAGGCGCTGGGATGAAGTAATCTGAGATCACTTCCTCTCAGTACTGCAATAAATGAATTGAGAATTGTCTATCACTTCTTGCTGCAATCACGCCCAGTTGGTATTAGCAAATATATGTAAATATATAAGTCCAACTGGAATCCTTAGATCTCCCCAGCCCGTTTGGCTCTGGCAGCCTTGTGTGCCATGCAAAGGTATCTTGAGTGCCATGCATTGTGCATATGCCATGGTTTGCTGGCCCCAGGGATAGAGACTATGAAGTATTTTGGGTCCTAAATTTCTCCCCTCCACTACCCTTCCAGACACTGCGTGACAATATGCATTTAAACAGTGACTCCATGTGTGTACTGTGTCCTTGACTGGGAAGTTCATGGCCAGTACTTTGGATCTGTCCTAATTCATTCTATACAGAAGAATCAGAAAAAAATGCAAACTCCATAAAAATAGCATGACAATCAAACATTCTATATTCCTCCAATGGGGGTTATTAAAAAAAAAAAAAAAAGCATTAAGACATATTCATGAGCCACTAATCTTTGGTGCAGATTCAAAGTATCAGTGAAGCATCATTCAGTCTACAAGAGACAAGAAAAAAATAAAAAAATCAGAGCACAGAGTTCAAAATCAGGACTGTCCTCGCTTATTTGGGATTTAGAGGATGTGTCCACATGTGCTAATTTTTTCTTAGATTGGACAAACCCAAGAATCCCTTGCTCATTTCACTTGCAAGCCCTCAACTGCATATATTCTGCATTGAGGCTTACACTGAGTCAAAAGCTCTTTTTAAACTACCGGTATGCAGGAATACTCTAACTTAAAGAAGTGTTTACTTACTTGAACAAGGGGGGACATATTTATCTCCAATGCTGATATAGGTCATCTCACTGAAGAGGCCAATCCTCTCCATGTCATTTTTCACATCTCCAGGCATGGTTGTTCAGGCAAGGCAGTCTTAAAGAGAAATTGCAGAATATATTACATGAAATATAGTAAAGTGAATTAAGCAGTTACAAGAATGGATTCCCATCTGAGCACTTAAACGGTTTAAAAACAAAAGGAAATAAAAACACCAACTAATATAGAATGAATACATACTATATACTATTAATGAATATATATTAGCACAGGATCCTTAGGTAAAATAATAGGAGAGGAAACATTCAGGTGCTTATTCACTAAAGATAGAGTTGAAGTGAAGTGAAATCTGAATGGAAAACATAGGCAAAAGTAGTGGATCTGGAAAGTTTTTTCCAACCCCGCTATAGTCACAGCTATTTCAGGCTGAATGTTGCCATTTTTAATTTAGTGAATAACCCTTCTAGTGTTTGACATTGAAACCTGGGAATGTGCTTACTTTTACTCGCAATGCGCGACCCATGAAAGGGTCCCATCGAAAGCTTCCCCTTTATCCCCCCCCCCCCCCTTAGTGGGAACACAGAGAAGGCAGCAAGATGGGTGTCTGGGAATTCAGTCCCTCCAACTATCCCGCTTTTGGTGGGATCGGACAAATTTTAGGGTCCTGTCCTGCCTTTGTTCCCCGTTTACCCGCCTTTGGACACACCAGACAACTGTCTGTCAAAAAGTGTCTATGAAAGATTTAGCAAATGATATCACAATCAAGTTAATTTCTTGCATTGGAGGAGGAGAAACAGGAATATTGGGAGCTAATTATGAAAGCAATCTAATAACTCACACTTAAAGGATCACTATAGGGTCAGGAACACAAACATGTATTTCTGACCCTATAGTGTTAAAACCACCATCTAGCCACCCTGGGCCCCTCATGCCTCTATAAATATAGCAACATCTTACTGTATTCAAGCCTGAAGCTGTAACTCTGCATGCTGTTTGTCTCAGAAAAACAAGCTGTCTTCTGACATCAGAAGTGGTGGCCTGATCCAATCACAATGCTTCCCCGTAGGATTGGCTGAGACTGACAAAGAGGCAGATTAGGGGCAGAGCCAGCATGATTCAAACACAGCCCTGGCCAATCAGCATCTCCTCATAGAGATGAATTGAATCAATGAATCTCTATGAGGAAAGTTTAGTGTCTGCATGCAGAGGGAGGAGACACTGAATGTTTGGATGCATTTTAGGCAGCCATGACACAGGAAGGATCTCTAACAGCCATCTGAGGAGTGGCCAGTGAAGTTATCACTAGGCTGTAATGTAAACACTGCATTTTCTCTGAAAAGACAGTGTTTACAGCAGAAAGCCTGAAGGTAATGGTTCTACTCACCAGAACAAATTCAATAAGCTACATAGTTACATAGTTACATAGCTGAAAAGAGACTTGCGTCCATCAAGTTCAGCCTTCCTCACATATGCTTTTGCTGTTTATCCAAAAGAAGGCAAAAAAACCCAGTCTGAAGCGCTTCCAATTTTGCAACAAACTAGGAAAAAATTCCTTCTTGACCCCAAAATAGCAGTCAGATGTCTCCTTGGATCAAGCAGCTATTACCCCACTAATTAGAAATTATATCCCTGTATGTTATGTTTTTGCAAGTATTTATCCAATTGCAGTGTAAACATCTGTATAGACTCTGACAAAACCACCTCAGGCAAAGAATTCCATATCCTTATTGCTCTTACTGTAAAAAAAACCTTTTCTTTGCCTTAGATGAAATCTCCTTTCTTCAAGCCTAAATGTGTGACCTCGTGTCCTATGTATAGCCCTGTTTATGAATAGATTTCCAGATAATGGTTTGTACTGGCCCCGAATATATTTGTATAATGTTATCATATCCACTCTCAGGCGCCGTTTTTCCAAATTACACTATAGTCACCAGAACCAGTTGTTCTGGTGACTATAGTGTCCCTTTAAATTCTGTCATTATTTTATTATTCAAATTTCTAAAAGTGATCGTATTTATTAACATGTTCTATAAGAAATTTCACAAGTTTTCACAGGAATTTCCATTTCATAAGATCACCAAATTTAGAATGGCAGGAAACAGAAAAGTGAAGCAGAACATTTATCTTTCAGAAAAATTGGTGCAAAAATTGATAAATCTGTTGCTTCGCAGAAAAAAATGGTGTATATTCAAAACTGCAACAGCTTCAATAACTTGTAACAAATATTTGCTGAAAATTAAATGTGAAAGTGCGTTTAATTGTTTCTGTTTTCTCTACATGCTACTGTCTGTTCAATGACAGAAAAGCTTATAAAGAGGATTGACAGGGAGACAAAATGGAGGCACATTTCAGCCTAGAGCAAAATATAGCTGTATGGATTTCTGCATTTTATTTTATGTATTTTTCAGCGCTCACGATCATATATTTATTGAATGTGAGAGATATTTAAATATAATAATATTTGAAATCCTGGGAAGTGACTTTTCTTTCGTGTGCAATTTAGGCTCTAACAAAATTAGAAATTGGATATTACAAGATCTACTCTCCATACATACAGGAGGAGTTTGTTCACTAAGCAGTGAATTGTAATAAAATGAGTAAAAAAAAATGAGTTGTTTTTGTTTTAGTTAATGGAACACCAAATGTAAAAATTAAGACCACAAAGCCGCTTTGTAGAAAGTATCCAGCTCCGCTCTAGTCACCTGAACTGCAATTGACCATGTAACAGCCACTGAAATTCACTTTTGTTGATTATTATTAAAAAAAAAGAAAGGACGACAAAACATTTTACACTGAAACATATATATATATATATATATATATATATATATATATAAAAGTTTAAATGAATATTAGAAAATAATTATAAATGCATAAAGAGTGACTCCCTATTTAGCTTCATGAATGATCACTCGCATTATATCTAAATAAGGATAAATTATATTTATAGTCAAAAATATTATTTTATTGATAAGTTCTTATTCTTTCCACTTTCTGTTTTAAGGATAGAGGAAGGCAGTTAGTAGGTCAGTTGGTAAGTACCCCAATAAATCCCACCTCTGTATGAACCCCCACCTCTAACTAATAACTTTTATACAGAGTTTCCCCTATCAATGTCTTTAATCTCTCACCTCTCTGCGGTCTCTGTGGCTGTCACATACTGTTTGTTTCTCTGGGTTACCCTGGAATTGGGGCAGTCCATTATGCCAGTGGACATATAACAGCCCCAATTACTACACATTCATCGCTGTCAGTTTCAAAAGACATAACACTTACAAAAAAAACTGTATCAGACTTTTCACTGACCTCCTTATCCGAAAGAATACTGAAAGCGGTTAGTGTAATCGAGAAAAATCACCCCTGTTCTACAACTTGGTACAGTCAATTTTTATGGTCCTAAACGCCATCACGTTCATTCATCCTAAAGCTGCGCAATGACTGCCGGGATTTGTAGTACGTTAAACTAAAGCCAGATTATTCCGCCAATCCAAGAGCCGCCTTTGCCCAAAGTGGGCGGAGATTTTGTGTGACGTGTAAAGCCGGAAGCAGCGTGTTGACAAGTCATCAATGTGATTTTGTGCTGGAGTAAAGGATACAGCTGGTTCTCCAATATAATCATACTGGGAGATTTGGTATAGACATGGTGAGTATTGAGTTAATACATGTACACATTTGAAAACTAAAAGCAACCAGGGGGCATATCTGACATGCAGCCTTTCAAGGCTTTGATAAATATGTGTGTTTAGTGCTATTTAGGGAAATCAGGTGTTACATTATGCAGCTATACACTTCATATACATTTTATCAAGAAAATAATTTTATTTTTCTGGACATTAATAAACAAAGAGAATTGTAAAAAGGTTTTGTGTGTCAACTGCAATGCGCTATATATTTATGTCTGACTTGTGATCTTATTTTTCCATCACAACGTTTTAAATCTTTTTAGATTATTGACATAGCAGCACCGTCATTATAAGAGATTTAACTAAATGTTGGGAGTGAGTGCAGCCCTGACTGAACTGACTTTATTGCATTAAATATTTCTTCATTATTTAGCCATTTATTAAAACTTCATTTCATAAATGTTACTACGAGCCATTTATTCATAAAATAAAGAATTGATCAAGGAATTGCAAACTGTAGGCCTAATTATCCATCTGGGAAAAAAATATATATCTGCAACTGGTTATTTAACTAATACAATACAATACCTTCTTTTTAAATATTCTGCACATTGGGATGGGTCTAAGAGTACCAGTATAGAGAATAAATGGATGTTTCAACTCTGAAATAAGAAACTGTGATAATGCTGTAAATACATCTTGACCATAATCTGGTTATTTATTTTTTGTATATAATATTTCCAGGTTGGTATAGAAGCTTCGAGCATCCTTTTTAGAACAAGAGGCGGACTGAACCTCTCCTTCCCCCTGACAGCTGCTGATGGTATATGTAATATTATGTAAAATGAGTAATATAAAGTTTACTGTACACCGTCTACACCAGTTCTGGTGAGCCTATGACACAGGTGCCTCTGGGGTGGCATTTAGTGTTTCATAAAGAGTGTCCATAAATGTTTTATGCTAGCGGCACATAATGCCCAATGGCTTCATCATCAGGTGTCCTCCTGGTAATTGCTTATATCAAATTATGTAAAGCACCTTTCAACTCTAGGAGACAGTTTGGGGATTTTGGGTTATAGGGACACTATAGTCATCAGAACCACTACAGCATAATGTAGTTATTATGGTGTCTATAGCCTGTCCCTGCAGGCATTTCAATGTAAACACTGCCTTTTTAGAGAAAAGGCAGTGTTTACATTTCTGCTTAGTAACATTTTTAGTGGCCATTACTCAAACGGCCGCTAGAGTGTCTCCAAGTTCTGCGCTGAACATTTCCCATAGAGATGAATTGATTGTGCCGCATTTGGAATGCTTGCTTAATAGCTTCCCAATGCTTTCCGATGGGAAAGCATTGGATTGGCTGAGATAATCAAGACTGATCATTTCAGCTATGGAGGCGGGTCAGTTGCAGCGAAAATCGCTCGATGTTGGGGGGGAAAAAGGAGAGTAAAAACACTGTTGTCATGCAATCAGAGGGGGGTTTGTGACCTAAACAAACATATTCACTGACACACGTGGACAGACAGACAGACACAAACACTGATACACATATACGAGCACACACATACTGACATACACCCATTCTCTCACACACTCACAAAATATTTTTTTTTATTTGATACTCAAATAGATGCACAAAGATTCATAGATATACACATACATATATACACAAACAAAAATAAAATACATATTTTTAGCCACCCGCCTGTTTCTTACCTTTTGGGTGCAGGGGGGTGGCTTCCTTGAGGACCAGTGGGGCTGGTTGCAGCTGATGGGAGTGTGCTGCCGCTGGTAAATATTTCCCACTCCTGAATCTCCTGCAGTTCTATGCGTGCCGGGAGGAAGTGAAAGGAACTGTAGGGGAGTGGGCAGGCCACCAGATCTGCAGAATGGGGGCTGGGGGAGACACACTCTGTGGAATGGGGGCGGGAGGCGAGATGAGCCACCTTTACGCGGTACCCTGCCAGCTTACAATCCTCCTGCACGGCCGGGGAAGTAATTACAGCTTCCTTCACTTCCTCCCAGCGCGCAGTTGGCTTCTCGCGGATGGAGGAAACGGCCTGACAAATCCAGGCGACAGGACAAAATTCTTAGTCGCCATGGCGACCTGGCATCTGGAATTTGTTGAACCCTGCCTTTACAAGAGCAAAACCATGCAGGAGAGGGGAACCCCACACTTTGAGGGTAAATTTATTGAAGAGGAATGGCAGAGATAATGAGTGACAATTCACTGCAGGTGGTCAAATAAGGTGTTCTTATATTAAATGGCAGAAAGTTAATATGGAGATGATAGCGCCAAAGGGATGTGTATAGAAGTAGGAACCTCTATATATGATGAGCCGGAAGAGTGATCTATGGGGACAGAAGCTGACTGAAATTGAGGATGGGAATGGTTACTGACTGAGTGTGAAAGAAAGGTACAGACATGGACAGAGTGTGTGAAGAGTAATAGGAGAGACATCAGTCTAAGTATTATATGTGTTTGTTGTGGGGTTTGTTTGCTAATAGATTTGATTTTGATCCTGATTTAGTTTTTTTTTTTTTTCTTCCCGTGATGTAGAAACCTCTGCAAAAAAGGCCCTGGTTGGAGCACTTAATGATCTATCAGCAAAACTATTGTCCGATTCACTGGTGTTGCACTTATGTAACAGTTCTCTGTATATTTGGCCCAATGCTGGCACAAGCTCCTCCTTCTCAGAGTGGACAGACGAATCACAATGCAAAGACATTCTGAACTTCATAAAGTGAGTAAAACGCCAACGTATTTCATCAAACACATATCAGTCAATTATTTATTTAAATTATCATTTGTTTGTTTCAGGATTGACGATGAGGATTCAAGGAGAAAGAGCTCTAAAAAGAAAGAGAGGAAGTTACCACAAGACATGGTAGTGAACCTACAGTGCATATTGTCCTGTTTTTTTGCAGCAAAGCACAAAATACTCTAATCTATTTTACAACCCACACTGCACTTATCCCTTAGTAGCCAAGGTGGCATATACCTTTGGGTTTTAGTTGCCAGTGAGCCTCCAGAGTGGTCCAAGTCCCAAGAATTCAATTATTGACAAGAATACAGCAAGACACAAATAACTTGTAACTGTCTGGATAACTGGGTAACTGCTTTAAAGATCAAATACTATTAAAGTGGTTCTGAAAAAATAATAATAATAGTTTAGTGGTAATCTTTATTCCCTTTCCACCCTCACAGCCATGTATATTCATGGTTACACATTGCAGGTTAATGTAAATATATTTCATATAGCCAAATTAAATCTAAGGTAGTATTAAAAGAGAGATCAAGACAGTAAACGGCCACTCCGGTAGGATCATTGTAGGGGAGCTATGGCAACAAAATCAACGGTAGGAAACAGGTGCTAAGAGTAGGTATGAATACAGGACAGAGAACGAGCTGAACAAACCACCCTCCAAAACTACACAAACCCACCCCCCTCCCACCCCCAAAACTAATGGTAATAAGTAACCACCAATAAAATAGGGAAGGGATAGGTGGTTAGATGAGAAGCATCTAAATCAAAATAAGCAAGCTTATAAATTATTCTTGACTCAGATATTTGCTTTATTAAGCCACCTTCCTCAAATCCTGTCCCTAATCACCTGCTTTTTAAACACGTCTTACTGGGTGTTACGGCAAGAAATTGGTCTGCCACTTTTAGTTCCTCTCATTCTATGATCAGGCACATTAAGTCTGGCCCCGGTGGGCATCACAGCATATAATTATGCCCCCCTCCCCAAGGACAATCTCCAAATACATTGGGGTACCAACTGCCCTTGCTAGGCTCCTTTCCTCTTTGTGAGAGGCTTGGTGATTAATGGATACATCCCCTGATGGCCACTTTTTTACTTTTATGGGTAGCACTTTTCACTTCTTCTGTTTTAGATCATTTTTAGGATTTGTTTTGGTGTATATAATTTTTTCGAATTTAGGGCCAGTGGTTTAGATGGGCATTAATAGCACTGTGCCTGGGTATTCTAGGGACCGTATGAGGGCTTAGTTTTGGACTGTCCAACCCACCTCCTTCGCCCCCACCCCACGCGTCTTCCTCTTTCTCTGTCCCTTACTCCTACCTACACCTGTTTCCTAACTTTGGACATCTGTTAATGCCGATTAGGGACTTGTTTAAATTAGGAGGACTGTACTTTACTTCCCTCAACTATAAGGGTTTTGTTACCTTACATCCCCTACAGCGAGCATACCAGAGTGTCCGTTGACTGTTCTTTTGATCTCTTTTAATACTACGGGTCTGGTATTTTGTTAACTTTTTGCTTACTAGGGTGACCCCCTATTTGAAGGAGCACAGTGGCAAGTGACTTTGCGGCAACTCTCCGCCAGCTTTTGATAGATTTCTGGGCTGTAGAACTTTTTCCCAATACTTTTTCTTTATTTTACAAATTACGTCTTTCTCCCCCTCTTTCCCCCCTGTTTACTACAGTCGTTTTAGGTAAATTTTAATTGCTAGATTCTAGCCACCTGGAAGGATAGAGGTAGGATTCTGTCCTCACTGAGTATACACGATGGGTATTCTTGCAGGTTGTGCAATATCCTGTATAATACAGATACTTAGTGTAATGGTGCATTCTGCATTTGTGTATTATGTCTGTGTAAACTCGGTCGTGTATGCAAATGCCATCATTTCTGTTGTACCTATTGTTTCCACAGCTATATTTTTTATATATATATGTACCGTTGGATTTCAACTGTTTTTTTGTTGAATGCAAATAAGATTTATTTTTTCTTCGTATTATTACAGCAGCATATTGTCAATATCAACATCATGTTTGAGACGTCCACTTCTTCTAAACCTTCTGCACCCGTAATTAAACAGGAAATAAAAAGTCATCATCTTGTGAACCTGACCCTACCTATAGATTCAGTAGTTACAGTTTCCACAGAGGAAACCTGGGGGAAGTAAGTAACATTCATCATTTAATTTGTGTTCCTCGGTAGCTGCTCTTTGTAAATCTTTCTACATCTCTAGTTTTTACTTTGATCATCGTTGTTATTAATTAAACTGTCTGCAAGGTACTTTGAATCCAGTACATTTTATCTGTAACTTTTTATCTCTCCTATAGTTGAATTCTTCACGATCGGCATTAAAATCTCATAGTAATACCAATATAATGAACTCTCTATTTAGTTTAAAACACAGTGTTTTATTATAGGCACAATAGAAATTGCAATTTAAAATGCTCTGAATAATGCTTTTATAAGATATAGGCAATCTTTAAAAAGAGCTTGTTTTAAATAGTTTAACTGAAACCATTTATGATACTCTCCCTGCATTTTATAACATTTGGGATATTTAGCTAGAGACCATGCCTCTCAATCTTAGTCATACTCGAAATGTCTTTTAATAGAGTAGACTCATCTGGTGGTTCTCTAAACCTCCTCTTTCCATCCCCTTCTTCTCTGCTCCCTACTTTCTCCTTTCCTTTAACCTGATTTGTTCTCAATCTGAAAAATTGAGACGTGTGTGCCTCCTCTTAATTGTATTTGCCTTCAATCTGTATAATCCTCATCTCTCTTAAATACAGATTTTTTTTTTTTTTATTATTTTTTTTTTACATCATACTACTAAAGAACATTCTAAAAGCTCCCAAATATATGGATACTTCCTATTCCTTGTTGTAAGGGTCAGAAGACACAAGCAGTGGCGTACACACAACCCATGGGGCCCCGGTGCGAAAACTGATCCGTGGGCCCCCCCGCGCGCGCACTTACGCTGCGCGGGCAGGGGCCGCAACACATGGCGGCGGGCACCGGGTCGCAGGGCTGCGACCTGTGTGACCGCGGTATGTACGCCAGTGCATGCATAAACACATACACTTTAAGGACCACTACAGACACCCAGATCACATCAGCTCAATGAAGTGGTCTGGGTGCCAGGTCTCTAGTTTTAACCCTGCAGCTGAAAACATAGCCGTTTCAGAGAAACGGCTATGTTTCACTGAGGGTTAATCCAGCCTCTAGTGGCTGTCTCATTGACAGCCGCTAGAGGATTTTCTGCGATTCTCACTGTGAAAATCACAGTGAGAAGACGCTGAACGTCCATAGGAAAGCATTGAATAATGCTTTCCTATGGGCGGTTTGAATGCGCGCGTGGCTCTTGCCACGCATGCGTATTCGGAGCTGAGAGGCGGAGAGATTCCCAGCGCCAAGGGAGTCCGGCGCTGGAGAAAGGTAAGTGCTTAAGACACACACACACAGAATCTCATGAACAGACGCACACATTTACTGACAGACACACACTCAGTGACAGACATACATACACACTCACTAACAGATGCACACAAACATACTCAGTAACAGACACACACACTAACACACACACTAACATACACTCACACACACACTCTAAGACTAACACACACACTAACATACACTCACACTCACACACTAACATACACTCACACACACTCACTAACACACACTCACACTCTAACACACACTCACACACTAACATACACTCACACACTAACACTCACAAACACACACTAACATACACTCACACACACTAACATACACTCACACACACTAACATACACTCACACACACTAACATACACTCACACTCACAAACACACACTAACATACATTCACACACACTAACTCACACACACTAACATACACTCACACTCTAACACATACTCACACACACTAACATACACTCACAAACACACACTCACTAACACTAACATACACTCACAAACACACACTAACATACACTCACACTCTAACACACACACTCACTAACACTAACACTCACAAACACATTTTTTTTTAAATCCCCCCAGCCTCCTTACCTGTGGGAGAGCTGAGGGGATTCCCTGGGGTCCAGTGGTGCTGCTGGGCTCCTGGGGGGCCGGTCACTCGGTGGGCAGGCAGGCTGGCGGGCGCGCGAGGGAGCACTGTCTCCTGAGTGCTTCCTCTTCAGCTCCCTCGCGCGCCGCGTACTGATGCCGGAGCCGGAAGATGACGTCATCTTCCGGCTCCGGTATCAGTGCGGCGCGCGAGGGAGCTGAAGAGGAAGCACTCAGGAGACAGTGCTCCCTCGCGCGCCCGCAGTACCGGCCAGCCGGGCCAGCCTCGGGGGGCCCGGAGGTGGCCGGCTCCTGGGCCCCCCAGGAGAAGAGGCTGGCCCAGTGACATACATACCGGGTCGCAGGGCGGCCGGGCCCCCTGGTGGGCCGGGCCCGGTCGCAGCCGCGACCCCTGCGACCCCGGTATGTACGCCACTGGACACAAGGGCTTGCTGAAAATCAAGAGTAAATGATGGTCTCGGGGGTAGCTGGGGGTTTGAAAACCATATTTTATTCTATTATAGACAGTTTCTTGGTTTGCTAGTAACCTGGCTGAACATTTTGCGCCATCTACAGGCAATGTAGTAATTTTCTAGGAAGGCCCAGTTATAGAGATTTGCAGTAATCCTAGTGTTATGACATACACACATCTAAATCTTTAGGAGGAATTAGGTGTTTAATCCGAACTATGGCCTTGATTTTTAATATTTTTCTACAGTATTTCAAAGAATTTTAATATTTTTTTAGATTACATTTTAATATTTTGAAAAATACATTAATATTTATATAAAATATATATATATTTTGAAAAATCATTCAAAGTTTAACCAAAAATTAATAAATAATTTGAAAAGCTTAAACAAAATATTGCATCAAGGCCTGTATTTGTCAGGTGAAAGGAGGATAGAATAGTAGTTTATGATCAAGTACATGTGCTTTGGATTATGTAAGTGTAATCCTCCGTAAGCCACTTCAATGAGCTCTTGCTGTCTTTAGAGTGTCGTCTTGCTATAGTTACCTTTGTAGCAGAGCTCCAATACTCTGGCTGAGTATCTCCACCAATTACCTTCGTTGCTAGAAGAAAGCATTGATTAGTGTTGTAGCTTTTTTCCTCTTCCAGTAACTAGGCGACACATTCTGTGAGTATAACTGATTTTATTGAAAAGGCACAGTCTTGTATACCAGACCCCCCAACATGAGTTCCCTATTCAGTTCAGAGTAAGCCTGCCCTGGTGCCTCTGTTTTTGGGAAATAATTGAGTCAACCTTCGCTTAAACAAATTTTCTTCCAGATACAGAGGACACAACACAAAACCCTCCCTAAAACATATCAAAAACAAGTAGGATATACAAGTAGGATTCGAGCTGCCAAGTTGGCAAAATAGCGCCCGGATCCATGGAAAATACACACATTGGATTAGCTTCTTACATGTGTAGCAGGGTGTTCATACTATATATCTTATACATCTCCAAGTCATAAACTTAATATTTAATAGGTGTTTGCTGCCAGTTAGGTCTACTAGGTATAGTCAGTATTGTAGTTTTGCTTGGAACAGAATTGGCAAAAAGGGGTAAATTATGGATGCTATGCCCCTTAAAGGGATACTTAAAAGAACACTATAGGGTCAGGAACACAAAAATGTGTTCCTGACCCTATAGTGTTAAAACCACCATCTAGCCACCCTGGGCCCATCATGCCTCCCTAAATATAGCAAAATCTTACTTGTATTCAAGCCTGAAGATGTAGCTCTGCATGCTGTTTGCTTCAGAAAAACAAGCTGTCTGCTGACATCAGAAGTGGTGGCCTGATCCAATTACAGTGCTTCTCCATAGGATTGGCTGAGACTGACAAGGAGGCAGATCAGGGGCAGAGCCAGCATGATTCAAACACAGCCCTGGCAAATCAGCATCTCCTCATAGAGATGGATTGAATCAATGAATCTCTATGAGGAAAGTTCAGTGTCTGCATGCAGAGGGAGGAGATACTGAATATTTGGAAGCATTTTAGGCAGCCATGACCCAGGAAGGATCTCTAACAGCTATCTAAGGAGTGGTCAGTAAAGTCATCACTAGGCTGTAATGTAAACACTGCATTTTCTCTGAAAAGACAGCGTTTAAAGCAAAAAGCCTGAAGGTAATGATTCTACTCACCAGAACAAATTCAATAAGCTGTAGTTGTTCTGGTGACTATAGTGTCCCTTTAAGGCATCGAGACCACTTCATCTTAATGAAGTGTTCTGGGTACAGTGACCCTATCCTTATAACCTTGCAATGTAAAACATAATTTTGTAGAAACTGCAATGTTTTTTCATTGCAGGGTTAACACAACTCTAATGGCTGTTTTCCTAGAGGCACTCAGATATATTCAATTAATGCTTTGGGGGGGGGGGAAGGGCTGCTTGCAATGGCGACAGGATGTGTAACCAAAGAGCTCCTCGTGCATTTCTAAAAAAAAAACAAGGAAGGCACCATTAGCCTGGATCCCTGAATTGACTGACCGGTCTGAGGGTGATTCTTGCGGTCCCCTGAAGCTGTTAAGCCGACACTCCTCGTTGGAACTTGTGGGGACTGGCAGGCTCTGTGGAAGGGGGAGGCGGACAATCTCCCGACCCAGCACATGATTGAACAGAGATGGCATCTGTAAACCCTCCCCCCACCCCCTGGACCAGCGGAGGTGATCCCGGTCCCCACCCTGTAGGCACACCGACCCTCCCAGGGACAGATAACAGAGCCGTTGTCATCGGCTATCCTGCAATGGGTGCATCTAAGATGGCGGATTCCATGGCGGGTTAATGCATTGTCAGTTAGCGTTGCCTGACTTATCCATTGCTGTCTATTGACTCCCTGCTGACATGCCTATTCTCTTATCTCTCCCTGACTGGCCTGACGTCATTATTTCTTTAAAAATGTTGCTGTCACTTTATATCACGGCAAAGTTGTACCTATTTGTTTTCTAAATGTTTGCTCATACTGTTGTGATAATGCAAGCCTGTTTTGTAATCGTATGCACAGCAAAAATAAAGTTTTATTTTGTTTGTTTTTTGGGTTTCTTTTTCAATGAATGCTTCTCAAAGAGCATTTAATTAGACTGTATATTCCCCCTCTAATAATATTGTAAAGCGCTACGGAATCTGTTGGCGCTGTATAAATGGCAATAATAATAGTGATAATAATAATTGGTACAGCACAA
Organism: Pelobates fuscus; assembly: GCF_036172605.1. Taxonomy (NCBI): domain Eukaryota; kingdom Metazoa; phylum Chordata; class Amphibia; order Anura; family Pelobatidae; genus Pelobates; species Pelobates fuscus. Next base: position 102,180,807 of record NC_086322.1, read on the forward strand.
CAATTTGCCATGTCTGCACCATATCCTCTCAATTCCTCCCTGTGGGAAAACATTGAATTGGCTGACATCATCAAGATTAATGATCTCGGCAAAGGAGGTAGGGCAGTCGTGACAGGACCAGTATGCCACGAGATATAAATCTTGCCTTTTTAAATCTTTACTGGGTGGGTCACCTAAATAGTGAGGAGAACACTGTAGCCTATGTTTGTATTCCTAATGTTCTAGTTCTGAATCAGGAACCATTTTTTAAAGTACTTTTATTTCTTACAAGCTTTGTATTGTTTTGATAGAACCTGGGCCTGTTAATTCAATATGCCCTATTCAAAGTTGTCGGACATGGGTCTATATTTCATTTGCAGTGAGGTAAAGTATTTATTTATTTTATTCGCAGAAGGATTTATTGTCCATACTGATAGTCCAACAGAGCAGGTGGTGTATCTCAGAGCCAAACAGTTCAACTTACACCATGTACTCTACTTGGAAAGCCTAAGACAGCCATTACATACCTGTGAACTGCGGTGCATGCCATTCATCGGTAGATCATTGCTAAATATGCATATTCATAATTTTTCCTCTTCTACTTGTTCTTACTTAGTTAAAACCTGTGGAAATGTAATGAGGGGCACATCCCGTAATAAGTAGCAAAATTGTGCATTCAATGTACACAAATACCAAAAAAACTAAAATAATCAGAAAACCATGCATACCAATGAGCAAAAAAAAATTACTTTCTAAACCCATACCAAAGAAAATAGATACTTCAAAATAGTCATGTGAGAGACGAGGGACACCAGAGCAAAAATCCACACAGATCCCAACGTTCCAGCAAGATTGCCTTTATCAAGGGATACTTAAATATAACCTGATTTGTGAAGTAACCGCAATAAAGATTATTAAAACCAGGGCTGTGAAGTTGGTACACAAAACCTTTGACTCCAGCTCCTCAAATTATTAGATACACTAGTGGCCAAAATTGTGGACATTTTTTTTTGAAAGTTTGTTTCTAATGTTTATTATTTTACAGAATAATACCATCAAATTACATATTAAGCCATTATTTACTCTTTGCACACGCATTTTGGGAGAACTAACAGATGACATTAACACGTATTTTATAATGTAAACACAACTGACTGGCTGGGGAGATACATACCATCGCTCATATCCACGACCTCTATCAGCAAAAAAGTCAACTGCATACTAATGTTTTGTTTGTTTAAGTCTTTATGACCATCTTATGAATCGAATAATAAATTCATCATATAACAGGATACAGTTAATTAAACAACATTTATAATTTTATATGAAGCGGGTCTGTTTGTTGACTTCAAAAGCCTAGCCTAAGCCCAAATTGTGAGCGTGCGGGTCTGCAGGCCTAGCCTAGGCCTAAAAGCTGCACATTAAATTGGAAGGTTAACTTAACGAGCAAATATAGTCCTAACCATATATAACGCCTAATTTTTGGAGGTGGATTTATTTGCTTATATATACGGTACATTTAGTCAGTCTGTACATTTTTTCCTTATCTTCAACTCCAGTAAACCCATCATTGTTTCTGACTCCATAACTCCAGCAACAGCACTAATTAAAACTAATTAAAACTGGGCTTCTCTTGACACTTGTTAAATGCTATCTGGAGTATTTTATAAAGTTTAGGGTATTCTTGTTCAGCAAATAGATTCTACAACTATTTCAGGCTTTTTTTTGCCTTTTATTGCGGTTTTATGTCACCTTCAAACTATAAATGTTCTCTTAGATGTGTATGGGATGTTCACTCACCCATTCATATGGATCATTATTGTACTTAAAAATAAAGAGTGACTATGTCTCTACAAGGTACATTGTGCATATCTATATGTGTAATCTTTGATAAATATTATTCCTCATTAGAGCAAGGCAAATCCTTGTGAATGGGCTCACACATCAACTTGCTGAATTAGAGAAATGCTTATTGAAGTATATGAAAGGAACTTCTATTTGTATAGCGGAACCTTACCACTTCGTGTTACCGGGCATGGAAGGTCTTGTCACCTTGGCATATCCTGCAGGAGTTGCAGATTCGCAGCTGGAAACTTATAGAAAGGTAATTTATAGCTACCATTATACAGTACTTATTGTAGTACAATGCTGCACTATTATCTTGGCCATAAAGGGAAGACTGATAATTTTATACTCATTTAAAACACTCTGTAATGACTCCGGAGCCAGTATTAGAAGTGCCCATCAGTTATTTTGAAAGATTCTCTACAGATAGATGGGGTCAGATATAGAGTCATAAAAAAAAAGTTTTTTAAAAAAAATTCATGCCTACAGTAAATGTCTGCATATAAGGCTATTCAGTGTGTGTGTGTGTTAAGACAGAGACAAAAATTGCATATATTACATTACTATGGTGACCCATTTAAACCTGATGACACATTCTTCAAGCATAACATTTTTCAATTTTAAATATATGTCAAAACTCCTCTTCATATTGTCAGAGGGATTTCTCTTGCACTTGGGAAGCAATGCTCCTGCACTAAGCTATTTATTGTGGCTTTAAGAAGTTTAAGATCAAAACATTTTGCTTTTCTGCATCAATTACACATATAATGCGGCATACTTCTAGACAATGTGCCTCTGTGAGTGGGTGTGTATTGTGAATGTACATGAATGTTCTTGTTGCACAACAGAGAAAGACCATGTGCTTTCTTTGATGTGCTAGATATTACCATTGAATGTAATGTGACTCTGTATGTTTCGTGGATATGATTTTCTCTCTTTGTCCCCTCCACCATATGAATACAGGGCAAGTAGGGTTAAACTTGACAACCTAGATGTAATACACATCACAAATATCTTTTGTGTAAAGCCTGGCCATCTCTGTTGGATAATAAACCAATTTGTTATTTTTGTTATTTCCCCAGGCATTACATGAACAACTTAACCTGCCCTTTGACAGACCTTACCTAAAAAGAACAAATGCCTATCATTTCCCAGATGAGCCTTACAAGGATGGTTATCTCCGCAATCCACATGTGAATCTAAATCCTCCTGCTGTGGAGGGAGGTACGGTGAGTAATGTATTATTTCTAAATGTAAATGGCTGCATTCCTTTGTATGTCGTGATGTGCTTTACCCAGGCTTCCATGTATCTCGCCCTTTACTTGATCAGTGGATTTTCCCACCAGAGTTCAGCTGCAGTTTTGCCCACTGGGCACTTAAGGCATTGTGTTTGTGAATGTGTGTTAATTCCCATTTAAAATAGAAAAGTCATTTATATGTGCTTTAATTTGAACGTTTAGCAAGTGACACAACAGTTCGGTCCAGGCACAGCTAGGGCACACAATGCAAATAATTACAGAAGAAAAAAATTAACATTGTTTCTTAAGTCTCTTCCATTATTTCTGTTCAGTTGCAAGAAGGACAACATTTCTAATGATGATAGACAGGGTGCCGTAATGGAGGCTCTGAGTTTCATGATCAATGTGTAATAAGCTCACGGGCTATCTAGCTAAGCACTTTGTATAAAAGAGTTTCAATGGCTAGATCTCAGCTTACGAGCAGTGCACTCTCTACCTTTTGTATTTGTTTGTGTATACTGTACGTTCTCCACTCATTGTACAGCGCTGTGGAATATGTTGGCGCTTTATAAATACCAGTAATAAATAAATACAAAAGTTGAGGTTTATACATTTATTTGTATTTTGCAGAACTCACAAACCCATATTATCTTTACTTATCCCATATATTTGGTAAAAATAAAAAATTCTGAGAGGTTGCAGAGGCCATGTTATGGGGATAACGCACAGCGGCAGATACCTCCTTCCATTTTTTTTTTTTCCCCTGTGTGTTTCGTGTGTTTCATTAAATAAATAGTTTTTTTTTTTAAAATGCTCAGAAGTGACAGCTCTCATTTAAATAAATTAGAAGATCTATACCACAATCTTAAACTATGGTTGCTAGGAAATGTTTTGATAAATGGATTATTTTCAGAGTGTCACTGTTGTATTTCCACAATGTGCCAAATAAAACAGATACGCAGTGGGATTTTCAATATAAAAAAAATCCCTGATAAAAATGCCCTGATCTCCCCAGTCAAACCATTTGCTTATAGATTATGTAAATACTGCTATAAGATTATGGAGAGCAAAAAACGGGGCGCAAGAGAATACTGAGAACGGGCAGCAGCTGAAATGGCCTGCCCTTTGGTGAGTCCCCGCTCAGATCTCAAGCTAGTTTTAGCTCATCTTGTGCCATTACAGAGGAAACATCTCTGAAACATATCAGACTGGTCCCACCCATACGGGCAGTCCAGATCCGAAATGCCAGCAAGTTCTCTCTGCACGAGAGACACAGCAACCCCGACGATCGTTTCAGCCTTGTTAGGCATCATCAGTGAGACATAGCTGATAACGCTCTAGGCACCGGGAGCAAGGGGTCCACGTCAGGATTACCCTTTAAACTTATGGAGAGCAATGCTTATAGATTGTTAATAGTGCCAATATGATTAATTGCATTTTTCCCACGACCTATGTGTTTTACTTTTTAACATATGATACCAGGCTGGATGAGTGTCATGAGAAGTGTTGTGCACTGCACCATGCCTTGCTGGTTGTGTGTCAACTGTTCCTGATGCTTTCTGAGTTCTTCCCATTGTGTTCTACCTGCAGGTTTCCTTGGTGAAGGGAACATACAGCTACCATCACTACATGCAGGATCACATGGACGACAATGGCTGGGGATGTGCCTATCGCTCTCTACAGACAATCTGCTCTTGGTTTAAATACCAGGGGTACAGTGACAAACCAATCCCAACTCACAAGGAGATCCAACAGGTGGGTGTGTTTATTGGCAGGTACTCAACTAGAAAGAAACTAGAAACAGGAGAAATTGAATTAAAAATGTAAATATAGTTTTGCTTTATCTATGTGATTTGTGGGAGTATTATGCACCTATACATATCCACAAATGTATATTTTTTTTAATTTTAGGAAGTGAAATTCTAAATACCTGCATATCTGTCCCCACTGGCACAATTGGTGAGGGCAGGTATAAAAAATTTCCAGGGCTGCTTTTTATTCCCAGTCCGACTACAGCCTAATGTAGTTGTCCTAGTGAGTATAATAATTCCCTGCAGGCATTTTCAGAGACAAGGCGGTGTTTTCATTGCCCCCTAGGGACACCTTCAGTGGCTACTGCTGAGATGACCACTGTAGGTGCTTCACAGTGTACCGTTCAGCATCTCAACGCTCTGCATGGGGAAGCTGATTTAGCGCATCTCTATGAGGAGGTGCTCACTCCCCGCCCGCCTCCTTGACGATTTCAGCCAATCCAATGCTTTCCCTATGGGAAAAAATTATAAATTCTGATGTCAGCAAGGAGGCGGATCGGGGGCCGTGCTGGAAGGTTTTATTTCCTTTTTAAGAGGGTTAACAGGAGGAAAGCCACCTAAATGGTAATATATGTTTGTGTCCGTGAACCTATGGTGTTCCTTTAATGAAGCAGGTTAGGTGTATAAGCCATGCCCCTGCAGTCTTTCACTCAGCTGCTGATTGTGCTGAAGCTGCAAGTGCCTTTCAGTACAGCTCATTGGGATTAGTGGCCTGCCATTTCTATTCTATTCCACAGAAGAGGAATAAAACATCCCTGACTGTCTGACAGTGTTTCTGCGCCCAAACACAAAAGTGCAGATTCTATTGAAATCGTTACTTTTTTAAATTGTCACAAAGATGAAAGGCTCCATACACCTACAGCACTTCAGCAAGCCAGGTTTATGTGTGTAGTGTGTTACTTTTTAATTCAGTTTGTATAGATCAGTCTGTGCCATAATAGAATCTATAAATCACCTTTACCCTAAGCTTGGCAATGTTCCCAAATGCTGGTTAGTGGAATTGGTTATCTGAAAAATATGTTCCTATAGAACATGGAAGCTGTGTTTGAACATCTTTCCTTCCATAATCTGCAGGCTCTTGTTGATGTTGGAGATAAACCTGCCAACTTTGTAGGCTCCAGGCAGTGGATTGGTTCCATTGAGGTACAACTTGTACTCGACCAGATTCTTGGCGTTACATCAAAAATAATGTTTGTTAGGTGAGTAATACCCAATATCTTTAGTTCTATGTAGTAAAGGAAATTCCTTGCACCATCGTTCTTAACCATACTGCAAATGCCAAAAAAATAGTTGCTACTATTACAAACATTGTGTTTCTGCTTCCTCTTTAAGGGAATGCTGTCCGTTTTAATTATTTAAAAGGGTAATACAGAGACCCAGGGTGCAAGAATGCAGATTTGTTTGTACATTTGAAAAAAAAAAAAGATTTATTATTATTAAAAATGAGTGCTCCCGGGGGCGGTCCGCCATGCTGACCAGTCGCATGCAGGACAGGCTCCGGAGAAATCTGGCCTGGTAAGCCAAAATTCGCAGTCCTGGTACTCGACATGAGCCCACAAGACACTCACCAGGTGGTGGAAGAGGCGGTGGACCCCGAGATCAGGAGTTTTGGGTCCCCTGAGGGAAGCACGAAGCTTCGGGAGCTGCGGCCTATTCGGGGGGAGAGCGGGGTGGACGGCCGCTGCCCTGCCTCCCTTCCCAACTGCCACACACTGCTTTCTGAAAGGCTTGCCGGTCCCGTTTCCCCCCCCCCTTGGGCCGGGGGGGTCATCCCGGTCCCCACCGCGGAAAGCTCGAGATAAGTGGAGAATAGGCAGCGCGAGACCCCCAAGGCCTACCCTACAAGATGGCGGCAACATCAAGCTATGTGCAATCACGCCACCCACCGCGACGAACGACCGCAAAGCAAGTCCGGCGAGACCTGCCAGATAAAGCATGTAAACATCGGCTCACAACAAGCGTGGAGGGCTGGTCCGGGCAGATTCTGCAGGGCTTAAACTGCAACATCCACGGATCCCAGGTATCCTCCCAGCCTAACGAAGAGTCCACCAACCCGGGAACCTTGCTTTACCCATGCATGGCGTCAGATGAAGGGAGAACGGGACTTTGTCTCTGGCATGGTACCTGACTATCACATCTGACTCCAACACCTGCTGAGTACTTTTTTCGTTACTTGTGACTTTCATTTTACGTTCAGATCAACTGCAAGTACTTTTAATACATCAGCAGGGGTGACTATGCCATGTAAATACCAAACTGACAGGCACTGGAGACGGGCAGGCTTGGGGTGCTATGTATTGTTTTGTTTTTGCTTTATTCTCTATTTTGCTTACTCATATGCATTCTCTGGTCTATGTCTGCCACCTCACGCTCGACATATACGTTCAACTAGCATGCCCAGCCATTTATGACTACCTCTCATACATAAAACATGACCGCAAGTTTTGGCTTGCTCACAGAGGCTTAACTAGTACTGTTAATCGAGAACGCGATGTTGAATGTTAGATGTCATATATCTTCTCAGCATTCTCAAGTATAGAAGGCATATGTAGTCTGGAATCTCTAGCACAACTAACTAAGGATTTATAACCTGTTACGCACACTATACACAAACAACGTATCTATATAAGTACCACTCTACGGAATGCTACAGAATAGATAACCTCACTCACATAGTCAGCCAGTATAGCCCGAATGTCTACCACCCGATGTGCTCTCACACCACTGACTATCGTTTCACTCTCTCTTACTCACCTTTACACAAAAATGTGCATTTGTTAATTTTGCCGCAACGGTTATGCATTGTCTACTTCGAAGCACGTTAATGCTGTTGGGGCATGGCGTGACTGTTTGTTAAACTAACCCATGCACGAAAAATAAAGAATTTATATTAAAAAAAAAAAGAATGAGTGCTCCCAAATATCTTTTCGGAGGGAAAAACTATAAATGATCATTAAATGCACTGCCACTTTGAAAGGAAATGTGGAGAGTATTAAAGTAAAACAGAAACCACTGTTCAACTTCCCCATAAAGTAGACCATTTCTTTTTAATGAATAAGCCCGCAGATGAAGTATATACCCTATTAACCGTATTCGTGCAGGTTCATTGAAAATGCTACAATGACTTGAATTTGCAGCATTTTCTTGGTCCCCCGTAGGGGAATTTAAGGTCAGAGTAGCCAAAAGTGGAGTTTTTCAAATGTTGTTGTGCATAGGAGATTACAACAGTGCTTGTATAGCCACAAGGGCTCCCACAAGCGCGATTTTCATAGAGTGATAAACATATATGTGGCATAAAGAGAACTTGCAAATTTTTTGGTAATTAGGCGTTTCATAGTATTACTAACGAGTTTAGCGTGAGAATAGTGAAAGTAGTTAAACATAAGCGTAGTATCAAGGAGAATTTTAGCAAGTACGTGCCATGAGGAACAGTGCACATTATATGCTAATTTGATAGAGTAGTAGCTTATCGGCCCATTTTTAATAAGGAGGGGTGGTCCAGACAAAGTTAGACTACAGTAGTGGCTTGGGTTACGCAGGAGCGTACGATAAGTGCCTTAGAGTTAACACTTGATAGGTCACGTTATGGTGAGATAACCAGGTCTTAGACATATTAACAACAAAAAATATAGCTTAAACTGATAACGTAAATGCATATAGAGCCTAACATGCAATCTTTTTTAAATACAGTGTTAAGACAATAGCGAGCCGTGAGTGGCTTTGAATAACATGCTGAGATACTTAAATGTACCGCTGGGTAAGGAGGCAGGGAAGTTGAAACAGGCAAAATTTAACATGACTTAAGCGGCTCACAGGTCGTATTGCGTATAGCAAAATCTCACAGGGTCTGGTAAAGCAAGTGGTAAAAGTTGTAACATGCTAGACTTCTTATGGAGCCTGTCAAGTGCTGTGCAACAATGGAATTCGAAATATTAAACATATCTAGGCTCTAGGCTGCTTCCTTCACTGAAGTAAACAATGCATACATATCCAGCTTAAGAATCTCGGGTCGCTAGATTGAAGAGGCTCATCTATGACTGGTTTCACGGGTCAACTGACCGACTACTGTGCCATAGTACCTCCCTACCAGTCTGTACAACGCATCGATCAGTCGATGCCCACAGCTAGTAGTCCTCTGCTCCATGGCGCCGAGAGTCCGTCCCCTGCTTGGTGTGGCATTGCTGTCTCCTGTGCCGTTCCTTGGTGTGCAGCTCCCGCCCCTGGTAGCCGCATGGTGGTTAGCTGGTCAGAGGTGCGCTCGGGTATGCTGCTGGGGTTTTGGGGTTGTCCGGCGTTCTCCTTACCGCTTGTGTGGGTGCAGGTGCGTGTGCCCAGGTTGGTGCGGTCTGTCTCTCGCCTACTCACTTGTCGGTGCTTGTTTGGATGGACGCCCGCTTGGAATGCCTGCAGTGGGGCACCATAGTGGCGTCGGCAGGTCATCGGTTGTATCCACATGGCCACCGCCCGTGCCGCTTGAAGGTTGGGCATACCCCTGCTGCACTGCAGCTCGTAGAAGGCGGAGCAGAGCCGGTCGAGGGCCTCTAGGGAGGAAGGCTGTGTATGGTTGTTCGTGGCTCCCCTCTGTGGACTGTGATGGGCGGCCATCTTGGAGGCGCTCCGCCTGACTCGTCCTTCTTCCGATTTTGTGTGCCTGCTCGCTCGTTGTCATTTGTCCGCTTGTCTTGCGGGGACCGGGATGACCCCCACCGGTCCAGACGGGGGGTTCGGAGGTCAGTTGTGGTATCTGGGGTTTCCGGCGTCAGAGAGAACGGCCGCTTCTCCCAGGCTCCAACTCCCATAGGCCTCATATCACTTTTGGGCTGTATGCCCTGACCTGTTTTCCTCGGTGCGCCCTCTACGTGGGTAGCACACCTTGGGGGGTCGTTGGGCTGTACAGCCGCCGATATTGCCGTTAGTTTCTCTTGCCCGTCAGGAGCTCCTTCCCTGCTCGTTTGTTCGACTTGGCGGTCAGACTCCGCCCCCCCCGTATTTTTTATATTTTAATATTTTGAAGTTTAAAAAAAAATATGAAAAATTAAAAAAAAAAAAAATATGAACTAATTTTTAAAACCTTATCCACAAATATTACATTGAGGCGAATTTGCTTTAAGTTCAGTTACTTTGGTCTTCAGTTTTTAAATTCACTTTGAATTCTCACTTTTGTGAATAAGCAGGAACGTGTCTGCCAAAGTTTTGCAACAAGCAACAGAAATCCACATGTACTTATTGTTCTATTTTGAGATGTATATAATCCAATGCTTAATGCGTACAAACTGAAGCTAAACTCCAGCCTGTGCTTGTGAAATACTGAAATGGTTAAAACTACAAATAATCCTTTGTAGTGACACATTTCATTTTTACTGCCTTTGATGAATGGTAAAGGCATGTTTGTTTGGATAGTTATGTGCTTCTAAGGAATCTTATCAAATGTTTTATGATGTCAATAACCACTCTTCATTCCAACAGCCAGGGTACGGAGCTGTCAACCAGAGGCAGAGAGCTTGTCAATCATTTTACATCCGAAGGAACTCCAGTTATGATCGGTAAGACTCATACCTTGCAGTTGTTTCCTGTACAGGTTTTAACGGTTACTTATTGAATGACCGGCTGGCGGTTTGCTTGTAAAGTCCAAATTTAAAGGGAAATAACACAAAAAACAGCAACTTTATTATTTCTATTATTTTATTATATGCATCATGATCTTTAGAGATATTCATTATTTACATGCTTTGCTGAGCTGGAATCCCTATATGAATGGTTTCCCTTTCGCTTTTAGTTTTTCTTTCACTTTTATGTAAAAGACATATTTCCAGTTAAAGTCACCAAACTGTTTATTTCTGTTTAAGCTGAGCGTGTAGGTTGTCTGTAAAAATCTAAAAAGCTCTCACATTTCTAAACCACAGGAAAGTGACTCAAGGGCCGTATTTTTGCAGGGGCTGGTAGAATAAGATTTGTAAATCCCGGCCAGAAGACGACTCTGGAAGAAACCGTGATTGGTTTCAAACTCTAATACACAGTTACAGCCAGGTGCAGTAAGCACTTTCTAGGAATGACTAAAGAGTTGTAATTTTAGATCTCCATCAAATCCAAATCCTATTGTACAGTGTTTGATTGCTTTGAAGACAGGGTAGATACCATCTCGTCACTTGGACAATATTGGACTTGTTATACAGTGTTTCACACTACTGCTTTTATGATTTTCTGATCTACCTTATCTCAAAGCATATGCCCTGGTATAGTTGTCCAAAGCATCAGCATCAATCTTATCTATATATATATATCAAGCATACGTCATCATAAATACTATGCTCTATTTTCCTTTGTGAATTTGCCACTATTTATTACCAAATTCAGATTACACATTAGGCAGCCGTCTAGGGTCCTGGCACAGATAGGGGCCCTGTGGACCACTGTCTGAGCCTGGTGCTCCAGTTCTTACACCAGTATTGAGTAGACATCACTTTAAGAGCTCATTCACAGTCCCCCAGCTCGTCTCAATAACTTAAAGCAGACCAGCCATCTTTCTAAATCATTAAGTGAGCACCGATTACGAGGGAACTCTTACAGTGATCTGCAGCCAATATTGGGAAGACCTCCATACTTCCCCACCTGACCACCATGAAAAGCTCTCCACTGGACCTCCAGGGAAAGGCACAGAAAACATTCGGCCAATATACACACTCCCACACACATAACATTTGCAGAAACCGAGCCCAGGACTCTAGAAGGTGGTCCCAATCTGGCTTCCTCTGCCTTGATCCCTGTTCAATCTTAAAGGGTGTTCCACTGCCCATATAAACAATGACAAAAAAAGAAAGCCCATACTTCCAAATGCAAGTCAATGATAAGTTTTTAGCAAAGCAGGTGCTCCACACAGAAATTAACATAACCACTCGGGAAATAACATACCTGGTTGTTTGCTTGATAGCTAGAGTGGTGTGACCAGGTTAATTTATAGATGTAGAAAACAGAGAGAGATTCCCCTTAGTCTTAGATCAACAAAGTTAAACCTAAGGTTAGGGGAATGGGTCAGAATAGGTGGTACCAGCTCCACCAAATATGGGCATGGACCCTTTGTTTAAGAATAATGAAAAAAACACATAAGATGCTGAGGTTGTGCCCTTGTGAGAGGGCAACTACCCAGCCGGCTGATAAGGTTGTTGGTACAGTATAGTATAGTGCCTGGATGAATCTTGGGGTCTGGAATCCAGTAGACAGACAAAAAAGGGGGGGGGGGGGGGTGAGGAAAAAGTTCCTACAGAGCAATACTTCAATGCTATGGGGTAAAGTGCCAAAGAGTATCCTTATATCAATGAAAAAAAATAAAACTTTATTGGTCTATTACAAGATAGAAGGGATACAAGAGCACTTATATATCAGCAGATGAGCTCTGTTATCTATATTAGCCTTAAGTATTAAACCTTGGTATATAATACTACTCAAAAGCCTCCTTGATTGGGGCTTATACCGTGGAAGCTTAGGCTAATATTCCCCTGAGGCAGCACATAACCCTGATGATTGATGATCTTGCTATGAAATCAATCAGTTAGGTTATAAGTCCACCCAGTATAGACAGAGTATATTCATAAGTGGGATCAACGCTTAAGAAAACGCTTAAGAAAACGCGAGTGCTATTGGATTTACCGACTCAAAACCCTATCCCCCAAAGGTCTCAATGAGGGTTTCTCATACTCCCCATATATCTAGAAGTCTCTCTAAAATTCTTATCTTGTATATTTGTAAATAGCCTACTCTATGTTTCTTAGTTACTTTTTGATCAGTCAAAGGGTATTCACTCACTTGATGTTTCACTTTCACTTTTGTTTTTTGTTATTAAAAGTAGGGACATGAATTGTCCCAGGATTGACCCCCCTTCTTTCTCCCCCTCCCGGGTCACTTGGAGGGATCCCCAATCACCACATATCGGCACCTCACAGTGCACTACACCGGAGGCACTAAGGGAATCCCTCCTCTCACTTATTTTGCAATGGTTATTAATTTTTGTTAATCACTTTACCCCTATGATTTTTTCTGGAGTCCAACTCCACTAGACAGCATTGCAGCATTGAGTTCAGCCATTCAGTTTAGAACACCCACGAAGGTGTTTATTAGCAGAAGCTAGGGAATAGCAACAGTAATAGAACAGTGATAGGTCTTTGCAACATTAGACTTAACTTTTTTCACTGTACACTTTGATCGCTCTGTTCTCTCTGTCACTATTGTTTAACTACTCCCTGCAACCAATATATGCTATTTCATACTTATGAATATACTCTGTCTATACTGGGTGGACTTATAACCTAACTGATTGATTTCATAGCAAGATCATCAGGGTTATGTGCTGCCTCAGGGGAATATTAGCCTAAGCTTCCACGGTATAAGCCCCAATCAAGGAGGCTTTTGAGTAGTATTATATACCAAGGTTTAATACTTAAGGCTAATATAGATAACAGAGCTCATCTGCTGATATATAAGTGCTCTTGTATCCCTTCTATCTTGTAATAGACCAATAAAGTTTTATTTTTTTTCATTGATATAAGGATACTCTTTGGCACTTTACCCCATAGCATTGAAGTATTGCTCTGTAGGAACTTTTTCCTCACCCCCCCCCCCCTTTTTTGTCTGTCTACTGGATTCCAGACCCTAAGATTCATCCAGGCACTATACTATACTGTACCAACAACCTTATCAGCCGGCTGGGTAGTTGCCCTCTCACAAGGGCACAACCTCAGCATCTTATGTGTTTTTTTTAATTTATAGATGTGCCAATTTCTATTGAAATCTGCGCTTTTAGAAAAACTTTTTTTTTTTTTTTTTTTTTTAAAGGACACTCTCTTAACACATAAAGTGCTTTCTGTGTATGGAGTGATCCTTTTAAAGTGAATATTTAATGAAGGGAAAAATAAATCACATTCTATACATTGCACATCACAAAGATACATTCGATATTTTTTGTCAAATATCGAGATATACTCATATCCGTTCCAGCACCATCCTCTTCAGATCTTCGTGGGTGTTACTTTTCATGTAACACCCACCTCCGGTCCATCCTTCACTCCTTCGATCTTTTCTGCTTTTCCTTGTCAAATTGTTAGCATAGAGTCTACACTGAAGATTATATGTAAACAAAATACCTATTTTAAAATAGGTTTGTCTCCCAATCCGCACATTTGCTAGCACATTATATAGATGAAATTGCATGCTTTTTCCAAGGAGCATAAGTGAAAATACTTTTGACAGGTGCTTTTTAATCCAGCTCTGTTAACAAAATTAAAATCATTAGTTAATAATAATTATTAGATGTGTTAATGTTTTACTTTAGATTACTCGCTCCCCTTGGTGTTGTGTGTGTTTTTTTTTTTTGTTGTTTTTTTAATACGTTAAGACTAACATCGAATTTACCTTAATTCCGGTGCCGGGACAGACTCCTCGTTGGAGCCGATCTTCCTCTAATGATGTCTGCAATCTTGATGACATTTGTCCAGTTAGGTGTTTTTCATAGAGCAGCATTGAGTGCTCAATACATGCATGGCAAGAGCCATGATCCACCAACTGAATGCTTCTCTAAGACCATCACTCGATCCTTTTTTATTTATTTTTTTCTCTCTTATAAAGAAGCCTTTGATACACACAGCATCTGGCATACTTTTGATGTGACCCTGGACATTAAATAGAATTCCTTTATTAATCTATTTAATTTCAAAGCCCTTAGTTACTATCTGTCTTAAAACTACTAGAAGCGTGGGGGATTGCCGAATGTAAATGGTACCATTTCATTTGCAGAGGCGGCACCTATGACCCACAATCACTTGATTAAGGGTATATGATTTCGGTGTTAAGACTGTTCCTTTTAACACTAACTGCTAACTAAATTTTTGGACAATCCAGACTCCCACATTGTTTGATTACATGGGTTTAAGCCTATTCAAACAGGGACCATAGTTATCCCTAACTAAGCAGCTTCCACTGTAATCTACATGAGCATTTATGGAACTGTGTTCTCTGTGCCATTATAGGGGGGAAAAAAATCAGTACAATTTAAAAAACTCAATGACACTTGTAGATGTTAACAAATAAAATCGTTAAATTAAGATTTGTAGAATTATTTGACATTAAATGCATAGATAACATTTCCTTCATTAAAATGTAATAAGCTCAGTAGGCTAGCGTTGGTGCCTCGAGGCAACTTTAATGAGGGATTTTCTAACACCTTAATTTTACTGTCAACTTGATGCCCACGAAAAAGTACAGATATCAGCACAACCCATCCATCTTCAGAAATTCTAGTGAGAGCATATCCATCTTGCCTGTTAAAATTATGTTTGAAAAATCTACAATGGAACCAACATAGATTGATTATTTATTTTTAAACCATCAACCTATGCGACTCTGTGTTGACTGGTGACACATTTAAAAAGTTCCATCACTCACTGACAGCTGTTGCTATTGTACATATCCCAACTCAGCGGTAACAATCAATAACTATATAGACTACCTAGAAGGCAGGTACCAGATTGTGATTAAATTCACAGCCGCTTATTACATAATTGTATTAAAGGGCCCCCCCCCCATTGTAAGTAGTCACATCATTTTACAATAATTTCACTTCTTATTGGGGGATTTATCGGGCACTACTTTTCACCTCTACTACAAGAGAGCCACAAGTTCCTACTTATGAGCTTCCATTAGGCTCATTGCAGGGCTTAGCTTAGGAGCTATCAGCTGATTTAGGGAAGGCAGTTAAAACGAAAACAGTTCGACAACTGACAATGGGGGGAGCCAGGGCACTTGTGGCACCATAACTACTACTAAGTCAGTGGTAATGGCGCATACAGTGTTCTTTTAAAAACTTGTATGAAGTATAAATATCAGCACATGCGTATTTCAAACTCTCCTGAGCAAGATGTTTTTTATTGTTTGATTCTTGTGAGTTTCTGTAGTGATACTGTGTTCATTGCCACCAAATCCAACAAATACATTTCAAACCACTCTTCTATTGTGTGGCAATTACGCATTTGGCAACGATTTTTTTTTTTTCCCATTCCTCAGGAGGAGGAGTCCTAGCACATACAATTCTTGGTGTTTCATGGAGCGAAGCTACAGGAGACATTAAATTCCTAATTCTGGATCCACATTACAAAGGAGGTGAAGACCTGCAAATTATTCAGGAAAAGGTAGGTTTTCAAATTCCCAGAAACAAATGTAAGTATGCCCAGGGAGGCATGCAGAAGAGATAAGCTAGAACAGAAGGAGAGTGGAGGAGATAAGCAGGAAATTGTAAGGAAAGCCTATCAGAGAGGACGGAGTGTGAATTCAGGATGGAACTGATAATGAATTCTGAGAGAGAATCCAGAGGGAATGAATGTGTTAACCCAGAGATACTGGTTCTTTTTTTTTTGTTTGTTTGTTTTAACATACGGCAGAAAAGGAGTAGATTATAGCCACTAACGTTTTTGCACACAGTGGTGAACGCGGAGACAGGGACAGAAGACTTACCTGCACCAAAAAACCTATACAAACATCAAACGTTTTATGATACTTTGAGTGTATGTATAAGGAAAAATACAAAATATTCATACAGGTATCCTGATGTCTTATGTAGGAATTCCATCTCTAATTGGTAATTACAGGGCAAAAATGTACCCTCTCTATTGTGATTTCCAAGCTGTAACTTCCAGATATAGCAGATTTTGTACTCTGGCTCTTAACCTTTTATGATAATCGAAGAGGCAGACTCCAAATGAAACCATGCACTAAAAAGGAGACCATGTTGGATATTTTGCAAATAGACCAGTTTTCTTAATACACATTTTATTGCATAGCTAGAAATCAACAATATTTACCTGTATAGAAAAAGATTTTATAATAAGTAGTAAGCATATCCCTAATAATAGCGTTTTCCATTGCTGTAAATGGGAGAACAGTTATTCGGTTAGTTACTATATTTAACCCCTTAAGGACCAAACTTCTGGAATAAAAGGGAATCATGACATGTCATGTGTCCTTAAGGGGTTAAAGGGACACTCTAAGCGATTTAATGGCTGCCCATTGTGTGTGCTTTCTCCTTGGTTTGTGTCAAACTGTTGAGTAGTTGGACAGAAACCGTGGCTCTCACAGCATGTAAAGCTCAGGTCCTCGCCTACGACTGCTAATGAGTTTACAAAGTCAAAGTCTGTGATTACATATGAGGAGGTTCTTCCTAGACCTGCTAAAACAAACTTTAGCAGGCTTTTCGCAGTTTTTCACATTACTCTCCCTGTCTGATCTCACACACTTTGGTCATGTGAATACCTTTATGGAATACACATTGCTCAGTTTGCTATCAGGCATAAGGGACATCCGACTGGGGAATATACAGGGAGTGCAGAATTATTAGGCAAGTTGTATTTTTGAGGATGCATTTTATTATTGAACAACAACCATGTTCTCAATGAACCCAAAAAACTAATGAATATCAAAGCTGAATATTTTTGGAAGTAGTTTTTAGTTTGTTTTTAGTTTTAGCTATTTTAGGGGGATATCTGTGTGTGCAGGTGACTATTACTGTGCATAATTATTAGGCAACTTAACAAAAAACAAATATATACCCATTTCAATTATTTATTTTTACCAGTGAAACCAATATAACATCTCAACATTCACAAATATACATTTCTGACATTCAAAAACAAATCCGTGACCAATATAGCCACCTTTCTTTGCAAGGACACTCAAAAGCCTGCCATCCATGGATTCTGTCAGTGTTTTGATCTGTTCACCATCAACATTGCGTGCAGCAGCAACCACAGCCCCCCAGACACTGTTCAGAGAGGTGTACTGTTTTCCCTCCTTGTAAATCTCACATTTGATGATGGACCACAGGTTCTCAATGGGGTTCAGATCAGGTGAACAAGGAGGCCATGTCATTAGATTTTCTTCTTTTATACCCTTTCTTGCCAGCCACGCTGTGGAGTACTTGGACGCTTGTGATGGAGCATTGTCCTGCATGAAAATCATGTTTTTCTTGAAGGATGCAGACTTCTTCCTGTACCACTGCTTGAAGAAGGTGTCTTCCAGAAACTGGCAGTAGGACTGGGAGTTGAGCTTGACTCCATCCTCAACCCGAAAAGGCCCCACAAGCTCATCTTTGATGATACCAGCCCAAACCAGTACTCCACCTCCACCTTGCTGGCGTCTGAGTCGGACTGGAGCTCTCTGCCCTTTACCAATCCAGCCACGGGCCCATCCATCTGGCCCATCAAGACTCACTCTCATTTCATCAGTCCATAAAACCTTAGAAAAATCAGTCTTGAGATATTTCTTGGCCCAGTCTTGACGTTTCAGCTTGTGTGTCTTGTTCAGTGGTGGTCGTCTTTCAGCCTTTCTTACCTTGGCCATGTCTCTGAGTATTGCACACCTTGTGCTTTTGGGCACTCCAGTGATGTTGCAGCTCTGAAATATGGCCAAACTGATGGCAAGTCTTCTTGGCAGCTGCATGCTTGACTTTTCTCAGTTCATGGGCAGTTATTTTGCGCCTTGGTTTTTCCACACGCTTCTTGCGACCCTGTTGACTATTTTGAATGAAACGCTTGATTGTTCGATGATCACGCTTCAGAAGCTTTGCAATTGTAAGAGTGCTGCATCCCTCTGCAAGATATCTCACTATTTTTGACTTTTCTGAGCCTGTCAAGTCCTTCTTTTGACCCATTTTGCCAAAGGAAAGGAAGTTGCCTAATAATTATGCACACCTGATATAGGGTGTTGATGTCATTAGACCACACCCCTTCTCATTACAGAGATGCACATCACCTAATATGCTTAATTGGTAGTAGGCTTTCGAGCCTATACAGCTTGGAGTAAGACAACATGCATAAAGAGGATGATGTGGTCAAAATACTCATTTGCCTAATAATTCTGCACTCCCTGTATATATTATAATATTTTATTTTTTTATTATTATTTTTTTTCCTTCTTGTGTAAATATGATGTAAAAATGACCCACTATCTGCTAATGCTTTCAAATTAATGCAAAATCCAATAAAAAGAAAAGACCTGTAGCTTTTTTTTTTTCCACAAAACTATTTTTATTGTGAATGCAATATACAAAAGGTGTGACATGGATCACATCAACAGCATAAAGGCAGTCATGTGTTATCGGTAATGACAAAACGGATGTTCAATCAGGTACATTCACAATCTTTTATGTTTACCTCAACATAACAAATAAAACAAAACAAAAATGTTTTTACAAAACGTAACAGGTCATTGATAATTTGCAAAAAGTGTGGCTGTAACAGTTACCAAAGACACGTACAATATGGTGAAGGTGACTAACGTGCTTAATTATGGGTGACTCTCCGAAGATACCACTCATGTAGATCAGGGAACCATGTCAGGGATAGAATTTTAAATTATACGCAATAATGGGTGTGTAGGACACCACACACAAAAGCATTTTATAATACAGGTATAAGACCAGCAGAGGAGTGGAGGGTATACCCCATTTTCATTAGGAGTAATACATAGGTTTACAAGATGATGTTGGCGATGACCTTCTAGAGTCACCCTTCCCACTATACCTCAAATATCCAGTCTCAGCTTCTCCCCCTGCTCCACAACCAACATGGGTGTCTTCAAAACCATAGGTGATACGGTACCACAGCCAGGATCCCAAAACCAGAACTAGGTCCTGTTACAAAGAAATTATGAGCAATTATTGCTCCAAAAATCAGAAGTACTTGTGGGTGAAATATGCAGCAGAACCTGTAGCTTTTAAAGTTAAATTTGATGCAGGAAGAAATTCTTCCTGCATCAGAACTTATCTGTAAATTTATAGCAGCTGCATAATGCCTGGTTCACTGTTTGGTGTTCTGAGCTGTGTGCACTGATTGGCAAAGCTATATAGCGTACAGGACGGTTCTCCATTGGAGCGAGTACTTAGTCCAATGGAGTATGCGCACATGTCATGCAAAAGTGATATGTAGCAGCAGGAACTAGGAGCTTTTCGGATAATTCATTAAGTCTGAGTGTCTGGCTTGGGGTTGTATTTGTTACAAGTAGCTACAGTTGTCAAGGAACACTACCAGCACCATAACTACTACATACTGGTGTAGTAGTGATAGTGCCACGAGTGCCCTGGAGCCCTACCAGAGCAGTTTATCAAAATATTTAAGAACAGTTTGATAACTTACCTAGGTCTCTCTGGGAGCCCACTCCACATCTGACTTATCCTGCAGGGGAAGCCATTTGTCTCCCCTAAGCTAAGCACAGCTGTGATGAACTCAGATATCACTCTTAGCCAGTTAGAGCAACCCTGCTAAGCTCGTTCGAGAGTAGTGGATTCACCTTGCAGAGTAATCTATAAGCAGTTAGTGCAGCCGTTCAAAGTATGTTGTCAAAAAAATTTTAAATGGCTTTTACAAATTTCTCTAGAAGGGCACTGGAAAGACTACAGCGGGTTGTAATGTAATGAGAATAGTCTATGAGCATTGTGAGCTACTGTCTCTACAATCATGTCGATGTGACAATGCTTAGAATAACCCTGTACTATTTTCTCCTCTCCATGCTGTAAAATAGTTGTGCTATGACCATGTTTCCCGCTCTATGATGGCTGTTAAGTCACTCACTAAAGGATTTAAGGATGTGACCATCTCTCAGTGCTCTGTGTGTGTTTTTTTTTGTTTTTTTTTTAAAAAGACTTCGTAAGGGCCTCTTCTATTCATTCCATTTGAAAACTACTTACTCTGGGCGGACAGCCCTTACTTCACAGTGAAGAATGGACACTTGGTGCTCACAGTAAAATTGCATGTGTCTCAATGAGCTCATCTATGTTTTTTTACCCCTGCTTCTATTAAACACTGGTTTAGAAAAAAATATATACAAAAAAAATAAAAGTGTTCATTTTATTAGAGAGAATAAAACATAATGTTTAGCATTGGAATATGATCCTGACTAAGTGGCATCTGTGGCTCTGCGTCAGTAAATATGTATTTGCTTAGAGCAGGGGTTCCCTACCCAGTCCAGGATTTAGGGATTACCCAGTTGTGTCTAAGGTGTTTTTAGTAAAAATTAAAAAAAATAAAATAACACTTCAAACACAACCGGGTAATCCCTAAATCCTGGACTGTTAGGGGGCACTTGAGGAATGGGCTGGGAACCACTGGCTTAGAGGGTTCTCCTTGTAAAGAACAAATGTAGTAATGTTTTGACTTTCTTGTATATTTAGCAACCCAGGTTTCCTAGATGTCTGTGTCAAGTATTTGTTAGATGAAAGGTCATCGTTATTCCATAATGGGTACATTTAAAGAGAATTTCATATTTAATGACAACAGTTGATTTAGAAACATTGTCCAAATAAACCATGTTTCAGTTCAGCTATTTTAGCCAAAAATGTCAGTCACTTTAATTTCCCAACAATTCCCAAGGTCAGTTCACTAAAGTTACTTTAGAGCATAACCGTGTGTGAAGAATCTGTATATAGAATACAGAAAGTACAGGTTTATATTACATGCCATCTCATTGTTGACCTGTCTCTGCTTCCCTGTAACTTCCAAAAATGGAATGGACAATAAATGGACATGTTTTCTTAACCGCTTGAGAGTTGAAGGATTAAAAACACAAGCTGTTAAAGTCATTTTAACAATAGCTTGTATTCTGAACAGCTTGCAATTATCAGTATAGAAATCAGTTTTAAGTTTTATTTACTGGAAAAAATATATTCTAGCCTTCTAACCAAAATGTACTCTACTTTCATTTTTCAGGGATGGTGTGCTTGGAAAGGAGTAGATTTCTGGAGCCCAGATGCTTATTATAATTTATGCTTACCTCAGCGACCAACAATGATATAAACTTTGTGTACTTCTATCAACAATGTTTGCTTTATACAGCTTTTTACGTGTTCCGTTTACTCTGCTGTCATCGCAGAAAGTTATTTAATCTGTATTAAAGTGGTCTGGACACTTACACAGTTGCTTTTTAAAATCCCCAAGCAATATGTAATTCTGTGTTGGGGGTTAAAACTCAAATGTCTTGGTGGGTTTTGCAGCATTTGCGATGGCTTAATTCATTGCTCTAACCCCTTCTGTTCTATAAGGTACAGCAAAATGTTGCCAAAGGACAGGAATAATAATCCTGCAGAGTATTAGAAAAGCAGTGTAATCAAACTCTCTCCCATTCCACAGTGTAGTGTCAATTTTGAGTGTTGCCAGTCACTCTTAGCCAGCCTCTAACAGAAAAATTATCTGTTTTACATCTCTGAAACAGGAGGTACCCTATCAGGGTAGAGAGCTTGAAAACCTGTGCCTAAAATTTAGGGACGATGTAGTTTCTCAAATTACATATTGGATTTCAAACACAAACCAGGTGGTAATTGAAACACTTAATTTCTATTAAGATGGCTGCATGCATACTTCCAGCAATATTGGTTTTTCAATTTCAAAATATATTGGTATATTATACTGACAAATACAGAATTTACATTGTCAGACAGTCTTAGAAGTGACAGGTACTGTCACACACTGAGTTTTACTTTTAAGAATACAGAGTGCTTGGAAAAAAATAATTTTATTTTACAATAAAAAAAAAAAAAATTGTATAAAATGCACTTTTGAACATTACAAAAAATAATCCAGACAAAAATGGTCTTCTTAAATACAAAAATACAGTTCTTCCTATGAAAAAGGACATAGATCAGCTTAACATAAGCACATAAATGAGGTAACTCCTTGTTGAAGCTTATTACGACCCAGCAGAAATGGGTCATCACATACTGCTGCTCTGGTTACATGAAGCCTGTCAAAAAATAAATAAAAGAATTAAGAATATGTTCTAAAAAGGTTTGCGAGCATACAGGTATTTGATAGCTGAGATTAGTGTGAAGCATTTACAGCATACCAACTTATTCTTGATATAACAGAGGAAGAATATTGACATCAAAGTGTGTGGTTAAACGTTTATGGGGAAAATTTAGCAATAGATTGTTTATTTCTTACAGTAGTACTGAAATATACCAGTATATAAGAAACCGACTGGAGGGAGGATGAACTGAGGGACTGTACTGCCATTGGCTGTATTGTGCCAACATAGTGTGAGGAGTGGCGTCAATGCCAAATTTACACAAATTTGAGTTAGTTCTGGGCTGTCTAATACTACCAGAGGTGAAGTTACAGGGCTAAGTGATTAACCACTGCATGTTCATAGTTTTATAGCGAAACACTGCACATACATGCACCAGGATTACTCCAAATACCATACGTGGTCATGTTGCTTGGAGTAACACTTTTACCTTGGTACAACCCCCAGCTGTTTAGTTACTTCCTTGTTTGTTTAGTGCAGTGGAGCTATATTTAAGAGACCAGCAATTACCCAGAGAATGATTACTGAGCTGCATTGGAAAGTCTGTGATTGGTCTTGGCTGAGGAAGGAGATGGCTAGCAAGAGTGCAGACCAGAGATGTACAGCTTTCCCCAGTGAAAAAATGCATGATTAAATGCATGTTTTCATTGGGGGTATATACCAAACAGTGACTTTTATATTGGGGAGAATGGGTGCAGTGGAGTGTATTTTTAAGACGCTGAACAGATTATGCAGTGCAGCATAGCATTCTGAGTAAACAAAATGTACATACAAAGTAACATAGTAAATATTAAAGAGAAAAGGATATGAGTGATGTACAAATACATCAGTTATATATAGCTGTGAGCTAAGGTAATACAACTAGTTAAGCTGATTTTATAAATACAAATAAACACCATGCAGAATTAACAGATAAGATATATTACACTCATAACTCACCATCAGATCTCCTTCTCTTCCCGTAAGCTAATGAAAGGCACTGTTGGCCTCGCTTCATTACAGCAGTTTGGTTCTTAATTTCCTGTAGTGAGGATTGCGCTTGTGAAGATGTATATTGGGTATGTCTAACTGTTGCAAGATATTTTGCGCATTCCAAAAATCCTGCAGACATAGCAAGGTCTTCAGGGGTATGTCCCTCTTTATTGCTTATGCTAGAAAACAAAAGAAAATGCAAAGGTTTAATGAAAGTCTTACTTCTCCCCTCAGAATTTCATAAACAAGCACTGCGTGTTGCTCTAATGCAATTCAATAAAGACTTACTCTATTCTGGCGAAATGGGCTACCAGCAGACTTAGACATTCCAAGCTTCCTGATCGGGCTGCTTTATGGATTGGAGCTTCACCAAAACAATCCTGTAAAAGGACAAAATAGTAAAATGAGAGAGACATAATTTCATATAAAATATGCCAAATTGGATTTATAAAATAGTTTAAAACAATTATTTGTAAAATTGTAATGTAGGACTGGACCCACAGGTAGAATATTTATGCTAAATCTGGAATAACATTAAGCGTTACCTGTCCGTACAGATATTCTGTTGGATAATACTATACACAGAAAAGAATGTATTAATGTAACGTTTTGCATTATACCTGCTGATTGATGTCAACCCCAGTCTGTAGCTGCCAAAGCAGGAAAAAGGCTTCACCTCCACCAGCAGCGAGGTGCACAGGAGACTGTCCTACAGGGTCAGCAGGAAGATTCACTTCAGAGCCGGACTCCATTAGTTGGCTCAGACCGTCACACTGAAAATAGAACACATCCGACAGTTTAATAAAATGCAATGTTTATAACTATAATGTACTGTAATCAACGCTTTATATATATTCAGTAAGATTGGGATAGTTTTGCCTTTGAATTATTTGATTTGTTATTTAACCTTGCACTTAAATAAATTGCTAATTACAATACACAATTAAAGAACATTGGCAAAATTATTTTCCTTTGTTTACTACAAGAACTACAAAACTGCAGCTAAAACGTTTACATGAGAAACGAAGTTACAAAATCTGCTATATTTAAAGGGATAGGAAAATGCAATAACCATGAAATATTTACAGTAAAATGTCAGTGTATTGCTCCAATAATAAAACTTGAAAATATATATATATATATATATATATATATAAATAAATATATAAAAATAATGTTTAAAGGTTTCCTTCTCTCCATTCATTTTCCATACATTAAGGAAAGCAGCAAGACATGAAGTAAAATAAATGCCTTCAGTCAGATAAGACTTAGACATGAACACCATTCTTCCCAGCAGACAGTTAAAGGGGATCCAATTCGAAGCAGTCTCACCTCAGAGTTCCACTGTAGCAGCATCCTGTTATCCCAACGTTCTGTCAACTTTCTGATTCCGATTCCCAGCGTTCGAAAACATAAACTGCGGCCTGGCCCCGCCCCGCCGCACGTACTCAAACAACGAGCACATGGCGAGACCACATCTGCATAACCCATAATGCAACCGCACCATTGGCTGATGGCCAGCATCTCCCCGCCCACTCACACTGCATTGGCTTTAGCGAGGCCTGGGCGTGACAGGCGATGTTTTGGTCACGTAGTCCCTGGCTGTGAATGCCTGGCTGACATGCAGGCTGCGGTGAGCAGGCACGTAGACCGTCTTGGGCTTGTCAGAGGGATCACGGCGAGATGAATGGAGGGGGAGGGGAACTAGTGGCTTACAACAGGATGCTGCTACGTGCACGTATTAGAACAAGGAAGTACAATAAAGAGGAAGCGGTTGAAGGGTTAATTTTCTTTTGATGGGGTTAGGCACGTTCACACGTGTCAGCATTGTTATCAGCAAGCTAACCTAGGTCAATGTAGGATTATTAATAGTATTGTTTTTTGGGGAAACATTTCATTATGTTGTGTGAAAGATAAGTTAAATAATAGTTTTGGGGTATATCAGATTAATGCTGACAGAATATTGCCAAAACTCTCTAATAAATTACATGTATGCTGTCAAACCATAAGTGCTATAAATAATTTGCTCATCCACAGAGCATTATTGTGGATTTATAGCTGTCATGGCAAATATCTAACTCCCCATTAATAGGACAGTATTGGCTTTATTCACTAAACATCAAATTGCATTTTTCCGGAATATTGTCATTCAAATGTCAGATTTTGATTTATTTTTTTCCAAATCAGTTTAGTGACAGCTTGGAAATTTTGCATACGTTTTACTATTCGGTTTTAAATTCCCTACAATTTGTAGTTTAGAGAACCGAGTACACTGGTTTTCACGCCTTTTTGTCTCAAACCTAACACCGCGTGCAGGGTGCTAAGCTCAATGTACAGTGCAAGAGAAATTATTTTTAAATTAAAAAACTAGATGCACAAGGTAAAAAAAAGGCTTAAAGCGCTAACGTTTGTTATACATACTATATAACACATAGTATATACTTATTTTCTGCATTTGTAAAGTACAATGCAACCTAAAAAAAAAGGAAAAATAACGTAAGTGTAGATTATACAACCAATCACAAATAATTATATTGTCCAGTGCAAACCCAATGTACTGCAGATAAACTCCTGAACCAGGGGCTCATGTGGCCAAACTCCTATCTAAATGCTGTTCTTGGGAGAGGGATATTCCCATTTTTCGCACTTACAAAGATGATATAATAATGATACAATAATTAAAATCCTTACTTAAAATATATGATTTCTTAAGTCTAACAGACTCACAAAACGCGTTTTTACTCCGGGACTCCGGATTACGTCCAGCTTTGTTGCCTGCAGCTCGAGCAAAGCTATTTTGACCTAAAATTTTAATTCTCTGCACATTTCACACAATATAGCTGAACTGGGAAAAAAGTAAATTTAGGTAAATGTTCCAATATCCCGGATAACATTTTATAGCAACATTTTGAAATTCCCACGTCAATTTGCCATCATTTTATTACTTCTGGAATAAACCACTATTTTTAGTTGTTGATTGAACACAAGACAGGCAGAATGTATCTCTAAAGAATTTTGTATGACTTTTAAATGGACACTATAGTCACCTGAACAACTTTAGCTTAATTAAGCAGTTTTGGTGTATAGAAAATGCCCCTGCAGCCTCACTACTCAATCCTCTGCCATTTAGGAGTTAAATCCCTTTGTTTATGAACCCTAGTCACACCTCCCTGCATGTGACTTGCACAGCCTTCCATAAACACTTCCTGTAAAGAGAGCCCTATTTAGGCTTTCTTTATTGCAAGTTCTGTTTAATTAAGATTTTCTTATCCCCTGCTATGTTAATAGCTTGCTAGACCCTGCAAGAGCCTCCTGTATGTGATTAAAGTTCAATTTAGAGATTGAGATACAATTATTTAAGGTAAATTACATCTGTTTGAAAGTGAAACCAGTTTTTTTTTTCATGCAGGCTCTGTCAATCATAGCCAGGGGAGGTGTGGCTAGGGCTGCATAAACAGAAACAAAGTGATTTAACCCCTTCAGGACCGCTGACGGTTCAGGACCGTCAGCGGTAAAACGTGCGTTTGGACCGCTGACGGTCCTGAACCGTCATAACGGTTTTGGGCTACTTACCTGATCGCCGTCGGTCCCACGGCGGCGATCAGCTCTCCTCCCGGTCCAGGGGGACTGCCTGTCTGCCCGGGCAGTCCCCCCTCGGCAGATCAGGACCCCACGGCCATGTGATCACTCGATCACATGACCGCAATAGGGGTCTTTGTATCTTCCTGCAGGGGGACTGTCTGTGCTGACAGGCAGTCTCCCTGCAAGTGTAAAATCATAAAATAAAGTAAAAAAAACAAAAACAATCAGTGTAAAAAAAATTATAATATGTGTATATATATATGATATATATACATGTATTATATCTATATATATATAATATATGTATATGTATCATATATATAATGTCACACTAAGTGTATTTTTATATTTATATATACGTATATTAATATAAAAATACACTTATATTTAAATTACACACGAATATATACAATATATATAATAACTATATATATGGTATATATATATTATTATAAAATACAAATAATATGTTAATAAAAATAAATAACAAAAAATAAAAATAATTTTTAATAATTAAAAAAAAATTATATATATATATTCAATTTTATTCTAACAGTATTTTGATATTGATATATATATATTTATATCAAAATACACTTAGAATGTAATGATATATATCTATGTATAAATAAATAAATAAAAATAATACGAAATATACATATGTCCACATACAAAATTACATTAATAATTTCATAAATATACACGTAGACGTCAAATATATAAATATGTATATATATTAAAATTCTACGTGCATATTTATGTAATATTTTTACCTAATTAAGTAATTTTAATGATTGCAATTTGAGGGACCTGCCTGCCAACCCAGGCCAAAAGTCCAGATAATTTAATTTGCTAGCACTGTGCACTGTACAGGATTTAGGGTGTCATCCCTGTAACTTTCTATGACACCCTAAATCCTGTACATGGGGGTACTGTTTTACTCGGGAGACTTCGCTGAACACAAATATTAGTGTTTCAAAACAGTAAAACATATCACAGCGATGATATTGTCAGTGAAAGTGAAGTTTTTTGCATTTTTCACACACAAACAGCTCTTTCACTGAGGATATTATTGCTGTGATATATTTTACTGTTCTGATACACTAATATTTGTGTTCAGCGAAGTCTCCTGAGTATAACAGTACCCCACATGTAGAGGTTTTATAGTGTTTGTGAAAGTTACAGGGTCAAATATAAGGCTTGATTTTACTTTTTTTTTTTTTATTGAAATTTGTCAGATTGGTTAGGTTGCCTTTGACAGCGTATGGTAGCCAAGGAATGAGAATTAGCCCCATGATGGCATACCATTTACAAAAGAAGACAACCCAAGGTATTGCAAATGGGGTATGTTCAGCCTTTTTTAGTAGCCACTTAGTCACAAACACCGGCCAAAGTTAGCGG
The DNA here is from genome assembly GCF_036172605.1 of Pelobates fuscus. Lineage (NCBI taxonomy): Eukaryota > Metazoa > Chordata > Amphibia > Anura > Pelobatidae > Pelobates > Pelobates fuscus. The sequence continues at coordinate 102,209,467 of NC_086322.1, forward strand.
TTTTTGCATTTTTAACACACAAACAAATATAAATGCTAACTTTGGCCAGTGTTTGTGACTAGGTGGCTACTAAAAAAGACTGGACATACCCCATTTTAAATACCCTGGGTTGTCTACTTTAAAAAATATGTACATGTTAGGTGTGTTTCGGGGATTTATGACAGATAACGGTGTAACAATGTCACTATTGATACATTTAAAATATATATATATTGAAACAGCAATTTCCTACTTGTATTTATAGGCCTATAACTTGCAAAAAAAAGCAATAAAGCATGTAAACACTGGGTGTTTTTAAACTCGGGACAAAATTTTTAATCTATTTAGCAGTTTTTTTCATTAGCTTTTGTAGATAAGTAAAAGATTTTTCAAGTAAAAGTCCAAAAACATGTTTTTTTTTTTATTTTTCACCATATTTCATTATTTTTTTTAAATACAATATATGACATAATATAAATACTGGTATGTAAAGAAAGCCCTTCTTGTCTTGAAAAAAACAATATATAACTTGTATGGGAACCGTAAATGAGAGAGCGGAAAATTACAGCTAAACACAAACACCACAAAAGTGTTAAAACTGCTCTGGTCCTTAACGTACAAACATCGCAAAAACAGGCCGGTCCTGAAGGGGTTAACTCCTAAATTACAGTGAATTGAGCAGTTAAATTGCAGGGGAATGATCTATACATTAAAACTGCTTTATTTAGCTAACGGAATTTAGGGATTTACCTCCTAAATGGCAGAGGATTGAGCAGTGAGGCTGCAGAGGCATGTTCTATACACCAAAACTGCTTCATTAAGCTAAAGTTGTTCAGGTGACTATAGTGTCCCTTTAATCTACAACAAAAAAAACAAAATGAACACGTTTTTGGAGTGTTTTTGTCTTTTCAATCACAGCTTAGCATGTGAAGACAAAACAAAAATGTTTTGCGTAGATTGCTAATATCCCCAACTCTTGTCAGCTTGATTTTAGTCCCAGTTTGGAGGACTGAAACTTTGTTCACTTATCACGGTTATATTGTTTTAATACAGCAGCTTATTGATTTTTCAGAGGAATTTCAATGAGTGTTTTTCTGTGGATATCGGTCTGGCCGGAGATGTGCACCGTGGTGTGTGAGTTGTGGGAGGTGAGGACAGGCATTAGACATTACTATGTAATAAATAAAAGAACAAGATGAATGCGCACAGATGTGATATCAATTCCAGTGCAATAAAATGCTTTGTAGTTTCAAAAACAATTATACCATACAGTAACTCTCCTCTATGGGATGGCATTACTCACAAAGTGAAGATATCATAGGTTAGTTCCATCTTGTTAGTAAGTTCTCTAAAAAAGAGTTACATAAAAAAAAATAAAAAAATCTTGTACAACATATTTGTAAACAAATGAACATATGCAGAAGCCATTACCAGGCTCTAATAGTAAGTGCATATAGTAAATGCTCTGTGTTCCATATTGGGGTACATAAGCAAGAAGTAATAAGTAATTAAAAATCTAAAAAGTGTTAGGCAAGCCAAGGTTCCCACAATGCCAGTATAATTAGTGGTATTATTAAATCAATGTACAATCTCAACTTCTATCCACATACATATAAATACGCATTTCAACTGAATTTACTTCTTCCAGGTGCATAAATGTTCTAATGTGTAAAGTCCTTAAATACCCCTTTTCCCACCATATTCCCATGAACGCGTCATGTAATGCTTCATGCATAATGTAACTCTTACACATTTCTATACACATTATTGGCAGTGAAAAAGTCTGCGTCCGCGTCATTACATCGTATAAACGGACATCAGTACGAAGTCATATGACTTCCACATCAATTAACAGTAAACTTTTACAAAATTTGCTCTGTACACAGTCTGTGGTATAATTTGTGGTCGGAGAAGCTACTTTAACCCCTTAAGGACCAAACTTCTGGGGGTTAAAGGGACACTATAGTCACCAGAACAACTACAGCTTATTGAATCTGTTCTGGCGAATAGAATCATTACCTTCAGGCTTTTTGCTATAAACACTGTCTTTTCAGAGAAAATGCAGTGTTTACATTACAACCTAGTGATAACTTCACTGGCCACTCCTCAGATGGCTGTTAGAGATCCTTCCTGGGTCATGGCTGCCTAAAATGCTTCCAAATATTCAGTGTCTCCTCCCTCTGCATGCAGACACTGAACTTTCCTCAGAGATTCACTGATTCAATTCATCTCTATGAGGAGATGCTGATTGGCCAGGGCTGTGTTTGAATCATGCTGCCTCTGCCACTGATCAGCCTCCTTGTCAGTCTCAGCTCCCTTTGTCAGTACCCCTAGTAATAATCAATTTCTGAACTTTATGTCACATGACCGTGAATGTCACACATGCTAGTTAACCAAATACATATATTTGAAACCCAATTTTTACAGAACGGACAGGATGAAATGACACATTTCTTGTTTACAGTGTAATTGTATTATAGATATATAGCTACAATATCTCTATTTATATGAACAATCATGTCTTCAGATCTATATTGTTAGATGGGACAATATAATGTACAGTGTAATTGCAACTTTGAATGTTATGGCTCCTAACCTTGGGGCAGTGCCAAAATATACAATCAATCCTTTCACTATAAAGCAGATTGCAGAAAAAACACCATCAGCATTTGAATATTTTGGGTGTAATGTAATGTTCAAATTTATTTGTTGTTTTAATATGTATAGATAGCATGCTATGTAATGGGAACAAAACAAAAACACAAGACAAAAACTTTTATGAAAACTTTTATAAAAAAAAAAAAACACACACAAAAAAACAATGTTGTGAATAAATAACATTCCTGAATATGCAACGTAGACATTTTCCCCTACATATTCTATAATCCTCTCCAATATGCATTGTCCTATGTGTTGTGTGTATGCCTGTGGTCCTAATTTTGTTTTGTGATTATAGTGAGGCTATGTTTTTTTAGGGATAAGTGACTGTGTGTGTTTATTAGGGTGACTCTCTGTGTGTTGAATATGTTTCAGGAGTGATTTTAGGAGAGTGTGTGGGCGGCTGGGTGGGAAAGTGGGGAGTGACTGTGTGTGGGGAGGGTGTGTATCTGTGTTCAGCATCCCCACACATTGTAGAGGATTTATTTACTTTGTTGCTGTCCCCCTCATCCTTACATTTTGGCATGGGGAAGGGTTGTTTTTCATATGCCTGGCATAATGGCCTCACTGTTTGTACAGTGGGCTATCGGGCAGATCTGCACCTCTGGCTGGGTGCAGACTCTTCCAAATGCTCCCTTCCAGTCTCTGACCAGGACAGAGCGTCGACAGAGAGCTGCACCCAGCTGCAGGTGCAGACCAAGACTGAGCATTGCCAGGCAGTGAAATATTTAGATCTCTCCATCGGCCTGTGCAGCTGATCTAAACAGTAAAAAAAAAATAACTTTGCAGCATAAAAAATTGTGAGTACATGTTTTTAGGGTATGAGTGCATACCCTGGTATTCATAAATGCACGAGTCCTGTAGTGAAAAGGTTAAAGGGAGTTACACTCCAGAGCAGTTGCTGCCATTTTCAGCTGCCACAATCAGTTTGGTTTCTCTCTCGAAACCGATATGCCAGGACAGAGACAGTGTGATTCTCCATTTCTCTGAAAAATGAGAGAGACTCAGCTGACAGCTGCTGTAAATTGCAGTTACTCCCAGGAATGTAATTCCCACCAGTCTTCGACAAACAAGGACCCAACCCTAATTAAAGAAAACATTATGTAATGCAAAAGATACACAATGCTGAAGCAAAGAATGTATAAAGTATAAATAATAGCTCCTCAGGGTTCCGCAGACATTTATGTATGCACGTGTATATGTACTACATAAAACAATGTCCAATTAAATAAACACAACTAATAAGTGATGGGGTGCTTTCTGTGCAAAATTAAATGTACAAATTAAACTTGACCAAATCACACACACAACAGAGCAAATTTAAGATATAAAATACTCTGATAAATATACATAGACGTAAATATTATGAGTTAGTCTGTCCCTGCGTGTCCAACTTGTCTGGTTACAAATACTTTGTTATGGAACTTGTTGGCGCTTTATAAATAATAATAATAATGCTAATAGGTAAAGAGATTTTAGAAAGAAGTACCTGTCCTTTAATATGCACAGTCTATTAATTTTTTAGTGAACATTGTGCACATTTAAGTGGAGCAATAAATAAATAAAAATAAAAGTATGTATGTGTGTGTGTGTGTATATATATATATACATATATACATACACACACACACACACACTCTCTCTCTCCATGAATTGCAGGATGTGGGATTACAGCCATTGTACAGCGCTCCGTAATTTGCTGGTGCTATATAAATAATAAAATAATAATATATGTGATTTAAAAGATTTATGCTCAGTTTAAATTTGCAGAAAGAATGGAATTATTGTGAACGAAAATATGATTTTAGGTAGCAACCTTATCTCAATGGGGAAAATATGATTCATTTTCATTTAAAGTCCACAGTAATAGTATGAAAGCAATGAGTTATACATTAAATGGACTAGCATTAACCTCAAATGTGGGGGTGGGAGACAATGATGGGGGATGGTTCCAGTGAGCTAGGAAAGAAAATGTCATGATGTGAACAGTGGCTAAACGAAAAGACAGGTTTGATAAAATACAAGGGGGAGGAGGAGGCAGAACCTTTACATCTGGGTGAATAATGTTACTGTTATTTTGGTGTGTAAAGCAGAGTGACAAGATTTGATCAGGTTATGTTTTGGGAGTATGTAAAATAGTTAAACAGATTGATTACACATTATGGAATGGGAATGTGTACACTATAGAGTAACAGGTTGCTTTGCTAGTGGTATAGGACATGGAGATTCAATATGCTCCATTGTATATTAAAGGAACACTATAGCGTTAGGAATACAAATGTGTATTTCTAACGCTATAATGTCTTAGTCACCATTTAGGTGACCACCCCCTTCTGATAAAAAGGAATTACTTACCCATTATCCCCTGCTGCACTGCTCTCTCTAGGGCTGGCCCCACATCCTTAACTAAGATCAGCAAGCTTCATGATCTCAACCAATTCAGTGCTTTCACATAAGAAAGCATTGGGAGGCTAGAGCACATGCGCAGCAAAGCTCCTGTACTGCACCAGTCAGAGGAGATGGTCTCTATCTGATTGAAATAGCCAAGTTTCACTCTGCTTTTTTGGAGAACGTGTGAGTGACAGCCACTAGAGACATTTCGACCCTGCAATGTACACGTTAACGTTCTTGCAGTACAGCAATGTTTTCACTAGCAGATTCAGGGCACCCGTAAATTTATCTTAAAAACAAACAAAAATGGTTTGCTAACTCTTTTTCCCAGGGCAGAGACTACTTCTGGGCAGCCATATGCACTGCCTCCTGTAAAGTCTTCACGGAGGCTGCCTCGTCTTCTCATTCAATCCAATGCTTCCCATAGCAAAGTGTTGAATCCAATCCGTCCATATGGTAAGCATTAGAGAATGTTTTGAGATCCTCATGGAATGCTTGAGGACATTAACTATTACGGAACAGCGTCTGACTCGTAAGTGTGGAAGCGCCCTCTAATGTCTGTCAGGAAGATAGACACTAGAGGTTTGAAGGGAAAGGAAACTATGCACCATACTATGTATATGGAAGTCAGTAAAGGGTTACTTTGTGATCTAAGAAGGGGTTAACCCAACTTACTTTTTTAAAATAAGAGAGAATCTATTGAGAGATACTCTGTTTTTGAGATTTTCTATTATTTGTTCTAAACTAGACACTTGAGGTGTTTTTTAGCCCCGTAGTGAAAACATTGCCTTATCTTCTTAGCTGCAATGTTCTACATACTGCAAGGAGAAACAACAGGGAGAAGATACCCAGACCACTTACTTGATATCCATTAAAAATGTTAGTTGTAAAACTGGGGTTTGTTTACTAATCAGTGTATTGTAGTGAATTAGGAAACTACAGGCTAGGAAGGGGCTTGTAAAGAGGGGCTTGTATTCCTAGCACTATAGCTCCCTATAGTGCCCCCGCAGTGCAGAATCTTTTTATCACTTACCTGAATCCAGCACCGATGTCGGGGACCTTGCGCACATGAGCAGTGAGTCCTGCAGGCGCAGTAGGACAGCCCCATAGGAAAGCATTGTATAATGCTTTCCTATGGGGTTTTGGGTGACACTGGATGTCGTCATGTAAAGCGCTAGGACGTGCAGTATCAATTAGGCAACCAAAAGTCGCTTAATGATTCATTAGTCCCTCTAGTGACAGGTGGAGTTAATTCTGGGTAGTAATTACTGCAGTTTATCAATAACTGCAATAATTACATTTGTAGGGTTAATTGGACTGTGACAGTGCACCCAGACTGTTTTAATGAGCTGAAGTAGTCTGGGTGCCTATAGAGTACCTCTAAAAAAACAACTTGTAAAATGTAGGTCAAAGTAGCTTATTTGGAAAAATTATACATCTCTACTATAGTCAGTGCTTAGCCATTTTTGCCTTTTTTGTGCAATGTGACTCTCGATTTGCCACAATTCACTATTTAGTGAATAAACCATTACAAGTGTCTGGGCAAAGGAAAGTTTAGTACAGTGATAGCAATAGTTTAGAGCCCAGTCTTTCTACAGAAACAAAGGAACAAATCTGACAGTACAATGACTCCATTTTCATATCTTCCAACATATAAAATGGATAGAGAGGGACACTTTAATTTTATGGGTGTGACGGGGGGCGAAAATTTAGGTGACATACTAATAACAGTTTATACAACTAAAATGTAAGTTAGAACAAGAACAATGTATCTTATTTTGCACAGACTGATTTCCAAACACATTTATTTTAGATTAAAGATGCAGTATTTTGAGTATTGCTGCTTTGCTATGCTCTCAGACACACAATCCATTTGGAGCTCCTAGAAAAGATGGATATTATGCTACAGAAGTCTTTAGACCCAAAATAGGAACTGTCCCTACTAAATAGGGACATTTGGGAGGTGTACATCTTTGTTAAAGATTTCCTAGTTTTGGTCATCACTATTTCTTATTGTACTGACCATTTTTATTATTTAAACTCCCTTCCATATTCCAAATCATGATTCCCCCGTTTCCCATACTGCATTTAAATCTCCCAGAATTCCATCCGTCCCAGGACCAAATATAAACAGTAGCTGGGAGAACTAATCAGGAAAAAAATCCAGGCAATGGTCAAAGTATGTGTGATGTGAAACCAATCATGGTAGATTTGTTCCAGGTAAAATATAAAATGAAGTCATGCCAAGTACTTCAAGCAAAGGTTAAAGGGAAACTCCAGTGCCAGGAAAACAATCCGTTTTCCTGGCACTGGAGAGTCCCTCTCCCTCCCACCCCCCAATCCCCGGTTACTGAAGGGGTGAAAACCCCTTCAGTGACTTACCTGAGGCAGCGGCGATGTCGCTGTCTCCGCCTCCGCGACGCTCCTCCTCTTCATTGCGTCGGCCGGTGGGCGAGACTGATCTCGCCCACTGGCCGAGGGGACCTAATGCGCATGCGCGGCAATGCCGCGCATGCGCATTACGTCTCCCCATAGGAAAGCATTGAAAAATAATTTCAATGCTTTCCTATGGGGTTTTGAGCGACGTTGGAGGTCCTCACACAGCGTGAGGACGTCCAGCGACGCTCTAGCACAGGTTTCCTGTGCTAGAACCCAGAAAGTGACCTCTAGTGGCTGTCTAATAGACAGCCACTAGAGGTGGAGTTAACCCTGCAATGTAATTATTGCAGTTTATAAAAAAACTGCAATAATTACACTTGCAGGGTTAAGAGTAGAGGGAGTTGGCACCCAGACCACTCCAATGGGCAGAAGTGGTCTGGGTGCCTAGAGTGTCCCTTTAACACTTTATGGTCTGATCTGATGTTTAATATTGCAATTATATAACTGAATCAATGTACACTCGGTATGGAAGAGGGAGCTGTGAGTATTGTGCAAAGACTTGTATACAGGGCCGGCCCGTATATATGTAGCAGCAGAGGCGGCCCTTAACACCTTAATGCAAACTGATTTGTTGGTTTCTCGGTCGGTGACCCGACACCAGGAGGGGCCCGGCGGCTTGCCCTGTATGCCGCCGGGCCCCTCCATCAATCTGCTCGGGGAAAGCCTCCAGGCTGCAGCTCTGCCTTGTGCATACCCTGCCCCTCCACTGTCACCCTCATACTCGGCCCCTCCACTATCACCCTCATACTCTGCCCCTCCACTGTCACCCTCATACTCTGCCCATCCACTATCACCCTCACTGTCACCCTCATCTCTGCCCCTCCACTGTCACCCTCACTGTCACCCTTATACTCTGCCCCTCCACTGTCACCCTCATACTCTGCCCCTCCACTGTCACCCTCATACTCTGCCCCTCCACTATCACCCTCCCTCATACTCTGCCCCTCCACTATCACCCTCATACTCTGCCCCTCCACTATCACCCTCACTCTGCCCCTCCACTGTCACCCTCATACTCTGCCCCTCCACTATTACCCTCACTGTCCCCCTCACACCATGCCCCCCCCCCCCCCCCCCCACTGTCCATAGGACGGACTGACCCTCTCACAAGATTGTTTATTAAAGGGTCGTATTCACTAAAGTGTGCATTGCATCGAATTAAAATCCGAAATTTAACATTTAGGCTCAAATAGCAAAACTATGACTATTGCTGCGTTAGGGAGTTTCCCAGTCAGCTGTCCCAAACGGTGCCATTAGGATTCCAATTTGCTATAATTCATAGGAGAGAGACTGAGAGAGTGTGTGTGTGTGAATCCAGCACGATTATTCACTAAACTTTTTGTATTGAAGAGCATTTTAATCCAAATGGCAAAAGTAAGGTTAAAAGATCCAAACTGTAGGGATTGTTTTTCCACGTGTTTGCCTAGATTTTGCTACCCGACCCGTGTTGTCATTAACAGCATCTTAGAGATTTGTGAAGAAACTCGGGAAACCTATGAACCCTATACCTAATAATAATAATCCCAATTATTGACACCAAGAACATGGCCCACACCAGCCTTTACTGGCGACGTCTATGTGACTCCGACACGTGCACCTTTAAGGAATAGCGCGATTCTTCTAAACCCTGGTTTCCCGGCAACGGTGACTACAGTTACTAGTGTAAACCAAGGGCATTCTGAATGAGCGTGCTTCGTGTCTGGCCGTCTCCCTGCTGTGTGGGCGAGGAAGGGACCCCTAGGTGGGGTATACACACACACACACACACACACACACACACACACACACACACACACACACACACACACACACACACACACACACACACACACACACACACACACACACACACACACACACACACACACACACACACACACACACACACACACACACACACACACACACACACACACACACACACACACACACACACACACACACACACACACACACACACACACACACACACACACACACACACACACACACACACACACACACACACACACACACACACACACACACACACACACACACACACACACACACACACACACACACACACACACACACACACACACACACACACACACACACACACACACACACACACACACACACACACACACACACACACACACACACACACCCACCCTCCAGGACAGTTATATATAGCAGTGGACTAATGAGGGCCTGCATTACACACAAAGCGCCTATTTATCACCCTTTTACTAGGATACTGCTGTATGGATAATATGAAGTCAACATTAAATTAATTTTCTTTAAAATCCTTGTCTATTCAATGACACTGACTCCTGTCTAATTAAATAGCTTGTATGGCCATTCTAAAAGCAATGCACTATTAACAATTTTCTTTAATATTTTGTGATATATGTTTGCTCTGCAACACTGGCTGCTGTGGAATGTAACTCTTATTATCCTCAGGCAGCCAGGACAGCATGTAGTAGGAGTAGTAATGCACATCAGCTGGGTGATTTGAGTAGTCTGTGTTTGTGTATAAGTTTTTTATTTTCTACAAAATTAGTTTATAGCTGACTTTATTTTCTGTTTTGCTATATTTTAGGCTCCACAAGGCTCAACATAATCAGTGTTGGTATATGTGTATGGAAGTATTGAATGGTTAGTCTGAGATACTATCCCTAAAACTCTGTGTGGTAAGTACACTTTGTGGTATGGTGGTGAGTTTTATAATGATTATTTGCATGGTAATGTGGTATAATTAGTTATGTTTTTCACTAAGAGCACTTGGCTATAGCTGCGTTGTTGAATTTTTCCAGCTCTATTTCCCCCCAAAGTTTGCAAATGAATTCACCCGTCACCATGTAGTGAATAAACATCAGTGTTTTCAGAATTTAAAGTGATTTTACGTTTAAGGCTAAATTAGTTGCCATGGGAAACAATTTAGCATTTTTTTTTTATTTTTTACAAAAATGTCAAAATCACATTGTATATCTAACAAATTGCATTTTATTGCAATACTAAATAAAACCGTGAATACTTTTTTTCCTTTCACTGTTCAGTAAATAGCCCTGTATGTATTTACAAAGAAAGCTGTTAATGTGTCATGTGTGAATTAAGATAATTGTGTGCTAAGTCCATACATGGCAACTGTATTTATATACTGAACATTAATGTATTTATATACTGAACATTAATGTGAATTCATCGCTGACTGGGTTATTCACTGAAGTGAGTTTTCGAAGTGCATTAAAAATGAATTTTAAATTTAAGATCCAAGTAACTGACATGGGGGAAAAAAGTTCTAATTCATCTATGTTTCCAGTTCAGCTAAAATCTTTCACTTTATTAAATAACTCTGTCTGTTTTTAACACCCAAGCTGTGACTGTAGCTGTGTTAAACATATTTTTTTCGGTATTCAAGAAATTCAATTATCTGGTTTATTCTCTAAGTTGTAAATTGTTTAGAGTTCAAGTGACTTTTACAGATTTAAGGCCAAAATACTTAAATTAGAAACATAGCCATACTGGAGATCTTTATTAATTCATTATTTTGTATTACAATTTTTTATTTACTTTAAATGTCCACCAGTTTATTGAATACCTGAGTTGGAAGCTGCAGCCCTTCTTTTAAACTGAGCACAGTGCCAAAGAAAAAAAGTGAAATATTGGATATGGGTATAACTGCAGCCACGGGGCCCAGAGCTTCCACAAGGCTCTGTTAGCTAAATATGATGGCAGTGGGAATATGCTGACTGACCATTTCTTATTCTGAGGCTCACATCCATATACAGGGTAACACTCATGGAGAATTGTCTAAGAATGATGAGAGCATTGATGGTATCTGAACATAATGGGTGCAAATAGTGTAGGCAACAAAATGGGATATCCTCTTCTGCCAGAGCAAACCCTTTTCATTATAGCACCTTGACATCAATGAATGAATGAATTGATATTTCCAACAAGACTTTGTGACATGTGCTTATTGTCACCTTACTGCGCGCGTTAATATTTATCTCACCATCTAGATGGCTTTGCCTCACTGTTTAAATGAATGTGTAGCTCCAGTTATCGTCACAGCGCAGCTTCCGCACACCCTCAGGATGACTTTTATTGTCACCACTAGAATAAAAGGTTGTATTCACTTTGCTGCTTGTTAATACTGCTGCTCTATCAGAATGAACAGTTATTGTTACTGGACTGTCGGAATGAAGGGTTATCTTCACCTCGCCGTCAGAATGAACAATTCTCTTTGTGGCAAGGACAGAACTCACTGTCAGGAGAAAATCGACTGCAGCATGTCACATTGCATATTGAAGCAGACCCCTCTCACCTAATAAAACAATCTACTGGGGGGAAAAAAACACTAAATTATCCAAGAGTAAGTAGATATAGTAAAATGGGAAATAAAAGATTGGAAATCACAAAAAAAGAAAAATGGAAATGCTCCCATCCTGCCGGTTACCCGGCAACCATGTGCCCCGGGCCCTGAAGTTATGCCAACTTTATAAAACTCTGTGTGTACAAAAGGTGCTTAGACACACACACACACATATATATATATATAGTCTTAGTTTGTTAAATAAAAAAAGCACAAAATGTGCTGGCACTCAATTACGTAGGGTGCAGGTATTCGAGGTTAACCCCAAAATAACCTCCTAATCTCAATCATAAATAATTGTGAATACTGCACTCAATAATCATGCAATTATTTCATAGTTTTAATTATTAATATTATTTTTAAATATGCTTATAAAGATATGTATAGTATTTCATCATGGTGACATACATTTCATCCTATATACATGAGCTATTTACAAATATATACACCGAATCCTCCCTCGTATAAAGTAAAGTTCATAATATATGTATATACAATGGTAATGATCCACAGAATCTCAGAAAAATTATTGGAAAAAATAGAAAAAATAGGAAAAAATCCAAAAAAGGAGAAAAGAGAAAATGGGGAAAAAAAGGGGAAAACAAGAAAAAGTAAAAAGGACAAAAAATATAAAATAAAATAAAAAATGATAATACAGTCCTGATATATTGCAGTCCAAAATATAGTGCACTATAAATTTCACTGTCTCTGGGTGGATCTCACCAGTGTAGGAGTTTCTCCTGGGATGCACAGTAGGAGGATGCTGCAGTCTGTAGTAGTAATCTGATAGTGATGTTGAAGGGGATGAAAAGGTTCCTGTTGTGATGTAAAAAACAATTCACCTCACCAACTCTCAGTTTGTATATGTGTGGTCAGTATATAGCAGGTCGTTCTGGGCAATCTTTGAATGGGTGGGCTGCGCGCTCGGGACGTCCATGTCCCTTCGACGGCCCCTGTGTGCTGCGTTTAGTTTGTTAAATGCTGCTTCTACACTCCAGTGGGTATCTTCCTTTCCCACTAAGTAACGTGAAGACAGATGAAAAAAGCCTTATGTGAATGAACAACCATCAGCCTTTCCGAGTGGAGCGCTATATACAGAAATAGAATATTCACTTACCCCTATATTGGCTGTGTGTACATAGATCAAATCGCCTACTGGAAATTGTACTTAAAGAGAGAAAACCAAAAGGAGAGATATGGTGTGTATAGTTGAGCACTCTTGTAGGTAACCTGTAATAATGGTCACATCCTGAAGTTATGCCAGCCCACAGTTGCAGGGGTCGACAGGTCTTCCTATCTGCCATGCCATAATCTCCGCTGTCTTCTAAAAAATTTCTTTATTACCTTCTCAGAAAGTAGATCTCTTCTCCTGCCATATCTAATAGTAAATCCACACAAAAATACAGTGTGAAATCTTACAAGGTAACTTAAAACCATTCATTAATTACAAATGAATGTCATACACTGTTTAACACCACCACTGCTTCAATGTAATCCAGTATCATTGTGTCCTACACTACTCATAATATGGAAGATAATAACTTTAAATGTATCACGAGGACCGAAGAGATGGGGTGCAACCAAAAAACCAAAAAGGAATTTGCTCGGGACTCCTAATATATACAAGCTCCAAAATTGTGGGTTGGTAAGTTTCCCTCATTCTCCTGTGGTGGAATCTCGGTAAAAATAAATTTAGTAGGCCGAGATTACCACGTGGCATGTGTACGTGCATATGCTGACGTATCGATCAGTTGGTTGCACGAGGCAAGATACGATCAGTAGTGTACGGAGCATGTGCAAGAATACAGGATATAGTATTCCCCTCCTCCATTGTGCTGGACAAGCCATGCGGTCAAACAGGAAGTTAATTCTTATTTGTGTTGATTGGTTAAGAGAATGTGCGGGTGGAGCTTAATATGGGAGGAGTTATATGCCTATATAAGGAGCCTGCACTATTGTCCGGGGCTCAGAACTTGTGGTATTTTGGTGACGCTAGTCCCTCTGAGTCCCGATCGGTGATCCAATAAAGAATCTCTTCCTTCCTGAAGAAACCTGTGTCCATCTCTCTGTGCTTGGCTTCCGTCAGTTTCTCCGGTATCATTTGGTGCATTGGCCGGGAAACTCATCGTTCAACGGTAGCTGAGAGGCAGAGGCGTGAGACGGTCTATCTTTGCCCACGTTCTCTACGGCTGCACCCCTGAACTTCTGCGTGGACCTCCCTTCGTCTCGGCGCCACTGGTCTGTTGTCCAGGAGATCATCGGCCTCTACGTGAGAAGTGCTGGGGTGTCCCCGTCGATGAGTGTGAACTCAGGTTCAGGAACGAGGAGGTAAGACAACTGCTGTTTTAGACGGCAGGACCCACTAGGGGTATACCGATTGTGCGGTAGGCCCAAAGGGGTTTTGAATCTGTGTATCTGCCCCCTCTGTCGGAGGGAAGGAGCGAAGGCGCACCGCTCGATCGAACGCTCTTTAGTCAGACCGTTTGATTTGGTTAGTCAGGCGGGGTCCTGGTGTAAATAGCCCTAGCCGGACACCGGTGTCTTGTCTAGACTAGCGTTCTAGGGTGTATATTACGTTCGCTAGGTCGGAGGGACCGGGAGACTAAGCGGCGCCTGTGTAAATTCGGTTCGCTAGTTCTCATCCTATCTGGGCTAAGTGGGAAGGCGTGTAAATTTGGAACCCACTAGACTTTTGATAGTGCGACTAAGAGGCGCCTGTGTAAATTCGGTTCTCTAGCTCGCTATATATGTGGTGATTGGGCAGTGTGGCTAACCAAAACGGGTGTATATAGTTTTAGGTAGTCCATTCAAGGTACTGGCCAATAGTTTAGTTGGGAATTGTAAATGTGTTAACGATTGTTTTAGTAAAGTGTATATCTTGTTAGATAGCGCGAGCTCAGCCGTCTAGCGAGAGTGTTAATAGTGTGTTGCTGTATTATAGTGCACGGTACCATAACCCTGTATATTTACTGACACTGTATATAAGTACTAATCATTGTTGTCCATTGCATGTTTAACACCATAACCACTAATAATTGTATTGTGACCTTAACTTGTGCTTTGACCTATGCTAACCGTACTGTAACCGCTATTTGTAAAAGACGATGTTACTGGGGTGTGTTATAGACGGGTAATTCGTATATAGAGAATTATAGCGTGGGTGACTGTATAGTTACGCCAAAGGGCATAATATTGATTATATAGTGACTGGTGTAACAGCTGTGTGTGTACGGGAATTCCCTGAGTGTTTATTGTTATTGTGTACGTTTCACTTGGTAACCGTACCACGTGGTGCTGTTGCCAGAGGAAACGGGTGTGACTGTTGAATAGTACGCGTGTATAGTATTCGTTGTCGACGACGTTCCGTTGTTAAGTATGGGTGCGTCGCAGTCAACGATTCCGGATCCCTTAGGTTGTATGGTGAAGAATTTTAAAAAGGGATTCAAAACTTGTGATTTTGGGGTTAAGATGTCTCCTGTGCGTTTAGTTACTTTGTGCACTAGGGAGTGGCCTACTTTGGTTGCGGCATGGCCGCCACGTGGCAGTTTGGATCTAACTCTGGTACAGCGCTTACACGTGGCTGTATCAGGTAGGCCTGAACTTTACGGCCAGTTTCCTTATATTGACTGTTGGAGACAGGCCGTAAATGACTCGCCAAAATGGCTCCAGACATGCCACGAGGAGCAGTGTCGCCTCATGGTAGCTAGGACTTGTTCGTCCACTAGGACTGGTGTTAGGCCCATTTTGGACACGCCCCCTGAGTCCGAGATCCCTTTGCCGCCCCCTTACTTTCCGTTAAGAAGAAGTGACGCAAACGCAGGAAGTCCTGCAGCCCTCCCCTCATTACCCCCATCCACTTCCGCTTCCTCCTCCAGTACAGGATCCACCCCCCCTCGTACTAAATCTCCCCTTCCGGAACCAGAACCCACCCCCATTAGAAACGAATATCCTGATTTGGCGCCACTTCAGACTTCCGGTCAAGCTTCATCTAGCTCGGCTCGAAGTGTTTTATTTACGACCTTTTCCCAAAACCAACCTCCCACATCCCCATACCCTATCTCTCCCCGACCGGAACCCATGACTGACGCCTCTCTACGTAGCCCCATCCAAACCCGACAGTTGACTGGTGCCCAACAATTAAAGCACTATCAGATGCCTCTTCGTCTGAATCCCGGGTCAGCTTATATCGATGCCGCAGGTCAAATGGCACACGCTGACCCAGTCTTCGTATATGTCCCATTTACCACAACCGATCTTTTAAACTGGAAGACCCATAATTCCTCGTATACTGAGAAACCACAAGCTATGACTGATCTGTTCACCTCAATAGTACAGATGCATAATCCGACATGGGCTGATTGCCAGCAGTTACTAATGACTTTATTTAACAATGAGGAAAGGACAAGAATAAATCAAGCAGCCATAAAAGCACTAGAGGATAGAGCCCGTGTTTTGAACCAAGCTAATCCAGCAGCATGGGCCGCAACACATTATCCCAACACTGATCCCGATTGGAACGTAAATGGTGCTGATATGGTTCAACTCAGAGCCTATAGAGACGCTATAATTGCTGGCATGAAAGCAGGAGGAAAGAAAGCCATTAACATGTCGAAGACAGTTGAGGTGATCCAGAAAAGCGATGAAGCGCCCAGTGTCTTTTATGACCGATTATTGGAGGCATACCGCTTGTATACCCCCTTTAATCCGGAAGACGCAGACAATTCCCGAATGGTTAACTCCGCCTTTGTCAGCCAAGCATACGGGGATATTAAGCGCAAGCTACAAAAGTTAGAAGGGTTTGCAGGTATGTCCATCACCCAACTAATGGAGGTAGCAAATAAGGTCTATATGAACAGGGATACAGAAAGTAAGAAAGAGGAAGAGCACAAGATGCGTAAAAAGGCTGATATGCTAGCGGTAGCGATCGCAGGCGTAGATAAACGGGGCCCAGATAGAGGCAATAATAGATGGAGTAGGGAGCCTTTGAGTAGGGATCAATGCGCGTATTGCAAGGAAGAAGGGCATTGGAGGAACGAATGTCCGCAAAGAGAGCAGTACGAGAGAGACCAACCCAGGGCAGGCTACGGAAACTTTAGAGGCAGAGCGAGAGGTAGAGGAGGCCCCGGAGGGAGTAATGGTTATAGAGGGAGTAATGGGAACAGAGGAAGTGTTAGGGAAGACAGGTATATTCCAGCAGCGCAAAGGTCCCGCGATAGAGAAGGTAGGGACTTTGTAGGATTGGCTGACACGGTCATGGAGGACTATTGATACCGACCGGGCTCCATCCCCCTTGGTCGAGCGGAGCCTATGGTCGATGTATCAATAGGGGGAAAAAGGAGTGCGTTCATGATCGACACTGGTGCTGAACATTCAGTGGTGACTAATCTAGTTGCTCCTCCATCTGGAAGGACTATTACTGTGATAGGAGCAACTGGAAGAAGTGCTGAAAAACCGGTTCTTAAAAGTCGACTCTGTACATTGGGAGGCCACGTAGTAAAACACCAATTCCTTTATATGCCTGAATGTCCAGTCCAATTGCTGGGACGTGATATGCTATCAAAATTACAAGCGCAGATTACGTTCCTACCAAATGGAACAACATCCTTAAAGTTTAATGGACCTTCAGGTATTATGACTTTATCCGTACCAAAGGAAGAAGAGTGGCGACTTTATACAGTGTTGACTAGCCAAAACCCTAGGAGTGATGAGACATTGTTAAACATACCAGGAGTTTGGGTTGAGAACAACCCACCAGGACTGGCCCGCAATATTCCACCTATAAAAATTGAACTGAAACTTGGGGTTTATCCAGTGAGCCTAAGACAATACCACATCCCACAGAAGGCTAAGAAGAACATCCAATCCTATCTGGATAAGTTCATACGGTATGGTATCCTAAAATTCTGTACTTCCCCCTGGAACACCCCATTGCTGCCTGTTCAAAAGCCCGGTACAGATGAGTATCGACCTGTGCAGGACTTGAGAGCAGTCAATGATGCGGTTGTTAGTATACATCCAGTTGTACCCAATCCATATAACCTGCTTGCTTTAATTCCGGGCGGGGCTACTTACTTCACAGTCTTAGATCTCAAAGATGCCTTCTTTTGCCTCCGAATTGCCGCAGAAAGTCAATGTATTTTCGCTTTCCAATGGGAGAACGCTGTAACGGGCTCAAAACGCCAAATGACTTGGACAAGACTGCCCCAAGGGTTTAAAAATTCACCTACCCTATTTGGTTCAGCTCTAAGTCAAGATCTACTGGATTTCGAGTCTATCCCAGGAGAATGTGTATTGTTACAATATGTAGATGACTTGTTGATAGCAGCAGTTACAAAATAAAAATGTCAGCAAGCAACGCACGATCTACTACATATTCTCTGGAAGGCAGGATACAAGGTGTCCAGGAAGAAGGCTCAGTTGTGTTTGCCAACTGTCAAGTATCTGGGATTCCATATCTCTGAAGGTCAAAGGATTATGGGGCCAGAGAGAAAAGAAGCTGTCTGCCAAATACCAATACCCAAGAATAGAAGACAAGTGCGAGAATTCTTGGGGGCAGCAGGCTTCTGTAGGATATGGATTCCCAGCTATGCGATACTGGCAAAACCTCTGTACGCAGCCATCAAAGGTACAGAGCACGACCCCTTCTTATGGACCCAAGAACAGCAAACGGCATTTGAAGATGTGAAGAAGGCTTTGATGAGTGCCCCAGCATTAGGTCTACCTGATCACACACGACCATTCTACTTATATGTACACGAGCAAAGAAGAATGGCTGTGGGAGTATTGACACAGTACTTGGGATCATGGCAAAGACCTGTTGCCTACATGTCTAAGCAACTGGATGCAGTGGCCAGCGGACTTCCACCTTGTCTAAGAGCCGTAGCTGCAGCCGCCCTGCTAGTAGCTGAAGCCGATAAACTCACTCTGGGTCAAGAACTTTATGTACGAGTCCCACATGCAGTACAGACGTTGTTGGATTACAAAGGAAATCATTGGTTTAGTAACAGCCGTATGACCAAGTATCAAGCAATGTTGTGTGAAAACCCAAGAGTGCATTTAGAGACTGTAAACACCTTAAATCCAGCTACCCTTTTGCCGCAACCTACTGAAAGTCAACATGATTGTTTGGAAGTAATGGATGAAGTATTTTCAAGTAGACCAGATCTTCGTGATTTTCCCATCCAGAACCCCGATGTTCAATATTATACCGACGGCAGTAGTTATGTGAAAGAAGGGATCCGCTATGCAGGATATGCAGTAACAACAATAGACAAGGTGATAGAAGCTCGGCCACTGGCGAAAGGAACATCAGCACAAAAGGCAGAATTAATAGCACTAACACGAGCGTTACAATTGGCTGAAGGTCTAAGAGTGAATATCTATACGGACTCTAAGTATGCGTTCTTAACCACTCATGCCCACGGAGCTTTGTATAAAGAAAGAGGACTACTGAATTCAGAAGGCAAAGAAATCAAATACGCAGCCGAAATCCTACAACTATTGGAAGCAGTGTGGGAGCCGAAAGAAGTCGGTATCATACATTGTCGAGCGCATCTGAGAGGAGATGGTGATGTAACCAAGGGAAATCGGATGGCAGATAGTGCAGCTAAGCGTGCTGCTGAATCAGGAAGACAGGAGTATGTGGGGCATATAGCTGCTCTTATACCAACTCCACTGTCCCAATGGACTCCAGTTTATACAGCTCAAGAAGAGGAGTGGTTAAAGACTGAACCGGGAAAGTATTTGGAGAACAAGTGGTATCAGCTAGAAGATGGAAGAATAGTCATACCAGCATCACTAGCGGTAGAAATTGTCCAAAATTATCACAACGGGACACATTCTGGGAGAGACAGTACTGAAGAATCTCTCAGGAAACATTTCTACATACCAAGATTGTCCAACTTGACTCAGGCCATTGTACGCAGATGTGTAACGTGTGCTAAGAATAATGCAAGACAAGGACCAGTAAAGCCACCAGGAGTCCAGTTTATGGGGGGACTCCCCATGTCCGATCTACAAATAGACTTTACAGTAATGCCTAAATCGGGTGGACATCGTTACCTGTTGGTAATTGTGTGCACCTATTCAGGCTGGGTAGAAGCATGTCCTACTCGTACAGAGAAAGCAGGAGAAGTTGTAAGATTCCTGCTACGAGAAATAATACCCCGATATGGACTACCCTGTTCTATAGGATCGGACAATGGTCCAGCTTTTGTTCACCAGTGCCTACAACAACTGACTCATATGCTTGGTATAAAGTGGAGGCTTCATACTGCATATAGACCCCAGAGTTCTGGTAAGGTAGAGAGAATGAATAGAACTATTAAGAACCAGTTGGCTAAAATGTGTCAGGAAACCCAACTTAAGTGGAACGTTCTCTTACCCATAGCTCTATTGCGAATCCGCAGTACCCCTACCAGAAGGATGGGCCTCTCTCCTTTTGAAATTATGTATGGGCGACCACCTCCCGTACTTGGTAACTTAAGGGGGGATTTGAGTCAGTTGGGAGAAGGAATTACCCGGCAGCAGGTTGTAGAGACTATGGAGGAGGTACAAAAATGGGTACAAGATAGATTACCTGTGAATATTTATCCCCCTGTTCATAGTTATCATCCAGGAGACCAAGTGTGGATTAAAGAGTGGAATAATGTACCGTTAGGGCCCAAGTGGAGAGGTCCTTATGTTGTTCTTTTGTCTACCCCTACAGCGATAAAAGTAGCCGAAGTAACTCCGTGGATACATCACTCCAGGGTTAAACCAGCAGCAGTCGATTCTTGGCAAGTTACAGCAGATCCAGAGAATCCCTGCAAGATCCGGTTGAAACGCACTACTCAGTCGGAGTAACGAGGAATTATTGTGGATTACAAATTTTATTGTTACAGGTGTGAGTGAGAAGGCCATAATAAAGCCTGTCCGCTTACCAACACATAGTGTATAAGCCAGGAAAGTCTCGAAGGGACACCTGTGAAGACGAGCAGAACTCCATTCCCTGCAGCCCTCACATCCTGGAAGCTGAGGTTCCATCGCACGGACGAAGACTGAGGATGACGGCGAAAGATGTGCTTTTGATTGTGTTTATTTACATGTGTTTTTATATTCAGGAAGGTAGAGGTACCGACACTCCTAGCTGTGAGGTATGCATTAAGACTACGAGAACAGGTAACCATATTTCCCAAACCCTAATTTGGCATTCACAATACGAATGTAAAGGAGAGGTATCAAGATGTAGATACCTAAATATAGACTATAGTGTGTGCCATTTAGGAGTAGGAGAACCTAAGTGCTTCAGTCCAGAGTATCAACCTCGTACAATTTGGTTGACTCTCAGGAATGGAGATCCTCAGGGGACCCTAATTAATAAGACGGTGTTAGAATCCGTATATTCTTCGGGTGTTCTGTTATTTGATGCATGTAAGGCGATATCAAGTGGTAGAAAACCGTGGAATGTATGTGGGGATCTTAGATGGGAGAGGACGTATGGGTCTAATGATAAATATATTTGTCCCAGTAGTAAAAATAAATATGTAAGTCCTAGATGCCCAAATAAAGACTATAACTTTTGCCCATATTGGTCTTGTGTGGGGTGGGCGACTTGGGGACAGACAGTAGATAAAGACATGATAGTGACTAAGTTGCCGACTAGCCCTTATTGTAAGTCTATGGAATGCAACCCAGTCCATATACTTATTAATAACCCCGACAAGTTCCTAGATAAGTATGGAAATTTATTTGGGTTTCAGATATACGGGACGGGTTTAGATCCTGGGACATTATTGTTTATAGGAATAGAGACTGATACGGTATCCTCCCAGACTCATCAAGTATACCATTCCTTTTATGAAGAGATGAGTATAGATAATAAGATCCCCCATAACGCTAAAAACCTGTTCATTGACCTAGCTGAAAGTATTGCCGGTAGTCTTAATGTTACCAACTGCTATGTGTGTGGAGGTACTAACATGGGAGACCAATGGCCTTGGGAAGCAAAGGAGGTAATGTCCGGTTCTGAGGCAGTTGACCAACTAATATCTACACAAGCCGATTATCATTTGAGTGTTAGAGGTAAATCTGAGTGGAGATTAAAGACCTCCATCATAGGTTATGTTTGCATAGCAAGGAAAGGAATAATGTATAATACTTCTGTAGGAGAATTAACTTGTCTAGGGCAAAAAGCTTATGATGATGATACTAAAAATACAACTTGGTGGTCGGCTTCAAATGTCTCAGAACCATCTAACCCGTTTGCTAGATATGCCAGTTTAAAGGATGTGTGGTTTGATTTATCCATCACATCTACCTGGAGAGCCCCAGCAAATTTGTACTGGATCTGTGGTAAGAAAGCCTATTCGGAGTTGCCACAGGACTGGGAAGGGGCATGTGTGTTGGGTATGCTCAAACCATCCTTCTTCTTGTTACCGATTGAAACAGGTGAGACTTTAGGTGTTAAAGTGTATGATGTGAATCATAGGAAGAAAAGGGGACCCTTAGAGATAGGCACCTGGGAAGATAATGAATGGCCTCCCCAGCGTATCATAGATTATTATGGGCCAGCCACGTGGGCAGAAGATGGTACCTTTGGTTATAGAACCCCTATTTATATGCTCAACCGCATTATAAGATTACAGGCGGTGGTTGAGATTATCACTAATGAAACATCACAAGCGCTCAATCTCCTAGTGAAACATAATACCAGGATGAGGACAGCAGTATACCAGAATAGATTAGCCTTGGATTACCTTTTGGCAGTAGAGGGAGGTGTATGTGGGAAGTTTAACCTAAGCAATTGCTGTCTTCAAATAGATGACGAAGGGCAAGCAATAGCTGAGCTTACTAGCCATATGGTTAAACTAGCGCATGTGCCTACTCAGGTATGGAAAGGGTACAATCCAAGTAGTTGGTTTGGTAGCTGGTATGAGTGGTTTGGAGGGCTTAAGGCAGTGGTAGGTGGAGTCCTACTGATTTTACTGTTGTGTCTACTCCTACCGTGTCTTATACCCTTAGTAGTTAGGTCTGTGCAAAGCCTGATAGGAAGTATAGCAGAGAGGAAGGCTGCTGCACAGATAATGGCGATATATAAGTATAAGGCTCTAGATCAAGGAGAACCAATGCAGGAAGATGAGTGTTAAAAGATTCACATCATAAGATAAGTCTGGTCTGGTTCAAGGTAACTTGCGGTGTAAGCAAAACTAAGGTTATGTGATGCCTCAAGTAATTGTAAAATATCAAGAGGCATCAAAGGGGGGAATGTGGTGGAATCTCGGTAAAAATAAATTTAGTAGGCCGAGATTACCACGTGGCATGTGTACGTGCATATGCTGACGTATCGATCAGTTGGTTGCACGAGGCAAGATACGATCAGTAGTGTACGGAGCATGTGCAAGAATACAGGATATAGTATTCCCCTCCTCCATTGTGCTGGACAAGCCATGCGGTCAAACAGGAAGTTAATTCTTATTTGTGTTGATTGGTTAAGAGAATGTGCGGGTGGAGCTTAATATGGGAGGAGTTATATGCCTATATAAGGAGCCTGCACTATTGTCCGGGGCTCAGAACTTGTGGTATTTTGGTGACGCTAGTCCCTCTGAGTCCCGATCGGTGATCCAATAAAGAATCTCTTCCTTCCTGAAGAAACCTGTGTCCATCTCTCTGTGCTTGGCTTCCGTCAGTTTCTCCGGTATCACTCCCTGTTGAAAATCCTCACTCTCACCTCAAAGCCAAACAGTGCCAAAGGCGGCCTCCACCCCCATACACAGCTTTGCAAGGTTTGAAAAATTGCAACAACAGTCACGAAATGGGTCCCACACTCCTGGACCTCTCTGAGAGAAATCACACCCTCAAACAGTTTTCACTACGTGTTCCAACATTTAGTACTGTCAAAACAACATCCTTTTATTTTCTTACATCCACACTAGGCTTTCATCCTCTCCTAAATCCCTCCACCTCAGAATGTCCCCCATGCAGTAGTTTAATAGGCGAAATACCACCACCACTGACACAAGTTGCTCGCTTAACATCCTTCCTCAAATTCCAGCATTGTTGTTACTCAATGCTTCTGCATAGCCCTCTGTCACACTAAGCTGCCTTAGCCCGGGTACCAAGGAGGGCTACACTATTTATTTTGTCTTTAAATCTCACAACCAACAGTTTTTACTATACACCACATGTACTCCAATTCATTTTCACTGTCCTAATACTGACTTTAACCCACCTCTAGTACTGAAAGCTAACAATCTAGCAATAGCTATATCAAGGAATAAAACAAACCAAAATAAATACTATATGGCAATATATTCTATATCTAGTAAAGCTACATGTTCAAAACCCTGCAGGACTGGGATCTCTTCCTGTAATTATTAGCAATGGGAAGTAGAGCTATGACTCCTTACATTCGCATGGAAAACAGCATCCAGATTATCTGTAGCTGTCAGAACTAACATTAGATGACACCTACGTATGGTCGTTGTCACACAAAAAAAAATAATCAAATGGGTGTGACTTATATACCCAAAAATAAATATAGATATGAGTCACTATATACAGTAAAGGAAGAAGTAATATTTCAAAACAGGCTATATTGACTATATCTAATTAGAATGGTGGAAACACAGCCTTTGTTTATATACTGTATAGATGGTCACCATCACCCCACTAGAAAAAAAAAAACACTGTTGCTAGAGTTAAGAATTTTCTGTACTTGATGTATGTGACATATCTGTTACAATAAATAGGGCCCCAATGGCAATGGCAGAGGGACCCAAATTGAGCCCTATCCTTTGAACCACTGATTTTACAAGTCTTGTATGCTTTAGTAAGGTAATTATACTTTTAGTCACACAATTTAATGCGTGTATATGTACTCCATCACTCCTTGTAGTGTGAAAATGACGACCTTGCTCTCAGAGTCTCTGCCTAAATTCCACGGAAGGAACATCTTGCACACTGTGTGTCGTCTGCCTGGTTTTCCCAATGACCTATTAAACGAAGGTACTAATAAAGCAGGTATATTTCCTAAATACTGAAACAATTCTATGCAGTGAGTTTAAAGACACTTGTATCCACCCATGTGCTAAATCATGTCACAATGTACTAAATTAAGTTGCAAAATACATTTTTCTTTACAGGACTTTTATGTATGTATTTTTTTTTTCATATCTTCTTGTTACCAAATCAGAAAAATCTGTGCTAGTTAATTTAACTCTGTATCTAAAGTCCAAGAATCCACTGGTTTTTGGTTGGTTTATGCATTCTATTTTAATTCTATCCAATTTCTGACATTATATATTTTATTATTATTAGATATTTGTTTTAAGAGGAACTGAAAACAGTGGCATATTGTAATAGCTACCTAAATATCAGGTCATGTCTTGAGAAAAGACCCATAGAGGACTGAAACATCAACACATTTTCTGGTGTATGATTGCACAAGAAAACTTCAAGATTTATCTAAAAAGTCCTGTAAGTGTGCCTTCCTTGATACATAAATTTTGGCATAAGTGATTTGAACCCAGGCAAGGACAAGTCTGGGAGAGTAAGTGCTAGATCCATGCGTCTGTGCGTGGATATATACTATTTATATAGTATTCATAAAAAAGTGGCTGCACTCACTCACGGTCTTAAGTAAAATTCCAAAGCTTTATTATATTCCAAAGCTTTATTGTAGTAAAAGATCGACGTTTCAGTCCCACCCGATGGCTTTCATCAGAATCAAAGATATATTAATATATACTGCTTTAAAATATTTATTTGAATAGGAACAGTCAATGGCATATAATAATAGCTACCTAAATGTCACCTTTAAGTAAATGTGTGTTCGTAAAGCATTATTCTTTTTTGTAAATGTACCCATATCTGTTGCCAGGGCGCAGTCGTTATGAACTAATGGAAATTGCGCAAAAATTTCTCAAACAAAGAATTAGGGACGGAGATAAACAAGCAGTGTTCCTCCTGGGTCAGATGTATTTCGAAGAGGTTGGTGATTATTTTTGTGCTTTTTGCAATTTACACTGTGGTTTACAAAATTAAATATTTTTAAGAACTAAAAAAATTCGGGATTGTCAGAAAAAAATGTAAAAGCAGGATGATTCACTACATTGAGAATTGTCAGGAATTTAAAGTGAATTTAAAGTCAAAATAGCCAAATTGAAAAAAATTTCCAGGTCAGCTATGCTTCCACTTTGACTACTTTGTCCTTTAATTTAAAATTTGCTCTTAATTCCTGATAATTTTCTAGAACTGCTACTTGGGAATGAGACCATAATTTTCATACGCAATTCACACTCACACACCTTAAACCCCTCTTTCCCAGACGCATGGCCATACCTTATTAGCCATTCATATTGCTCATATTGAGCCAGCCTTACTGTCTTTCACACACAGCTAAATAACAACATACAGTCACATATTTAACTAAGCACTTGTTTACTGACTCACATACGCTTACACACAGACACACACTTGCCAATTTAATGCATTTGCTCCTTATTCCCCTCTGTAAGCAATGAGGAGGGAGTTATTTTGCAGAGGACATCCAGAGATGCAGCACTTCTTAGAAACAATGATAGAAAGAAGACTCTCCGCTATTATTTACTCCTTGCTGTCTTTGTCTTGCAGGGGTGGTACGAAGATGCTTTGTCACTATTTGAAAAAGTAGAAGATGACGATTACCAGGCCTTATATCAAGCAGGAGTAATGTATTATGATGGCCTGGGAACCAAAGAAGACACTGTATGTAGCACGCTATAGTTCTATAATATGATCGTATTAAATATGTGTTATAGTAGGAAACAATTCATTTAATAATAGACTATTTTTATTATTACTAATACTATTGTAAACTCACCTCGATTGATAATTTCTGTTCTGTAGGACAGGAAAATTTAAAGTGGACTTTCTCACTAAGCCAGGAATTGCCCACTGTAGGCCAAATTAGCCAAATTAGCCAAATGCAAATAAAATTGAATGTATCTGTTTTTATAACTCGGCTACTTTGGCATACCATATTTAATTTCCTTGTCAATAATCCATTTATTGGGTCAAATGACCCAGAGAGGACAATTAAAGAAACACTCCCGGCAGCTGCTAGGACATTTCTACCAGCTCTTGCTTTGAAATTCAAGTAGGCGACGTGCAAATCCAAATGTATTGAGTTTCTCAGTGCAAACAGAACAACATTTGGACCTAGTGAATATTGCTTTGTCTGCTGTGAGGACCTCAATTCATTTAGAGTGCATTTCAACTACTGCTGTGTGTACGATCGTTTGGTCTTTGGATTTTATATGAGCTACTTGTGGAGCCAAAGTCTGTGTTTTGCATTTTTAGAGAAGTGAGCTTATATATGGGTGCTAGTCACTCGTGTAAGCACCTTTGACCGGTAGCTTCTGTTTAGGATCTGACGGAGAGTGAATCAAAGTACAGTTATTATTCTCTTTGTGAAACTTCAAGGCAGTTCAGGGATCCAATGACATCACCATTTCCTATACTCTCTCCGCCTCAACACTGGAAATTAAGCCTTTTCCAATAACATTTAGTTCACACAGCAAAAAGAGCGTAAAATATTTTACAAAATAAAGGATGCAAAGTCATGGAGTGTGTGTGTGTGTGTGTGTATGTGTATGTATATATATAATATAATCTCTGTGTACGTATGCCTTGTGATAATGTTTATATTTAATCAGTGGAAGCTATTCTATAGGGAGGTCCGGTGCTAGACTATTGTGTGCCCTAGGCAAGACCAGCTACTTGCACCTCCCAAAAATGAAAATCGCCAACTTTGTGTGTGTCTTTTTTCCCCCCTCTTCACCTGCCCCTTTGTGTGTCTCCTTCTCCCCCAGCCCTTTTGTGTATCTCTCCCCCTCAGACCCTCTGTGTGTGTCACTGTCCCCTCCCCAAGCCCTTCTATGTGTCTCTATGACTGCCCCCCTCACACTGAAGCCCACTCGGCCATGCTACATGCAGTGACAGGCAGGAGGGGGAGCGCTGTGCAGTGCGCTCCATTCCTGCTGGTTACCTGGAGATTGTGTCGCCTTGGCCTTTACCCTAGGCGGCTGTCTATAGGGACAGGTTGGCAGTGCCACACCCCACCCCACCCCCAGTTTTTGCTTTGCTTGGTGGAAACGACTATAAAACAGACTTATCTCAACTTCTATTTTTAATGGAAGTAGAAGTATTTATTTATATAGTACTAACATAATCTGCCGCACTTTACAATTATAAAGTGGGGGTATAACGGCACTATGAAAAATATTAAGATTATTGATGACGCTGCTCAAATGATCTTACCATCTCTTATGTATAATGGTGCAACATCATCCCATGTTGCCATGACTGCTGGCCATTTTATTTCCATAATATTGTCTGCGTCCATGCACAGTCAGGTCTCTTTCCATTGATTTCATTTGCAGGCAAAACCTTCCAAAGAGATTAGAAGAGCTATGCTGTGAGTCGTAGATTTCCATTTATCCTATTAGCATTAATGGTTTCATTGTAGAATATGTAGTAGAACATATTAGGCTGTTCCCAAAGGTCAGTGACTGGAGCTAAAAAGAGGTAATCTAGATGGAACATGGCATCCCTGGGTGAAGAGGGTTAACTGGACAATTACCAGAGCTAAACAAAACATCTTTTAGTGTTTTCATCAAGTAGGAATTGTTTTAAGAAAATAACAATCTGCAATAAATGAAAGTCTAGCGCATTGTATTTTGTATTTGAATCGTTTCCATGTATTCGTGCTTCTTTACAAGTTTGCATTTTTCTTTTTTTCAGGGAAAAGGGGTAGAATGCATGAAAAGAATACTGTCGTCAAACAACAGAAGAGCTAGCCATCTAAAATATGCCGCAGCGTACAATTTAGGACGGGCATGCTTTGAAGGATATGGGATGCCCCATTCTGATGCAGAAGCAGAGAGGTAATGGTTATTGTGACCATACTTGTATAAATAGTATGATCTAATATACAGGTTAAAATATATTTGTCAAGATTGTGAATTTAAAATAGGGGGTTTCCTCCTATCTCTCCATCGATCTGTGTTTTTCATGGCAGGTATTGGCTTATCGCTGCGGACAATGGCAATCCGGAAGCAAGTATCCATGCACAGACTGCCCTGGGGATGTATTATTCAAGACCTTCCAACAAAGATCTACAAAAGGTAGACAAATAAAACTCAAGTCTAGTATTTATGCAGATATATATATTATTTATGAGGGTTTTTATTTTCATTTATTTTTACTTATTTTTTCCTTAATTTTTTAGGGGTTAGATATACTTTGATAACTGTAGCATCTTACTAAACCATGCTGCATTACAAGTTTCCTTTTCGTTGCATACAGTTTTTGTCAGGATTTACCTCCACTCCATCAATGCTCCTGCAGCGCTCCTACATCGCCCGAATGTGCGCATGTTCGAACACCAGTCACGATTGTTCTATACTACAAGGGCAGCCCTAAGAGGCGCGGCTGGAATTAGTGTGCATTATCTCCCATGGCAACCCTACATGACACACGGCACCATGCATCAATAGTGCGCTATAGGAGCATTTCTGAGTGTGTGGGTGTACAGACGAGCTGTAATTGCTCAGTTGTTCTGTTCTTCATCACTGATATACCTCTATGATTACCGATTTCGTGAAGTTTTCCTGACCTCTGGCCTGTTTTACCGTTGCTGAACCTTGCTGCCTGGATTTTGACTACTGTACTGTCTGACCTCGCTCTTGTCGGATTTGTTTGCCATGGATTTTTGTTTATTATTTAATTTTTTGCTAGTACAAGTCTGCACTTTGAGTTTCACATCACGCAACCTGACCATTTGTATAATTACTAATAAGCTGCTATTGTCCTATTGTCTCCTTTCCATTTGCTAATTTTTATTTGTATTCTCTCATTCTTTATTAAAGGGACACTAAAGCCACCCAGACTACTTTATCTCAATGAAGTGCTCTGGGTTCAGTGGCCCTGTTCATTTAACCCTGCAATGTAAACCACATGTTTACATTGCAGGGTTAGTGGCTGTTATACTAGTAGTAGCTAATAGTAGCTGTTATACTAACAGCCACTAGAGGCGCTTCCAGTACACTGACCGAGTAAAAGCAGTCACATGACACGGAAGCTCACAGGACAGCAATGAATGCAGTTCTTTCCAATGGGGAAGCTTGGATGCTGGTGCAGCACTCTCTTTGGGTTGGACCTTTTATGGAGGACGCTATGTTTCTTCAATGATGTCGCGGGAAGCAGAGAAGATAGCAGTGCAGAGGGAGTCTTAGTGCTTGGCAAATGTAAGCAAAAAACTTTTTTTTTTCATAACTTTTTTGAAGGGGGGGGGTGGACACCTATATCTAACTAGAGACAGGGATAGTGTTGGGAATACAGGTTTCTATTCCCAATGCTATGGTGTCCCTTTAAAGAATATTTCTTAATGCAAGTACAGAGAATGAGGAAAAAACAGCAAAGGCTGTTAAGCAAGGCTTACAAACGTTAAAACATTTCTGCAGCAATATATGACAAGTTTAATAACTCATCACTGACATAATCTGATGTAAGAAAGGAAGGAATGTGCATTGTGGGTGAAAGGAAACCAAAATAAATGGAAAGGAGGAGAGAGATGGAGAAAAAAGGGGGAGAGTGTTAAGTGGGAAAGGGTAAATAAGTGGATATGCAGCAGGAATTTGTGGAGTCTGCCCAGTAGAGTCCATCCAGATCCTTTAATCCACATATACTGCGTCCTTCGCTCCTATACAAGGATGCTGCCATGGCTTCCATCGGGCTGAAATTCTCTACTCCGTCCATCCACTGCTGAAAAGAAGGGATGTTCATACATCTCCAAAGGACAGGGATCATCATTAAAAATATTGGAAATAAGGCTCCACAGAGTAAAAACATTTCTGGTCTGAGCTGAGGGGCACTCCCCAGAATTGTCTCAAGTTTAGAATGAACCGCTCACCAAAATGGAGACATTATGGACACGACCACCAAATTTAGAGAGTTTACCCATCTCCTTCCCGGCAATAACAAATAGTGTATACTTGTTGGAGATTCCAAACTCCGTGTAGCATAGGTGCAGGCTTCCAATGTTACTCTCCAAACACTTTCTCAGTAAAAAGTAAAAAGAATAATGCAACCGCTTGACAAAGACACTGCATGTGTTGCAACATTGCTGGGTCCACTTAATGGAGGAATAAATCTTCATTTGGTTATGTTGTAGTGCTGCTACTCCATATTGTTTTTCCTTCCCGGCATTGCTAGCATTCTTCAGATTAGCCTGGAGTTTGCGATAGGTTCTCCATTCCGGTCCTCTTACTTTATTTTAAAGGAAAGTGCACTTGGGAACAACTTTAACACAGAACACATGGTGGATACATCCCGGAAATGTGTTGCCCTGAATCAAGTGTGAAGTCAAATTGTTTTATTAATTCCTTTTAATTCATTAATTAGGGTATAAAATTGCTGTAGAAATGTGTCGTTACCGGCCTGTTCCTCTGAACAGTTTCTGGTGAAAATGTCACACTGGAGCTGAAAGGTCAAATATTCACTAAATAATAATTGATTTTCATGGCTGGCTTCCCTACATTCACTTTACGTTTTCAGACTGAAATAATTAGACCTGCTCGAGACTACTGCAGCTTTGTATTGCTACCATACTATTGTACAGGGTGGGCCAAAATTCAGGGCAGGGTTTCAGGAGTCAATAACTTTTTTTTATTAATGAACCAATTTCAATAATATTACATACAATGAATGCTTAATGTATGGAGATTTGTTTGACTAGGTATGGAATATGACATCTGTTAGATGAGCTCCATTTGCCACCTCACAAAGTCGAACTCTTTTGATTATATTTTTTATAACATTGATTAATGTTTGAGGCTTGAGCGCTCAATTTCTGCACAGATATTCTCATTGAGCTGCTCAAGTGTACACAGTGTACCCGCTCCATTAAAGTAATTGGGAGGTGAAAGATCGGGCGAACGTGGCAGCAAATTAATCTGGGATTTCATGAAATTATCCGCTTGCCCCGAACAGTTGTCTCAGGGTGTCCATTGCGACCCTGGCTGTATGGGCAGTAGGCCCATCTTGTCGAACCTCATTTCAGGACATAAAAAAATTTCAATCATATCCCGATATCTCACTGGTGTGTAATTTAGTGGTTTTGGTGCATAGATGGCTCCATTTTCTCTGTGAAACATTAATCATAAGGTCACTGTGTAGTTTGCAAATTATTCCATGTGTATTCTCTGCACAAGACCTATACAACTGGTTAAGCAGACACAGCTATTACAAGTCGTGCTAAACAGTCTCAGCAGTAGCATACGATCACTGCCAAATGTGGAGGATTGTACGCTTATTCACTAAATCACCACTGGGTGGCGATAATGTTTAACAATAATGAAACTTAAAAATGAAGATTCTTTAAAGATTAGATATTTTGGAAGGCCTAAAAATAATGGCTGTATCAAAAACAAACCATGACCATTTTTGTTCAAATGGAGGCATTGAGGGGTTGAGCCTAGCGTTGGATAACACTAGTGACCAATCCTAATCCCAAACCTTAATGCCTATCCATAACTTTATATCCTCACTCTACTTTTTTCTTTTTTTTAATTCTTTATTTTTGTTGCGCAGGTGAGTACAAAAACATTGACAAACGCCACAACAGCGTACACGTGCATATAAACAAGCTTAACAGTGGCACAGATATGTGTGCATTTTTGTTCTTTGATTACAGGCTTTTGTCAAGCGCCACAACAGCGTTCATATAGATGCATACAGGCTTAACATTGGCGTGAGTGTGTGCACTTTTTAAACATAAACAAACTAGATAATAACAGGCTGAACATAAATTATGAATTACTGCGTTGCTATAGATTACTGCCATATAGTTCAGCATACATGTCGGTGGGAAAAACAAGGCAGGAGCATCAATACTAAGAGATATCTGACATGTAGATTATAAAGTTAAGGTTTTATTTACTTATCTAATCCAGTTATTTTGGAATAAATTTTGCAATTCAGTTTCCAATTCCTTACATGTCACTGTTTAGTAAGTAAATCCCTAAACCATAACATCCACATGGGTTCTCCTAAAAAATTTGCTCTGGAAGTAAATTATGAAATAAATGTAAACTTTTTTGGGTTGTATTCACTAAATCATAAATTATGTAGAACGAACAAGGGAATCTTAGCTCAAGATAGGCAAACTGAATATATAGTTGAGTTTGAGATTTTTTTTGTGAGTGATTTGTCTGTTTGATGCATTATGTTACATTCTTAACCATTTCGTCTAAATATGCGTGTTTAAGTTCCATAAGCGGGCCATGCGTCCTAGAATGCGAAATAAGCCTCTTCCTGGTTTTGTCATGCCTGTGTTCTTATCTTTCTTCTTCTAGCGAGCCTGACCTTGTTTTTGTGTATCTCGTTGTTCAAATGTGAGTCGTATTCGCATCTAGTCGCCCTTATTTTCCATAGAGCGATTGCCCAGCTCCTATCCTCTCATCAGTCTATTTGTGTTATGTCTTGGAGACCGGGTCTCCATGGGCCTGTCCCTGTCTTGCCTCTGTCTTTTCGGCCTGTGCCTATGTCAATATAGCGTATCTATGTTGCTTCGTGTCATGTCTAGATATTGTGTGTCAGAGTATTCGGCTCCTCCCGGCTCCGACCTCCCCCGAACGCAAATCACACTGTTGTTTGCGGAGTCCCTCAAAAAAGTGATGTGAATAAAATGGGGGGGGGAGAGGGGTGGAGGGGGCTCAGGAAATATGGGTGATATGGGGGGTGTGGAGAGGATAACATGTGTGGAGGTGCGCCCGGGCATCCTAATTCCCTAGGTGCTGTGTTGTGTGCTTGTGACTCACTCTACTCTTAACATTCTTCTATTTTACCTACTCCTTACAACTCAACCAATGGCAATGGCCAACATGATTGCTCTCAATTAGGCAGTAGGCAAAACAATTGCAATCAGATTAACAGGCACAGTAAGAATGGCTTATTTAATGTGACAGACAGGGTTACTGTACATGAAAGGTTTGGGGATCATTACCAATAGGGAGTCGGGATAGTGTCTGTAACCTTACACAGTTACTGAGTGTAAGTAACCTTTCTCTTATAGTGTTAAAATTCTGCCGAGCCAAAATGTGTAATAAGCTTGGAATATGTAACAGATTGATCAGTGGAGTGCAGTGTCTACTGAGATTGTCTTTAAGCTGTTTACACTGTCTTTTCAGGCCTTTTCCTGGCATTCTGAAGCTTGCGGTAATGGAAGTTTGGAGTCCCAAGGTGCACTGGGTGTCATGTATCTCCATGGAATAGGAACAAAGAAAGATCTTGAGTCGTCCATTGAGTGCTTTAAGGAGGCAGCAGAGCGTGGCAACATATATGCTCAAGGACAGCTGGTAGCTTGCTACTATCACCGGAAACTTTATACAATAGCAGTTGAACTGGCCAAACGGTAAGATAACATGTTGCGCATACACAACGTTTGATGTGTTGTTGTTTTTTTACGTCACTCATTGCAGGTTTGCTCCCAGGTTTTGATTGTTACCAACTTTCCAGGTCACAATATATTTCTAAACAAATACCCAACTAATTCATATGTATAAAATGGCTTTATGTTATTGCTAAGTCTGTGTTTACTAATGCATCACATATGTAATGCAGAAGGAGCCGTTCATAGTTGGGGAGGTTTGACAAAATCCAAGCACTTTTCTATATATTTTCCTTGTGCCCTTTGTCATGTGAGTGCATGTAGTGCAATCTCAGGAGGTTTATTCACTAAACTGTCAGTTGACAACTTCCTTGCACAATTGAAATCAAAATTGCTGAGGTAGGGAAGCAATCTCCAAATTGCCTTTTCTGTTTCAATCTTACTGTGTGTCCAAATAAACAATGTGTAATTTTATTAGGAGAAGCCTTATCTTTATTTGCATAGAAAGCTTGAAGAGACTCTTAAAAGCTTTGCATTCTATATGTAAGTTATGTAAGAAATATCTCGGATAAGCTATACTATACTATATATTACACATGTCCTGTTTCATTCAGCACCATGGACAGGGAAGCATAGGGTATGTAGTTCACAAACATCTGCACTGCCACTGCCAAGGTTAGGCATTACAGTGTAATGGATAATACAGGAATATTAATCATATTGGAAATGAGAACTTACTAGAGCTTATCTCCCATTGAATGAGGAGTATATTTTCCCCATAGGCATGTCCAAAGCGTGAATGTGTGAAAGGCCTTTCATATATTTGTTTTAAATCCGAATGTATTTAAGAGAATAGACAGTAGGCTTTGACACAACATCAGATATGGGGCAGTTCATTTGCAGTTGCATTAAAATACTATACATGGTCTGATGTTAACTGAGTCAATTTAGGAGCTTCAATAATCCTGGGGCTTCCATACCCCAAACATACGGAACCTTCAGCATTAAGAAATAAAAGTAATACTTTAGACTGTATTTAGATCTGTGATGTGGTGTATATAAAGGCTGAGCCATACCAAAGCCGCACGGGGTTTATTTATTTGATACCTTCTCCAGAATCACCCAGAGCGTGGTGGGTTTCTGCAGACTCCAGGCCACCACTCTAGAAGGATGCAAGACTGCATAGTACATTCCCATACCTAGAAGAGATAACCCACCACTCCACATGTTATGGCAAATGTAATTGGGAATACCAAATCCTCTTGGATTCATGTCCCCAAATGAATACCTAAGTATCAAGCATACAGTCATGGGAAAAAGAGAGCACACCTTCCTTTGAATTTTATGGTTTTACATTTCAGGACATAATGACAATCATCTGTTCCTTAGCAGGTCTTAAAATTAGATAAATACAACATCAGATAAACAACAACACATGACATATTACACCGTGCCCTTATTTATTTAACAAAAATGAATCCAAAATGTAGAAGCCATGTGTGAAAAACTAAGTACACCTTATCAGGTGTTTGCTGATATGCTAAGTTTGGTTTTTGACAAACGTGGAGCTGTGCATTATGGCCAAACATCTCCACTTTGGTCTCATCTGTCCAAAGGACATTGTTCCAGTCTTGTGTTTTTTTCAGATGCAACTTTGCAAACCTAAGCCGAGCTGCCATGTTCTTTTTATAGAGAAGAGGCTTTCTTCTGGCAACCCTTCCAAGCAAACCATACTTGTTCACTGTTTTTTTTTTTTGTACTGACATGAACTTTACCTTTTAAGATGCAAACTGAGGCCTGTAGAGTCTAGCTAAAACTCTTGTTTTTTTTTTTGTTTTGTTTTTTGCATTGCACGATCTGACCTTTGAGTGAATATACTGGAACTTTCTCTTCTTGAAGATTTGCAGCTGTCTTGGATGTTTTCCACTTTTGAATAATTTTTATCACTGTAGAATGATGGACTTTAAATTTTTTGAAATTGCCGTAGAACCCTTTTCAGTTTGATGGGAAGCAACAATTCCTTCTCTAAAATCATTGCTGCAGTGGTGTATCCTGGTTTTGTGCTGCCCTAGGCATGACTATTTACTTAATTTTAAGACCTGCTAAGGAACAGATGATTGTTATGATTGTGAAAGTATGGTCATCATAACTGAATTAGTATGGCCCAACCAGGGCAGCGACTTCCCATTACAATCCTGAAGCTCTTGGTGCAGTTGGACTAAGAAATGGGGGGAAAAATGAATTGAAAAAGCTGGGATAAAGAAGAGGTGAGCATATAGCAAGGTACTTTATTTTAGATTGGAACCACAGGAACAGAAAATAACTCTGAAGCTGTGGAATCGCTGAACAGGGTATAGATAGTAAGAACCTCAGGTTGGACAGAGTGCCAAAACTGAATCTCCTCCATCAATGTGTGTAAGGAAATCTCAGGGGAGGACAAAGTGCACAGGAAGTCATCCAGATCTGCTGTAATTTTATGGTGAGAAGAGCCTGCCTGCCAAAAAAAATGTCTCCAAGGGGAGAGCAAATATTAGTGGTGATTGAGGGTACCCTTGTCTGTCCATGCCATTTATAATAACTAAGGGTCCATAAGTGCCCTATTGATACAGAGGCAGTCCGAGGGAGTTGAATACAGCTCTGCTATCCAGGAAACAAAAAAAAAACCAAAGCTAAATGACTAATATTACACGCACGAAATCCCAGTCCACCATTTAAAATGCCTTGTCAGCATCTGTAGGTAGAAGTAGAACTGGGGCCTTCACTACATGAATTAGGTCAAGAGCTCTGATTATGTTTCCCCCCTTACCTCACCACAAGCATAAAGCCAGATTGATCTAGGTGGAACATTATCTTGCATTGCCTTCCTGTTTTCCATATTTAACCTATGATTAACCATTCAAATTTTAGCAGAGCCCATTTCAACTGAACATGAATAGAAATTCATATATATATATCAACAGGTGTGCATCAAAGCAAACAGAAATTTGGGCAGAATTCCAAGAGTAGCAATCACAACATAAACCAAACAAACCAGCAGGAATATTCCATTGATTTCCTATGTGAATTCTATTTCATTTAGAATAAAAGTAGATCTGCTGATTGTGCTAAATAAGAACTTTTTTTAATCGCTCCCTCTATGTGAGCTTTCATTCAATAACCTATTTTATAGAGGGTTCCAGCAGGGGTAACTACCCCAAAACTAGTAGCATTCGCCAGGAACTTCCAATTCTTTTACACGGCACAAATGTTTTAATCATAGGATAATTAACTGCTTTTATAGAATGTATGAATCATCCATGTTAAAAATATATAATGCGAGAATTAGATTTTTCTGTACAGATAAGTGCTTCCCATTAGCAGTTTGCAAGCTATTATGGCGTTAAGCACAGTTATTTGAATGGAGATGTAATCCAGTGTAACATTTCTTTATAAATATTGTGCTATACATAAAATATGAAATCCATATTGAATGATAAATAGGAGCAGGCTCCCTTGGTGTAGTGGTTCTTAACCTTTTATTGACAAAGAGACATTTAAAATTTGTGCGTACACACATACAGTGCCTTGCAAAAGTATTCACCCCCTTGGCATTTTTCGTGTTTTGTTGCCTTACAACCTGGAATTAACATGGATTGTTTGATTTACAGAACATGCCCAAAACTTTGAAGATTTTTTTATTGTGAAGCAAACATCAAATAGGACAAAATAACAGAAAAAGTCAATGTGCATACTACTCACCCCCCCTAAAGTCAATACTTTGTAGAGCCACCTTTTGCGTCAATCACAGCTCCAGGTCGCTTTGGATAAGTCTCTATGAGCTTGCCACATCTTACCACTGGGATTTTTGCCCATTTCTCCTTGCAAAACTGCTCCAGCTCCTTCAAGTTGGATGGTTTGCGCTTGTGAACAGCAATCTTTAAGTCTGACCACAGATTTTCTATTGGATTGAGGTCTGGGCTTTGACTAGGCTATTCCAACACATTTACATGTTTCCCCTTAAACCACTCAAGTGTTTAGCAGTGTGTTTGGGGTCAATGTCCTGCTGGAAGGTAAACCTCCGTCCTAGCCTCAAATCACGCTCAGAGTGGTACAGGTTTTGCTCTTGAATATCCCTGTATTTAGCACCATCCATCTTTCCCTCAACTCTGGCCAGTTTCCCAGTCCCAGCTGCTGAAAAACATCCCCACAGCATGATGCTGCCACCACCATGTTTCACTGTGGGGATGGTGTTCTTTGGGTGATGTGATGTGTTGGGTTTGCGCCAGACATAGCGTTTTCTTTGATGGCCGAAAAGTTAAATTTTAGTCTTATCAGACCAGAGCACCTTTCTCCATACATTTTCGGAGTCTCCCGCCTTTTTGCAAACTCAAAATGTGCCATTTAGTTTTTTGCTGAAATTAATAGGTATCTTCTGTCCACTCTGCCATAAAGCCCAACTCTGTGGAGCGTACGGCTTATGGACGTCCTATGTACAGATACTCCAGTCTCTGCTGTGGAACTCTGCAGCTCCTCCAGGGTTACCTTAGGTCTCTGTGCTGCCTCTCTGATTAATGCCCTCGTTGCCCGGCCCGTGAGTTTTGGTGGGCGGCCGTCTCTTGGCAGGTTTTCTGTTGTGCCATATTCTTTCCATTTTGTTATGATAGATTTGGTGGTGCTTCTGGGGATCATCAAAGATTTGGATATTTTTTTATAACCTAACCCTGACTTGTACTTCTCAAAAACATAATCCCTTACTGGTTTGGAGATTTCCTTGGTCTTCATGGCAGTGTTTGGTTAGTTGTGCCTCTTGCTTAGGTGTTGCAGCCTCTGGGCCTTTCAAAAAAGGTGTGTATATGTAATGACAGATCATGTGACACTTAGATTGCACACAGGTGGACATCATTTCACTAATTATATGACTTCTGAAGGTAATTGGTTGCACCAGAGCATTTTATGGGCTTCATAACAAAGGGGGTGAATACATACGCAATATTCTAAAAAATAGTTTTATGCATATATTTTTCTCATATCACTTCACCAATTTCGACTATTGTGTTCTGATCCATCACATAAAATTCAGATTAATAAAACATTGTAACAAAATAGGTACAACTTCACAGATCTATATGGCATTAAAGTTGACAGCCCATTACATATGTAAAGTTTCCTTAGTGTCCCAGTTATCAATATGTCATTAATAGGTACTAAAGTAAATGTATAATACCCTCAAATGGCCGCCTTCATACCCAATTACAGTAGAAATTGCAAATGTCTAAATCCAGGGCTGTAAGTGAACTTGTGCTTCTATACTGTTCCAAAATTGACAGATTATGTAATGTGCACTCCCATAACTGACAATGCTCTCTTCCAATATCATTTTTGCTGTACGTGATAGGGTTGTAGTGTATGAGAACATTGATCAGCTAGCAAAGGCAACAGATTGCATTCCCTTATTCGCAAGAAAAGGCGTTGCCATGGCCACATTCTACTTGGCTAGATGTCTTCAGCTTGGTTTGGGCATAAAACAAGATGAAGCAGATGCTAGACAATATTACTCCAAGGTAAGTGTCCATATGGGGCTTCTGGAGATATTCAATTTTAATAATATTTTGTACATCAACAAAATGCTTCCTAAATACTCAACTTGTGAATGTTTGTTGGTGGGCACTTGGTTTAGTAGCTGTATTTCTGTCTCCTTTAATATTCAGGGACAGTTTAACAGTAATATTGTTAGCCGTTAAAGGTATATTAGACTTTAACCCCTTAGTGACCGCGGACGAACAGGGTACGTCAGACAAAGAAACGTAGTTAACAACCGCTGACGTACCCTAATGATTGCTTTCAGACGCTCTAAGGGTATGGCAGTGATGCCCCCTTTCACTGCCAGGCCGCCGGGTGACCCCTCCAATGAAGTGATCACTTCCGTGTTGCTCCATGTGGCGCCAGGTATTCCTATTCACTTACCCAATCGCCGCTGTTCCCCTGCTGGTGATCGGCCTTCTTCTCCACTGGGGGCACTGTCTGACAACCCAGAAAGTCCCCCGTCTGCAAAAAATTCTGATGTATCCATATGTCTGAAATTCGTCCGAATTGCCATTCGTGACGAAACGAATGGCACATGTCTAATATATAAAAAAATAAATAAATATATATATATATATATATATATATATATATATATAATTACAAATTTTATTCTGACTACTTTGATATATATATATAACAATGTCCAAATGCTTGCACTCCAGTGTAATCTGTTATGTGGCCCGGTGCTTGTCGGTATATATATGTATATATATATATATATATATATATATATATATATATACACACTTAGAATGAAATTATATATATCTATGTATATAAAAATAAAAATACGAAATATACAAATTTACACAAATAAATACATAAATATACACGTAGACTTCAAATATATAAATATGTATATATATTTAAATTCCAAGTGCAAATTTATGTAATATTTTTACATAATTAAATAATTTTATTGATTGCAATTTGGGGGACCTGCCTGACATCCCAGGCCGAATGTCCAGAGAATTTACTTTGCTAGCACTATATTTAACCCTGTAACTTTCCAAGACACCCTAAAACCTGTACATGGCTACTGTTTTACTCAGTAGACTTCGCTGAACACAAATATTAGTGTTTCAAAACAGTAAAACATATCACAGCGATGATATTGTCAGTGAAAGTGATTTTTTTTTTTTTGCATTTTTCACACACAAATGTCACTTTTGCTGATGATATTGTGATATGTTTTACTACTTTTAAACACTGTTTATGTTCAGCGAAGTCTCCCGGGTATAACAGTACCCCCCATGTACAGGTTTTATAGTGTTTTTGATATTTACAGGGTCAAATATAAGGCTTGATTTTTCTTTTTTTTCACATTGAAATTTGCCATATTGGTTATGTTGCCTTTGAGAGTGAATGGTAGCTCAGAATTGAGAATTACCCCCATGATGGCACACAATTTGCAAAAGAAGACATCCCAAGGTATTGAAAATAGTATGTTCAGTTTTTTTTAGTAGCCACTTAGTCACAAACACTGGCCAAAGTTAGCATTCATAATTGTGTTTTGCTTTTTTAACACACAAACAAATATGAATCCTAACTTTGGCCAGTGTTTGTGACTAAGTGACTACTAAAAGAGACTGGACATACCCCACAGTGAATACCCTGGGTTGTCTACTTTAAAAAATATGTACATGTGAGGTGTGATTCAGAGATTTATGACAGATAACAGTGTTACAATGTCACTTTTGATAAATTTTAAAAATATATATTTTGAAACAGCAATGTTCTTCTTGTACTTAGAGCCCTATAACTAAAAAAACAAAAAGAGAACATGTTAACATTGGGTATTTCTAAACTCAGGACAAAATATAGAAACTATTTAGCACGTGTTTTTTGGCGGTTGTAGATGCGTAACAGATTTTGGGGGTCAAAGTGCGAAAAAGTTTAAATTTTTTTCATCGTATTTTGTTTTTTATAGTACCGTATATACTCGAGTATAAGCCGACCCGAATATAAGCCGAGGCCCCTAATTTTATCCCAAAAAACTGGGAAAACTTATTGACTCGAGTATAAGACTAGGGTGGGAAATGCAGCAGCTACTGGTAAATTTCTAAATAAAATTAGATCCTAAAAAAAATATATTAATTGAATATTTATTTACAGTGTGTGTATAATGAATGCAGTGTGTGCGTATGTGTGTGTGTATGAGTGCAGCGTGTGTGTATGAGTGCAGTGTGTGTGCGAGTGCAGTGTGTGTGCGCATGAATGCAGTGTGTGTGTGTGTGAATGCAGTGTGTGTGTGTGTGAATGCAGTGTGTGCAGGGCCGGTGCAAGGATATTTGCCGCCGTAGGCAAAAAACATTTTGCCGCCCCCTCCCCCCCCATATGTCCTGACTTCCCCTCCTCC
Source organism: Pelobates fuscus (assembly GCF_036172605.1). Classification (NCBI taxonomy): domain Eukaryota; kingdom Metazoa; phylum Chordata; class Amphibia; order Anura; family Pelobatidae; genus Pelobates; species Pelobates fuscus. Next base: position 102,251,629 of record NC_086322.1, read on the forward strand.
TCCCTCAGTGGTCCTTACCTCCCCACCCCCGTGTTCCTTCACCCCCCCCCCCCAGTGGTCCTGACTCACCCCTCCCCTAGTGGTCCTTACCCTCCCCTCCCCTAGTGGTCCTTATCCCACCCCCTCCCTCTCATAGTGGTCCTTATCCCCCCCATCCCTCCCATAGTGGTCCATATCCCCCCCCATCCCTCCCATAGTGGTCCATATACACCCCCCCCCCTCCCATAGTGGTCCTTATCCCCCCCTCTCCCTCCCATAGTGGTCCTTATACCCCCCCTCCCTCCCATAGTGGTCCTTATCCCCCCCTCCCTCCCATAGTGGTCCTTATACCCCCCTCCCTCCCATAGTGGTCCTTATCCCCCCCCTCCCTCCCATAGTGGTCCTTATACCCCCCCTCCCTCCCATAGTGGTCCTTATCCCACCCCCTCCCTCCCATAGTGGTCCTTATCCCCCCTCCCTCCCATAGTGGTCCTTATACCCCCCTCCCTCCCATAGTGGTCCTTATCCCCCCCTCCCTCCCATAGTGGTCCTTATACCCCCCTCCCTCCCATAGTGGTCCTTATCCCACCCCCTCCCTCCCATAGTGGTCCTTATCCCACCCCCTCCCTCCCATAGTGGTCCTTATCCCCCCCCCTCCCTCCCATAGTGGTCCTTATCCCCCCCCCTCCCTCCCATAGTGGTCCTTATCCCCCCCCCCTCCCTCCCATAGTGGTCCTTATCCCCCCCCCTCCCTCCCATAGTGGTCCTTATCCCCCCCCCCTCCCTCCCATAGTGGTCCTTATACCCCCCTCCCTCCCATAGTGGTCCTTATCCCCCCCCCCTCCCTCCCATAGTGGTCCTTATCCCCCCCCCCTCCCTCCCATAGTGGTCCTTATACCCCCCCTCCCTCCCATAGTTGTCCTTATACCTCTTTTTTTTTGTTATTATTAATTTTTTATTATTATTTCTTATTTTTTTTCGTCCCCCCTCCCTGCTTGATACATAGCAGGGAGGGGGGCTCCTTCCCTGGTGGTCCAGTGGCAGTTCAGTGAGGGGAGAGGGGGGCTGGCAGAGCTGTACTTACCTTTCCTGCAGCTCCTGTCAGCTCTCTCCTCCTCCGCGCCGTCCGTGCAGCTCCCTCTGTCAGCTCACAGTGTAAGTCTCGCGAGAGCCGCGGCTCTCGCGAGACTTACACTGGGAGCTGACCGAGGTGCTGAACGGACGGCGCGGAGGAGGAGAGAGCTGACAGGAGCTGCAGGAGAGGTAAGTACAGCTCTGCCAGTCCCCCTCTCCCCCGGTCTGTATTATGGCAATGTAAATTGCCATAATACAGACTCTGACTCGAGTATAAGCCGAGTTGGGGTTTTTCAGCCCAAAAAATGGGCTGAAAAACTCGGCTTATACTCGAGTATATACGGTAAATTATATGATATGATGAAAAAAATGGTATCTTTAGAAAGACCATTTAATGGTGAGAAAAACTCTATATAATATGTGTGGGTACAGTAAATGAGTAAGAGGAAAATTACAGCTAAACACAAACACCGCAGAAATGTAAAAACAGTCCTGGTCCCAAACGGTAAGAAAATTTAAAAGCGGCTTGGTCACTAAGGGGTTAAATTTGTGATAAATGTTAACTAGAGATGTCGCGAACATAACATTTTCCGTTCGCAAATGGCGAACGCTAATTTCCGCAAATGTTCGCGAACGGGCGAACCGCCATAGACTAGGCAGGCGAATTTTAAAACCCACAGGGACTCTTTCTGGCCACAATAGTGATGGAAAAGTTGTTTCAAGGGGACTAACACCTGGACTGTGGCATGCCGGAGGGGGATCCATGGCAAAACTCCCATGGAAAATTACATAGTTGATGCAGAGTCTGGTTTTAATCCATAAAGGGCATAAATCACCTAACATTCCTAAATTGTTTGGACGGTGATTTATGCCCTTTATGGATTAAAACTCCGTGCTTTAAAACATCAGGTATGATGTTGTATCGATCAGGTAGTGTAAGGGTTACGCCCGCTTCACAGTGACAGACCAAACTCCCCGCTTAACGCACCGCAAACAGTCCATTTGCACAACCGCAAACTCCCCATTTGCACAAGGTTGGGTACCAAGCTAGCCATGTCCCGTTCCTTGTCCTTACTGATGTCATTGAAGGTCTCTTCCTCCACCCAGCCACGTACAACACCAAGGGTCCCCGAAAGGTGACAACAAGCCCCCTGTATTTTTTTTTTTTAAATGTACACTACTGTTACACCAGATATGAGTTGCACTGGTGTGACACTGTGCCCTGGCAGGCCCTGAAACGCACACGTGTGAAGGAAACTGACTGCTATTATATTACAGTCAAAAAAGTTATAGTGTTTTTTTAAATGCAAGCTATTGTGACACCAGAGTGGTGGCACTGGGCAAGTGGGCACAGTATACGCTGTGAGCCTGACACACACGCTGGCTGGCAGGCAGGCAGGCAGGCAACTGCAATTAGATTACACAGGTAAAAAAATAAATAAAAGCAGACTGATGTTCTAGCCCTAAAATTGGCTTTTTGGGGTGCTGTCCTTACAGCAGAGATCAGATGAGTCCTTCAGGACTGTAGTGGACACTGAATACACTAGCCTAGCTATCGATTTCCCTATTAAATCAGCAGCAGCTACACTGTCCCTCCTCTCATTAAGAATGCAGCTTCCGGGGGGCGGGGCCTAGCTGTCATGGAGGAAAGACGCACTTCATGTGAGCTCCCTCAATATCTCACTTTAAGCAGCTATCAACAAGCGAATTTCACCCCAGAAGGGGATGACCCAGCAATGTTGCTCCTACCTGACCGACCCGACATGCTTAATAGCGGTCAGCAACTCGACAGAGTCTTACTTACCTCCACGTGGCAAGTGTCGCCTGGTGCTCACCGGGCAGGAGAGGCGGCCGATCTCCCGATCCTGGGATGCCCAGGAGCAGCTACTTCCCGGCAGGAGCTCCGTTACCCACCCCCCCCCCCCCTCGGACCGGTGGGGGTTATCCCAGTCCACCCCTGAGAGGCTGTATGGAGCTAATGGACGCACAGAGCACAGCCGCCCAGGCTGACAAACTCATCTGCGACTCTCCCAATATGGCGGCAGCCGCGTGTCCTCCTGGTACCAGCAAAGCATGGCAGGATATTGAGTCTAAGCTGGACAGACTCTTTAATCAATTTTGGAAGCAAATAACAAGCAGGAAGCCCCAACAAGCTCCACCACAGCTAAGCGAAGCAGTCCCCATTAAAATCCACCAACGCAAAAGGCGTCGAAGACAGGACCGGAGGCACAAACAGAAATGCAGAGCCTGCCCCACGTCAAGCACTCGCCTCCACCTTAAGCCACCACAATCCCACACCGGACGTGAAGCACCACCGGGACAGATCTGACCACCCGACAAAACAAGCTTCCACCACCTCAAGCCGCGAACCCAGCACTCAGCCAGAGACTTGCCTTTGTTGTTCCAGGTATCAGGGACTCCCAGGTTCTGCACCTGGCGCCCAGAAGGGATCGGATGAGCACAAGCAGTAAACAGTAGCCTGCCAAGCATGTCCCACTATAGCCGATCCTCCACACCATGCCTTTGATGACATGAACTGCTCTCTGCACATTAACTAATCATAAAGTAGCAAGCGTTTAAACATGTCATTATTTCACCTCCTAAAGAGTTTATTGTCGTAGTTCCTTACATGCCTTTACCTTAACCGTTCATGTATTATGCTATTCACTAGTCTCATCTCATGGGGCGACTCACACTTGATTTATAACTAGTAGTGGAGCTTCTGATATAAATACACAGTTGATAACGTGTCGTGCAAGCTACACCCTAAACATGACAGCCATCTTTCACAACAATGTACTGCTATATACTCAGACCCTCAGTGCACAGGTTCAGCTTAGCATGCTCAAATAAAACACACTTCTGTCTAAAAAATAAAAAATTTATATAAAAAAAAAAGAATGCAGCTTCAGAATTAATCTAAATTGTACGCTGTGTAGGAGGTGGGAGGGTCTGCTGCTGATTGGCTGGAATGTGTCTGCTGACTGTGAGGTACAGGGTCGAAGTTTACTCAATGATGACGAATAGGGGGCGGACCGAACATCGCATATGTTCGCCAGGAACTATTCGCCAGCGAACTATTCGGGACATCTCTAATGTTAACAGGAACTTGGTCCATCAGTGCAGAAAGCAACAAGATATCACTAGTTGTTATGGTGACAGTTCCACTTATGGAACATTGCTTGCACATAAGTGTTCTACTGAGGGCTGTGAAGAGCTGTCTGTACATGTAAACATTTGGTTAAAATATACTAGCTGCTTGAACTAATATGCATTCTAAGTTACAGAACAGGTAATTTTACAGAAAGCTTGGCTGTAGGCTCCTGTTTCAGCCCTTACTAAAGTTGGAAATCTATTTTCTTCTACACATCCCACTTCATAGTGTTGATGGGATGATCATGAAAAGGTATGATCTGACAGGCAGAATTCATTAAAGGAACACTCCAAGCACCAGTGCCTGGGCTTAGTTCAGAAGAGCCAATGGAAGTTCCAACGTTAGTGGAGGCAGGGAATGGCGCCCCCCCAGGTATGAAGCCAAACCATTTAAGAATGGTATGACTACTCACAATGGGAAGTGGTGTCAAGATTCTCCTGGCACCTTAACTCCTACAGCAAGCTGTAGTGGTTATGGTGCGTGTAGTTTTTCCTTAACCCCTTAAGGACCAAACTTCTGGAATAAAAGGGAATAATGACATGTCACACATGTCATGTCCTTAAGGGGTTAATTAAGGTGGGATCTTAAAAAAAACAAGCTTGATTCGCTATTTTCCTTCTGCAGCATTTGAATTCTACATACTGTATGATAGAACTACATACTGCTGGACAGAAATGCTAATAATGAAAACTTAAGTGGTTCAAGTAATGTACTAAGAACTTTCAGATGCAGAACAGCAAAATGAAAAACCAGAGCTACCATCTTAGTTTTTTAGCAGACCTCATTTGAGGTAGTTTTTCCAATGGCATGAAATAGAATTTCTAAGCCACAAAAGCACTTTAAATAAATTAGCAAAGCATTATTTAGCCCGATTCAGCAATTTTATAATGGCTTTCTAAATATCTGCTTTTGAGGCTAAATTGCTACTTTACCTGGCACCTTACCCTCCATATTACCAGTATACACCTAGAATCTCTTTTTACCTTAGCTGCTAATTTTGTGTATTAGGATTCTGCAGAAATTGACATGAGAATTAAAAGGACAATGCAGCCATCTATGCAAATGTTATTTTTGGACTTCAAAAAGAGATGGTTTGTATAGTTTAAAAAAAAATAAAAAATTGCTGTTAAACAGTGTTCTACCCTTTCTCTTTAAGTTGCATTGGGTAACAAATGTACATTCATATTCTTTAATGTTTTTTTATTTTCATAGACAAATTATGAAATGACCAATTCTGCTTCTTGATAAGTTTTATTCTGATACCAATCCCTTGTGAGGATTTTGGTGTAAAAGTATATGTAAGACATGTACCCTTTCATGGATATTTATAGTATACCTTAATTTCTTTCCTGCTCTTTAGGCTTGCCTCCTGGATGCGAACGTGGCTTCAGATCTTCACTACGATCTCATTTACAGCAAAATCTAGTTACATTGTACGTGAGAATAAATAATTCCAGAGAGCAATTGATTTAGTTTTGTTCCCACTTTTTCCCATTGGATTCTTAATAAGGCACTCACAGCCAATAAATGTCTTAAAAAATATACAAATTACTTTACCAAAAAAATTATTTTAAAATACATGCAATAAGTGGTCTATAATGAGAAATGATGGGCTCAGATTAAATAAGCAGGTGAAATGCAAGAACTCAATTTGTGTCTTTTTGCTTTCTGTGCTTTAATAAAGCATTTTGAATTGGGGAGGGGGATATGTGAGGATCCAAGTTCCCATGACAGTTAGCAGCCACAGTTTTCAATAAAATCCTGATTTTCATCCAATTTTAATGATTCAATTTCCTATAAACAAAGATTCATACATATTCTATTATAACATTGGTCGCTTCTGCTCTTAAATGATAATCTTTCATAGAATATAATCAAAATAGTATAATTTTTTCATCTTAATTAATTAAAGCAACCCTTGCTTTATTTGAAATCCATCCCAAATTAAGGGTACTAAGCAGAAACAGTTTTGGTCATTTAATGTCTATCCAAATAAGACAATACGGAAATCACAAATGATCCACAGGCGCTAAACACCAGAGCCAAGTGCATTATTTTGGCTCCACCTTTGTGAGTGTTCCCAGTTTATTTTTTTTAACAATTGATGTGTACTATTGGTTTCTCCTATGTTTGTGTTTTTAGATTCTACATCTACCTCAATATACATTGATTTTTATTTGTATGTATGTATGTATGTGTAGCATTTTAGCTTTTTGCTCCACCCCAATTTTGTGTATTTTATTGTTCCAAATAAGAACATACTCTTGCAATTAAAGGGCAATTGACTTATAACTTATTATTAGATAAGCTTTACATTGGAAATCTGCTATAAATAAACCCGATGATTAATAAACCTGTGTATATATGTACAGACATCTCATGATTACTACAGTCAAAATAATCTGTGAATTTTAGGTTTTTTTAATGAAATTTTTCCACCTATAAGATTCATTTTGTGCAGAATGTAAAAAAAGGTTCACACAAACAAAATGCATAATAGAAATGCGGTTTGTTGTCCAATTGTCAGTTTGTAGACTTCTTTGAATTAAAGTGGCACATTAGGGCCTACTGTCATCTAGAAGAGTTAATTCTCCCAGCAGTAGCAAGTGACGGCTGCAGGGAATTGGCTCGGTCTATGGAGGGTCTTGCTAGATCCTCCCTAGACCTCAGTGCTGTACACTTGCACATGTGCAGAAGAGGGGCGTCCGGAAGAAGATGGTCGTGCCCATGAGGGACAGGTTCAGAGGAGTTAAACTCCCCTTTTTCCTGCCTCGTATTTACGGATTGGTCTGATTAAATGTATATAAAGTTATATAGCTTTCTCAATGGTGATTTGTGCATCCTCACTGATCGCTGCTATAGCAAAACTTTAAAATCGCTGCTAAAAGAGTCCTCTCACCTATTATCCACGTGACCACAACTTCAATCTAATAATACAGTCTGGAAATGGTAAATGTTCACCATTAGCAGCCAGGAAACATTGCAAATCGCTGTCAAGTTTAATCACCAATACGACAACGGTTGGAAATTCTAATTGATTTTCAAATTTAAGGCCAAAGGAGCCAAACTGACTATTTAGGTCTTCATTTTGACAGTCATGTTGAAGGGTATACTAAAACCTGCAGTGCCGGCTACATTTTAAGGCCTGGATAGTAGCAGAACACTTCAAAATTTAAGCCCTGATTGATGTGTTATGTTTTTTTCTCCATTGTTACTTTCTCAATGCAATTTTCTGTATACACAGTATTTACTGTTTTCTGCATTTCTTTCCCCTTTTTTTATTCTTACCCTGCTCCCTCCTTTCACCAGCAGTATATATCTTATATCGCTTATGTGAGATCTCTTTATTCTATGCTACCTAGAGACCTCACACACCATCCACTACAAGCAATAGCTCCATTTTCCCTGTTCTTAGCACCCTGTGCGAATGGTCTAAGACATGTCCTTTACCTTCCAATCTCCCCACTTGCCTCAAGACCCCTTCATATTCTTTAGATTGTAAGCTCACGAGCCATTAAGCTTAGTACTTTATATAAAAGGGAAGTGGTGATCTCAGCTCATGGGTATCATCCTCTATTTCTATTGCATTGGTTGTCTATACGGTACAATCTATTTTCCCCTGATTGTACATCGATGTGGAATATGTTGGTGCTTTATAAATAATCCAGCTCTGATTGCAGGGCCGTTGGTTTCACATCATCAGTTATTTAAGTACCATGGTTAAGACAGACAGGGCCTTTACTTTTACATTTGCAAATGCCAGAGCTCTGTGTACAATGCTGGTAGTTGATACATAATGATAATTCATTGTGCTTGCTAATTAATGATCCCCTTTCAGAAAGAGAAGCATTATGGATTCACAAAAAACACACCACTAGTTCATTCCCCCATGAGAATTATTTTAAGATATAATGAACAACAATTAGACTGTGGTCACTGTAGCTTCAACAGTAAATGATCCTTTTACAGAGACAAATAGAAAAGCATTGTTCTTTAACAAATAGAAAAGCATTGGATTGTTCTCCAACTAGGAGGATGTCTCCATTATTAGAATCTAAATTAAGAGATTTTTTCCCCCACACAATGGCCTCAAATTCTATGCATGCTCTTGCATTATTCATTTCTAAACTCTCATCTATCTTTCGGTAATCAGAAAGGCTGGTATCTTAAGGTAGACATCCTAAACATAAAATGAGTCCATTTTTATTTATTGCTTACAAATATTTTAAATAATGGGCAGTCTTTGGTAAAAATAAAAGCAATCAAGAATAAAATATTCACAATAACATTACAGAAAGTATTGCACAAAACATTCTTCAAAACACCGGAAATAATAAAGGAATGTTCAAGGTCCTCAATAAGAGGGAGATGGAACTATACAACATTCAGTTGTTTTTCACACCAGTAAACAAAAAATAAAATAAAAAAAATTGTAACATCCTAAATTCCCATATGTCCACGGTTTCTGATCAGCACTGACGAGGTTAAAAGGGATTTCTGTTTTCTCACAAGATACAGTACATTTGCAGTTCAGTTCATATTCTAAACCAAATTTTTTTAAATAAAACTGGTAACAATGCAGCATTAATTCTTTATTTCTACACATACAACGGCAATTGTCTTCCTCCGTGACCTGGAAATGGGACACAACATAAAGGAAAAACACTGGGAAATAAATAGTCCTCAGTTGGTCCTCTGTGGAAAAGAGGAAAATAATTTGCATGTCCATGGTTACACAGACATTAGGAGTAGTGCGTCACTTGGAGGTGTCAGCGGTTGGGCTAAGCTTGACTTGTTCTATATGGGTCCGTAGCTCTGGACACAGCTCGATTAGCAGCAGTTCCATCAGCACCTGCAAAGAAAGTCAAAATGTAAGTCAATGAGAATGGCACCAACTTAGAAGCATGATGTCCTGTAACTATTACAGCTTCTATTCACACGGTTATGGCCTGATGTCTTCATAGGTCACATAACAATATTAATGTCCTGTACGTTTAGTGTCAGTGGGTTCTGAAAATTCCATGCTGGCATAGGGATTACACTGTGTACCAATAGATACAGGGTTAACTTGTAACGAGGGACAGACATTGTTTCTCAAACTGGTATGCAGTGACCAACAGTGCTCCAGGATTCAGAAAGTAATCAATTGTGTCTTAATTGAATATTGATAGAGCCTATCCATGGCCTATCCATGATGGACCTTGACCTAGGTAATTGCTAAAGATTTGTAATATACCTTTTGGATGCAGTTTGGCAAACAACAGCCACATAATTCAAATTTAACAGCTGATACTTACATAAAGTAAATGCTTATTAGCCCGGTTTTCCTGGAGTGCATTAAATATTTTAATTATACCATGACGGGCATTCTGCTGTCCAACAAGGTTCTGGAGTGCATCTGAAGTAGATGGAAATTATGAATTACCACACAGCAAAAATAGACACATATCTCCATAAGGAGCACTTAAAGGGATACTATAGTCACCAATACAACTTTAACTTAATGAAGCAGTTTTGGTGTATAGATCATGACCCTGCAGTCTCACTGCTCAATTCTCTGCCATTTAGTAGTTAAAGGGACACTATAGTCACCAGAACCACTAAATCGTAATGTAGTCGTTCTGGTGTCTATGGAATGTCCCTGCAGGCAAGATAAGGTAAGTTAAACATGTTTTAACTCAACAGAGAGCGGGGCTGATCACCTAAATATTTACTCCAGCACTACAGTGTTAGCAATACATGTATGCATGTTGCATTCCTAACACTATAGTGTTGCTTTAATTACTTTGTTTATGCAGCCCTAGTTACACATCCCTGCATGTAATCTATACAGTCTCCCTAAACACTTCCTGTAAAGAGAGATATAATTTGAATTTCATTTTTTGCACAGTTTGTTTAATGTAGAATTTCTGCTGACAATCTGCATAATTTCCACACAAAAAATATTTCGACAATAATTTAGAATTCCTTATCTTCCTACTCTGTTAATAGCTTGCTAGAGTCTACAGGGCCCTCCTGTGTGTGATTAAAGTAAATTAACAAAGGAGGAGATAAAAAGTGTGTTCGATCTATTTGATAATGAAACCATTTCTTCATGCAGGCTGTGCAAGTCACATGTAGGGAAGTGTGGCTAGGGCTGCAAAACAGTAGTGATTTAATGCCTAAATGGCAGAGAATTGAGGGGTGAGACTGTATATACCAGAACCGTTTCATTAAGCTAAAGTTGATTTGTTGCTTAAAGTATCCCTTTAATAACTGAATAAGAAGAAGTATTCAAGCAGAAGGTGATACCTGTCTCAGTACCATGTGTTGGCTATCTCCACCAGGTCCCCAAGAGTTATAATATTTAAAGTACTAAAAATACACAGGTTTCTTCTATTATCAATATATCTTGTGCTTTAGTCTACTAAGTAAAGTAGAGTTTTCTTATTGGTAAGTACCCAGCACATTTAAATACTCCTCTCTCCTTATGATGTAATTATCTCGGTCCTTGTATGACCCTCCTCTCTCCTTATGATGTAATTCTCTCTATTCTTATTGTATGACCCTCCTCTCTCCTTATGATGTCATTCTCTCTATTCTTCTTGTATGACCCTCCTCTCTCCTTATGATGTCATTCTCTCTATTCTTGTACGATCCTCCTCTCTCCTTATGATGTAATTATCTCTGTCCTTGTATGACCCTCCTCTCTCCTTATGATGTAATTATCTCTGTCCTTGTATGACCTTCCTCTCTCCTTATGATGTAATTCTCCCTGTCCTTGTATGACCCTCCTCTCTCCTTATGATGTAACTCTCTATCCTTCTTGTATGACCCTCCTCTCTCCTTATGATGTAATTCTCTCTGTCCTTGTATGACCCTCCTCTCTCCTTATGATGTAATTCTCTATTCTTATTGTATGACCCTCCTCTCTCCTTATGATGTAATTCTCTCTATCCTTCTTGTATGACCCTCCTCTCTCCTTATGATGTAATTATCTCTGTCCTTCTTGCATGACCCTCCTCTGTTCTTATGATGTAATTATCTCTATTCTTCTTGTATGCTAACCTACAGCAGTTTTTCCTAACACCCCATATCTTCACACAACCCTACATAAAATAAATACATAATATACAACTCTCTTCACTAACCTAGCGCTCCTATATCTACAATATTTCAGATCCTGCCAACACACTTCTTGTGTGTCTTACTTATGGTACTAGTTTACTACATATCAGCTGTACTATGTATCTCTTCATCTACCCCATGAATAAGGTTCAGACACAATAATAAGTTCCACAGGGGTTATAGTATTAACATTCGCATCAGTTTTGTTATTTTCTTACGTATTAAACGGTTACTGCTTCCATATACTGACACTTTTTTCCCTGCCTTTTTTGTAGTGCTCCGAAATAATCAGTCTTTCTGCTCATTGTTATCATTCATCATTGATTACATACATAAAATAAGAGAAATTGGTGATATTACTATTTAAAAAGGTGCATTCCCAAGGGTCTGAGAGACGCCTTGGTGGTCAGACAAGGTCACGGTAATGGTTTAGAGAACAGAACACTCTACAGTAAGCTAGATCACAGGAGGCAGACCAAAAGTGCTACACACAATCGAACCTTGTCCCGAAGAGTGGGCAGATCTGAACAGTTCATTCGCTATTTCTTAACTTCAAGTTCAGTTTACATTTTATTTCCCCCTCCCCACCCCCCCTTTTCTTTTTTCCTTTTCCTATTTCCTATTTTGTTCATTATCCCCTCCTGCCACATCCAGGGACAAAAGCCAAATAGACACGGGACTAGACCCCGGGAGAAGAAAGCTACGCTCCAGTAGTTGATACATACACGACTTCCTCATCCTACAACACGCCGTATAAAATGTAGACGGCTAATATTGTACATATACAATAGTCCTGTATTAACTATTTGGTAATAAGCTACTGATTAACAAAGGTGACAACGTAAAGATAACTGCCACTTATCACATCTAATGTTCCAGAGACGTCAAGTGTATGAGACGAATTAACATCATTGTATGAACAGTGTCGCTTATGAATCCCTCCCCCTCTTCTCTTCTGTATCCCCCTTGGTTTGAACTTTGACGTATGGCAAAATAAAAATTGTCAAATAAAAAAAAAAAAAAAAAAAAGGTGCAATCGTAATATTCAATACTTATTTCTATACTTACCTGTCACAATAAACCCCCCATTTGGACCATGGCAGAAACATTTTGGAAAGAAAAGGCACACATTTGCACCTCCTTTTTCATACATTGGAAGAGAAACATTTGTGAAAATAAATAGAAAGGGAAAATATGATGGAAAAGACAAGGTAGGGTATTTTTGGAACAGATATGGGAATAAATATGTGCTAATAAGAGAAGCACCAGAAAAAAATGAGTCCAATCCTTTTTATATATAACCATTGTTATGTATGGCTTATTAGAACCTAGCACATTCCGCTACAGGCTAATGTGTGCATACATTAATAAACCCACTGTCATTAATTGGCCTTATCTTTGTCAGGTGTATTATCCCATGATAGTCTGGCCATTAAGAAAAGAAGGCCAAGGGCCTTGGAGAGTTAATGGCGCAAGCATGGCGAAATATTTCCTTCACCTTTTTTGAATTAAACCATGACAATGCAAATAAGGGATAAAGCAGTAGAGATATAATGCGCCATATCAAGTTATAAAGGTGCGCGGCTTACCGGGAATGTTTTCAAGTAATTTTTGCTGTGCTCTCTGCTTTGTTTCCTGACATTGCAGCTCTGTTCGGGATTTTTTCGGAGGTGCTAATTTACCATTTGGCCAAAAAGCGTCTCTGAATACATTGATATAGTAAACCAGCATCTGTTCACTGAAAATCCAATTGACTGTGTCCCGGATTTGTCTGCAAGAAAATAATTGAAAATAATGTAAAGATTATCAAATGAATCAAGGTCTGCACCTGTGTTTTGGCATTCCACTTGTTAAAACAATTCACTCAATGAGGATAAAACCAGGAAGAGACTGTCCAGGCTAATCACTAAAATGTGAACGCAGGGAATCTCACATTTTCCAATGATTAAATATAATGTGCCAATCAAATCTCGCACAGCACCTTGCTTGCCATTGATATGCATGCTTTCACATTACACCAGGCTAATGATGCCAGCATAAACACGGACATTAAAAGGAATACATTGCTTTTATATAGGTTAAAAATGTGTTCCAATTTCAGAAAGTCATCTGAAATAATTCCATGTGACCCATAGCATAGTGGTGGATCGTGAAAGATGCAGCCAATAAGTCAAACCAATTTTAATAGACCAGCAATAAACATTTTATACATTTCCACTACTAATGAATCAGAATTTAGACACAATCCCATTTTTAACAAGGGCAGCATCAGGTTTAAATACCAACATCAGATGAGTATGTCATTCCTGTAAGCAGGTACCGTATCATTCTTGTAAGTGAAACTGCCCCGCACCACAGGCTGCAGCGTGTAATAGAGGTAGGAAAGAGCTGGCACCTGAATGTATGAAGGGACATGCTATCTATCTGCGGCCCCAACTCTTACGTTTTCATGGGATAGTTTTCTTCCATATATACTATACAAGTTTTTGAGTTTATTTGTTTTAATCCCTAACGGAGTCTCCTAGCCTGTAATCAAATGCTCCGGCACCCAGACGACAGTGCACTACACCGCAACTGCAAAAACAAAGTGGTAAACCGCGCTACACGATAATAGGAGATAATTTAAACAAAAATGTACATACATACAAGTGGTCCCAGTATTGAGGTAGTAGATATAAACCTTAAAAGGATAAAAATAGAAACAATAGTGCAATATGCCAATGTATAATAGAACAATAGTGTAATAATTCAAAAAGCCAGTAGGAGGACCAACTCACACTTTCCAGAGCTGCTAAGAGCTCTGCTGAATAGCGCCTGGACGGTATGATCCCCGTCTAAGGATATGGTGGTGGTATCTGGTATCCGAGGCTCCACAGGCGTATATACAATAAAAGCACAAAGAGAATCCAATAGTGTATTATGTATATATAAATAAGTAAAAGGCAAAGGGTAAATACCCTACTTACAATTTCCAGAGCACTAAACCTGCTCTGGTGGTGAGTGCTTATGGTGGTATAATCCCCACCAAGGGATATAAGCAGGATCCAAGGTGCACAGGAATGAGAGGTAGATCAAGAGCTGGAAACAAACTGCAATTTTATTATTAAAATAAAAAAATCTTTGAATATAAAATCTCCAATAAAAATGACAAAGTCCAAAATGCAATGATCTACACTTCTGAAGAAGCCCCCATTTGGGCGAAACGCGTTAAGTGGATCAAGAAGTCTGGACTTTGCATTTTGGACTTTGTAATTTTTATTGGAGATTTTATATTCAAAGATTTTTTTATTTTAATAATAAAATTGCAGTTTGTTTCCAGCTCTTGATCTACCTCTCATTCCTGTGCACCTTGGATCCTCTTTGTGCTTTTATTGTATATACGTCTGTGGAGCCTCGGATACCAGATACCACCACCATATCCTTAGACGGGGATCATACCGTCCAGGCGCTATTCAGCAGAGCTCTTGGCAGCTCTGGAAAGTGTGAGTTGGTCCTCCTACTGGCTTTTTGAATTATTACACTATTGTACTATTATACATTGGCATATTGCACTATTGTTTCTATTTTTATCCTTTTAAGGTTTATATCTACTACCTCAATACTGGGACCACTTGTATGTATGTACATTTTTGTTTAAATTATCTCCTATTATCGTGTAGCGCGGTTTACCACTTTGTTTTTGCACTTTCTGGTTAATAGCAGGTATTGGGAAGTCCTGCTGGTTTACTGCTGCCGTTCACCCATACATTTTAGAGAGCGCCTACACCTGTGTCTTTACTACACCGCAACTGCCCTCTCCCCCCGTTATCCCCACGGTTAGGGGTATAACTAGAAGTCAGCAATTTACTATTGCTGCAATTAAGTATACAAGTCACATGGCTGTGCGCAATACGCATTTACACTCTCATGTTAAATTGTCAATGTAGGGATACTACCCCTCTGACACATACCTATATCTAAAATGTTATCTCATGTTATGCTGTTCATGCTCAAATGTGTCATATTTCTTCTCCAATTCTGTAACCATCTATGCATTGATATACTAAAACAAAAATGCTCAATAAAAACAGATTGACAAAAAAAAAAAAAAAAGTTGGTGCTTTTTGATGACATGATCAGCACCATGTGAGGTCTTCGCCATGGGACTATCGTAAAGTCTGTTACCGACAAAACCACAGGTTCCGATTACAAATGAGATGCTGACTTTAAGGATATGTATACACAGCAAATCATAACCATGTAGTATGTCTCACCACCACAGGCACTTTAAGGCTTTCCCTCCCCATATTCTAAGGCAGAGGTATAGGACTTATTGTGAAATATGGAAGATAGTAACTTACTTGTTGATGGTCCTTCCAAAGGTTATCTGCACCAGCGCAATCAGTGTCTTTCTCACCCACTTAAACACTGCAACAAAAGAGAGACACATTGTGCAAAGTTGTATTAGATTTTTATTTGCATCTGCAATATCTTGAACTTGAAAGGTGTGGATTGTGTGACTATACATTTGTTTGATTCGTTTTATGAAACTCTTTCTAAAACGTCAATAAAGATTACCAAAAGAGATTTGTTATTTGTACATCAAAGTAATGTCAACAAGGAAACAATTGTTGCAAGTCCTACAAAGAAAATTAGATTTTTCTTTAAATTATTCCAATAGAGTAAGAACTGCTTATCTGTATATTGTACTCTGTTTCAGTAATTTATTTTTTAAATGTAACATTTGAATTTTATTGAATTGTGGGAAAAAGGATACAAAAGAGAGGAGAGAGAGGGGGGAATAGGTAACACCACAAAGAGATCAGTTTCAGATGTTATGCATTAACAGGCATTGGAGGAACCGTTAGGACTTTATATCAAAATACATATCAGGAATAGATGGGAAGAGACAGGCTGACTGCTGTCTAAGCATCCTGGGAGTTATCCACAATAGCTATTTTGCCTATCCCTCATTACGTTCTCAATTCCCATATAACTAAGCTGTGTTTAAGTGCTATGTTTGGCACAGTGGGTGCTACAGATAACATACTTACTCCCCCGCAGTTCAAAAATCTCCACTATCAGCATGAAACATGGCTCAGCCAAGGCATCTTTCTTCCCATCCAAATCGTCCCCGTAATCAGACAAGTCACTGTCTTCCTCAGTTTCATCCTGAAGTAAAATATATAAATATGTAAACTACATGGGTCTCTGACGAGGTCCAGTGCAAGACGCAAGAGGTGCATCACAGGATGTTAAACAATGGTAAGTCCATTTTCTTACTATTGTTTCATTTTGTAGATGAAACCAGCCCAAATATCCCTGGGTTTGGGAAGGAAGGGGTAAAGGGACACTATAGTTTCATGTAGTAGTTCTGGTATCTATACTGTGTCCATGCAGGCGTTTTAATGTAAACACTGCCCTTTCAGAGAAAAGATCACACCGCAGGTAAAGTGATTTGACTGACACAAATACCACAATATATTTATAGTTAGATTGTTTCTTTAACCTCTTCACATCATTAGAAAGTTACATGTTGTCCTACACAGAGTGGGCTTTAATGCCTTTAGGACGGCATGGAACACTCTGCAGTTTTGGTATTAGCACAGTTAAATCCCTGCTCTGTCTGTTGGGGACAGTTTTAGTGGGCCCAGACTTTTTGATGAGCTGCATGCAGCACTAAAAGTCAGCGCTGCAAGCAGCTCTTTGTGGTGTGAGCAGGGTTAAATCCTGTGGTGTGAGACCCAGGTAAGGTTCCCCTCTTTCAGCTAAGGGACATTTTTTTAGCTGCATAGAGCCCATATAGCCATTTATATCCATTCATAACCACAGCTGAGAAATCCTGTTTAGCCGCAGTGTTTCTGGGCTACAGGTTTTTGAAGGGAGACTCCCCCAGTGTCTGAACAGGCTTTGCCAAAGTCTCCTTGCCTGTCCCCAGCTCACTGTGATTGGTACTGGGCTTTGCCAGCTACCCATCGCTGATCACAGTGTAATCGGCTGGGAACCAGGCTCCAGGGTTAAGGTTTAAATTGGGGTAGGCATGTGGTTAGACTTAGTGTAAGCATTGGGTATGGGGTATGGTTAGTTTAGTGTGGGGGTTGGAATAGGCTTACTGTTAACTACCAAAAATTATTTTAGGTCCAAGACATAGAGCAAATTCTAGGTTTTGTTTTGATTCAGAACGTAGACAAACTGCCTTTGTCCTTAACCCCTTAACGCCGTTACGGCGTGCTATGCCGTCACGGGTTAAGTGGGCTTTAACGCCGTTATGACGGCATAGCACGCCGTAACGGCTTGCAGCCCCAGGAGGTAAGTTATACTTACCTCCGCCGCGATCCGCTTCGGGAGGACTGCCTCACAGCCCAGGCAGCCCTCCCACGGCAAATGAGGCCCCCGGGGGCCATGTGATCGCTCTCAAAGAGCGATCACATGGCCCCCTATAGCTGGCTGTGGATATGCCAGCAGGGGGACTGTTTGAAATATCAGACAGTCCCCCTGCTGGTGGGAAGAATTAAAAAAAATAATTAGACATGTGTAAAAATAAAATAAATGCATTTTTATATATATATAATATGTATATATATTATATATTTAACCCCTTAACGACGAGTGACGGACGAGGTCCGTCACTCAGGGGAATGCGTTAATGACGAGTGACGGACCTCGTCCGTCACCCGTTAAAATTAACCCCAGATCGCCGCAATCGCGGCGATCGCGGGGTTAATGGTGCTCCGGTCTGCCTCTGCATTAGAGGCAGACCGGGAGCACCGGATCGGGCTGTCAGAGTACATGTGCCCGCTCTGACAGCATGCCAGAGCGGGCACATGTGCTCTCTATACTCACCTCCGCCTCCCTGCACTTCCTGGTTCTGTGTGAAGTGCAGGGAGCCGGATCTTCAGTGATCCTGCCCCCTGGTGGAAAGAAAATATAGTCAAATTAAAATCCCCCCCCCCCCTTTACCCCCCCTTTACCCATTTTAATAAAAAATTAACCCCTTCCCTGCCAATTGATCACTGACTACAGTGATCAATTGGCAGGGATTACATTTTACTAAGATCTGATTTTTTTTTTAACCCCTGAGGGTTAATTCTTTTTTTTTTTAACCCTCAGGGGTTCAATTTATTTAATTAATTAATTTAAATATTTTAAAATTATAAATTTAGCTAGCTGGGGAGGGTGGAAGTTAGTGGGGAATTGGGGGATTTAGTATTACGCTAACTAGGGGTTAACGTTAAAAAAAGTTTAAAAATACGCTTTAAAAAGTTAAAAAATTAAGTTAAAAAAAAAGTTTTAATAACATTTAAGTAAAAAATGTAAAAAAATAAACCCTTTACCCAGTCCAAATAAAAATTAACCCCTTCCCTGCCAGTCGATCACTGCCTACAGTGATCAAAATACAGATCACAGTATTATACTGTTCTAATTTTTTTTTTAACCCCTGACGATTAACTTTTATTTATTTTTTAACCCTCAGGGGTTAAATTTATTTAATTAACTAATTTAAATATTGTATAATTAAATATTTTGCTAGCTGGGGTGGGTGGGAGTTATGGGAAAATGGGGAATTTACTGTTAGTGCTGCTTACTGCTAGTTAGGGGTTAACGTAAAAAAAAAGCTTAGAAAAATGTTAAATCTGTAAAAAAAAGTTTTACGAAAGTTTAGGAAACTTTAAAAAAATGAATAATCAAAACAAAAGTTTAAAAAATAGTTTTAAAAAGTAAAAAAAGTTTTAAAAAGTAAAAAAATACATTTAATAACGCTCATTACCACTACACCTGGTACAAGCTAGCGGAAAAATGATCCCACGCTAAGGTTCAAAATATGCCTTTTGAAATACCCTGGGATGTCTTCTTTAAGAAATGGTATGGCTTTATGGGGTATTTGGTTTATATAGCCTGGTAAAATACTCTAAAATGGGACATGGGCACAGCGTAAAAATTTAAAGTTTGAAAAAAAATGGAATGGCTGTGTCCCAAATGTGCCCCTCCGATGTCCACATATACCTGGCAAAGGTACATACGGGGGTATTTTTGTACTCAGCAGACATAGCTGAGCAACATATGAAGTATTATACAGTGGTAGTACACATAAGGTTTGCAAAATATACTGTGCAAACTCACTTTGTGTGTCAAAAAGGCAGAAAAAACGCTTATTACCACTACACCTGGTACAAGCTAGCGGAAAAATGATCCCACGCTAAGGTTCAAAATATGCCTTTTGAAATACCCTGGGATGTCTTCTTTAAGAAATGGTATGGCTTTATGGGGTATTTGGATTATATAGCCTGGTAAAATACTCTAAAATGGGACATGGGCACAGCGTAAAAATTTAAAGTTTGAAAAAAAAGGGAATGGCTGTGTCCCAAATGTGCCCCTCCGATGTCCACATATACCTGGCAAAGGTACATACGGGGGTATTTTTGTACTCAGCAGACATAGCTGAGCAACATATGAAGTATTATACAGTGGTAGTACACATAAGGTTTGCAAAATATACTGTGCAAACTCACTTTGTGTGTCAAAAAGGCAGAAAAAACGCTTATTACCACTACACCTGGTACAAGCTAGCGGAAAAATGATCCCACGCTAAGGTTCAAAATATGCCTTTTGAAATACCCTGGGATGTCTTCTTTAAGAAATGGTATGGCTTTATGGGGTATTTGGATTATATAGCCTGGTAAAATACTCTAAAATGGGACATGGGCACAGCGTAAAAATTCAAAATTTGAAAAAAAATGGAATGGCTCTGTCCCAAATGTGCCCCTCCGATGTCCACATATACCTGGCAAAGGTACATACGGGGGTATTTTTGTACTCAGCAGACATAGCTGAGCAACATATGAAGTATTATACAGTGGTAGTACACATAAGGTTTGCAAAATATACTGTGCAAACTCACTTTGTGTGTCAAAAAGGCAGAAAAAACGCTTATTACCACTACACCTGGTACAAGCTAGCGGAAAAATGATCCCACGCTAAGGTTCAAAATATGCCTTTTGAAATACCCTGGGGTGTCTACTTTAAGAAATGGTAGGCCTTTGTGGGGTAGTTTGAATTTAAAACCTGCAAAGATGCTTGGAAATTGCACATAGGCCCGGCGTCAAAATTCAAAGTTCGGTCAAAACTGATATGGCTTGGTCTCCTATATGGCACTGTAGCTTCACAAAATAGTGCCATAGACATACAATGGGGGTGTCCTTTTACTCAGAAGACTTAGCTGAGCATAATTTGGGGGGTTTGAACTTAGTGGCACACATGAAATATACAAAATGCCCAGCAAAAATGCAATCCGTATGTAAAAAATGCACAAAATTATTTTTTACCACATACTTTGGCATGTAATGGTAAAAAAATGGGGGCATGTTAAGGCACAATATGCACCTTATGAGATACCCTGGAGTGTCTTCTTTTACAAATGGTAGGCCTTTGTGGGGTGTTTTGAACAGTAAAACTGTTATAATACCCCAAATGGAAGCATAGGCTCATTAAATCCGTCTCTCAAAATTCTACTGTGAATACTGAAAAGGACAGGTCTCCTGTATGGCACTGTAGCTTCACGAAATAGTGCCATAGACATACAATGGGGGTGTCCTTTTACTCAGAAGACTTAGCTGAGCATAATTTGGGGGGTTTGAACTTAGTGGCACACATGAAATATACAAAATGCCCAGCAAAAATGCAATCCGTATGTAAAATATGCACAAAATTATTTTTTACCACATACTTTGGCATGTAATGGTAAAAAAATGGGGGCATGTTAAGGCACAATATGCACCTTACGAGATACCCCGGAGTGTCTACTTTTACAAATGGTAGGCCTTTGTGGGGTTTTTTTGAACAGTCAAACTACTATAATACCCCAAATGGAAGCATAGGCTCATTAAATCCGTCTCTCAAAATTCTACTGTGAATACTGAAAAGGACAGGTCTCCTGTATGGCACTGTAGCTTCACGAAATAGTGCCATAGACATACAATGGGGGTGTCCTTTTACTCAGAAGACTTAGCTGAGCATAATTTGGGGGGTTTGAACTTAGTGGCACACATGAAATATACAAAATGCCCAGCAAAAATGCAATCCGTATGTAAAATATGCACAAAATTATTTTTTACCACATACTTTGGCATGTAATGGTAAAAAAATGGGGGCATGTTAAGGCACAATATGCACCTTACGAGATACCCCGGAGTGTCTACTTTTACAAATGGTAGGCCTTTGTGGGGTTTTTTTGAACAGTCAAACTACTATAATACCCCAAATGGAAGCATAGGCTCATTAAATCCGTCTCTCAAAATTCTACTGTGAATACTGAAAAGGACAGGTCTCCTATATGGCACTGTAGCTTCACGAAATAGTGCCAAAGACATACAATGGGGGTACCGTTGTACTCAGCAGAAGTAACTGAACACATAATAAAACTTTGTACAGGAATAGCACACACCAAATTTACAAAATACACATGAGAAGTTCTTTGTTATAAGTTTGTGTGCGAAAACCCCCAAAAAACACAATTTTACTCCAATATTTAGCAGAGGTTGGCGGTAAAATGGCTACGTAGAAAGTGTCAAAACAACCTTAGGTAAATAGCCTGTGGTGTCTACTTTATATAAATATATACTTTTGTGTGGCAATTTTGTTTTCTTTTATGGCTATTAGGCTTACAAGACAAACATACCAAATTCTAAAATCGCTCCACATAAAAAGTTTATTTTACTCCTTGTGCTTTGTGACCTGTAACTACCAAAAAAAACTGAAAATCCCAGACACATTATATATTCTGTAATTCAGAACAACTAAATGAATTTATTTTTAATTACTTTCCTTAACCTGCACTAATTATGTACACATTATTATTGCAAAAACTGTAAAAAAAACACACAAAAATTCATTTTTTTGCATATTTCTGTATTTTTTTATAATAAATAAGCATTTATATATACATGTGTTACATCAAATTAAAGCCCTTTCTGTCCTTTAAAAAACGGTATATAATATGTGTCGGTGCAATAAATTAGTAAAATGCAAATTGCAGTTGAACGCAAATAGCAAAAAATGCAAAAAATGCCGTTGTCATTAAGTGAAAGACAAGCTTCTGAAGCTCTGTCCTTAAGGGGTTAATATATATACATATTATATATATGTAACGTCATACAAAGTGTATTTTAATATTAATATAAGTATATATATTAATATTAAAATACACTTAGAATGACATTACATATATATAATATGTATATATATTATATATATAATAGATGTACATATATATATTATATATAAATACGTATAATTAAAATAATAAATAAATTAAATAATAAAATAAATAAATAAAATATTGAAACAAAATTTAATATAAATTATATATGCATATGTAATTTCATTCTAACTGTATTTTGTTATTAATATATATATATATCGGTAACAAAATACACTTAGAATGACATTCTATATATATCTATCTATATATAAAATGCAAATAACCGCAAATATATATATATATAGATAAATACATATAATTACATAAAAGATTACATCAGTATACACGTAGAATTTAAATACCTATAAATGCATATATATTAAAATTCTACATGTATATTTAAATAATCTTCTAACGTAATTATGTGATTTGATTAATTAAAATTTGATTGACATGCATGACAACACAGGGAGAAAGTGCAGAGAATTTAATTTGCAAGCACTATATTTGACCCTGTAACTCTCCAAGACACCATAAAACCTGTACATAGGGGGTACTGTTTTACCCGGGAGACTTCGCTGAACTCAAATATTCGTGTTTCAAACTGGTAAATTGTATTACAACGATGATATTTTAAGTAAAAGTGACGTTTTTTGCATTTTTTACAAGCGAACTGCACTTTTATGGTCTATATTATTGTTGTAATATGTTTTACTGTTTTAAAACACTAATATTTGTGTTTAGTGAAGTCTCCCGAGAATAACAGTACCCCCCATGTACAGGTTTTATGGTGTTTTGGAACGTTAGAGAGTCACATATAAGGCTTGCATTTCATTTTTTTCACATTGAAATTTGCCAGATTGGTTATGTTGCCTTTGAGAGCGTATGGTAGCCCAGGAATGAGAATTACCCCCATGATGGCATACCATTTGCAAAAGTAGACAACCCGAGGTATTGCAAGTGGGGTATGTCCAGTCTTTCTTAGTAGCCACTTAGTCACAAACACTGGCCAAATATTCGTTTTTTGCTTTTTTCACACAAAAACAAATATGAACGCTAACTTTGGCCAGTGTTTGTGACTAAGTGGCTACTAAAAAAGACTAAACATACCCCACTTTCAATACCTTGGCTTGTCTACTTTTTCAAATGGTATGCCATTATGGGGGTAATTCTCATTCCTGGGCTACCACACCGTCTCAAAGGTAACATTACCAATCTGGCAAATTTCAATTTGAAAATGTAATGTTCTATATTTGACCCTGTAACTTTCCAAAACAACATAAAACCTGTTAATGGGGGGTACTGTTGTACTCGTGAGACATCGCAAATATGTGCATTTTTTTTGCAGTAAAACCTAACAGTATTATGACATTCACAGTTAAAATGTCAGACGGAAATGCAAATTTAAAAAAAAATCTTATTTTCTCACATTTTTTTTACTTTTATTCATAATAAATGATGTTCCATATATGAATAGTTAATGATAGATTAAAGCCCTGTTTCTCCTGAACAAAATGATATATAATAAGTGTGGGTGCATATAATTTGAAAGAGGGGAACTACGGGTGAACAGACACATAGCGCAAATTCCAGTTTTTGTTTACGTTTTGTTTTGATCAGAACGTGCACTATTGACTCCGTCCTGAAGGGGTTAATGGGCTGATTAGGCAATATTTTCAGAGAGAAGAAAAAAATGTCATAGTTACTTGATACATTGATCATTACTGAGATGTTTCATTACTAACAGGATGGTGCGTTATTAACAATCACGTTACACTATGGTCATGTTGCCCTCCCACATTGAGCAGCTAGGTAGCCAAGATATCTGAAACAGCCCACATTTTGAGAAGGATGCTAGCAGTTATAGTCACAGTTTAACATTTATGCTGTATATAACAATGCCATTTATATTTATCTCATACATTTAATGTTACAGACAGTAATTATACACAGAGCTCATATTGTGTAGCTGATGCAAGTGAAGAACTTACCTCTTGGTGGGAGAAGAAGTCACCAGGCAGTTTTTCCAAGAACGAGGAGAGTGAGAAGGATGATTTTTTGCCTTGCACGTCTATGACCTTTAGGTGCTCAGGAGAAGGGCTCAGAAAGGCGTAAAGCACTTCACTCTGATACAGTCTCTCATCCGAGAGCAGCTTCTGCAGGGGACACCAGAAGGACCAACAGACCTATAACTACTGCCTCTAGAAAATTAGCAACTACCCCACCAACATTTTATCATAAGCAAGCTGAGTACTGAAAGAAACACACACTGTAATACAGAGCAAACAGACCCCTGAGAGATAGTAAAGGAGAAGTCCAAGCACATTAACAAGCATACTTTATATGACATATCTCCCCTGTATTTACCCCTCATTCTTTCAGACTGTAAGCTTGTTTGGGCACGGCCCTCTTCACCTACTGCTTCTGTACGCCAAACATGTTTTGTTAGAATAGTTTGCCTTGTTTTTGCCTATTGTACAGGGCGGAATATATTTTCTTTGTTGAAATAATTATATTTATTTTGGAAAACGAAGGTGTAAGCGCTGCTATTAGTTAACTATACTGTGTTAGTGCTTTGACTGTGTATTGTTATCATTGTAACAGATACCGCTCTGGCAAGGAAACCTCAGTAAAACAAATATTGTTTTACACTATTGTCCAATGGAATTGGAAAACTTCTAAAGAATAAGTCTATTAAGTCTCATATTAGGAGAAAACCGATGAGGATTAATGTTAATGTATAATGCAAAATGTTAAGACCTTTCATAGATATTGATAGACTATGTTTTTAAGAGCTTTAGAATCATCCTATCGCTCCATTCTCTGCCGGCTCAGAGTGGTGTGAAGAACTGCAACATATCGTGAGACGTTACGGCTCGAGTCAAACTATTCTTGCCGATGACTGCTGCAGCCTGGATCCCCAATGTCCACTGCATTATGTGTAGTACGTATTCACTACTAGAGGATCTAGACAAAACCTAAAACAAACTAAACCCATAAGCAGTATGCAAATAGATGATCGCTTGAAAATGAAAAATACTAAACTTGTATAAATTTAAGTCCATATTATTAGTACATGCCTTTTAGCCTTACCCATGGCTCTCACCTGCAGAAAATGATTTAACTGGTTCTTTGATTTTTCCAAGAACTTCTGATCAATGGACTTGAAGGGAAGCTTGCTGAGTGAAGGCAACTGTACTTTCTTCAAAGAAGGAAAACACTGGACATGGGAAACAAAGCACAGCAGTATTATGTCAATGTGTGGCACGCTGCTGGGCATGTGCAGTGAGCCGTGATTACATTGGTACGTTAAGGCTCACTATGCTAGTCTCTTGAAGAGCATGGTAGCATCATGCAATATATTCCAGTTTCTTCCACTACAGCCAAATGCTAGAGCAAAACATTTTCATCATCTAAAGAAAGAATTTCTAAAAATAAATAAATAAATGTTTTACCTCGCTGAGCTTTCTGTGCAAATTCTGAAATTCACTCAGTTTTCTTAGGACAGTCCAGTTTTTGATTTCGCAATTTCCAGAGTCCGGTAAATTCACCAAAACAAAGTACAATGGCATTTGTTCCCCATTCTCCTCAGAAACCTAGAGCAATTCACAAAATAATATAGAGATGAATGATGACATAATACATTAGCTAAATGAAAATGATCACCTAGACATCCTCTATATTGATATTAGTATAGCATAAAACAAACACACAGGCATGGTATAAACAGAGTTACAAGCAAATCTACAGCTCAGCACAGATAGTCAAGCTTCACAATTGCAAAATGCCAAGGGTTCTGATCTGGTGAATCCAAAACAACGAATGTGTCCAAGATTGCTCGGTCACTGGTGTACAAGAAAAAGAAAAGCTATATACAGATACATTGGACTCTTTTTCTGTGAGGTCAACAGGGCGATTTAGATTTAGAAGTGTGTATTCAAAGTGAATTTCAAATTTAAGGCCAGAGAAGCTGAAAAACCGACAGATTTTTCCAAATTCTGCTCTTTTCACCTTAAATTAGAAATTCACTTTGAATTTGCTTTGAATTCCCAATTTAGTAAATAACCCTGTAGTAGTACATTTGTATATGGTGTCATGCAGTTAAAAAAAAAATGTCCACTAAATGACTACGATGTTCCTCTGTTCTCCTACTGGTAACTGTCAAAGCTCAACCTCTTTCTTATTAACAATGACCTATTTGGTTTTGTAACTCTTATTTGGTTTTGTTTATGTTATGTTTATGTTATGCTGATTGAATAACAGCTTGATGGTTGGAAAATGATAATGTCACTCGTGCCATATTCTTGTATCATGCATTCACAATAAAAATGGTTTGGGGGCAAAAAAAAAAAAATAAATGGCCACAACATATAAGTGGAGTCTGGATCACCAGAACAGACATTACAGACAAATATAAACCAGGAAAACAAAGCTATGCAGAACAAGTGTTATTATAAGAGCAGTGTTCATTTTGTCGACTAACAGTTTTAGTCAAATTTTAGTTGACTAACTTTTTTAAAAAAAATGTAGTCGACTAAAAAAAAAACGACTAAAACTAAAAGACTTTGACTAAAACTAAATTGAAATTTGCCGCCAAAATTAACCCTGCACAGAGGGGCTGTGGAAGGGGCAAAAGGGACAGACCAGGACTTGAGAGAGAGAGAGAGAGAGAGAGAGACAGACACCTAGAGGGGCTGGGGAAGAAGCAAAAGAGACAAATAAAGGCTTGAACTGTGTTGTCTAAAATCTATTGGAGATTTTGTCGACTAAAACTAAAACAAATCAGATAACTAACACACAACTAAAACTAAAGTGGCTTTTTAGTCATAAGATTATTACGGGAACTAAATTGAAATTGCCAGATTTAACACTGCCCAGCAGGAAGAAAAGATGAATGCGCTGTCAAAAACTACTGGTACAAGTGACACCATGTTACATAACACCACAATTTATTGAAAATGCGTCTCTGACTATTGATTCAACATAAAACCGTTTTTCTTTATGTAAACAGATATAGATCACAATTATATAGATTTTTTTTTTTTTGCCAGTAATCAGAAAACACGATTTAGTAGAAAAATCATCACTCAGAGGGCTCATTTATTTAAAGCAGAAATGCAATGCTTTTCTGGTCAGGACTCCTCAGTATACTAATCATTATGTTTGGAAAGCTGTAGTAAAGGCTGGTATAAAAATGTTTTGTGTTAGCTTAAGTAAAGTTTATACAAAAGACCCAAACCCAAAATAGCAGAACAGGACAAGTGATGATAATTTTATTTCTAATTCAACTGCTTTGGAAAAAAATCCATCCTTTTCCTTTTCAGTTCTACACAATTTATAGTTTAGTGAATAACCTTACATAGCAACAGTAAATAAAGTAATTACCGTACTAATCGCAAATTCTTGTTCAAATGTGCAAACAAAAAACACTCACACAAAAAATACTTTTTACCTTTTTGCTCTAAAAAGATGAAAAACTCTCCAGGACCGACACAGCGATTCAATTTATTCTTTGAATACAATTTTATTGTACATTATTTCATGGTACGACCTTGGCCAAATGCAGTTGTTTGTGAGGTGTTTATTGGAAGCTTGCACAGCTTACCATAGCCCATTGCACTGTGTGAGAGCATTATTAAGGATCACTGATCGCTTCCAATCACACGTACCAATTAGGATCCAGCCTAATGGGATTTAATTAATGTTATCACTGTCACAATGGATATGCAATTAATCCAGAGGTTGTACCCATGCTCATGGAAACAAAATGTATTTCAATTATTCTTTAATTAGGCTTGTTACACTTTAAAATTCTAATGTTCAGCTCTGTATTTGGGTATTACTTCTCCCCTTTCTTTCAGTCCTTTGTTACAGATCTGGCTCTCGCCTCCACCCTACATCTGAATTTACACATTCTCGCTGGCAAATGTACTAATTTGTGAAACAATAGAGACTTTTCAGTTGTCTAAGAGCAATTCCCACGTACAAGTTGATGAATATACTACGTGTTACCATTAAACAAGTTATAGGCACCAGGACCACTTCAGCTCATTAAACAAGTCTTGGTACAATGTCTCCCTGTACCCCTTAGTCCTGCAATGTAAATCATGGCAGTTTTATGACATTTAGTCAAGTGCCAATTTCTACCTGCACTTTTTATTTAAATGGAAAATAAAAAAGGACACGCTCTTCACACATAAAGCACTTCAGCAAGCTTAAGTGTTTTAGGTGCGTGGAGTGTTCCATAAACTGGGGAACTGTGCAGAAATCCAGAGTGTGTGTCAACTGGCTTTACAGCCTATTAACCAGAAGTGTGGTATGGTGCCTAATATTCCTTCAAATGGGGTTAGGAATATAGCAGGAAGACACCACATGATTCCTCCAACAATCAAATGAACATTGGGAAAGGTGGATGAAGGTAATACAGAGTTCAAAAGACCCCTCTATATAAGCCTAAGTAGCTTACTCTTTCCCCTTACCTGATGAACCTACACCTCACTAAACTAGGTAATGTTATTGTAAGTACCAAATTCAGTTACTGTGATCATAACTTGATCTATTCTTTACCCCTCACCGGATGTGTTGCAGGTGAGGGGTTAAAAATAGATCAAGTTATGATCACAGTAACTGAATTTGGTACTTGTTATAATAATATTCCATATTTATTAAGAATGATTGATTGATCACCATTGAGCAAATTCAACTATTATGGAGAGTTAAGATGGCACTGGTCTTAAACTGTGTTGCACCCTAGAAAAACAAGATGACACCAATATCCAAGGTGGCCTACGTGCTTGAAAGTAAGACTTGGTGCCAGCAATATATAGAAAGACTGAGTATAGGGACATAAATTCAGAGAAAATGTACCGCACGTGTTTGGTGTGCCTTTGGTGATCATGACTGGCCTGCTCAACCATAAAGATTCCTTAATGCACATGACATATACATGCTGGGCTGCACTGATAAGAAAACTTGGAAAAGTACAGACTATCAATCTCATTTGTAAAACGGTATAAACGACAGAGAAACTTAGCACTCATTTGGAGAACTACCCACCTGTAATACGGACGCGTGTTTCTGGTCTTTGATGTTCTCAGTAGAGAGGGTACTTCCAAGTCTGACTGCCTGAGTTCCCCGAGTCGTGTGCAGCGGAGTGACAACTAAGCTTCTCTAATGGTGATGTATACTTATGTTGATATCTAGATAATGAAGCTGTTCTCTTAAGCTGAATGAGCACTATAGATTGAATATTGTTACTTATTAATTAAGTCTCTGTTAGTCAATAAACATTTATACTGATTATTTACAAGTACTTGGTGTCAGTGTCTTTCTCTTTCTCAAATGATCCGCTCACTCATCCCGAATAGGGTTTTGGTGTCTGCCAATATCACTCCTTATTTCCCCACAGTCACCTCTAATTAACTAGAGGCCCAGGTTTCCTGTTACAATTCAGGATCACACACATTAAAGGACCACTCTAGTGCCAGGAAAACATACTCGTTTTCCTGGCACTAGAGTACCCTGAGGGTGCCCCCACCCTCAGGGACCCCCTCCCGCCGGGCTCTGGAGAGAGGAAGGGGTTAAACTTACCTCTTTTTCCAGCGCCGGGCGGGGAGCTTTCCTCCTCCTCTCCATCTTGATCGCGACGTCATCGGCTGAATGCGCATGCGCGGCAGGAGCCGCGCTCGCATTCAGCCGGTCGCATAGGAAAGCATTTACAATGCTTTCCTATGGACGCTTGCGTGCTCTCACTGTGATTTTCACAGTGAGAAGCACGCAAGCGCCTCTAGCGGCTGTCAATGAGACAGCCACTAGAGGATTTGGAGGCTGGATTAACCCTCATTATAAACATAGCAGTTTCTCTGAAACTGCTATGTTTATAAAAAAAAGGGTTAATCCTAGAGGTACCTGGCACCCAGACCACTTCATTAAGCTGAAGTGGTCTGGGTGCCTAGAGTGGTCCTTTAACTGAAGGAGATGGGAGGAGTATGTTGAAAAAGCCCCGAGTACAGAGCAAAATGTCCACTTTTTTTTTTCCGTTTTTTTGCATCACCTTAGTCTATTTTTGTTACGACATACCATTAACATGCCTTTTCAGGCTGTTTCACTTTTTATCCCATTTTGGTGAATAAACGTTTGCCTTAAAGGATCACTATAGTGTCAGGAAAACAAAGCGTTTTTCCTGACACTATAGTGCCTTGAGGGTGCCCCCACCCTCAGGGCCCCCCTCCCGTGGTGCTGAAGGGGTTAAAACCCCTTCAGCCACTTACCTTAATCCAGCGCCGGGCTCACTCGGCGCTGGTGACCTCTCCTCCCAGTCCGACGTCCGTGGCATTGAATGCGCATGCGCAGCAAGTGCCGCGCGCATTCAAAGTGTCCATAGGAAAGCATTTCTCAATGCTTTCCTATGGACGCTCTTCGCAATGGAGGCATAATATGCCTCCAGCGTCGCAAATGCGCCTCTAGTGGCTGTCCGGAAGACAGCCACTAGAGGCTGGCTTAACCCCAAATGTAAACATAGCAGTTTCTCTGAAACTGTTATGTTTACATGTGAAGGGTTAAAACCTGAGGGACCTGGAACCCAGACCACTTCATTGAGCTCAAGTGGTATCGGTGACTATAGTGTCCCTTTAAACACATTTAATTGTGAATTAAAACAAATACACATTTGAGAGCAGTAAGGAGGAATCATCTAGGGATCATCATTTTCTAGGCAAAATATAAATAACAAAATATAATAGATACCCTTCTGATGGACTACTAGGACCACCATTTGCACAATTGGATATTTTATATTCGGACTAATAGGTGCCTGTTGTTATTCCAATTTTTTATATTATATTGGACATTTTTCGGACGTTTCTGTTATTGCTGCTAAACCTACTTTTATATTATTATTTGTTATTTCCACTTGTTTTAGGCGCACCCTTATTCCTTCCTTTTTCCAACAAAATATAATAAGCTTACCTCACTGATGTTTATAGAAGCCCGCCACATACCAAGATTCTCACACCACAAGTCTGTTCGAGAAATATGAAGGTCAAGGTCACTTTGCTCTTTCTCCATTAGGGCAATTTCATCCTTCAATTTGGAAACAATCTGTCAATGGGAAAACAAAGAATGATCAGCGATTAAACTCCGTGTCTGCCACGATTAAGAAACTAGAGAGAAGAACTCTGCAAGAGAAGTTAAACAGAAAGTCTCATTTGAGGCTCACAAGTATGTGGGACACAGAAATATGCTCTTTTCAGTACAAGTCACCAACAATTAACATAGCCACATCGGATGGCCACTAGGGTGTATTCTATATAAATGCAGAAAGAAAAGTCCTGCGCTCACTCCCACCACTGGGCAGCTGCAATGACTACAGTACACATCAGCCCCAATATATAGTAAAAACAAGTTACCTGCGCTCTCTCCTTTATCCCTATGTACTTGTTTTCTCTGAATTTTCAGTTTTGGTGCAACATTTTGATCTTTACAGATAATCAAGAAATCAAGGTTCTGTGTAGCTCTAGGTTCGCACCATTTTGGGTCAGGCAATAACAGTAGTGAACAATAGTAACATGTTAAACAAAACATAGTAATCAGCATCTAGATAATATGATGTTTTGTGCGTCTTAGTGTTTGAGATGGGACTTCGTTGTACAGCACTAGCTCCCTTCAAGTGTGGTTCAGGTGGTGATGCAACTCTGTGAGAAGGTTGTGTCTGAGTTCGAGTCGTGGGGCGGCATGGTTGCGTCAGTTGCGTGTGTTATGGTCAGGCTCGTTGTGATGAGCTGTGTATAGGCGTCAGCCTGTGTTAGTGGAGGTGAGCCATTGCTGTAAGTGGCTTGTTGGGTTAGTTACCCCTAACCAAGGGGGCTGCGGGGGGGGGGGGGGGGTGAGTTGTCGGGCGCCCTGTGGTTGCAAGTGTGATGTGCTGGCTCTCGTTGGTTTATAGAGGGTGCGTGCGTCAGTGGCCTGCGGTGGTTAGATATGTATAACGGAGGCTTACAAGTACGTAAAATAGAACAAAGCATAAGTAATAACATAAAACATAAGTAAAGTCACGGAAGAGATTCAAAACAGAATATGTGCACCAGTCCTGGTAGCGAAATCTGTGGTATCAGTCCATTCCAATCATGGTACAGGGTGTTGGGATCCGCTGGGTCTCGGTTCCGACTGGGCGGACTTCCCGGGGTCTCGTACTTCCATTGGGGGGCCTGGTCGTAGTGAAGGTATCGGGTTGGGTAGCTTCAAGATGGTTAGGAGGGAAGGTGCTTCCTCCATAGAGGTTAGGACGTGGGTGGTGCCATCTTGGGTAACCTCCAGTGTCCCGTTAGTACCCCACCAGTATGTAATTCTCGCTGCTCGGAGTTGTGTGGTAAGCGGCCCATATATTTTGCGCCACATAAGGGTGGCTTTGGATAGATCCTGAAAGAACGTTAGGGAGGCATTCTCAAACAGCAGTGGTGTCTTGCCTTTGAGCCCGGCCATTATTTGTAGTTTGTCTTGCACTGTGACACATCTGAGGATGACATCTCTGGCCGTTGGGGTCTTTAGGTGGGGTGGGGTGGGCAGGCGGTATATCCCATCTAGAGCCATTTTCTTTACCGCTGTGTGTGGGAGTACTGTAGTTAGTAGGCGTCTGACGTAATGCGGCAGCTCTTCAGCCGATATCTCCGCTGGGATGCCCCTGATCTTAATGTGTGAGCGGCGTTGGCGATCTTCCATGGTTGACATCTTGAGTGACAGGTATGTTTGCTGTTGCTGAAGTTGTTTGATGGAGTCTTCCATCGTGTTAACGTGAGTATGTACCGCCACTAGTTCTGTTTCCGTGGCTTTCACCTTTTCTGCCACCGTGTGTAGTTCGGTCTTGATAAGGGCTGAGTCAGCTGCCAGGAGTTTGTGGATGTCTGCTAATAGGAGCTTTAAGTCACGTTTGGTGGTTGGTGCAGAATCATCCGTGGGTTCCAGCAGTGGCTGCAGTGGTGTTTGTAAGTGCCCTTGTGAGTCAGGCCTGGGTTGTAGTGGGTTGAGTGCCCTGTCAGGCTGTATTGCCCATGAGGGTCCCTGAGAATCCGGGCCTTGTGGTGTCTGGGTGAGCAGCTGCAGATTTTGGTGCTGCCCAGGGAGTTCATGCCCCTGTTGTCCTGCTTTGGGTGTCATGGGGAGCCCAGGTGAGTCCGGCCGTTGTTGGGGTGTGGGTATCAGATTAGTCTCCGGTGTTCCTGCCATGGGAGTGGGTTTGGGTTGGGGGGGGGGTTTGTAACATAATCCCAATGTCTCTGCCCCCTGCCGTACCTTGAGGTTTCTGTGATCGGCGTCCCATTGCCGGTATGTGTGTCCGGGCGTTGGATAGGTCCAGGGAGCCTGAGGGATCAGCAAGTTCCACTGGGTGTTCTCCCAGCAGGTCCTCGAGGCCCAGGATCGTTGGGGTATAGTAGGCCCCGGTTTTGCGTCTCCGCTTCTGCACTCGTTGCGGTTGAAAGAAGGGCATCGGGAGATTCGGCTCGGTGTGCTGGTGCCGATGGGGTATGTGGCTAGTACGGATGGGTCCTTGAAAGACCGATATCATGGGGATTTTGTCCGCAGGGTTTGGGAGCTGAGAGAGATGGCGTCCGTTCGTGTCGGGTAGCAAGCCCCGCCCCCTCCCTATGTATTTTTAAACAAATAGAGGTTTTTTAGTTACCTCTAATGGCCATGAGAGGATGATGATGGGAGTGAACGCAGGACTTTTCTTTCTGCATTTGTATCCATTTTTTGTATCACTCAGCCTTGTTACAATGCAGCCGCCCATCCCATGTGTTCCCTATTAAGGGTTAATAATGTATAGGGGTGTATATAAAAAATACCCCTTTCTGTCTCACTAGAGCTTTTTGCCAGAGGCTTAAGGCAGCAAGGTGAATGGTTAGAGTTAGGATCCACCTAGGGGGTTCTGCCTTGAGGATGAGCCCACCTGCCAACGTCAAGGCAGACCCCCCTAGGTGGGTCCTAACTCTAACCATTCACCTTGCTTCCTTAAGCCTCTGGCAAAAATCTCTAATGAGACAGAAAGGGGTATTTTTTATATACACCCCTATACATTATTAACCCTTAATAGGGAACACATGGGATGGGCGGAAGAGTTGGGATGTCAAAGATGTGACAGCACTTTATTTATCCTGTTGTTATTTAAACTTTAAAACTTGTTATTTAAAACTTAAACTTTAATCACACACTGGAGGCTCCTGTAGCTATTAACAGAGCAACTGATACAAAATTCTAAATTAAACACACTGTGCAATAAAGGAAGTTTAAACAGTAGGTTACTCTTTACAGGAAATGTGTACAGAGACTGTGTAGGTCACATGTAGGCCACTATAAACAAAGTGATTTAACTCGAGACTGCATGGGCATAATTCATACACAAAAAAACCTCAATCAAGCTAAAGTTGCTTTGATGCTTATAGTGTCCCTTTACGCCCCACTTTTACTTGGTTAAACGAACAAAGGAACATGAAGTCTGAAAACCTCCATATCAAAGTGCATGTACGGTCATGTCCTAGCATGAAAGATACAGTGTTTTTGAATATATATTTTCTAGCCATTTATGCGACACCACATAGAAGCAGGCCCGGACTGGCCATCGGGCAAACCGGGCAAATGCCCGGTGGGCCGCGATGGCCACGGGCCGGGGAGATCCAGCCGGTCTATGCAGGGCCGGCGCTATCCGAGCGCCGGCCCCGCTGTGTTGCATGAAGGGCCGGTGGGGAGATCAAAGATCTCCCTCACCGGCCAACATGCAATCAAACGCAGCCGCCGGCGGGGAGAGAGGGAGGGAGCCAGCTTGCCTGGAGAGAGGACCCGGCGGAGCTCTAACTTGCAGCTCCGCCGGGTTTCTCTCGCGAGATCCGGGCCGTTGCCATGGCAACCGGCCCGGTCTCGCTAGAGTTCACTTACCACGAGGACCACCAGGGATGGATGTCAGCAGCCCCCCCTCCCCTCAAGGCTATAGGTAAGAAATTAAGAGGGGGTATAATGTCTATTTAAAAAAAAAAAAAAAAAATATTATAAAAAAAACAACACATCAATATTGGCATTTACCTGCCTCCCCCAACACATTAGTAATACTAATGATTTGACTACTGGAGGGGTTAAATATGTTTATTATTATCATTGTATGAGGGTGATATGTGTTAGGATGCTGTATGAGTGTGATGTGTGTTAGGATGCTGTATGAGTGTGATGTGTGTTAGGATGCTGTATGAGTGTGATTTGTGTTAGGATGCTGTATGAGGGTGATGTGTGTTAGGATGCTGTATGAGGGTGATGTGTGTTAGGATGCTGTATGAGGGTGATGTGTGTTAGGATGCTGTATGAGGGTGATGTGTGTTAGGATGCTGTATGAGGGTGATGTGTGTTAGGATGCTGTATGAGGGTGATGTGTGTTAGGGTATTATTTAGGGTACACCACCCTCATACAGCATCCTAACACACACCACCCTCATACAGCATCCTAACACACACCACCCTCATACAGCATCCTAACACACATCACCCTCATGCAGCATCCTAACACACACCACCCTCATACAGCATCCTAACACACACCACCCTCATACAGCATCCTAACACACACCACCCTCATACAGCATCCTAACACACATCACTCTCATACAGCATCCTAACACACACCATCCTCATGCATCACCCTAACACACATCACCATCATACATCACCCTAACACACATCACCATCATCCTAACACACACCACCCTCATACAGCATCCTAACACACATCACCCTCATACATTACCCTCATACAGCATCCTAACACACACCACCCTCATACAGCATCCTAACACACATCACCCTCATACATTACCCTCATACAGCACCCTAACACACACCACCCTCATACATCACCCTAACACATATCACCCTAACACACATCACCCTAACACACATCACCCTCATACATCACCATCATACATCACCATCATACATCACCATCATACATCACCCTAACACACATCACCCTCATACATCACCATCATACATCACCCTAACACACATCACCATCATACATCACCCTAACACACATCACCATCATACATCACCCTAACACACATCACCATCATACAGCATCCTAACACATATCACCCTCATACATCACCCTAACACACATCACCATCATACAGCATCCTAACACACACCACCCTCATACAGCATCCTAACACACACCACCCTCATACATCACCCTCATACAGCATCCTAACACACATCACCCTCATACAGCATCCTAACACACATCACTCTCATACATCACCCTAACACACATCACCCTCATACAACATCCTAACACACATCACCCTCATACATCACCCTAACACACTTCACCCTCATACAGCACCCTAACACGCATCACCCTCATACAGCACCCTAACACGCATCACCCTCATACAGCACCCTAACACACATCACCCTCATACAGCACCCTAACACACACAGCACCCTCACAAATCACGCTAACACACACAGCACGCTAACACAGCGCCCTAACACACTCAGCACCCTAACACACACAGCACCCTAACACACACAGCGCCCTAACACAGCGCTCCAACACACAGCACCCTCACTCACACACACAGAACCTTCACACAGCACCCTAAAACACACACACACACACATCATCCTCGCACAGCACCCTAACACACACACACATCACCCTCACACAGCATCCTAACACACAGCACACACACACACACTGCACACCTCACACACACTGCAGCCCCCAAACACGCACACACACACAATACTACACACCAAACATATATGTATATATACTACAGAACCCCTCACACACATACTGCACCCCTAAACACATTCAATTCCAGACAAACAATAGATTCCTACCCAACTCTGGATATCTACAGATATACACACACTAAATCTCTATATACACTCTGACTCCTCTATACACGCACACACACACTCACTAGATATCCTATACACACTCCTGAGTCCTTCAAACACACACTAGATCCCCTACACACAGACGCTGCACCACCTACACACACACTACATTTCTGACATATGCACACACTAGATTCCATGTAAGCAAACACATAGCGTCTCCATAAATGGGATACAGTGAGTATCCCAATTATGGATACCCCTGAGACAAGTTTCAAGCAAAATGCAAGCATGTTATTAAATTTGTTTCACTGTGCAGAACAAATACAGGGCCTTTTTCTCATGCCCTGGAAGAGCATTGAACCAACATGCTCACTTTGAGATGGGGCGTGCTTGTCATTGGGGTTGACAAAACACACCCTATCTGGCCCCGCCACCTTTTCAGTGTGCCGCTGTGAACAAAAAATGCCCGGGCTGAATTTTTTTCCCAGTCCGACACCACATAGAAGTAATAATCGTGTAGCATATGCTAGGAAAAGAACAATTTTGCATACCACCTTCTTCCAAGATATTGTTAAATCCATTCTCTCTTTTTTTCTCTCATATAATGTTGCAAATAACACAACCAGGTGTCCAAACGGCCATTGATGTGACAAAGAAGTCCACCTAACCAAAATATGAAAGAACTGCCCCCCCAGGCACAATGATTGCTAAATAGATATTTAAATGCACATACATTCCAATCTTAATGGCTTGTTAAGGCGCAAGATAAAATACCATCAGGGACGCCAGTCTGATTGATAGATATAGAAGTAGTGATTTAAAAACCCATAAAGCTGTTTTTATGCCATCTGAAATACAGTCTCCTCCTGCCGTATCTCACGATTACACACACATTCTGATAAAGACAATCAGTTCATTAAAACACATTGCCAGGAGCTCAAATGCAAATTTCCTTGTGCTAAAGAGACGAAATAAAATGCATTATGGATAATATACTTATAAATCACTTTTTATTCTTGATCTTAAGTTTAATGGGTTAACCTCATTAATTTAACACTTCACGGCTATCATTTACAGTTTCCAAAATCATTTTCCTACAGCAGTGCTATGGATAATACAGCAACTAATTGAATGTAGTAAAACATCCACAAATAACAGAGCCAGAGTTCAGGGCGACAGAGACAGATGAACTGTCTTGAACCCAAACCTACAGAAAGTGATTATTGTGCTTGGAATGCCCCTCTGTGCTCAGAATAAATCGGTGCCTGGTATGGGCCCTGATAGGATGAGGTGAAATCTCTCTGTTGCTAAGTCACCTCCATAGCAATAAGAATGACTAAATTATACAGATGAACTAGAAATAGACTGTAAAAGACATGATGGTGAAACCCAGGTTCAGTCCAACCATCACACTTAACCAGGGCTGTCTTTAATATTAGTTGGGTCCTGGGCAAGATTCTATTTATGGGCCTCCCACCCCTCCCATTAATACCCAGAGAGTGCATCTGGGGGTACAAAAGTATATTCATTTTATTTCATTGAGGATTTCATATAAAATATACATCACATAGATATCATATATATTATAATATTAAATATATGTGATTTTATTTCACGATTCAGGGATTAATAGGTTATAAAGAAGCTGCATTCCCATGTAGTCACTTAAACAAACAAACACACACACACACTCAAAGAGATAGAACACACAGATACAAACACGCACAGATACACATGCAGACATACAAAGACATACACACACCCTTATGTATATACACATACACAGCTATATTCAAATAGATACACACAGTGTCACAGATACAAACACAGTAAGAATGAAAGTCCAGCTTCCATGCCACGCCGCATTGAGGCAGTAATTGCTGCAAAAGGGGCCCAAACCAAGTACTGAGTCCATATGAATGCTTATACTTTTCAGAGGTCCGATATTGTTCTATGTACACTCCTTGTTTTATTGATTGCATGTAATATTCTAATTTACTGAGATTGTGGATTTGGGGTTTTCATGAGCTGTAAGCTATAATCATCGCACTTATTACAAATCACGGCTTGAACTACCTTGCTTTGCATGTAATGCGTCTATCTCATATATTAGTTTCCCCTTTTACGTTGCATTACTGAAATAAATGAATTTTTGCACGACATTCTAATTTTTCGAGTATCACCTGTATTATGCAGCATGGAAATTAGGGTAGATAGATAGACAGACAGATAATAGTAGATAATAGCCAGACATACAAAGGTGTGAAGAAAATGATGGCATCAAGGGTATCTGGAGATAAAATAATAAATCCCTTAAGGCATTTTCCCATAAAACTCTGTTCACCATTATTGATTTTTTATATGACTTTTTTCCCTTTAGGGCTAAGGCATTTTGCTAGTGTTTGGGCTTGACTGTATGGATTTTTTTTTTAAATCTTAGAGCAATAGACTTTAGTTGAGTTCCACTTCAGGGTTTAATTCAGACCCACTCATCATAACAACATGCCAAAGGGGATAGGGAGACAGAGTCACTCTGTTTGCATCTCCTCAGCTCATTTACCAAAACAGAATTTAGGAAAAATTGTTTCTGGGAATGTGACTCTCACTAATTCCAGTATCCTCACGTGTATGATTACTTGTCGAAGTTAAGGGGGTCAATCATTATTGGGGCTTTAAGAGTTCTGATAGCAGTCCTTCCTTCTACCAATTACTGTAGTACATATAAAATTTACTATAATGCAAGTAGCAGTGAGCGACTGTCAGGTACCTAGGCTGCCTACATAATTTAGCGGGAGACTGCTCAAAAGGGAACTAAATGACAGTTAACTTCAAAAGTTAATTTAGCTGACAGCAACCTTGTTAACTACGTGGCATGTAATTTCCATAGAATTTTAATGAGGAATAGGCTGTACTACCTGTATGCCACGTAGAATAAGAGATGATCTAATTGTGTGCTATTTAGTTTCTTTATTGAGCAGAGCAGCATGTCTTGCAAACATGCAAGTCAGTCACAGAACTACATGTGTAATAGTAACCCTAAAGCAGGGGTTAATGTCACATTAACTGGGGGCCCACTGGCTAAGCCTTCCCATGAGGGCTGCAGATCTGTACTACCAGATGAACACTTACACAGAAATCTACACTCTCATACACAGACACAAACACAGCTAAACATATTATGATACAAACGCATACAACAGAGCGCTCCTATAAATGTATACAGCTACACACACACACACACACACACACACACACACACACACACATACATCAGCTTTTTGATAGAGGCTGCTTGCCAGACCTGTGTGACCTAGCTAGCCTCATCACAAGTTCTGGCACACAACTACATCATTTTACTAATGAGGCTCACAGGCCAGTACTCTAAGATCCCTTTACATTTACTTATACATTTAATTCAATTCTATATTTTTGGACAGTCATAAGACACGGTACATTCATTACTAAAAAATATTAAATCACTTGACAATGCAGCATACACATGAATACCAATGCACCAGTATGTTATGATGCGATAGTGGTCTGATTACCAAATTAGGGTTGATCTGCATTAGCCATGTTAGAAACAAGCCGTGACAATTAGTATAATTAGCCCACAGGGTATTTCTCACTTGACGGCCTTTTTTATAATAAGAAGGAAACAATGAAAAATTATCCCTTTTAGGAAAACAAAAATGTAGTAAAAGTCCATGGAGCTTTAAAGAAAGGCATGAAGCTATCCCTGCATGTTACACATTATCTGCAGCATCAATGATTTTGACTGCATTACTAAAGAAGATACCTACATTTTTTATAAAGCGCAATCCTGACACAATCATGGTTTCCTGGCTAACATACAACAAACTAGTCATATTGTATTTTAATTATGTTTACTACATATATAATCAGAATTCTCCAAATCCATGAATATAGAATGAGATGAAATAAAAAAATTGTATTACCTTTTTGTCAGGTTTTGGCGCGTTAATAATCGAGCTGAGCGCTTGTCTTTTATAATCCAACTTCTCTGTGAGTTGCCGCAGTTTATTTACTGCATAGCTGGCCTGCTCCGTTATTCCACTGCTGCACTCCTCCAGAATTTCTTCAACTCCTTCACATGCCTGCATCTAATACAAGATAACAATTCAATGTGGGACACTGTAACTACTTCATCTCATAAGTGGGTACAATGTCCGGAGTCCCCTGGCGCCATCCTTACTTCAGTGTTACACAATTTTTAATGTTATAAGAGAGACCCCAGCAGCTCATCACCCCAGTGCTGCTCGAGCGAATGCATTAGCTTGAGCAACACTGAGCAGCTGTGACTGGTTGAGAGTGTGAGCTGACTGCTTTCAGAATATCCCTTGGGTATAAATTGGTATGGATAGAAGGAAGTGTGTAATCTCTACCTTAGCCACACCTCCAGTTGGGGCAGGCCTATGAGAGGTCACAGACCATTATTTAGTTTTAAATTACTCAAAAGTAGCTTAACACTGAATAGAGGAACAGTGCAAGTCTAATAGAGAGATAACGCAATTCAGTGACACAAATTGGTTATAATTCCTACCGTGTCTCTTTAACCACAGAAATCACACAAGAATATGCTCAAGTTCTCTCCCATAGAGATCCTAACAAACCTGAATATCATCTTACGAGATATAGGGACTGATTTAAAAAACAAAACAAAAAAACAATAAAAACAATAAACTGTCACCAGCAATAAAGTGGGCAAAGTTCTTAAAGTCAAGCTATAGGCATAGAAACCGTTGGAATGTTACACCTGATTTTAGAAATCTTACCATTGCTCGTTTGCAATTATATTTACAACCTAAAATGTGAATATGTGCTAATCCTTAACAGCTTGTCTTTAGCAGATTTGGTTCTATTCATTTGCATCCCAATGTTTTTTTCATGCATAGCTGTAATTTAACCAGGAGCTGGATTTATGTTAAGTAAAA
This sequence comes from Pelobates fuscus, assembly GCF_036172605.1. NCBI lineage: Eukaryota > Metazoa > Chordata > Amphibia > Anura > Pelobatidae > Pelobates > Pelobates fuscus. Next base: position 102,293,960 of record NC_086322.1, read on the forward strand.
TATGAGCAAACTGCATTACTCATACAAACCTCATGATGCCTTGAGATTTGGTTGGAAAGAAATGACAAGAAATTCAGTGTCTTGCCTCAATACAGAGAGAGGTGCCCAAAAGACTTTACTATGTCACAGAACGTAGTCTTGGTACTTGCTATCAGATTTTATTAGACACGCTGTTTGATGTAGACAAACAATATTTATCACTCTAATAATGTGCATGTGAGCTGAATCCACTCTAAGTTGCTTATCTGTAAAGCAGCAATGTTCTTGGCAACCTTAAAGGGAACCTAAAGGGTTAATGATCCCCTGCATATTCAAATAATGCAAATAAATAAGATATATATCTTTAAAAGTTTCATGTAGTGTTTAGTGGGTCTGTCTGCAGCTCCCCATCCCAGAAGGAATTTATGGGATAAAGACTATATCTTCCAAGAGAAAGCCCACTCATTACTTACTGTGAATAGAACAGCTCTGTAAGCTGACAGCAACAATACCAAGGCTACTATTAGCTTATACACAGCACAATTCACTATTAGTAAATGGCTATGAAGCTCTGGGAACTGACTGAAAGCTATGGAGGTAGTTCCAACAAGTACACTAACTGAACTAATATCCACCAGGACCGTATGTGAATTCTATTATAGTAGTAGAAAAATGAAACAAATAAAGGAAAAGAAAACACTTAAAAAGGTTATGATCACTACGATTTTTAACTAGTTTCAGGACATCATCTTGCTGAAAGCATTGTATAAACTGACAAAATCGTGGGCAGATATTGCAACTCCTGCTATTCCGAGAGCTGACATGATTGAATAGCAAATGCCTATTATTCACAGTGAGACTTCAATGATGTTTAAGCATGTCACAGTCCCATCGCTTTGATGGATTTAACGTAATCTAGCATAACGATGTACGTCACATGACTCACAGCTTCGTCTTTGTCATCGGACAGACAGAGGAAAGAGGCAATGTCTTCTTTTCGAATCAGTTGGTCGTACAAATCGCTGACAATGAATGAGGGATAGAACCTGTCTTTTAGTGTCTCGTATGCATCGGCCTGAATTTTATTGAATACTTCAATTCCCTTGTTGCCAACAAGGCTCTGCTGGATCTCTTTATAGAGCGCTTTCTCCACTGGGATTTCTTTGCTTTCAACAAAGAATTTCTGGTAAATCTCACCGACTAATTGAGGTATTTCAGTCTGAAAATAAAATAAATATATTTAATTTAGAGATGATAAAAATTCACAGTGGCACATATATGTACATACATTTCTTAATGAACAAAATGTAAAGTGAGTGAATGGAAGAAATGTCTAAATCAAATCAATATATGGTGTGACCACCCTTTGCCTAAGGGAGCAAGGCCCAAAGTGGTGTTAACAAGCTTTCTCCCAGGCAGAAATTTCAAGGTAACAGGGGTAAGCACCCCTGAAAAATCACAAAGCAAGCAGCAACTTGAGAACCATAAACAAAGTGGTAGGCAAAGGAAACTGATTAAATGATACATTATGATTATTTCTCTTCACTGTCGGAACCTGTCCCAGCAGTGACATCAGCTCAGAACTGACATAAACCACTGGCAGCCTCCTAAACTCATCTATAGTACAGAGTAGTCTGGTCAGAAGCGGTTTTCATAGAAGACATGTGACCAAAAAGTCATACCTCAAACGTGGACATAAGACCAATCAACCAATCTGTGCATGAAAAACAGGAACTAGAATGCAGAAGAAAGTGGTGGCAGGATGTGGACTTATGAGTTAAAATTTTACATATTTAGCAATAGCAGAAGGCAGCTTGTTCGCAAAAGGTAGTGAGAGTGATATGAGAATGAGTATGTGCAGGTAACAGTGAAGCCTAATAGAGGGTTCTTGCATGTTTGTGGCATCTAACTTCCCTTTACTGTCCCTTCTGCAAATGTATTCTGCTGCATGACAAGGATCCCACATATACAGCTCAAGTCATCAAGAACTATCTTCAGCATATAGAATAACGAGGAGTCCTAGTAGTGATATGACCTGCGTTCTGTGTGGCGAGGTAGAGTATTTCTGACAATCCTTGGGTTGAGATCCACTCGTTCCACTGCCCTGGATTCAGGTACATTGAAACTCAAAGCATTAAACGCTCTAAACAATTAAAAAGAAAATCTGCAATTGTGCATTTCTAAAGAGAAATTTTTGAAATTCTGATCTCAATTTACACAAAACCAAGAGCGAGTCAGATTCCAAACATATATTACGGCTCTTCCGCACTGCATATAGTAATTAAGTGTTCTTGCATAGCAAGACCACTTACTGTTATCTCACATATACAGGGAGTGCAGAATTATTAGGCAAGTTGTATTTTTGAGGATTATTTTATTATTGAACAACAACCATGTTCTCAATGAACCCAAAAAACTCATTAATATCAAAGCTGAATATTTTTGGAAGTAGTTTTTAGTTTGTTTTTAGTTATAGCTATTTTAGGGGGATATCTGTGTGTGCAGGTGACTATTACTGTGCATAATTATTAGGCAACTTAACAAAAAACAAATATATACCCATTTCAATTATATATTTTTACCAGTGAAACCAATATAATATCTCAACATTCACAAATATACATTTCTGACATTCAAAAACAAAACAAAAACAAATCAGTGACCAATATAGCCACCTTTCTTTGCAAGAACACTCAAAAGCCTGCCATCCATGGATTCTGTCAGTGTTTTGATCTGTTCACCATCAACATTGCGTGCAGAAGCAACCACAGCCTCCCAGACACTGTTCAGAGAGGTGTACTGTTTTCCCTCCTTGTAAATCTCACATTTGATGATGGACCACAGGTTCTCAATGGGGTTCAGATCAGGTGAACAAGGAGACCATGTCATTAGATTTTCTTCTTTTATACCCTTTCTTGCCAGCCACGCTGTGGAGTACTTGGACGCGTGTGATGGAGCATTGTCCTGCATGAAAATCATGTTATTCTTGAAGGATGCAGACTTCTTCCTGTACCACTGCTTGAAGAAGGTGTCTTCCAGAAACTGGCAGTAGGACTGGGAGTTGAGCTTGACTCCATCCTCAACCCGAAAAGGCCCCACAAGCTCATCTTTGATGATACCAGCCCAAACCAGTACTCCACCTCCACCTTGCTGGCGTCTGAGTCGGACTGGAGCTCTCTGCCCTTTACCAATCCAGCCACGGGCCCATCCATCTGGCCCATCAAGACTCACTCTCATTTCATCAGTCCATAAAACCTTAGAAAAATCAGTCTTGAGATATTTCTTGGCCCAGTCTTGACGTTTCAACTTGTGTGTCTTGTTCAGTGGTGGTCGTCTTTCAGCCTTTCTTACCTTGGCCATGTCTCTGAGTAATGCACACCTTGTGCTTTCGGGCACTCCAGTGATGTTGCAGTGATGTTGCTCCAGTGATGGTCCAGTGATGTTGCTCTGAAATATGGCCAAACTGGTGGCAAGTGGCATCTTGGCAGCTGCACGCTTGACTTTTCTCAGTTCATGGGCAGTTATTTTGCGCCTTGGTTTCTCCACACGCTTCTTGCGACCCTGTTGACTATTTTGAATGAAACGCTTGATTGTTCGATGATCACGCTTCAGAAGCTTTGCAATTTTAAGAGTGCTGCATCCCTCTGCAAGATATCTCACTATTTTTTACTTTTCTGAGCCTGTCAAGTCCTTCTTTTGACCCATTTTGCCAAAGGAAAGGAAGTTGCCTAATAATTATGCACACCTGATATAGGGTGTTGATGTCATTAGACCACACCCCTTCTCATTACAGAGATGCACATCACCTAATATGCTTAATTGGTAGTAGGCTTTCGAGCCTATACAGCTTGGAGTAAGAACACATGCATAAAGAGGATGATGTGGTCAAAATACTCATTTGCCTAATAATTCTGCACTCCCTGTATATTATTATTCTTATTATAGCCAAATTTACCACCCTAACTCCTCCCACAGTTTTTACACTACATAGACAGTAATATACCGAAACGTGCGGATTGTTCCCGATCGGATTGCTATTACTTTGTGGAACGTTTCGCCGAATGGTTCACGGAATATCGTCGTTCTTGTGGCGAAATTGGTCCCATAGGAATGAATGGCAAAATGTTCAAAGCTAGAGTGGGGAGCTGGCAAAAGCTGAAAAATCAGGACATGATTTCTAAACTGCCACCATTCCCTCATTTTCAAGCCCACCTACACAAATCTTATATCAAAACGTTCAGCTATCCCCGCTGCCACTAGAAATGTCCACGGCTAAGCCATAATCCTGATAGTTTTCACAATATAACCATTTGTTTGCAACTCACGCCTTCCATTGACATTCATTGAAACTTCACTCGAGCCAGCTCAAACTTGAAGGGCAATTTCTACGTTGCAATTAAATGTGCTATATAAATAATAACAGTTACTCCGCCCACTCCAGTTGTAGACTACTGGTGGAGGCAAGAACACTTCACACAATTTCCCCAGAAATTGTAGCTTTTCTAGGTGTTATTGCGTTGCCCTCATTTCACCTCAAATACCTTTTCATTACTTGGCTCACAATCCATTGCAAATAATGTAGAAATATAACGGGCATTCCTACATGGCAGCCTGGCTCAGAGTGTCCTCAATCCTACCTTATTTGCATTCTTCAAATACTCCACAGACTCCCAAAAACTGATCAAAGCCCTCTTGTCAATCTTTTCCATGTAGAGCCTGAAGTAGTCTCTGAAGGCTGTATTGGCCAAAATATCATCGAACTGAAGGATCTGACGGAGACAAACATGGAAAATGTGATTAGAAAAAGTGATTTTAAATAGATTTTGTTTGACATTCTTCAGCTAAATAAATAAAACATGATATAATGTCTAACTCAATATATAATATAAGAGGTATTTCATGAGTAATGGTACACGTGGCTTATCACTAGCTTACATTTATGTCCTGGGTATTTAGCGATTATTCACCAACTTAATGGCATTCATGTTATGGACCTTAGAAGCAGAAAAGGCTAAGCTGACTTCGGAAATTAAAGAATCACGTAAGATACCTGAGTTGTAGCTGTGTACACTGAGCTATCTCACTGGTTATGAAAGAAAAGACTGACTTTTATACATTTTTATTTCTCATAAAAATCTCAATGAAGCATATTTAAATAATGCATCTACCCATAACAAAGCACTTAAAAAATACAATACAGCTACAATCAAGTTTGCACAGGCATACACAAGCTCCATTCAATGATGTGATAAGATTCACCTACAGAAAGACTTATACACGTGAATAATCTTTTATACGGATATAATAACAAGAAACTTCCAAAGTTAGGAAACACCAAAAAAATTAAACCACGAGACACACGAGAAACCTCATTGCAATCATTATTCGAATACATTTTTAGAGATCTCGACTGTTACACAGATGAGAAATGCAAAAGTCAAGTTACTGTTTTAATATAATCCTGAAAAGAGACAATAGGCTTTTGTGTCTCAATTTGTATTTTTCAGGCTACAGAACAAAAATTACCCGTTCTCCTTCTGTAGAATGGAAGGTGCAGAATCAATCCCAGGGTAGCTTCAGAACCAGATACTGAAGTGAGTGTTTAATTTTGTACCTGCTCTATCATATGCCTGACATTTAATCTGCAAATTAACACATCTAATTTATTTTATGTTTATTCAGATTATAGGAATGGATTTAGGAATAGGCGATCCGAACTGACTGCACAGGTATTTTTTTCTTACATAAAATTATTCTACGACAATAATATCTGCAGTAGAATATGTTTCCCCACCCATTCTTTTTGCTTCTTTACTTTTGTTACCATTAAATGATGAGACCACATGGCAGAGAAAGTAGGTTATCATTAAAGGAACACAGCGAGTACCATAACCACTACATTATGTCACCCCCATTGTCAGTAGTTAAATTGTTTTACAAGTGTTTGGCTTCCTAACACCACTTCCTGCCACGACTATTTCAGGCACACTGAGCTAATCCATGATTGCAGGGCTTAGCGCACTGACTGAAATCGATCAAATTGATGCTCTCAGCCAATTAACTGACGCTGCATTGCAGAGTTTAGCTCAGGAGAGCGAACAAAGGCTCCTAAACAGAAGCTTCCAGCTCTCGGTCAGATGTAGATTTAAAACTGTTTAACTACTTGATAGTGTGCTGTAGTGGTTATGGAGCTGGGTTGTTCCTTATGCACTTTGCACATTTATTGTATCTGCATAATTGGAATTACAGATATATAGCTCATGTATATCAAGCCGAACTTCCCCACTACAAACTGCAATCAAGGCAGCCGCCAGGCTGATTTTTCTCACCCGTTGCTCCATCGATACCTCACCTCTCTGTTGATCCTTATACTGGCTTCCTTTATCACATAGGTGTCAATTCCAAATACTAACCCTTACATATAAAGCTTTAACCCCTTAAGACCGCAGCCAAATGTACAAGTTGTGATCCAAAAAAACGTAAACAAAACCTGGCATTTGCGCTATATGTCTGTCCAACCGTAATTCACCTCTTTCATATTAAATGCACCCCCCATTATTATATATCATTTTATTCAGGGGAAACGGGGCTTTCGTTTAACATCAAATATTTAGGTATGGAACATAATTTAATATGAAAAAAATATTTAAAAAATGGGAGAAAATAAGAATTTTTTAAAATTTTTTAGTTCTACGTGACATTTTAACTGTGAATGTCAAAATACTGTTTGCTTTTACTGCAATACAATACACATATTTGTATTCAGCGATGTCTCGCATGTAAAACAGTACCCCCTATGTACAGGTTTTATGGTGTTTTGGGAAGTTACAGGGTCAAATATAGCGTGTTACATATTTCAGTTTTTTTACATTGAAATTCGCCAGATTGGTTACGTTGCCTTTGAGACCATATGGTAGCCCAGAAATAAGAATTACCCCCATGATGGCATACCATTTGCAAAAGTAGACAACCTAAGGTATTGCAAATTGAGTATGTCCAGTCTTTTTTAGTAGCCACTTGGTCACAAACACTGGCCAAAGTTAGTGTTAATATTTGAAAATGCAAAAAACTAATTTGAACGCAAATTTTGGCCAGTGTTTGTGACTAAGTGGCTACTAAAAAAACTGAACATACCCTATTTGCAATACCCTGGGTTGTCTACTATTGCAAATGGTATGCCATCATGGGGATAATTTTCATTCCTGGGCTACCATACGGTCTCAAAAGCAACCTGGCGAATTTTAATGTGAAAAAACTGAAACGCAAACCTTATATTTGACTCTGTAACTTTTGAAAACACCATAAAACCTGTACATGAGGGGTACTGTTATACTCAGGAGACTTCGCTGAACACAAATATTAGTGTTTCAAAACAGTAAAACGTATCACAACAATTATATCGTCAGTGTAAGTGCCATTTGTGTGTGAAAAATGCAAAAAATGTCACTGTCACTGACGATATCGTCGTTGTAATATATTTTACTGTTTTGAAACACTAATATTTGTGTTCAGCGAAGTCTTCCGAGTAAAACAGTACCCCCCATGTACAGGTTTCACCATGTCTTGGAAAGTTACAGAGTTAAATATAGTGCTAGACAATGTAATTCCCTGAACTTTTGGCCTGGGTTGGCAGGCAGGTCCTGCAAATTGTAATTAATAAAATGACCTAATTATGTAAAATTATTACATAAATATATGCGTAGAATTATTATATATATATGTGTGTATATATATATATATGTGTGTATATATATGTATATAATTTTTTTTAATTATTTTTATTTATATATAGGTATATACATAGTGATATATACGTATATACTTATGTATATAGATATATATATTATTTCGTTCCACATGTATTTTGATATCAATATATATATATTAATTTTAAAATACAGTTAGAACGAAATTACGCATGTTTATATATTTTTTATCTATTTTTTTTTTATTATTTTTTTATTATTTTTTTATTTATTTTTTTAACGTATTTATATATTTATTTATTTTTTATTATATATAAATATATATAATGAAAATTATATATATATATTTAATCAATATCATTGTACGTGTATTTTGATATTAATATATATATATAATTATGTATATATTAATATTAAAATACACGTAGACAGTGTATGCATATTTATGTGTATGTGTGTATATGTGTGTATATATATACTTAGATCATATATATAATAAATATATATATGATGTAAGTATGTAAAATTTATTTTTACACTGTTTTAACATTTTTTATTTTTTTTTCAGACAGCAGGGGGAGTACCTGTCATTACAGGCACTCCCCCTGCTGGCAATGCCTTGGACGGCTATGCCGTCCATGTGATCGCGGGGTCCTCGCAAGGACCTCGCGATCACATGGCCCTGGGCGGCTGAAGAGGACGCAGGGGGACTCCCTGGGCTCCCAGGTAAGTCCCCCATACCGCGATCGCCGGCGTGGGATCGCCGGCGACCGGGTAAGTACATAAGATCGCAGGACGTACTATGCCGTCCTGCGGCTTTTAGAGCCACCAAAATAAGGACGGCATAGTACGTCCTGCGGTCTTAAGGGGTTAAACAACTCTAGCCCCTGTTACATTTCTTCACTGATTTATAGATATGCCCCTTGTCGATCTCTCCACTCTGCCGGTGACCTTCTGTCCGTTGCTCGCACCCTTACTGCTAACTCACGCTTGCAGGACTTCTCGCGGGCGTCTCCCTCCCTTTGTAACAGCCTACCTACCCCCATCAGACTCTCCAATAGTCTTCAGTTGTTTAACCCCTTAAGGACACATGACATGTGTGACATGTCATGATTCCCTTTTATTCCAGAAGTTTGGTCCTTAAGGGGTTAAGAAGTCCCTCAAAACACATCTGTTCAGAAATGCTTATGGACTCCCAGAGTAACTTCTCTATAGTTACCCAGGTCTGTCTCTTGCCCTCCTAAAGAGAAACACTCCACTCTCACCTCTAGCTCTGCTACTTTTCCACCTTGTTTGGTGGCTGTCACCCTTGCTGCCCTGCTGTGTATTTGTACCCCACCTCCTCTAGACTGTAAGATCGTTTGAGCAGGGCCCTCATCTACCTATTGTTCCTGTGTCACTGTGTAGTTGTCTCATTTATTGTAAAATTTCCCCCTTTCAGAATATTGTAAAGCTCTGCGGAATTAGCTGGCACTGTATAAATACCAAGTGTATTACTTACACTTTTTATGATATTTAAAATGTATGGAATTGATTTAATATAAAAAAAGCAAATAACACCTAGATGCTTCCGGTGCGCACATCACTCGATGTTTCATCTTATGATTTCATTTGATGTTTTTAAAAACCCTGGGTGGCATTTTTACACATGATTTACCATTATGCATCCGCTATTTCTCTCTCTGCATGTAGAGATATATATTTTTTTATTTATTGAAAGGTATGGTCAATACACTGAGTTGCATACAAACAAATTAAGTGGTAGAGGTTAACACAGGTGAAGGTGTTTAAGCATGCGTGGGATAGGCATAAGGCAATCCTAGCTATAAGAGACTAATTAAGGTATTTAGAAAATTGGGCAGACTAGATGGGCCGAATGGTTCTTATCTGCCGTCACATTCTATGTTTCTAATAATATGTTTTGGAGTACCCATTCCGTATAAACATCTAAAGTTTGACAGCTGTCTAAGCATTATGGGATATATGTGGAAAACAAACATCTGCAATGGCAAGATTAAAAATGATGGGTTTAGCCCAAAATACACTATTTTAAGGACATTTATGGTTTGACTGTACAAACATGCCTCCTGGCACGTGCAATCAAAAAGTTGTTGTGGACAGACTAAGAATCAAGCACATGCGGAGAAAATGGGCCACAGAGATTAAATTAAGTATTTAATATATCATCAGGCATCAACCGAATATATGATATTTAACAGACCACATGTATATATATTAACACAGCAATACTGGGATATAAATACATTAACATTCAAATGCCCTGCTACGAAATTAGTCTCCACAGCATAAAAAGAATAAATATGCTCATGATTTTTTTTTTTTAATGTAGTCAGCTGATAGTGAAGCTACTATGAAAAGTAATAAAAAAAAAAGCACCAGATGCAGCTATACGAACAGGCGGATTATTTTTAGGGGAAAAAAAAATATTCTCAGAGCAGAAGGGTTGCTAGGGAATCTAAATGCGTACCAGGTTTATTTCTAGAATTCTACAATATTCAGTTAATCCAGGGGGTGTTTTGAAGTTGTTAAAAGAAAGCATTAAATTTATCTGCAGAGATTTCAACCACATGTCCATGGTGAGAAGCCTTTTAAATTATTTTAAAAGGATCAACTGAGTTAAAGTTGCCCCCTCCCAAGCACCCCCATCCTATGTTGCTGAAGGGGTTAAAACCCCTTCAGTGACTTACCTAAATCCAGCGCCGATGTCCTTCGGCGCTTGGTTTAGGCTCCGCCCACGCTCCTCCCCCGCCTACGTCAGCCGGCAGGGGAGACCTAATTCGCATGCATTATTCAATGCATTCCTATGAGAATTTAGGAGACGCTGGAGGTCCTCATGCATAGCGTGAGGACGTCCAGCGTTGTTTAAAACACTTTTTGTGTTTTTGACTTAACCCTGCAAGGTAATTATTGCAGTTTTGAAAAATTAAGGATTAAGGGTGATGGGAGTTGGCACCCAGACCACTCCAATGGGTAAAAGTGGTCTCTGTGCCTGGAGTGTCCCTTTAATGTCTAGAGACCCGTGCAGGTTCTTTGCATCTCCTTTAATCTATGACAAATGCACTGTAGTCACTTCTAAGCCATAGATACAAAGAGGGTTACCACAAGATATTGATAGCCATCACTGCCAACCTGGGTATTTGTAACCCTAACCCTAGCAAATGAAGGGCCTCCTGCTGCTTCTTGCAAAACCAAAAATGTTTTAAATAAAATAATAGAAGGCAGCAGAAGTGAAACAACCAGATTAAGCAGCATAAAAACAGTAAATTGTAATACTCTCGTGAGAAAATTATTTGGAACTTAACCACAGGTGAAAAAACAAATGGGATACTGTCACTTTAAGAAATTCTATTTTATTTAAATAAAGAACTTTAACCTTGGCAGTCTTCTGCAGCAATAATGTTTTAAAATAATAATGCATGAAGAATGGGAATCTTGGTTAAGTACAACTTCACAAGAAAAATAGTAATTGGTTGCAAACGAAAATAAGGAATGCTTTATTAGCAAAAAGCAGTAAAGTCTATTAAAGGATCACTATAGTGTCAGGAAAACAAATCCGTTTTCCTGACACTGTCATCCTTGGGGGACCCTCATCCTCAGGGTCCCACTCCCGTGGCGCTGAAGGGGTTAAAACCAGGGGTCAAGTGCTGGAGAAAAAAGTGTGTGAACTCACCCATTATGCCCTCCCCAAAAAAAAGAAAAAAAAAAAAGAAAATACACTCGTATGCATATAGTGCAGTGCAGGGTGTGTATAATGAATGTAGTGTGTTTGTAGTGAGTGCAGTCTGTATAATAAATGTAGTGTTTTTGTAGTAAGTGCAGAATATGTATAATGCATTTAGTTTTTTAGTGAGTGCAGAGTGTGTATAATGAATGTAGTGTGTTTGTAATGAGTGCAGAGTGTGTATAATGAATTTAGTGTTTGTAGTGAGTGCAGAGTGTGTATAGTGAATGTAGTGAGTGCAGAGTGTGTATAGTGAATGTAGTGTGTTTGTAGTGAGTGCAGAGTGTGTATAGTGAATGTAGTGTGTTTGTAGTGAGTGCAGAGTGTGTATAATGAATGTAGTGTGTTTGTAGTGAGTGCAGAGTGTGTATAATGAATGTAGTGTGTTTGTAGTGAGTGCAGAGTGTGTATAATGAATGTAGTTTGTAGTGAGTGCAGTGTGTATAATGATTTGCGCGCTGGATAGTGCGTGCGCGCGCTGGATAATGCGTGCGCGCGCTGGATAATGCGTGTGTGTGCGCTAGATGATGTGTGTGCGCTAGATGATGTGTGTGTGTGTGTGTGCTAGATGATGTGTGTGTTGGATGATGTGTGTGTGCTGAATGGTGTGTGTGTGCTGGATGGTGTGTGTGTGCGTTGGATGCTGTGTGTGTGTGTATGTTGGATGCTGTGTGTGTGTGTTGGTTGGATGCTGTGTGTGTGTGTTGGTTGGATGCTGTGTGTGTGTTGGATGCTGTGTGTGTGTGTTGGATGCTGTGTGTGTGTGTTGGGTGCTGTGTGTGTGTGCTGGATGCTGTGTGTGTGTGAGTGTGCTGGATGCTGTGTGTGTGTGAGTGTGCTGGATGCTGTGTGTGTGTGAGTGTGCTGGATGCTGTGTGTGTGTGAGTGTGCTGGATACTGTGTGTGAGTGTGCTGGAGGCTGTGTGTGTGTGTGCTGGAGGCTGTGTGTGTGTGTGCTGGAGGCTGTGTGTGTGTGTGCTGGATGCTGTGTGTGTGTGTGCTGGATGCTGTGTGTGTGTGTGCTGGATGATGTGTGTGAGTGTGTGCTTGATGATGTGTGTGTGTGCTTGATGATGTGTGTGCTTGATGATAGGGGGGTGAAGCATTTTTTTTATCTTTATGTTTTTATTTTATTCCCCCCTCCCTGCTTCTTACCTTGTCAGGGAGGGGGGAGATCGCCTGGTGGTCCGGTGGAGGGAGCCAGCCGCTGCACACAGGGACAATCACACGCTGTGTTCCCTCTCCAGCTCTAACTCTCGCGAGAGTTGCCTGTGCGGAGTGGGTCTCGCGAGAGTTAGAGCCTGAGAGGGAACACAGCGTGTGATGGCCCCTGTGGGCAGGTTGCAGGGCAGGTCTTCTAGGACTGGTAACGGGAACGGCGTTCCAGCTTTGGACAAAGTGCAGGAACGCCGTTCCCATGCGTTCCTGCAGGACTTGAGCCCTGGTTAAAACCCCTTCAGCAGCTTACCTTAAATGACCACTATAGGTACCCAGACCACTTCAGCTTAATGAAATGGTCAGGGTGCCTGGTCCATCTAGGATTAACCCCTTCTGCTGTAAACATAGCAGTTTCAGAGAAACTGCTATGTTTACATATGGGTAATCCAGCCTCTAGTGGCTGTCTCATTGACAGCTGCTAGAGGTGCTTCCACGCTTCTCACTGTGATTTTCACAGTGAGAAGACGCCAGCGTCCATAGGAATGCATTGAGAATGCTTTCCTATGAGACTGGCTGAATGCACGCGCGGCTCTTGCCGCGCATGCGCATTCAGCCAATGACATCAGAAGAGGGAGCAGAGGTAAGGGATTAACCCCTTCCTCCCCCTTCAGCGCCATGGGAGTGAGACCCTGAGGGTGGGGGCACCCTCAAGGCACTATAGTGCCAGGAAAACGAGTTTGTTTTCCTGGCACTATAGTTGTCCTTTAATCCAGCGCTAGGCTCCCTCGGCACTGGTGACCTCTCCTCCCCCCCGACGTCAGCTCCCGAGTGGAGCGGAATGCAAGAGCCGTGCGCGCATTCTAACAGTCCATAGGAAAGCATTTCTCAAAGCATTTCTCCAGCGTTGCAGATGCGCCTCTAGCGGCTGTCAGGAAAAATTAGGCAATAGTACAGCCTAATCCTTCTAGCGATACATATTTAATATCTTTCCCAATCTCCAAATGTTAACACAACTACCGAAACATCTCTAGTCCGACAACTTCCTACATCCATTTCCTTACCCCCAACCGTTCTGCTACTATACTGCCAATCCTAGGATTCCCCCTGATTTCCTAAACCCTCTTTATTCCTTGGCCACTTGCTCAATTTTCTAGCCCTAGTTCCTCTCTCAGTTTTCTAACTCCAAAAACATTTCTCTTTCCTAATTCTTCTTCTTCCCAAATTCCAGTTACCTTTCAATATATACATAAATAAAGTAATTATTATTAACTAAACTATTAATAGAATGTATAAATGATTAATAACCACAGTGACTTTGACAATTCCCCACAATAATGTTTCATCCATGAATGGAACGTTCCATAGCTGTCATTTAGCCGATATAGCTTAATATAATTAATATATTACCTTTTGGCTTTGGAGGCACTCCCCATCATCCGATGTCCCATCATCCTGCTGGTCATACGCTGGCCCTCCCATAAGCTTGATCCTCTTTTCACATTGTTTTTTGGCAACAGTCAGCTGATTGATATATCTTTTCATATTACGTGCCCTCAGAAGGTCTGCCTTCATTGCTGCTGTCTCTTTGCCTTTGGAATCTAAAAGAGAGAAAACAAACATTGAATTACAATTTTAATCAGATATATGTCTAATAATGAGCAGAGTGAGGTATACTCCAGAGTAACAAGCAATACTCTGTTTCACATAAAGCATAAGGTTATATGTAAAGAAATTAAAGCAGCAGTAAACTCACAACACACAAACATGAGGTCACTAAGAACTTACAGAGCATTTTAATATTTGATATAATAAGGTAACAATATGCTTACTGATACGAATGGACTGCGGAACGTCCAGTAAAAAGCTTGTTCACAAAAGCAGTCAATATACCATTATAATACAGAACCTACAATGAAATACTGGGAACACGTATATCTTGCATCCTAAAAGAAAAGCTATTCTTCACACACGCTGATGATACTCTAGTGGCAATGCAATAATCTAGTAATTACCCTCACATAAAAGACCAATAAAACCACGTGATAATAACAATCACAAGTTTTTACTAAACAAGCAAACTGTGGGCCAAAAGTGCCGTGTGGAAGATTTTAAGTGACAAAAATATCAGCTGGGAAATATCAATTAGTTTTTTCACTATTTTACGCATAGTTCTGCAGAGTTTCATTCTTAAATCTATAAAATGTGTTTTTGATTGGAGTAAAAAAAAACAAAAAAAAAAAAACAGAACCGGTTTAGATAGGTTCTTAAACTTTAAATATATAATTTAAATGTGTCTTCACGTACCGCCTCTCTTTTCTTTTTTTGTGAACCGAGATTAATGGCGCTACTGTTGACAAAAAAATCTGGGTATGACATACGCTGTTTTATTGGTAATTCTGATCACTGTTTACTCTATTTACTTTGTAATACTGAATACCTACCTATGTCTAACCGTTTTGTGTATTATCCAGTCTTCAATAAAACACAAAACTTTTGTACCAACATGAAACATACAGCAGAGCTCAGTATTTCCACTTGCCCACTAACCATTGAAGAGTGAAAATGTATCCCCGGTGTGAGCAGAAGGTTTCACAAGATGACCAACTCAATTTAGACCTGAAAAGTTGCCTTTAGTTGTAGCAGAGATCATTATGACCTTATTAATTACGAAATGGCGTTGTCTAACTGCGTAACACGCGTTTTATCAACTCACCCTCTTTCACTCTCCACACACAGAAAGCTCAGCTACAAAAACAGCTCTCCACTCTGAATAGCTTCAATTATTCCCTTGTTTTATCACAGGCTGTAATCCAGACACATTCTGAATACTAACTACAAGCATTGTGCTGAAGGAAAAAAAAAACCTGCATCAAAGCCAGCTTGTTATAAGCCATGCAGCTGAGTACGGGTGAACAGTAATTCCTTATTTAAGAAATTCATGAAACAAATATCGACTACAGAGGGAATATTAAAAAGATTAATTTTCACCACAGATTTTAACGTGGCATTGTCTTTCTTTGCATATATCCATTTAAAACAATGAAGCAAGTGGATAGATGTTGTTTTCACCAAGTTAAAGCAAAACACCAAAACCACTTACACAATCTATTTTTCAGTGCGAGGTGGCCATTTTGGAATTCAGGTTAAAAAAACAATTTAGGCCCCATAACCACTTCATGTCATTTAAGTCGTTTATAAGTAGCCCCTTAGCACGGTCGCATTGTACAGTGTTAAACCATATGCAAAAAGCTTAACCCCTTAAGGACACATGACGTGTGTGACACGTCATGATTCCCTTTTATTCCAGAAGTTTGGTCCTTAAGGGGTTAAAGGGACACTAAAGGCAGCCAGACCACTTAATCTTATTGAAGTGGTCTGGGTGAGGCGTCCCTGTCCCCATACCCCGGCAATGTACAATGTTGCAGCTTTAAAGAAACTAGAGTGCTTCTTGCATTCTCGTGGAGTTTAACTCAGTGAAACAACCTTGGACGTCCTTGTGTTTTTACAAAATTGCCATAAGAAAGCATTAATTTGGCTGGAGAAGGAGTCTGATCCAGAGCCTAGGCACCTCGGAGCTTGAAAGAGGCAAGTGATAAAAGGGTTTTTAATCCATTACTCTTCAGGTTTGGGGTCAGGATGGCTGAGGGACACTATAACATTATAAATACAGTTTTATATTCCTAACACTATAATGTTATTCCGGTCCCTGCAGTCTGATCCACCTCTGCTGTTCAAAATAATGTAGAAACATTGGCCCAAGCAGTATTGGGCGGCAGTGGTAAACAGAGTGTCAGCTTCATGCTCTCAGCCGATCACTGCTGCTCATCAATAGGATGGATTGGTATATTTGATATTAAATCTAAAAATATGCATTGAGCAAGGATTTCTGAATAATGAAGAATGACCAACACACGATAAACCCCTTAAGCACCAAACTTCTGGAATAAAAGGGAATCATGACATGTCACACATGTCATGTGTCCTTAAGGGGTTAAAGGGACACTATAGTCACCTGAACAACTTCAGCTTAATGAAGTAGTTTTGGTGTATAGAACATGCCCCTGCAGCCTCACTGCTCAATCCTCTGCCATTTTGGAGTTAAATCCCTTTGTTTATGAACCCTAGTCACACCTCCCTGCATGTGACTTGCACAGCCTTCCATAAACACTTCCTGTAAAGAGAGCCCTATTTAGGCTTTCTTTATTGCAAGTTCTGTTTAATTAAGATTGTCTTATCCCCTGCTATGTTAATAGCTTGCTAGACCCTGCAAGAGCCTCCTGTATGTGATTAAAGTTCAATTTAGAGATTGAGATACAATTATTTAAGGTAAATTACATCTGTTTGAAAGTGAAACCAGTTTTTTTTTTTTTTATGCAGGCTCTGTCAATCATAGCCAGGGGAGGTGTGGCTAGGGCTGCATAAACAGAAACAAAGTGATTTAACCTCTAAATGACAGTGAATTGAGCAGTGAAATTACAGGGGAATGATCTATACACTATAAAACTGCTTTATTTAGCTAAAGTAATTTAGGTGACTATAGTGTTCCTTTAAAGAATCACTGATTTACCTTCCACACACATTACTCATTTTTCACTGTAATGAGTACAAATGTATAGAAAACCAATTACTGTCAAACACGAGAAAAAAGGTTGAGCAAGGTTCATCAAAAAGTAGAGGGTACGGAAGTGAAGTAATGAAATGCATCATCGGAGAGATGCAGAATACAGACATTGGATGATTTTCTTGGGTACTTTAAATGTAATTATTTTTTTAGAAATAAATCAGATTGCTTCATTAAATAACAGAAACTGACAATGGATATTGCATAAACACAATCAATAAGAAATGTCTCGGAGGTTGAATGTTTGTAATTTTTTGAGCCACAGAAATGTTAACAACATAACTGAAAAGTTCTAGTAACACAGTGCTGATAAATGGCACAGTTGATCACCCAGTAGTGTTCAATGGAAGCTTTTGTAATCTATTGTGTATTCTTGCATTGCTTTTTGCAGGAGGTAAGCTAGCTGAAGATAGGTTTCTATATCACACTGAGCTATGGGATTCATAATGGTGTAGAATTTTTTGACTTCAAATTCGTGACACAACTCTCTATATGTCATGTTTTATGGCATGGTACTGGGAAACGGACAATTGCCAGAGTGTTTTTGGTAGCGAAGGGAAAAGAATGATGTAGAAGATCAAACTGGATGTGTGAAATGCAATACTGTGATTTACAATATTTTACATTTATACTAAGCAAGCAATGCAAATGAAGAAGAGAAAGAGAAAACATTGGATGATATTTATCAAAGTGTCCTGTTACAACGAGAGGGTTCAATTCAGCCATCATATTGATTGTATTTACTAAAATGATCTAAAAAGGGTTTGTTTTCTTTATAGTAAGTTCAACCAGTTTTCAAGGCAATTTGCATTTCAGAGGACCACCCTATTTACAATGGCTGGAAAAAGAGAAGTGAGTTTTGTGATAGAAAAAGTGGCGGAATAAAATGTTGGTTAGGGCACAAAAAAAAAAGTAACAGATGAAAATAGCAGTAGCTGTTTGGAATGTTCCTAAATACGGTGGGGAAATTAACTAAACAGAAAAGGGCTTCAATAGCTTCCACTCTGTCATAGTCGAAGCTTGGCAACTTTAGTCCTCATTTTGCCATTTGGATTTTAATTTGTTTAGAGAGTAAATCCCTATGAATACATCAGTGACATTAGCAGAGATATGTTTGGCAAAGTCCAACTCAATGACATCTGTTGGAAGCATGCCTTGTACAAAGACTAGATCAGAGTTTAACATTTTACAGAAAATACTTTACTTTAGGAAATACCGGTAACTCCTAATGATAAAAAGCAAAATGGACTTGAATTCATGTAATAATTATTTGATTAGAATACAAATGGATAATGTCAAATATTACGGTGAAGTGCAATATGTATTAATAGTTAATTATAATAATGGATCTATTATAGGCACCCAGACCGCTTCAGCTTATTGAAGTGATGTGGGTGCAGTGTACCTGTCAGTTTAACCTTGCAACTGTAATTATTGCAGTTATTGATAAACTGAATAATTGCCCTGTAGCGTTAAATCCACCTCTAGTGGCTGTTTACTTTAGTGCTAGGATTAAAACTTTGTAATTCTATCAATATAGTTTCCCTAACTTTGTTATTTCCATCATCTCTGACTTCGTATAGAGTCAGTGTTTTTGATCAGTAGCTTGAGCCCCTGTAAGATAAACAGAATGTATAGCTGTAGAGGAGTGCTAGTCCTAGCAGGGACCTGAGAGTAGACGGAGACAAAATACACAACATAATTACATTAACTCTCAGGTCCAGGACATGTATAATACTAATCACCCCAAAATATACAGTTCCCCACAAGATAACCTGGGTCTGAGCGCTGGGGGGCCAGCCCTGCAATATGCCTTCACGGGCCTGAGGAGAGATCAGAGATCTCCCTCCCCGGTCCGCAGGCACCGTGCTGATAGCCTGCAGGGGAGGGAGGGAAAGAGGACGCGGGAGCCTATTTGCCCTACAGACACACTGCGCCCCCATACACACATTGCCCCACAAACACTGCCTCTCACACACACACTGCACACCCATACACACATTGCCCCACACACATACAATGCCCCCCATACACACACTGCCCCACAGACCCATACAGTGCCCTAGACACACTGCCCCCATACACACATTGCCCCACAGCCCCTTAAAGTGTCCCACACACACTGCCCCCCATACACACATTGCCCCACAGACACTGCCCTCCCCCCACACACGACCCCCCATACAAACATTCACAGCCCCCTCACACACACACTGCCCCCCCCCACACACACACTGCCCCCTAACACACACACTGCAACCCTGACATACACTGCCGCCCCCACGCACTCACACACTACACCCCCCACCCACACACACACACACACTGCACCCCTCACACATCACTGCTCCAATGCCCTATATCCCAGCAGAGCCTAGGTAAGTTGTCAAACTATTCTTAAACGGTTTGACTACTTACCATGTATACTCGTGTATAAGTCGATCTCGTGTATAAGTCGAGTGCAGTTTTGTGACCAACAATTGTGAAATATGCTATGCATCGTGGATAAGTCAAGGGTAAAACTTGGGGTTATGAAATTCTGTGATTTTTATAATTATATACACACACTCATACAAAAACACACACTCTGCATTATATGCACACACACACACACACACACACACACACTCATACAAACACACTCTGTGTGTATATAATGCAGAGTGTGTGTGTGTGAATGCAGAGTGTGTGTGTTTGTGTGAATGCAGAGTGTGTGTGTGTTTGTGTAGTGTGTGTGAACTGGGTGGGGGGAGGGCAGTTTTATTATTTGTAATTTTTTTTACATTTTAATATTATAATTGTTTTACATTTTAATATAAATTTTTTATTATTTTATTATTTAATATTTTTTTAGTCCCCCCTCCCTGCTTGTTAACTGGTCAGGGAGGGGGGTTATCTTAATCCCTGGTGGTCCAATGGCATGGGCTTTGCAGTGGGGGAGCCGGCAGCAAGCTGTTACTTACCTTTGTAGCAGCTCCGGTCAGCTCCCTTCACCTCCGTGCAGCTCCCCTGTCAACTTCCAGTGTAAGCCTCGCGGTATGCGTGCCGCGCGGAGCGTTGTCACGGTAACCCGTGGCAATGCTCTGACGGCCATGGGTCTCGCGAGACTTACACTGGGAGCTGACAGTGGAGCTGCACGGAGCTGCTACAAAGGTAAGTAACAGCTCGCTGCCAGCCCCCAACAGGACCGCCAGGCTTGTAATGAGCCTGACAGTCCTGGTCTGTATTATGGCAATATAAGTTGCCATAATACAGACCTTGACTCGAGTGGGGCTTTTTCAGCACAAAAAAATGTGCTGAAAAACTCGACTTATACTCGAGTATATATACGGTACTCTGGGATGGGGTCCTGGCACTACTGGCACCATAACCACTACACTTAGCTGTAGTGGTTATTGTGCCTGGATTATTTCTTTAAATAATCTACAAGTGCCCCTCCCGAGATCAGGCTCTGGATCTGCCACTGGGTGTGAACAGAGGTTACTGGGGTTAACGAGCGGCACACTCCACATATGGGTGGTCTGGCGTTCGGTAATTTGTTCGTTTGTCGAACAAGACATGGTAATAGACGGGGTGGCTGCTATTTTACCGAACGGCCAGACGAACAGGGGAAAGAACAAGAGGAACCAGGGACTAGGAGCACAAAACATAGATAATAGCAAGGGGGGACAAACCACGGACAGTCCATAGCAGGAATAAGGGTGACAGTCTAAGGTCCATTCAGCTACAATAACTTTATAAGTCCATTCTTTCTTCCAGACTGCTCTACACAAATAGACAGACTTAAATGAAGAGGAATGTAGAAAAGCAGTGCATCATTTATTAAAAATCAAAGTGAACAGATTTAATTTGGCAAAACAAAATAATTTTCAGTGATTTGTATTATTTTAAATGTTGCAAAATAAAATAGCATGTCTCTTAAATAAGACTATCAGCGACATCATCATCAATTAATTTTAGACAAAGGTAAACCATTAAATACTACAACCTCCCACAAGTCTGCAAGAAAAGAAATAAAAAAAAAACCAAACACAACAAAACGCCTGCACAATCCAGCCAAGACTACAGATAATAAAAGAGGCATACAGAGCTATTAACAATCTGTGTTGGAAGAATTGGAGCATCACGGTCTCAGCTCAACAGATTCAGGTGCATTGGTATACATATACAACATTACATATAAATAATGATCTGTGTCCATAGATTAGACTCTGCACAGCTGATAAAGAACAGATCGTGGCCTGTGGAATGCTGTGTGATCAATAGCGTCCTTTTTCTACTGCTAACGTGTTTTTTTACTGCACAAGATTGAAATCTAATGACTTCAGTGAAGACAATCAGCACATTAATGAGTCTGACACACGCAACCTAGTTCCACAGCACACAAAATAAATGGATCTCATAGTACAAATACTCCAGGATGTCCTTGCTTTGCCTGTTAATGGCTGTACAGTGAGTGATCGAATTGATAACTATGATCTTATTGTAGGTTATATTTTTAATAGCTATAGAATTGCAAGTTGCTCAGGAAAAAAAAAAAAAAAAAAACCTCCTACATTTTCCATTTACGCAGTATATTGTTTAAATTAATAAAAGTGTTTTCCTAAATTTACTATAACATTTATATTAACAGTCACTTTTGATTTTCAATAGAATAAGATCTTATAATTTAGTAAGACCAGAAATATATCTGTGTGTTTTGGTAAAGTCTGTAAAATAAGCAATACCAATGGAAGAACACACAGCTTTATTTTGTACCAAAACTGTACAATGCACTTTGCAATGACCCTTCAGCAATCCAGCTGGGGAAGTTCCCTGGCAAGTATACACATTTACAGATAACAATTTTTATTACAAATTACAATTCTGAAAATCCACCTTGCCAATTAGTTACCTTTTTGCCTTTTCATCTGTGGGAAGCTTCCAATAGTAGTTGCTTGAATTATTTCTACTACGATCTGATACCTAAAACACACAAAACCATTTTATGTTATTAGCGTCAGAGTAATGTGCTACATTTATAGTGTTGGTACACATTAATTATATATACTTTCTCTGTTTTAGCTTATTTATTCAGTGTTCAGTGTGTTGAAAACGGTCTACATGATGAACCGAACCACTGACAGAGCTCCTGTCCCTTTTTCCTGACTGTCCTAGGCAATAAAGAATTGGATTCATCTGACAAAGACTTGTTAATGTGTTTCTTATTTATTTATATATTTCAATGTATTATTGTGTGAGATATAGCCCTGCATGCACATCTGCGCCAAAAGCCACGTTCAAGTCAGAAAAATTTATATATACAGTCCTGAGAAAAAGAAAGTATACCATCTTTGGATTGTATGGTTTTACATATCATGACATAACAATCATCTGGTTTTTTTAGCAGGTCTTAAAACTAGGTAAACACAACCTCAGATGAACAACAACAAATGACATATAACACAGTGTCATGATTTATTTAACAAAAATAAAGCCTTACTGCTTCCATAGGAATTAAGAGGCTAACTAGCCGACAGGTGCTGCTACCCTTGATTAATTGATCAGCAGCAAGTGTGACAACCTCTATAAACTGCTAAAGGTTTAAGCAGTTTGCTGGTCTGGAGCATTCATGTGTGTTTTAACACAATGTCAAGGAGGAAAGGCATCAGCAATGATATTAGGGAAGCAAATGTTGCTAACCATAACACTGGGAAGGGTTATAAGGCCATTTCCAAACACTTTATAGTCCATCATTCTGCAATGTGAACAATTATTCAAAAGTGGAAAACATTCAGTTGTCAATCTTCTGAGTAGTGGACGTGACAGCAAATTCACCCCAAGGTCAGACCATGCAATACTCAGAGAGATTGCCAAAAACCCAAGAGTTACATCTCAGACTCTACAGCCCTCAGTAAGCATGTTAAAATGTAAAGGTCATGAACGTACAATTAGAAAAAGACTGAAAAGTATGGGGGGTTTTTTTTGGAAGAGTTTCCAGACAAAGCCTCTTCTCTATAAAAAGAACATGGCAGCTCGGCTCAAGTTTGCAAAGTTGCATCTGAACAAACCACAAGACTTCTGGAACAATGTCCTTTGGACAGACGGGAGCAAAGTGGAGATGTTTGGCCATAATATACAGCTCTACGTTTGGTGAAAACTCTTGGTCTGGGATAATCATGTTATATTCATTTTTAGTTTTAGGTTTCCTTTGTTATTGGTGATACTACAATCTATCAATGAGAGACTTACAAAACTGGAAAATGCCAGCACAGTTCCAAATAACCCACCTCCTGTAACTTCAACCCAGGCAACCGCACCTCCCAGCACGCAGGGTAATGCCCGTCTTTTTCCACCCACGTCATTGCCCCATCACACTTCGCCCCCCCTGCTCTCTGTAAGGTTATTCTAGATGGGAAAAATGTAAATTTGGTGTCTCTATTAATCGCCTCCCAAGATGTAGTGGAAAACAGAACTTATAATTATGGTGACTTAGCGGTGGTAATGAAGGCAAGAGATCCCCATCTTAATTTAAAAAAAAACAAAAACGTACCATCCCTGAATTTGTCATAGCCTTCAGCCTATATAGGGATGTCATTTGTTCTGTTTTTACAGAAGAAAAGAGAAGAGCTAGACCTGTACATGCACAAGTTGGTGGATTTGGGACAGAAATACGTGGTTTTATGTTTTATGACTACCACAAGTCTGTGTCAGCCAAAGCAGCAGCACCCCTGGCTCAAGTTAATATCCGCACAGACTGGAGCCAGTTAGATACAGAACTATTTTGCAGGCATTTCGCACGCTTGAAAACCCCGTCTGCTCGTCCTCATGCCACTCCACAAATTTGTGCCCGTCCGAAGCGGACCCATCCACTTCTGCAGCCAACCCAGGTTTCTCTAGCAAGCCTGACCAGCGAGGTTTGAAAGACAAACTTTGGCGGCCCATTGTATTTCTGCGCAAGGTACAAGTCTGCAACTATTTTAATGCAGGTGCATGTAGTTTCAGCGCCTGCAGGTTGTTGCACATTTGTTCGATATGCTTTATGGCACATGCCATAATCCATGTGCCCTTCAAAACTAAACCCAAGACAATGACTAACCAAAGTCAATATTAACAAGCTGGCACACTACTTGAAAACGCACCCTTCTCCTCACTTGGTGGAATTCATAATTCACAGGTTTTCCATACTAGGACTGTGGCACTCCCCACAGGCACTCAAAATGTCCCAACCTGGTTTCAGCTATTAACGACCCTCTCACGGCAGACACCCTCATAGACAAAGAAGTTCACCAAGGTTACATGCTAAGGCCATTTTCCTCCCCTCCTTTTTCAACGTGGAGTACTAACCCACCCATTGGCATCGCAATTAGCAAATACTCTAATAAAAAACGTATGATCATACACTTATCAGTTCCTCATTCATCTACCACTCCAAGTCTAAATTCACTCATTCAGTCCTCAGAATTGTCTCTACACTACGTCACTGTGGACAATGCCATACAGGCAATCTTAAAAGCTGGTTGAGCCGCATGGTTAATCAAAACAGATATCATCAACGCTTTTAAGTTGCTACCTATTCATCCCTCTTTATGGCATATTCATGGTATTAAAGCGGCACTGTCATGCCGAACTTACCTTTCCCCAATCGCTTCCTCTTCTCTCCCTCTCTAAGGATCTGTTCTTCATTTATTCCTGTCTGCTCTGTTTTCTTTAAAATATAAGACAAAGTAGGGACTATTTTGTCCTATGTATTTTTCCTACGCTTGACCAGCTTCAACTCAGGGAAGGAGCAAATTCCGCTCCGTTTCCTGTGGCCAAAGCAATTTTCCCACAATTCTCACCTTCCTCCTGCTACTTCATTCGTCGTTCGAACGCCGGCAAAAGTACCGAATTTCGTCCTAACAGAATGAGAACAGTTTGTCCATTCCTGTTAGGAAACAATTCAGGACTTTTGTTTGGATCGGAATTTAATTTGAATGAATAAAACTCCGATTTTATTCGTGCTGCGAGTAGATAGCTCCCTACTTTGTTGTATGTTTTAAAGAAAAGTAGAAGAGACAGGAAGAAATGAAGAACAGATCCTTAGAGAGGGAGAGAAGAGGAATCGATTTGGGAAAGGTAAGTTCGGCATGACAGTGCTGCTTTAAGTGGAGAGAAAAATATTACTTTGCCACTAGGCTCATGTTTGGCGCTAAAAGTAGCCTGAGAATTTTTGACACATTTGCCAATACTTTATGTTGGCTTCTTCTCTACATAGCCAGGTGCCCTATGGTGATGCATTATTTGGACAATTTTCCATTCATATCATTAAAGGTTAGGTCGTTAATAATCTGCTGTATATAATAGGTATTTTCCTCAACCCGAAAAAGAATTAAGGAAAGCATTTAAGAATCTTGTATTGTAACATAAGCAATAAAGTGTGGTTTCTGGATTACTTTTTTGCCCTCTTTTATTACAGGCCTACCCTTACATCGGTATCGGCATACCACTACAGACTTGTTCCATTAATAATGTTGTTGCACGGCTTATATGTTACCGACCACAAGTTTAAAGCCCAAAGGCCTGTATTTGTGGGAGGTGTTTAATGTTCCTATAAAAACCCACACATTCTGCTTACCTTTGCCAGGCCGTTCAGTTCATCCCACCCGTCTCACCCTTCTCCTTGTAACTCATTCTACCTGGGGGATCCTCTTTTATTACAGGCCTACCCTTACATCGGTATTAGCACACCACTACCGACTTGTTCCATTTATATTGTTGTTGCACGGCTTATTTGTTACTGACCACAAATAAATATATATAAAATAATAAATATATAAATATACTAAGTGTATTTATATATATATATTTATACTAATTAATTATATATACTGGGGCCACAAATTAAGCCCATCCAAATCATATGTTAGTGGTGTTACCGTGATCATATGATTCGGATCGGCTGGATTAATTGCTGGGGGGCTGCCTGGACCGGATCCTGCGAGGTGAGTATGATTCAGAGAGCAGAAATTCCAGGAAATTTAATTTGCAAACCCTATATTTGACCCTGTAACTTTCCAAATACTTCCAAAACCTTGGGGATACTGTTATACTCACAAGACATCGCTGAGCACAATAATGAGTGTTTTAGAATAGTACAATGTATGACGACTACATCATCGGTAAAAGTGCTGTTTTTGTGTGAAAAAGGCAAAAAAAATCTATAAATAATAATATGAACACTTCTTACTTTGGCCAGGGTTTGTGACTAAGTGGTTACTTGGACATAACTCCTTTTGAATACCATAGATTGTCTACCTCCATCATGGCATACCATTTGAAAAAGTAATTTTCATTCATGCGTTGCCATGCTGTCTTAAACGCAACCTAAACCCAGCTCACCAATCTGGCAAATTTCAATGTGTAAAAACTGAAATGAGCAAGCTTTTTTATTTGACCTTGTAACTTTCCAAAACACCATGAACCTGTACATGAGGGGCATCATTCTACTCTTAGGATATCGCAGCATACAAACATCTGTGTGTTGTTTTTTTTCATAAAAGCGAAGAGTATTATGACATTCACAGTTAAACTTGGAAAATAAAAAAGAGTTCCTAATTTCTCACACTTGTTTAGATTTTATTCATATATAATTATGTTTCATATATAATGATATGATGTTAAATGAAAGCCCTATTTCTTCTGAATAAAATTACATAAGCGTGGGTGCAATTAATAAGAAATGGGTAAATTATGGTTGGACAGAGAGTCAAATTCTAGGTTTTGCTTTGGTTCAGAATCAGTACACTTGCCTCTATCCTTAAAGGGTTAAATGAATGAGGTTTTAAGATTCTAAATTAAAAAGTAAGCCTTTGGGGACTAATTAAAGCAGATGAAGTTAAATCTTTTAAAACACTTAATTTAAAAAACCATAAAAAAATCCATATAAAACACACCTTTTAATTGACTGAGGCCACAAAAAAAGCAAAAAAAAACAAAATAAAGCTTTACTCTCAGCCTAATTACAGCTATTATACACTGCCGTCCTGAATGACTTTTCAATACATTTCACATGGCAGCAAGGCTAATTACTCAACAGCAGCCAGTTACGCTTTATTAAAGTCCACTTGCTTTATATAAGACTTCTTTCCATCTAATGCACTGACCTGATTTGTCCCTCCATATATATTAGCAGATTAGTCTTTAATGCAGACTGAATTCAGAACACAAATAATTCTCAATCATACTGTACTGTACAATAAGCAAGGTAGTCAAGCGAAACATATTTTAAACCGTAAAAATAAACAATTGTAGTGCTATTTATTTGTTCAAATTAAATATAGCAGCTTGATACAATGAACAACCATTATTGATTGAACATGTAGATTTTGGTTTTAAAGTGTTACTCCAATCCATGATCACTTCAGTAATTTGTCTTGATCACGGTGAAAGGAGGCTGGATGTGCAGTGATTCCACTTGAAACACTACACATGCAGAGTTATTGTTAATTGTGTGCCGGGGGCTAGTTGCACCCAGGGCACAGATGATGAAGGCAGCCCAGAACTCTTTTCCAGGGTGCCTAATGTCAATTCTGTGCATGATTTATTTGTCACCACTGCACACACGCTGGCAACAGACATATCTTTGCCAGCAAGGGGAAGACCGCTTCCGTCCCTCCTGCCTCCCTCTGTAACTTTTTTTTTTATTTAGATTTTTTATCACACTTAAACACCCATAGGGCATTATCAATTAAAAAAAAAAAAAGTATATATACCGTATATACTCGAGTATAAGCCGACCCGAATATAAGCCGAGGCCCCTAATTTTACCCCAAAAAACTGGGAAAACGTATTGACTCGAGTATAAGACTAGGGTGGGAAATGCAGCAGCTACTGGTAAATTTCTAAATAAAATTAGATCCTAAAAAAATTATATTAATTGAATATTTATTTACAGTGTGTGTATATAATGAATGCAGTGTGTGCGTATGAGTGCAGTGTGCGTATGAGTGCAGTGCGTGTATGAGTGCAGTGCGTGTATGAGTGCAGTGCGTGTATGAGTGCAGTGTGTGAGTGCAGTGCGTGTATGAGTGCAGTGTGTGAGTGCAGTGCGTGTATGAGTGCAGTGCGTGTATGAGTGCAGTGCGTGTATGAGTGCAGTGTGTGAGTGCAGTGTGTGTGTATGAGTGCAGTGTGTGTGTGTATGAGTGCAGTGTGTGTGTGTATGAGTGCAGTGTGTGTGTATGAGTGCAGAGTGTGTGTGTATGAGTGCAGTGTGTGTGTGTGAGTGCAGTGTGTGTGTGTATGAGTGCAGTGTGTGTGTGTGTGTATGAGTGCAGTGTGTGTGTGTGTGTGTATGAGTGCAGTGTGTGTGCGTATATATTAATTGAATATTTATTTTCAGTGTGTGTATATAATGAATGCAGTGTGTGTATGTGTGCAGTGTGTATGAGTGTAGTGCGTGTATGAGTGCAGTGTGCGTATGAGTGCAGTGTGTATGAGTGCAGTGCGTGAGTGCAGTGTGTGTGCGTATGAGTGCAGTGTGTGTGCGTATATATTAATTGAATATTTATTTCCAGTGTGTGTATATAATGAATGCAGTGTGTGTGTGTATGAGTGCAGTGTGTATGAGTGCAGTGTGTGTGAGTGCAGTGTGTGTGTGAGTGCAGTGTGTGTGTGAGTGCAGTGTGTGTATGAGTGCAGTGTGTGTGTGAATGCAGCGTGTGTGAGTGCAGTGTGTGTGAGTGCAGTGTGTGTGAGTGCAGTGTGTGTATATGAATGAAGTGTGAGTGTGTGATGCAGTGTGTGATGCAGTGTGTGTTTGTGTATGTGTTGGTGGGGGTGGGCATTTGATATATTATTAATTATTATTTTTTTGTATTTTTTTATATTATTTTTTTTATTATTATTTATTATTTAATTATTATTACTTTTTTTTTTTAAATTATCTTTTTTTTTTTCGTCCCCCCTCCCTGCTTGCTAGCTGGCCAGGGAGGGGGGCTCCTTCCCTGGTGGTCCAGTGTCATTGGTAGTTCAGTGGGGGGAGAGGGGTGCTGGCAGAGCTGTACTTACCTTTCCTGCAGCTCCTTCCTCCTCCGCGCGGTCTGTGCAGCTCCCTCTGTCAGCTCCCAGTGTAAGTCTCGCGAGAGCCGCGGCTCTCGCGAGACTTACACTGGGAGCTGACCGAGGTGCTGAACGGACGGCGCGGAGGAGGAGAGAGCTGACAGGAGCTGCAGGAAAGGTAAGTACAGCTCTGCCAGCACCCCTCTCCCCCCAGTCTGTATTATGGCAATGCAAATTGCCATAATACCGACTATTGACTCGAGTATAAGCCGAGTTGGG
This sequence comes from Pelobates fuscus, assembly GCF_036172605.1. NCBI lineage: Eukaryota > Metazoa > Chordata > Amphibia > Anura > Pelobatidae > Pelobates > Pelobates fuscus. The sequence continues at coordinate 102,323,466 of NC_086322.1, forward strand.
TTTTTTCAGCACAAAAAATGTGCTGAAAAACTCGGCTTATACTCGAGTATATACGGTGTATATATATTTTTATAAGGGTTTGAGTATTATTAAGAAAACGTCTTCTGTGTGTCAGACATTCCAGGCTAAAGTTGGCCAATTTGTAATTTTTTATTCTTTGTAAATGCATTTCGAACAATGCCTTATATTTGCAAATACAAATAGTATACTCCTTTTTCCCCCATGTATCTGCTGTAAGCTTTGTAGCCAGACTTTGTGGTATCTGCAGTAAGCTTTGTAGCCAGACTTTGTGGTATCTGCAGTAAGCTTTGCGCAGACCAAGAACTGACTCAGGCAATCAATATATTTGTATAAATTGCTATGGCAGTGCTACCCATAATCCTTATATCACTGTACAGCAGGAGTTTATGGGAGTTGTAGTTTAGTTACTTGTTTGCACATGGACTAAACAGACACATGAACTTAAACTCACATAAACCTCCCCTGTTCATACACGTGTTCGGGCAGAAGAAAGCAGGACCCTGCCTTGTAAACATGGCCCTTTTTATTCTTTTCATTGTAAAAGAAATGAGATAATATTGTTAAGTTACAGGCGGCATTGCTTTAAATGTTACGAGACACTGGATTGCCTTCCTTTTCTAGAAAATGTCCACCAATAGCAGCAAAGAATACAAACAGAATGAAAAAATAATGAACATACAATAACATAGGCTCCTCCCCGCTCAGGTCCCAGTATAATAGGCAGCACTTCCCTTCCATTTCCCTCTTTCTTTGCTGCTCCGACACAAAGATAAGTACATGTCACATTTTTGTCCTGTGTTTTTCTATTGATATTGTTTAATACTATTGTTCCTTATTGATTTTATTATTATTGATATTTATTGTTAACTGGTATTGTACTATATAGCTTTATTTTATTAATAACTGGTATTATATTGGTATAACTTTATCTATTATTGATGCGGTTTTATTTAGAGTTCTTGCTTTATACTTTCTTGCTTCTTGTGCCCAGGGTCCAGACCTCCCCTGTTATGCTATTCTGCTTCTTACCCCTTTTACCCTGAATCCTTTTTTCCTCTTGTCCTCCCCGTTACCCTCAGCGCCATTTTGCGCACATTTTTTCTCAGTTATTCGGCTGTGTGCGCGCACGAATTAAGCCTATTCGGCTGATTCGTCACGCATACATACCACTCACCATTCAGCAGATAGCACCATTCGCCTGTTTGCCGCATTCGCTTAATTTACGCGAACGGCTCGTTCGCCTGTTTTACGTTTTTTCTTATACTTACCTATTTTGTCCGCAAATTCACTCCTTTTATCTGCCGAACGTTCGGTTTCTTCTTTCATTAACGAACTTCGCATTTTTTGCCGCGAATCTCGCGAGATTACCGGCGGCCATTTTCTGACTTCTTGTCTTCCTCCCTACCCTGTGTTTGAGTGTGACACTGGTCTGGGCCCTGGTGAGATCATTTTTTGCCTGTTGCTTCTGTTTTGGGTGACTAACCCATACTATTTCTCCTAGCTTACTAGGGATTAATTACTACATTACTTATCATCTTGCTATACTTATCATGCCTAAACCCAGACTAACTTCTGGTTCCCCTCCCTCTGAGGAGTCTGATACCCCACTCAGTAGGGGTGAGGCACCTGTCACCTCGGGCAATTCACCCACTCTGACAGACAGAACCACCCACTCTGATGGGGCACAGTTCTTAGCGCTACAGCGCTCGGTGACAGACGCCATTATGGCGGCCATGGGGTCCATGTCATCTACCCTCTCCCATACTATTTCTCAGGCCCTCTTACCACGTCCTTCGGACGAGCACTATTCGGGCTCCACGAATACAGGCAGTGTTTCCGGGCCTGCTCCACTACCGAGCACTACAACGCCTGAAGATTGCGCACCTGAGAGCCGGTGCATCCTACGCGAACCTGGTGTCACTGGACAGCGAAACGAAGGACGGCAAAGCGATCTTCGGCTCTCTGCCAGAGTTCACGATCGACTCAGATGCAAGTCTCCACGGCTGGGGGGGCCATTGCGAGGGAGTCAACAGGAGGCCGTTGGTCGGCATCTGAATCCCGGCTGCACATCAACGCGCTGGAACTCCTAGCAGGCTCCTTCGCCATCCGCAGCTTCGCGAGGGACCGAGACCCTGACTTACATCAGACTCCGTATGGACAACGTCTCGGCAGTGAGGTATGTCAACCACCTGGGCGGTACACAGTCGGCAGTGTTGGCCAGCTTGTCGAAAGACTTTTGGGAATTTTGCCTAGAACGGAACCTGATGGTCCACGCGGAATACTTACCTGGTCTACACAACGTTCAAGCGGACTGGGGGTCACGATATCTTTCAGACACCAGCGACTGGAGATTGGACACAGATGTGTTCTCCACTATATCGTCTCTCTGGGGTCCCTTTACTATCAACCTCTTCGCTTCCCGGCTCAGCACCCAACTGTCACGTTTCTTCAGCTGGAGGCCAGACCCTACGGCGGAGGCAGTAGACGCCTTTCTGCAAGACTGGAGCCAGGGCCCCCTATATGCTTTCCCCCCATTTTCTATGATTCCGCGCTCACTCCTGCAGACACCGGGCGGAGTTGGTCATAGTGACCCCCTTCTGGGAAACACAGTCGTGGTTCCCTCAAATACTCGTGATGACGATGGACTATCCCTGACTACTGCCGTCATTCCACAAATTGCTGCTGGACCCGATGGGACGATGTCACCCACTCCTGTTGGAAGGCTCCCTTCCACTCCTGGCGTGGCGGATCTCCGGGACCCTGGGAGATACAGGGAGTTTCAGACACTACTAGACGACTGTTGGCGGAAGCATGGGCTCCAGGCACTAGACGGGCAAATGGGTCAGCTTGGCGAGCTTGGGCTGGCTGGTGCCTGGCTAGGAATGTGGATCCCGTTTCAGCCCCTGTAACCATGATCCTGCAATTTCTGACTTCCCTCTTCGAGGCGGGGAAGGCTTACAGGATTATCAACCTTTACCGGTCTGCCATCTCTGCGACTCATCAAGGCTTTGACGGATGCCCCACGGAACAACACCCCCTAGTGTGCCGACTCCTCAGGGGCTCTCGATTCTCTCGGCCACCCAGGCCTCGCTACTCCACGACCTGGGATGTCTCCATTGTGTTGTCCTTCATCTCATCCTGGCCCGCTAACTCAGTGCTCTCCTTAAAACAACTATCAGCCAAGTTGGTTTGCCCGCTCTGCCTTGTCTCATGCAAGAGGGTCTCGGACGTCAGAGCTCTGGACTTTGACGCCAAGTCATACACCACGGACGGGGTAACTTTCAACATCAGTCAACGGACGAAGACCTCTATCAAATCGGTATCCTACCAGAATCTCCCTACCTCTCCGGCATTGTGTCCAGTGGCTTGCCTACGCGAATACGAAAATCACACCAAACCTCACTATTCCGCTGTATCTCCACAGCTATTCTTATCCTTTCGCCCTCCTTTCCGCCCGGTCTCCAGCACCACATTGTCACGCTGGGTGAAGTGGTTATTGTCCCAGGCGGGCATTGATACCGCTGTCTTTGGCACCCATTCGGTCCGGGGGGGGCTCGGCCTCTTCGATGATGACTGCAGGTGCACGTCTGGAGGACCTTATGAAGACAGCTGATTGGTCAAGGGAGTCTACTTTCCGGGAATTTTACTTTCGCCCGACCCCACATACATTTGCTGCAGTAGTGGACCAGCTTTAAACTTGCAATATGAGCCTCCGTGTCTTGTTATAAAATTGCATGATTTTGCTATTATATGACAAAAAGTCATGATTTTATTAAAGACACGGAGGCGAGTATTGTCCCACCCATGTTTTATTTCTACAGTTATGTAAAGTTATGTAGTTTTTCCCCACCCAGCTTGTCGAATGTTGCAACGAGTCACATCGAATATCTTGGTACGGTAAGTGGGGCCGTGTCGTAATGGTGGTGTTTATGTAAGTTAATTGTTAATCACTCTGAAGTGTGGGACTGTATATATGTGGGATTTTTTTCCTCAGTTTGACCTTGACATTGGTTGCAATTATCGACTTTAACCTGTCGGCTCCTGTTCCTTTATGTTTTCACAGCCTGATCCGACAAGATGGCATGCCATTATTCAGCTTGTGAAGACTCCCCCGCTGATAACCTTTGGTCCTACATTTCATCCGGTCGTGCTTCCCTGTTGTTGATGAGTTATCCTCTTCAGTTCTAAGTTGTCTACTTATTGGACTTTATCACTGTTCTTGGTTTGGACATTTGTTTTCTACGGTCGCATCTTCAAAAAGAGGGAAATGGAAGGGAAGTGCTGCCTCTTATACTGGGACCTGAGTGGAGAGGGGCCTATGTTACTGTATGTTCATTATTTTTTCATTCTGTTTGTATTCTTTGCTGCTATTGGTGGACAGTATAGAAAGGGATATGCAATACTCGCCTCCGTGTCTTTAATAAAATCATGACTTTTCGTCATGTCATAGCAAAATCATGCAATTTAATCCTGCTGGAGCTGTTGCCAATTGTATAATCAATTTTAGCATGGGGCAAGGAACTGCAGAATAAACGGATTATGTTCCACTGTGACAATAAGTCGGTGGTACACGCTAGTAATTCAATGCATTCTAAATGTTGCTTTGTTATTAATTTGTTGCGGAATCTAGTATTGTTATGTTTAAAACATAATATTTGGGTGAGGGCTGTGCATATTCCGGGTATTGAGAATAAAGTAGCTGATGCTATTTCTCGTCTTCAGCACAGCGGTTTATGGGGTTTAGTGCCGGACTCAGATGAAAATAGCGTGGAATTGCCAAAATGCCTTTGGCAATTAATCTGGGAAGAGCCGGGCAATTTCTCATGAAAGCACTGGCACAGGGCACGTGGATTGTATATGTGTCAACATGGAATGAATGGTATAAATTCTATGAACTTATCGGAGTTGATCCAGTAGGTGGTAATATAGAAGCCGCCTCTTCTCTTTTGTGTTTCAATGTATTAACAATGGTAAATCTAAAAATGCCATCTCCAGACACTTAGCAGGTGTAACCTTTTTTTTTTGGGCTTTTAGGTAAGCCAGTAGTAGTGAATGTATTTGTGATTAAACAGTTGTTAAAAGGTAATTTTAAAGAGTTCGAGTTAATGATGTTAGGGGTCCCATAACTTATTCAGTGTTAGGAGATTTGCCTGATGTTCTAAACACTGTTTGTTATTCACAATTCGAAGCATATTTGTTATTAGTAGTTTTTCTTTGGCTCTTTTGCAGCATTTAGGATCAGTGAGTTGGTTTCTTTTAGTAGATTCAGACTGTCAGGTTTGCAGTTTAAGAATGTGATTATAAGGGATTTACAGGTAGATATTTGGTTGCAATCTTCAAAAAACTATCAAATGGGTAAAGGCAAATGGATTCATTTGTCAAGGAAGGCAGAATTTGCCCAGTGGAGACATTGCGTGATTATTTAGCTGTCCGCCCTGTGGTACATGGTCCTCTGTTGGTGCATATCTCAAGTTCTCCTCTAACACAATTCCAGAGGTTTTTTTTTTTTTTTTTTGCAGTTATGCTTCGAAATGCTTGGTTATAAAGGAAAATGTACTACACATTCTTCGGAATTGGGGCAGCAAATTAAGCTGCTAAATCAGCTGAATCAGGTTTTTGGAACAGATGCTATTAAGAAGATGGGGAGGTGGGAGTCAAACTGTTTTAAGTTATATGTGTGAAATGACATGATGTAATGTTTGTTCTTTCCTCCTTTAACCCTTTTATTATTTCTTCAAGTATCGTAACAAATGTTTGGGTTGCAGGTCATTCCTTTGTAAAACGGGCCATGCAAAGAGCAGGAGCAAGGATACATGGACTGAATTTGGATTTCAATCGTGATGACGTCGCAATATATTTGAAAGTTGTAGGTGGTCGGCGACTTCATCAGTTAATGGAGCTCATATTAGAGTGCGCATCAACTTGGCCTGCTCCAGATATTTTATAATTCATACAAGGGGTCATGAAATAGGTGTTAAATCAGTTCAGTTATTACGTATGTAAAAAAAGGTTTGTTTGGAATGGAGAAAGCTATTCCATTACACCATTCCAGTTTGGTCAGAAATGGTCCAGCGCTGGCGGTAATAAGTAAACCAAGGGTTGAAGGTGCTGGAGGGAGTGCGTAGAAAGTTGAAGTTAGCAATGTCAAGATTTGCCATGGCTGGTGGGTTTTCGTCCAGGCATTTAGGATTGGATCAGAAAGAACGGGGCCTGTTTAGTAAGGACCAGGTTCATTTGTCGAATATCGGTCTGGATATTTTAATCTGGATTTTGCGAAACATGATAGAAAGGGCATTGGCTGTGGGGGCAAAGTCATCCTCAGGTTCAAGTTCTGAGGAAGGATATGTGTTAAATGGTTGTATATAAAAAGCAGTGAGGTTAGCTATGACTGACTGGCAATTAAGTGATGCTGAAAGTTAAAAGTTTTGGAAGTAAAGTGAAACATTTATGTAAATATGTTACCGTTATCAAGTTATGGTGGTATGCCCCTTTTAAGATTTAAATAAACATCACGGCCAAGCCCATTGAAATAAAAATAAACTGTGTCTGTGTTTACTGTGTGGTCTAAGTTACTTATGCGATATATTGCCTACCATACATATATACTGTCCTCTTCTTTCATGTCTTCCCACCCATTAAAATACTATCACTATATATTCATACATAGAATTTCACTGTACAAATCTAAGTAATGCAAAATAGAGCATTGGATTGGCAAATGGTCCATGAAAAAAGGTGTCTGTTCAAATAAAATAAAAACCATAAAAAACGATTAAAAGTAAATTTCATGTTTTGCTATTACAATTGTTCCCTCCATTTAATAAAAATAGAAAAATTATGTTAATGAAAAAAATAACTACTGAAAAATAATTAATATGACCCCTAATTAACTTTTGGTTAGCTATTATCTTGCGTATGAATATCACTAAATGCCACTATTCCTTTAGACTGTATTCTCTCAAACTCAATTTAGGTTGATATTTTGCAAGCTTAGATTAATAACTCAGAATGAATCTGAAAAAGTAACAAGTGGTACGGAATGGGAGACAAGCAATCCCTTTAGTATTTTGCCATCTAAGAGATGATACATAGTATGTCAGCTCGAATATCTAATGAAAGATGATTTATGATGCCAGTTATGGTAGGAAGGGCTGGCTTCATTAACACAGCTATTTTTACATCAAAAGAACAGCTAAGTAGCCAGGCAACAACATCATGCTTTTCTATACAAGATAAACACTTGCATTTAAACTACAAACAGGGAGAGCTAAATAGCTAAATACTTTTTTTTTAGACCGGACAAAATACTGTATAAAAGATGCAGAGTTATAACTAAGCCACAAAAAACGCTGCCTGTGTTGATATTGAAAAACAAATTTTTTTTAAAGGATAACTTCCTGTCATATGCAAGAAAATAGTTTTGATGGTAAACAAAACCCAAAAAATAGATTTAATTGAGTTTAAATATTGCAAAGTATGCATATTATTTTATTTATTCATTGTATATAGACCCTCTAGCTGACCCGACGTACACATTGCATTTAGATGCAAAACAAGATTTTGTTTAAATAAAACATTTTAAATATAAATAAATAGATTTTGAAGAAAAATAACAATGTACATTAACAGCAAATTAATAAATAGGCAAGTTAACGTTTTTACCCACCAATAGATGAGGAATAATCTAAACCTGGTGAAATGGTCGATTGTTGCTTTTTTTATTTATATTTTACAATGTTACATGTATAAAAAGATTGAAAAGTGCTAAATATGGAGCAGTGGCATCCTGCTTCCTGCAGTGTTTATTCTACATTTAGCTCTTAGCCCAGAACTGCAAATTATAAATTATAAATTTAGCCCATTGTAACCTTTTGTTCTAGAATTGTTTGCTTGAAACCCATCTGGGTCATATGCTATATCCATCAGTATGATGACATTCAAAATAACAGTTGGGGTTGGTATAAAGAATAGAATATAGTATTGAGATAACTGGTGTCAAGATTAATAATGAGCTGTTTTTGTTTATTATTTATGTGTATTGAGCTTATTATATGAACATATTATTACAACACTGTGTTTTCCTTTGTGGATGTCCTTTGTGGATGTTCTTCTAGTTTAGGAAAATGTTGTCCATATTAAAAAAAAAAAAAAAAAAAAAAGTGCAATTTAGTAGGTTTATACAGTTTTTTTTGTTGTTGTTGTTGTTTTTTTTTTTTTTTTTTTTTTTTAAAAAGGGACACTAAAGGCACCCAGACCACTTCAGCTCATGGACGTGGTCTTGGTGCAGTGGCCCTGTCTGATTAACCCTGCAACATGAAACATTGCAGTGTCTGAGAAACCACAATGACTACATTGTAGGGTTAACACCACCTCTAGTGGCTGTCTTCCTGAGAGCCACTAAAGGCGCCTCCAGGTCCCTAGCGGAGACCCACTATGCAACAATGGACGCTTTGGACGTGGATGTCAAACATCTTCTATGTTCTATGCTTCAATGCTTTTCAATAGGGAAGCATAAGTGTGGGTCCTGTGCTAGCTGCACATTAGGTCCCCCCATTGATGTGACGTTGCTGGAGGAGGAGACCTTACCAGTGCTGAGGGAGATTCAGTGCTGCATAGAGGTAAGGTTAAATTATATTTTGCCCTTTAGTCAAACGGGGGGAGGGGGAGGGACCTAGAAACCTTGGGACAAGGACACTGATCATTGTAGACAACTAAAGTCTAATATGCCTATATGGCATATCACACATGAGCAAGTCCTTAACGGGTACTTAAACAGAAATAAAAATAATTGTAAACAAAAAAAACAATAAAAAAAAAAATCATCATCATATTAATAAATGGCACTTAAATGGTCAGAACGAGTTAAAAAGCTTGAAAAGGTTATATCCTCCTATCAAAATATTCCATAGACTGATTATTGAACACAGAAAATGTTCCAGATTAAGAGACAGCCCCATTGGCAATATCCAGTCTGAAATGTAAACCAACTCCAATTATAAACACTTATCCGAGAACTCCATATTCAGTCATGAGGAGGAAAGGGGAATAGTAAAGTAAAAGGAGGTTTGGCAGTTAAATAAGAAGCCCCTCAATAATATACATCCAATCTATGCAAGAGAAGAGAGAGTAAACGCTGTTATAAGCAGCTCTAATTACCTATTGGATTGACCAGCTAGGTTGCAGCAACCAGGGCGATCAATCACCTCCACAGATTTTACATCCCTCGTCACCCACCTTCATAGAGCCACCAAATTAACCACTCATAATTTGCCCAAAATACCACGAAAAACTAGGGTTCAATAGAGGGGAATAAAGTAAGCTGCTTACTTTGACCCATCTATATAAAAACCAAGCAAAGGGTAGGATTCAGCGTTGAAGAGATACTGGTAATTTCAAGAAGGCAGCTCAGACAACCCAGGCCAGAGTCTCTCTTACCCAGTAGAAATAGGAGGTAGTGGAGGGAAGGAATTTGGAGTAGTGCCTTGATATAGCCTCCTATGGTATATGTAACAAAACACAGGAGAGAATAATATAGTGTAGCATGTAATACAACGTGAAGTGGAAAAGACACAGAGATGCACTTACAGTAGATTGAGCAGAGTATCTATTGGTTGCATTTGAGCGGTGTGATATTGTGGTGCATCTCTTGAGCTCAGTAGGTGGTCCAGGAATATGGAACAAAACAAAAAAGTGGACACTATATAGTGTAGAATGTTATGCCGTCCTTTATTTTGTTACATATACCATAGGAGGCTATATCAAAGCGCTATCCAAACTCCTTCCCTTCCTTTCCTTTCACCCCTCAGCTCCAGTGATTTGATGTCAATGTTTCCCCCTTTTTTTATTTTTTATTTGTTACAGCATGTGCTGCTGTTTGGTTGTCATAGCAACGTGCCTACGTTACTGCCATTGGCTTCCCATTTGGATTTGTGTTTTTTTTTTTTTGATTGTGACGAAAGTGATTGGCACTCTCATTTTTATTACTAGAGGTAAAAATCTACATATCATTGAATTTTTATTTTGTTTCTACTACCATTGATATAGAAGAAGACAGACTTGTTAATTCCCCTTTTGTGTGATGAGAGAGAGAACATGAAGTACCTTAGCTGCTTCAGGAACTCAATGTCAGAACTGTTATTGATGAGTTTGATAAATTCCTCATATGAAGGGGCATAAGTGTAGGTCTTCTTGTGACGCTCATTCACCTGTTCTCTGTATTCGAGTTGGCTGAGCAGCATCTGATTAATGTAATCTGGATCACTCAGCAGCTCCACCAAAGGCTTCAGGACTAAGGAAACAAACAAAAAAATAAATAAAAAGTAAATCTTTATTTCACTAATCATGGCCTTAATTTCGGCTTTTTGCCTGAGCTGCAGGTTTAAATATACATGAATAGGCTTTGTACAAGAGAAGAAAACATAAGTAAAATGGCAATGAGTATTAAAATGTATTTATTTTTAATGTAAATTCCTTTTTTACCTCCGTGACCATCTGTCCAATACGTTACACCTGATACATACAAGAAATGTTCTGCAATCAAATGAGCAAAAATAAATGGTACAGGTTTGTGTTCATTTTTATACACCCCTTGATGCAATATTCTTAAATGGGTACTATAGGCACTATTGCAGTTTTAAAGGGACACTATAGTCACCTTAACATCTACAGCTTATTCTATATGTTCTGGTGAGTAGAATCATTCCCTTTAGGCTTTTTGCAGAAAACACTGTATTTTCAGAGAAAATGCAGCGTTTACATTATAGCCTAGTGAGAACTCCACTGGCCACTCCTCGGATGTCTACTAGAGGTGCTTTCTGGGGAAATGCTGCACACTGGGCAGCACTGCCATTCAGTGTCTCCACTCTCTGCATGCAGACACTGAACTTTCCTCATAGAGATGCATTGATGCAATGTATCTCTATGAGGAGATGCTGATTGGCCAGGGCTGTGATTGGCTTGTGCTGGCTCTGATCTGCCTCCATGACAGTCTCAGCCAATCCTATTAAAAAGCATTGTGATTGGCTACCAGAATCACTTATGATGATGTCAGTTGTAAGCAGGCAGATCAGGGGCAGAGGCAACAGCTGCAGACATGAATACAAGATTTTTCAATATTTAGGGAGGCAATGGGGCCAGGGGGACTAGATGGTGGTTTTAACACTATAGGGTCAGGAATACAAGTTTGTGTTCCTGACCCTATAGTGTTCCTTTAATTTAATTTAATGGTTGAAATGCCTTGATGTGATTCCCCCCCCCCCCCCCCCCATAAGCTACTTTCAAATAGTTTAGCAATGAATGAGGGTCGATGGCTGCCCAGCCACCACTGGAGAAATGGGTAAGGCAGAAATTGCACTCTTCTCTCTAGCCATACCAATTCAAACCAACAATGGGCACTGTGATAGACTGAAAGCAGTCAGGTGACACTCCTGGCCAATCACAGCCTTGCAGCCCAGAAAAAATGGGCAGGGGGGTCTCTTATTTAGCATTAAACCATTAAAACAATTCAACACGGAACAGAACGTTATCGCTGCCGAAGGTTGCCTATACCTGTTTTTTACTATTTACTTTTTTTTTTATTTAATCTTTGCCTAAAATGGAATACTTTTTTCATAAAGTCATTTCAATAGAGTACTCACTGCAGCTACAGAGTTATAGGAAAGGTTACCAATATTTGCAGATTATTTAAATGTCCTGCTTGATATTGTGAAATGTGGATATTTTGCAAAGTTGTGCAATGCTCTAAAGATGGGGCTAATGATAAACATGTGGAATCATTACTTACACTGAGCAGATATGAAGCATTGTAATCTGCTAGGTAAAGCGGCACTGTCATGCCGAACTTATTTTTCTTTAATCGCTTCCTCTTCTCTCCCTCTCTCAGGATCTGTTCTCCGTTTCTTCCTATCTGATCTAGTTTTCTTTAAAACTTTAGACAAAACTTTAGACAACTTTGTTGTGTTTATTTTTCCGACGCCTGGTCTGCTATGACCAGCGGAGGAGCAAAGTGAGCTTTATTTCCTGTGGTCAGAGCAATTTCCCACAATTCTCACCTTTCCTTCGTGATCTTGCAATGCTTCCTGTCAATATTCCCGAACATCCTGTCATTTAGACAAAACGCAGAAGAAACTGCCGAATTTCATCATAACAGAATGAGAACAGTTTGTTCATTCATGTTAGGACGACATTCTGTACTTTTAGGTCGGTTCGAAATTCCATTTGAATGAATAAAACTCTGATCCTATTCATTCCGCGGCTGCATCTTGCAGCCGCTTAGTAGATAGCTCTTTAATTCCCATGGTATCAGGGAGCTATCTACCAAAAAGGCTGAAAGACCTAAATTGGGGGAGACCTATTGTCCTTACCCCCAGCCCCCACCCATGAGTGTCAGGCGGGCCTAAATAACAATAAGAGGGGGGACACCTACTCTCCCCCCCCGGCCCCCATTCACGAGCGGAGGGGTGGGAGCCCTAAATTACATACTGTCCTTCACCCGGGCCCCACCGTTGAGCCGCGGGTGGGGGACCTAAATGACAATGGGTGTGGGGGCGGTTGGGATGATGACGACCACTTGTCACCCCCCTGGCCCAAACCCATGAGTGGCGCGTGGGGATGCTAAATGACACTTGGGGGGTGGAGGGCCTATTGTCCTCCCCCAGCCCCCACCCATGGGCCACAGGTGGGTGCTAAATGTAAAAATACCCACACCCAGGGGTGACTAGAGGTTCCCAAGCCCCTAGTCACCCCCCCCACCCAAAAAAAAAAGAAAATTCCTGATGCTGAAAAAGTAATCCATCTTCACCCACAAAGTGCTCACTGTTTAGTAGACATGCCTCTACTCGTGGCATAGCGAGTAGGGGCATTTGGGAGATTTCAATTTTCCTTATGCTAATATGGGGGTCACTGTTACATGCACGCTGGTAGCTCCCTCTTTGTAATAAACTGAACAAACAAACTCTGATATTCGGTGTTTGTTCGTCTGAAATATCTCTTCCTTCCTTTGTCTTTCTGACAAATTAATGAATAGACTAAATTTCGTAGCGACTGCCCAAGTGTTCAACTGGGCATGCGTGGGAATTTCCCAGCGCTATCTAGTGTGTCCAGATGACGTGTCCTACAGGGACTTCATCTACCCACTCAAAGATGGCGGCGCCCAGGACCTAGGTCCGGGCACAAAATAAAGATAAAAGAAATAGGTAATAATGGGGGCATAGGGGGCATTTGGGGCAGACTAGGGGGACAATTAGAAGTAGTGGAGTCAGGAGGGGGGTTTTAAAAAAAAAAAAAAAAAAAATGGATTCGGCCATCCTTCCTATGATGGATTCAAAGATCCTGGACATTCTTATGCAAAGTGTGAGGACATCCAGTGTTGTTTCACGGAGTCAAACTCCGTGAAACCGCGCAGGGAAAGCCTCTAGTGACCGCTTGGTAGATAGCAACTAGAGGCAGGCTTTACCCAGCAATATAAACATTGCAGTTTCTCTGAAACTGCAATGTTTTAGATTACAGGGTTAAGGTTTTTTTTCTATTGTTGTGTGTTCTAGTGTATATTTTATGTATGGTGTATTACCGTGAAGACCAAATAATCTACATATTTGCAGGGAACACCAAGTACAGTCACCTAATCTTTGAGAAGTGTTACAAGAAAAACAAGTAACAAATATCATGACTCAAAAGGCTTTATAAAATGGATGTGGTGTCAAACTGTGCCCACCTTAAAAGCTGACGGACAATAATAATAATTAATAAGTCTATGACCAACATAGAATTAAAGGTATGATAGTAAAACACTATTAGGGAGGGGGCAAAGTTGGGCAAACCTATAATAAGTTTTTTTCCCATATGATGCAAACAAACAATGCATAATGCAGATCAAATTAAATTAGACAATTCTCCTCTCTTGGTTTCATTCACCTATTAGCAGTAAACAATGTACACACCTTTAGTAGCAAGTATTTCAGTGAGGACTATTCGTAGGCTTGGAGACTGAATGTCCCGCGTGGGGAGGAGGCAAAGCACTAACACCTGAGCAAAGGTCTGCAAGAACTGGATCTCATCCTCTGTGGTTTTTAAGCAAGAGTGTAGGGCAAAGGGCCTTGGTTGTTCATCCTGTCTGAAAGAAAAAGTTATAAAAAAAAAAGCAACTAAACTGAAGTTAAACTAGACAAATTGTAATGTAAACTAAACCAAATGCAATATAAATAATATAACATACAAGCTACATATTAAAGTATCTCTCTGGCCCTATAAATAAAAATATATATTTTTAAGATTAAAGATTACCCAGACATTAACCAACATGAGATCTCACAAGCACATCACCTTTTTCAGGTTGAAGGCACACTTCAATGCCCCAAAACAAATAAATAAAATCCCTACTTTGTGGATATACACTCAATGAAATCATGAAAGTATGTTCTTTCCCAGCCCAAACTTTCTGTGCAATCACAGACTTCCCAATGCAGCTCAATGAGAAGTATTTACAAGTCAAGTGCTCTGAGCAATTGTTGCCTATTCAGTTTAGCAACACTGAGCTAACCAAACCAGGAACTAAGAGGACAGAGTGTCTGATTGTAACAAAGGTAATCTATTTAAGTGCCTATTTCTATTGGAATCTACACTTTTCCTAAAAATAAAAAAAGGACACTTCGCACATAAAGAACTTCAGCAAAACAAAGTGCATTATGTGTTTGCAGTGTTTCTTTAAAATACAGGTTTCAGATAGCTAATTAATGGTAAGTCAAGAAATACTTTTTTTTTAACCTCTTAGTGACCAGGCTGTTTTTCAATTTTCTTATCCTTAAAGGTACACTATAGTCACCAGAATAACTACAGCTTAATGTAGTTGTTCTGGTGAGTATAATATCTTTTTTCAGAGAAAAGGCAGTGTTTACATTGCCTCTAGGGACACCTCCAAGTGGCCACTCCGAAAGAGCGGTCACTTGGCCGCAATAGGCGTCCATAGTGCTGACTGCAGGGGGAATGCCTGAACTGACAGGCAGTCTCCCTGCATGGGTAAAATTATTATTTTTAAAAATGTTAATAAATAAATAAATGTATGCTATTAAGTATATCACTCTGTATTTAATTGAAGAATGCACAGCTTAATCAGCTGCTGGTAGTTTAATTCATAAAAAAACTGAAAGAAACGACAACGTTTTGCACAGATCACAAACCAGAACTACCTATGTTCTAACAAATCTTTATTTGTTACAAATGCTTCAAGCTGGTTGTCCTTCCTGAACCAATTCATTATAGCTGAAATAAGTAAGCAAACTTTACTATATAGAGGGGGCGGGGCCTGACCTGCATGGCTGTTGAACGCTTTCTGAAAGAGCTTCAAACCTAGTTACCGATTTATTTTATGCTTCTTGCCCATTGGGGCCCTTATTTTTTTTTTTTAGCTGTTTGTGCTTTATTGACACCCTGCATCTAAAATCTGGCCTACCTTTACAATCTACAGAGGATGCAGCGAGGACTCGTGCGGATGCCGGACTGGAGTGGCTGCTGCTCTTCCGCCTTGCCAGGCACTGGACTACCGCTAAATCCAACTGCAGCCCCATTTTCCCCCTCCCCTCCCTTTGGACCAGTGGGGGTGATTTCGTCCTCAACCCAGAGGCCCCCTTGCTCATCCTGCAAGACGCTACAGAGCTTTTTAAATCTGGAACACTTGGGTAATGTCGGACGCCATGTGCGCTACAGCTCTACCTACACACCATGTGCCAAGAGGAGGTTCACACAAGCGTCCGCCACACAGCCGCATTGGGAAGAGAGTGTCAGCGACTCCTGCAAGAGCCAGGATCAAGCGGAGGAAGAAGCCTTATCCCCTACCAGGCAAGAAAGCACCTAGACATGCCTCAGGCCTGAGTCCAAAGGCTCTACACCTGGGACTCCACACAACAACGAGCAGTCACCCGAGACCATCATCACCTCAAGGCTTAACTCTTCTCCCCACCACAACAATTCCTCTGGTGGAGTAGGGGGAATATGTCTAAGGCTCCAGTGGGGGAACAAATTGCCCCTGATTGGAATAGGCGGAGATGGACTATCTCGCACTCACTGTACATTGTGGCAAGATGACCAGCTGCTACTGTTCACTATTTTATTTGGTTTATTTTGCTTTACACCTTTTATTAACATGTCTCAGTGATTTAGCATGTGCTTTTAAAATTTGCTTTATGATGGACCGCCACTAACTTGACGCAGGGCCTCTCGGGCAGGCACAAGTATACTTATCTACACTGATATTCCTATCTGTTATATGCTTGTGCAGCTTAACTAGTATTAGTCCTGAGCAACATAGCTCATTTATAAGTCTCTTGGTTTTCACACTTCTATGCCTCAGGACTTACTGTTAACCTTGTTATTATCGAATACTTTCTATAAAAAAAAAAAATAAGTGCAGTTCTAATATGTGACATATTTGGTTACTTCTCTGTATACCTGCTTTTTTTTATATATATATATATGTCTCAACCTGATTGTACACTCATCTTGCACTGCAAAAATAAAGAATGAAAAAAATAAAAAAATAAAAATCCCACTGTAGATATAGTGTTACATCACTTATTCCATTTTAATGACACAAAAAAGAATATTCAGCATCTTTTTTTTAAGAAAATGGGTCTAAACGTCTTGCAAGAATGGCCATCCCCTCCTGATTTGGCACAAAGGATTTCAAGAATTTCCATGTCTGTTAGTCCACCCATTGTGAAGCGCTGCAGAGCTTGTTGGCGCTTTATAAATAATAATAATAATAATAATAATAATGATAATAATAATAAAAATAATAATACAACAAATTTGTTTTTAGATGTATAACTGACGTCCAGAATTTAGAAAGATTGCATCCCTTTACCAATTTATTGCAATTTCAAATTAAATGCCATTCACATCTCCACCATCTAACATATTTCACCCAGGATTGACTTTACCAATAGAGACCAATTTTATGGCATTTCCTAGACTAGAACAGACTTCTGAAGGTTACAATTGGGCTATTTTTACCCACAGAAATAAACTTTACTTTCAGTACTTTTCTTTCAAGCCATAGATATTTGGTTTTGTGCTTATAATTAATTAGGATCTATCCAGATCCCTTGTGGCATTATTTCCCATTATATAGACACAGACAAATTATAGAGCCACATAGATACACACACACAAAACAGCAGGCAAGCTGACAGAGAGGATACATATTGGCGTGAATTAAGTGTGAATTAAAGGGACACTCTAGTCACCTGAACAACTTTAGCTTAATGAAGCAGTTTTGGTGTATAGAACTTGCCCCTGCAGCCTCACTGCTCAATCCTCTGCCATTTAGGAGTTAAATCCCTTTGTTTATGAACCCTAGTCACACCTCCCTGCATGTGACTTGCACAGCCTTCCATAAACAATTCCTGTATAGAGAGCCCTATTTAGGCTTTCTTTATTAAGTTCTGTTTAATTAAGATTTTCTTATCCCCTGCTATGTTAATAGCTTGCTAGACCCTGCAAGAGCCTCCTGTATGTGATTAAAGTTCAATTTAGAGATTGAGATACAATTATTTAAGGTAAATTACATCTGTTTGAAAGTGAAACCAGTTTTTGTTTTCATGCAGGCTCTGTCAATCATAGCCAGGGGAGGTGTGGCTAGGGCTGCATAAACAGAAACAGTGTGATTTAACTCCTAAATGACAGTGAATTGAGCAGTGAAATTGCAGGGGAATGATCTATACACTAAAACTGCTTTATTTAGCTAAAGTAATTTAGGTGACTATAGTGTTCCTTTAAAGCTTCTATAAAGACTTGTCTTTGATCGTATGACTCACGTCCTAAATTCTAAATCCCTCCTCGATCCTCTTCAATCTGGCTTTCGCCCCCTACACTCTACGGAGACTGCTCTTATTAAAGTTACAAATGGCCTAATCACAGCCAAATCCAAAGGCCACTACTCCATACTAACTCTTCTTGACTTCTCTGCTGCCTTTGACACTGTTGATCATGGCCTCCTTCTCCTAACTCTTTAATCTCGTGGTCTCTGTGGCACAGCCTTCTCGTGGTTTTCCTCCTATCTCTCCCAACATTCCTTTAGGGTCTCTCTCTTTTTTTTTTTTTTTAACAGCACCTCCTCTCCTCGTCCTGTCTCAGTCAGAATCCCTCAAGGTTCAGTTCTTGGTCCCCTTTTGTTCTCTCACTATATTGCCTCTCTTGGCAAACTCATTAATTCATTTGGATTCCACTACCACCTGTACCCTGACCTCTTCCCTGCTGTCCTACAACATGTCACCAATTGCCTTCCTTCAATCTCTGACTGGATGTCCTCCCACTTTGAAACTCAATCTCTCTAAAACGGAGTTTCTTATTTTTCCTCCTCATAACACTGATCCTCCTCCTTCACTCTCGCTGCAGGTTGACGATACCTGCCTCACCCCATCCTTTCAAGCTCGCTGTCTTGGTGTCACTTTTGATCCTGGCCTCACCGTTGCGCCTCATGTCCAGTCTTTTGCTAAAACCTGTCAATTTCAACTTAAAAACATTGCCCGCATACGACCCTTTCTTACGCAATATGCTGCCAATGAGTTTGTTCACGCTCTAATAATCTCTCGCATCGATTACTGTAATACTCTCCTAATTGGTCTTGCCAGAAGCCGTACTGCCCCCCTACAATCTGTGGTGAATGCTGCTGCCAGGCTGATCTTTCTCTCCTGTTGCTCCTCTCACACCTCACCCATCTCTCACAATACTTACACTGGCTTCCTGTTCCCTTCAGGCGTCAATTTAAAATACTAACCCTTACCTATACAGCTCTAACCAACTCTAGCCCCTCTTACATTTCTTCACGGATTCATAGGTATGCCCCCTCTCGGTCTCTCCACTCTACTGGCGACCTTCTCCTGTCTGCTGCTCGCACCCTTACTGCAAATTCAAGACTTCTCACGGGCATCTCTTTTCCTTTGGAACAGCCTGCATAACCCTGTCAGACTTTTCCCTAGTCTTCAATCCATTAAGAAGTCCCTCAAAACCCATCTTTTCAGGAATACTTATAGCCTCCAAGAGTAACTTCTCTCTTTCAAACCTTCCTCTCGCTCTCTCCTACAGGGCCACACTCCACACTCACCTCCAGTTCTGCTAATTTCCCACCATGTCTACTTTCTGTCTCTCTCAATACCCTTGCTATTGTGTTGTTATACCTCACCTCCTCTAGACTCTAAGCTCGTTTGAGCAGGGTCCTCAACTACCTATTGTTCCTGTTACATTTTGTTATCGTCTCATTTGGTAATGAGCTAGGGAGCACTATATGGTACTATAGTGCTAGGAATACAATTATGTATTCCTAGCCTATAGTTTTCCTTTAAGTGAGTCTACACCAACAATTCATCTAAACCGCATAATCTCTAATGAGACAAAGAAGAGCCAGTGCAGAGTGCACAGTGTAAATCTGCGTATTTTTTTTTTTTTTGGTTTTTTTTTTAGTACCCCTTGGGGCCTTGAGTAGCTAGTTTATTTGCTTTATATATTTTTTGTTTTAGATAGATTGCAACTCCATTGCCTTGCGGAACACATATTATACACAGTAATAGGTTAAAACATTGCATTATTTGGTGGATAGTAAGCCTGGTCTATTCTTCTACATTATACACATCAAAAACTAATACATACAATACCTTGGAGAAAAAAAAGATCCAATCCTAATAAAAACAGGTCAACCCTAGAAATATACACAATACAACAGTACTCAGTAATATATGCGCAGCCCTATCCTTTTCTTGTATTGTATTGTTCCAACCCCAGAAATAGTAGCAAATTGCAATACATGTCAAACACAGGTGCGGGGAAAGTTAATTTTATTTATGAGGCTGTCTAAGCATCATTGGAGCTGTAGTTCTAAAAAGCCGGGGATTGCCATTTAGCCATCCCTGATTTAGTATGAGCTCAGCTGCATATCCCTTTAATCTGGAAATTGAACTAAAATTACATCAGTACAATTCTGCCAGAATTGCCCTAGGTGTTCTCTTGCATAGCAGCTCCAACCTGTGGGTTTGTTAACAGAGCTTCAAAGCAATACAGTATTCTCCAGCTACAAAATTATGAAACAAGACACAACATCAAACCCAGGGCAGCCTAAACCTCATAAGAAGTAACTAGCGAAAGAGAAACACAAATCAATATTGAAGTAAACAGAGCAATTTCTGTAAGATCAGCATAGATAGTGGGAAATGAAATCGATAATGACCTTTACAACCATCCAAACAAAAATGTTTAAAATTCTCTAGTAAAGAGAAAAAAGATAAATAATAAAACAGCTTTCACAATGTGTACTTCAATCTAAAAGGAATAAGCAGGCAAATAAGTAGCTCAAGATTTTCAAATTAATCCCTTAAGGACCAAGGCTATTTTTACATGACCAAGATGCCTTTTTGGCATTTTTGCACGCGTTTATTCTTCAACAATTTCACCCTGTTTAGGTAGACCCATACTTATTTTATATAATAATAATATTGCACTAGGCTTGTTAGTAAAAGCAAAAAATTCAAGAAACCACTGTGGTACTCTACAGATGTGGCCAAAATAGTAAAAAACTAAAAGTTAGCATTTAGTAATTATTAAAAAAAAAAACAGAGTGAGGAAGACAGAATGATCTATAAGATTAGACAGAAATTAGCTAAGCAAGTTACAAGAGCTTCCAAATCACACACAGAAGAGAAAATAGCACAGTCAGTAAAAAAGGGGGATAACATTTTTTTAGATACATAAATGAGAAAAGGAAAGTAAAACAAGGAATAGTTAGATTCAAATCAAAAGAAGGAAGGTATGTAGAAGTGGATAAAGGTCTAGCTGACTGCCTCAATGGATATTTGTGTTCAGTATTTACAGATGAAAATGAAGGAAAAGTGGCCTCAGTTAGGAAAAAGGACAAATGAGTCATTTGTTACATGTGAGTTTACAGTGAAGGAGGTTCTATTTCAACTGTCAAAAGTAAAGACAATGGGACCTGATAGAATACACCCACAGCAAAACCATTAACAGATTTATTTAACCAATCATTGTTAACAGGAGTAGTCCCAGAAGACTGGAAATTAGCGAATGTTGTGCCCATTCACAATAAAGGTAGTAGGTAGGAGTCGGGCAACTATAGGCCAGTAAGCCTTACTTCAGTAGTGGGGAAAGTAACAATCCTATCCATTAACATGGTTTTCATCACTTTCCCTACTACAGAACTGCCGCCAAGATGGGACGCAGACCCCACAAATCACCTGCACATACTCCTACAGAGATGCAGAACATAGAACACATGCTCCAGAGGCAGCCTCCGCATAAAATTGCGCCCGATGGGAACAGTAAGGGCGCGGAACCTCCAGAGAGCCCCTCATAGCCTGTCCAGCCTCACACTGGGCATACCACACAGGCTGAAGGAGATGGATCAGCCCCAGTCACCCAGCAGGACTTCCAAAACCTGGTTGGGTAAATCAAAAACTTGCTGGCTGCTAACGTGACAGCTATGAAAGCAGATGTACAGAAAGTTAACGATAGAGTGAAAACAACAGAGGGAGACATTGCAGACCTAAAACAAGGTATGAAAACCGTACACAAAGCCATCCAACACCTAGAAACCTCGCAACACTCGCTCTCCATACACCTAGCCACACTGGACGACAGGTCAAGGAGAAACCATCTAAAGATAAGGGGAATACCGGGCACGGTGACCCCAGAAGAACTCCCCCACTATGTGAGACGCTTGGTGGCCACCATTATGCCGGCAGCACAGGCCAAAAGAGTCACCTTGGATGGGACCTACCGCCTGCCTAAATCCAGCAGAGCCCCAGCGACGGCGGTACAGGGCGCCATAGTGCGTTGCTCACACTCCCACAACAAAATCTCCATCTGGTCAGCACTGCAAGGCAAGACACCGCTCATCTTTGAAGGCGCCTTCTATCAGGACCTCACGAGGTCCACCTTACAATGGCGGAGATCTCTGTAGCACCTCACAAGCAAGCTAAGATCAGCTGGCATTAAATACAGGTGGATGTCCCCCAGGCTACTGGTGGTGAACCATAAAGATCTGAAGACAGACGGGCGAACATCCAGAGTTGGAACCCCTCCCGGGCCGCACCATTTGTTCCTGCCGCCAAACCGTCTACTGACCCGGGGACTTGAAATCCTAAGAGTCTATAGCCCAGGCCGCTAAGAGCTATACCAGAACTGTTTATAAACCGTTTATAATTAGTTATCAACAGAGTATTAACGCACCACACACACGACAACCACCCACGGAGAACCTACCACTCCTTCACTCACAACACTTGGGAACCGGGCGCCACAGAGCAGGCAAATGGCTCCACACCGGCCAACTCTCCCCCCGCCACCCCCATGGTAAGGGGTACCACCTATGGCGGGCTAGTTTATCCCCCTACATAGGACAATAGGACGACACCACACTGAACAGCCTGACCTGACACATCCCAAATAGCAATATAAATTACAACCAAACAAGCACAAATTACACACACACTACTAAGTACTTATACAACCCATCTCTGAGACACTAACTCACACACGCTTAAACAATGAAAAAGTGCACGATAAGCATCGTTATGTATGTTTCAAACATGCAGGGGCGGACTGACCGGTCGGGCACTTCGGACATGGTCCGAGGGCCCGCCGCCCCTTTAAATGCTGCAGCCGCCTGAGCGCTCTCTTAAGAGCCTCAGGCGGCTGCAGCTTCTCACCTCCCCTCCGCTGTAGCGTGGCCGGGCGGCTCTGCAGTCCGCGGTGCCCGGCCGGAGTGATAGGAAGGTGCACATTCAGTGTGCACCTTCCTGTCAGTCCGGCCGGGTACAGGAAACAGAAACTCCTGTTCCGCGCGGAACAGGAGTTTCTGTTTCCTGTACCCGGCCGGACTCACAGGAAGGTGCACACTCAGTGTGCACCTTCCTATCACTGCGGCCGGGCACCGCGGACCGCAGAGCCGCCCGGCCACGCTACAGCGGAGGGGGTGGGTAAGAACAGAGAGGGAGGGGAGGGGGAATGAACAGAGAGGGAGGGGGAGGGGGAATGAACAGAGAGGGAGGGGGAGGGGGGGGATGAACAGAGAGGGAGGGGGAGGGGGGGTGAATGAACAGAGAGGGAGGGGAGGGGGGAATGAACAGAGAGGGAGGGGAGGGGGGGGAATGAACAGAGAGGGAGGGGAGGGGGGGGAATGAACAGAGAGGGAGGGGAGGAGGGGGAATGAACAGAGAGGGGGGATGAACAGAGAGGCAGGGGGGGAATGAACAGAGGGGTAGGGGGGGAATGAACAGAGGGGGAGGGGGGAAATGAACAGAGGGGGAGGGGGGAAATGAACAGAGGGGGAGGGGGGAAATGAACAGAGGGGGAATGAACAGAGAGGGAGGGGGGGTAAGAAGAAAGAGGGAGGGGGGTCAGAAGAGAAAGGGGGGTAAGAAGAAAGAGGGGGGGGTAAGAAGAAAGAGGGAGGGGGGTAAGAAGAAAGAGGGAGGGGGTAAGAAGAAAGAGGGAGGGGGGTAAGAAGAAAGAGGGAGGGGGGGTAAAAAGAGAAAGGGAGGGGGGTAAGAAGAGACAGGGAGGGGGTAAAAAGAGAAAGGGAGGGGGTAAAAAGAGAAAGGGAGGGGGTAAGAAGAGAAAGGGGGGTAGGAAGAGAGAGGGAGGGGGTAGGAAGAGAGAGGGGGTAAGAAGAGAGGGGGGTAAGAAGAGAAAGGGGGGGGTAAGAAGAGAGAGGGAGGGGGTAAGAAGAGAAAGGGGGGTAAGAAGAGAGAGGGAGGGGGGGTAGGAAGAGAGAGGGAGGGGGGTAGGAAGAGAGAGGGGGTAAGAAGAGAAAGGGAGGGGGGGTAAGAAGAGAAAGGGAGGGGGGTAAGAAGAGAAAGGGAGGGGGGTAAGAAGAGAAGGGGAGGGGGGGTAAGAAGAGAAAGGGAGGGGGGTAAGAAGAGAAAGGGAGGGGGGTAAGAAGAGAAAGGGAGGGGGGGTAAGAAGAGAAAGGGAGGGGGGGTAAGAAGAGAAAGGGAGGGGGGGTAAGAAGAGAAAGGGAGGGGGGTAAGAAGAGAGAGGGAGGGGGAGTAAGAAGAGAGAGGGAGGGGGAGTAAGAAGAGAGGGAGGGGGAGTAAGAAGGGGAGGGGGGAGTAAAAAGAGGAAGGGGGGAGTAAGAAGAGGGAGAGGGGGGAGTAAGAAGGGGGTAAGAAGAGGAGGAGGGGGAGTAAAAAGAGGAAGGGGGTGTCACGAACGCACCCTACTCCAAGAGTGTGCGTGACGTAGTTGTGGTGGTGAAAGGGTTAAAGTACACTATTTGTCTGCACTAGACCGGAAATAATGACAAAATCCCCCTTTTAACACCACCCACACTTAAACATAATAATATAACTATTACTATCTTAATGCTGCCACCACCAAGACAATTTATAAATGGGGTGCCTTGGTCCCCCAGGTAAATCAACAATAAAACCCACCAAATATTACTTAGCATAGTATCTATGTAATTATAAAAATACCAACTAGTCTCTTCAGGTAACGTGATTCTTAACCAGACAAAGGTAGAACTTAATAAATGAATGTTTATTATGAGCAAAAATAGTCACAGTGCATATAACAATATATGATAAACAAGTTATTTACACCAACAACAGATAAAAACAAAAAGGATAAAATACAGAAGTCCTAATTACTCACTTAGGTTTTTCAAAGTACAACTTCAAAGTACAACTTCTGTCACTCAAAATTAGATCTTGACCCCAAGCAAGTACACACCACCCTTCAGGATAACAGGAGATATACCCTGTGGAATTATCACACCCCACCCAGGGGCGTACCTATAGTGATTCCAAGTGACCACCTCTTTTGTTCCAGAAACAGCAAGCCAAATATAAACTTTTTGGTTTTATCTCCTCTACTGTACCTGCCACAGAAATAATAATTGCCTCTATGAATTTGTTACTGTTTTCCCATTCCATAGACATGTTGCACGCCCCGCCTGCGATCCAATAGGACAGACATCACAATTCCTGCCACACGGTTTAAGTTGTGCAACTCATGTTTAGGCTTAATTAAAAGATTGGGCTTGTCCCATTCCAAATATAATAAAAATTAGGCTTTATTATTATTCTGTGGGGTAAATATGAATGTTTTTGTCCTTCCTTTGGGTATGATACTGGAGCAAAGCTTAAAATGGCATTTAGATTTCAAAGAGTTTTACTCAGCACTTAATGGTACAGACCAAATGGATGAAGAGACATTCAGACTTTTCCCAAGTGTAGAACCTCACACCTTGCAGAGCCTTGATTACTCCACATCCATATTAGTAAAACCCTTTCAACCTTGCTATGCCATCTACACTTCCCCTTCTGTTATCCAACCTCTGTGGGGGTCCCAGCTTCAAAAGATGTAACCCCTGTTGACCTCAGCAATAGCATCCTTTTGTGCCATTTACTACACAAATGGCATTAAAGGATAATATTTCAGAATGTAATACTAAATTATGCACCCTTGCCGTGACAGGGGGAGTAAGAAGAGGGGGGAGGGAAGAGTAAGAAGAGGGGGGAGGGAAGAGTAAGAAGAGGGGGGAGGGAAGAGTAAGAAGAGGGGGGAGGGAAGAGGGGGGAGAGGGGTAAGAAGAGGGCGAGGGGGAGTAAAAAGAGGAAGGAGGAGTAAGAAGAGGGGGAGGGGGGTAAGAAGAGGGGGAGGGGGAGTAAAAAGAGGGGGGAGGGGGTAAGAAGAGGGGGAAGGGGGGTAAGAAGAGGGGGAAGGGGGGTAAGAAGAGGGGGAAGGGGGGTAAGAAGAGGGGGAAGGGGGTAAGAAGAGGGGGGAGGGGGTAAGAAGAGGGGGGAGGGGGTAAGAAGAGGGGGAAGGGGGGTAAGAAGAGGGGGAAGGGGGGTAAGAAGAGTGGGGAGGGGAATAAGAAGAGGGGGGAGTAAGAAGGGAGCTACGGGCTAGAGTTCACTCTCAACACTGTGACCACCAGGGAACACACTGCCCCCACACACCATACACATTCACACACTGCCCCCCATACACCGACACACACACCATACACATTTACACACATTGCCTCACACACACACACACTGCCCACCCATACACACACAGCCCCCCATACTAACATTGCCACACACATACACAGCCCCTCATACACACATTGCCCCACACACCCTACACATTCACACACACTGAACCTTTCACACACACTGCACCCCTTACACATTGCACCACTGCTCCTATACCCTACTACAGCCTCATATCCCAGCAGACCCCAGGTAAGTTGTCAAACTGTTCTTAAACGGTTTGACTACTTACTCTGAAAGGGGGGTCCGGCCCTCCTGGCACCATAACGACTACACAGAGCAGTAGTGGTTATTGTGCATGGATTATTTCTTTAAATAATCTACAAGTGCCCCAGTAGCCAGCAAGCCAGCCAGCCCAGAGGCCGTCCAGCCAGCCCACAGACCGGCCAGCCCACAGGCCACCAGTTAGGCTTACAGCCAGCAAGCCCACAGCCTGCCAACCGCAGACAGCAAGCCACAGCCAGCAAGCCAACAGCCTGCCGGCAGTAGCCAGCAAGCCCACAGCCTGCCGGCAGTAGCCAGCAAGCCCACAGCCTGCCGGCAGTAGCCAGCAAGCCCACAGCCTGCCGGCAGTAGCCAGCAAGCCCACAGCCTGCCGGCAGTAGCCAGCAAGCCCACAGCCTGCCGGCAGTAGCCAGCAAGCCCACAGCCTGCCGGCAGTAGCCAGCAAGCCCACAGCCTGCCGGCAGTAGCCAGCAAGCCCACAGCCTGCCGGCAGTAGCCAGCAAGCCCACAGCCTGCCGGCAGTAGCCAGCAAGCCCACAGCCTGCCGGCAGTAGCCAGCAAGCCCACAGCCTGCCAGCCAGCAACAGTAATTAAGGTAAGAGGAGCTAACTTGGCCTAGGTATCAGCGAGCTATGTTGTGTTGCTATATTGTGAATAGGAACCAGAGTGTTGGAGAGACCCCCCTCCAGGCCCCATTAGACTCCATTGTAGTCTTTAATGGGACCTGGAGGAAATTCTTTCTAACACACTCTCTAAAGGACACTGAGATAGCCTCTGCTAGAATGCTCCCCCCTCCATGGCCCATTAACCCTCAATTGTAGTCTCTACTGGGGCCTGGAGGCGACTGTTTCCAGCAGGGACACCGAGATGTCCTCTGTTAGAAAGACCCCCTTCCAAGCCTATTAGACTCCATTGTGGTCTCTAATAAGGTCCTGGAGGGGATTCTTTCTAACACAATCTCTAAAGGACACTGAGATAGCCTCTGTTAGAAAGACCCCCTTCCATGACCCATTAGCCCTCAATTGTAGTCTCTACTGGGGCCTGGAGGCGACTGTTTCCAGCAGGGACACTGAGATGTCCTCTGTTAGAAAGACCCCCTTCCAAGCCTATTAGACTCCATTGTAGTCTCTAATAAGGTCCTGGAGGGGATTCTTTCTAACACAATCTCTAAAGGACACTGAGATAGCCTCTGCTAGAAAGACCCCCTTCCATGGCCCATTAGCCCTCAATTGTAGTCTCTACTGGGGCCTCGAAGGGATTATTGCACTTTTGTTCCTTGTGTCTAAAAATTGTGTAGGGTGTGGCTGGAGGCGGGACATGGGTGGCGCTTGCTGTGGAGTATGGGTGGGGCCTGTAAGGGGGCCCTTGATTTATTTTGCCCGGGGGCCCTGAGGGTTCTCAGTCCGCCCCTGCAAACATGCAAATGTTTTATGTTGATCAAGCTTCGCTGCAGCCGTTGGGGCGCAGCAGAGTATTATACTGGATGTTACCAAAATATGCACAACAAAAATAAAGAATATAAAAAAAAACAATAAAAAAAAAAAACAATGCCAAAGTCAAATAACCAGAATTACCAGACTCAATAACGCGCTCTTGGACAACCACAAGGGAAACCACGACAGGGCACTGAGCAGGATGAAAATAAAATAAATAACCCTCCTCTGGATCTGATAGGTTGTAATTGGCCTTTGACCCCAAAGGCAGTTACCAGGTTTCCATTTGCATAATTGCTGCTCAGCACAAACCCTCTTGTGCATTTGATTGCTGCTCAGCACAACTTTTCCTGTCAGGACAGTAAATTCCATTAGTCACATTTTTATAACCGGATGAATACGTGACACCCTGTCTTGCCTTCTCTGTCTTTTCTATATAAAGAGTACCCTGGTATTGCAATATCCCAGTCATTTTTCTCATTATACCATGTCTCAGTAACAGCCACTAAATCTACATTCTCAGTTGCTATTATTGCCACAATTTCATGGATCTTATTGCAAGCATTTGTAGACATGACTCTAAGCTTATCATTTTTTAACACACTCGTTACAGTTACTTTCTGTTTTTGTTTTGGGGGGCAGCTGGATTGATGTTTTATCACCCTTTTGTCCCCACCCCTAGTTTAAATACTTCCTATAAAATCAAGAGACAGTGAGTTGCCAACAACACAGAAGTGCTCCAAATCTACATTTTTTGGCTACCTCTGCTAATTCCTCTACATGGGTAAATGAATAAGGAACGGTCTCTTCTCTAGAAGTGATAGGTCCACTTTAATCTCATTGGATGCCACACTGTGCTCACTCCAACAAACTAGTGTAGGCTCCCAGTATACTAAGCATTGTTTAGTGTTTGTCGGGAATGTTAACTGTCCAGAGTGATCCTGCTTGCAAAGAAAATAAACCTTGATGAGCAATGCTGGGATGGTTCCAGGTGCAGAGAATCAATGGACTGTATAAAAGGACTGGATCTGGATTTCAAGCTAGTATCCAGCCTTCTTTTTCAATCATTGCCCCTCAATAAAGCCTTGAATTTAGTAAGGGATGTTGCTGAGGTTTCAGGGCAGTAGTTCTTAAGGAACAATCCAAGCACTATAACCACTATAGCTCACTGAATTGTACTATAGATCTGATTAAAACCACAACATTCAAAGCTGCACAACTCTTGCACTCAATCAATAAAAAATGCAATGGATGAGACTCTCCCAGTCCAAGCAAGGGGACAATAACTGGCTTGTATATTTGGCTGAACATGTGGACTTGCTCTTCTGCAGTATTGGCTTTTCTAAAAGTCATAACGGTTTGTGTTGTGTAGTTGGCACAATTTCAATGCTCACAGGGTTACCCTTCAAATTTGTTACCTAGTATTTGCAGCTTTGAGGTCACAGAAATGAGTAAGCAGAGTTTTCACAACATCATTGCAGACGACTCGGACAACATCAACATGGGCAAGGCGGCCACGCAGTTGCCTGGCTAGCTCCCAGAAATCATCAGAGAGCAGATGGTAAAGTTGTCCCTGGTCTTTACTGAGATCCCCATACCACGAGATGATGTAATCTCTGTAGCTGTAGTCAAACACTGTAAACAAGAAAAAACAAAAACAAAAAAAAAACACCCAGGGTGAACATCATAGTTTAAATAAACAAACAGCAAAGCATAAGGTAGTGCTCTATACAATTACAGTATTCCTACCCTAAATAGGAAGGCAGTCTCTGGGACAGCAAACCAATTATCTATTTATATCAAAGAAAAAATGAATGTAGATTTTTTTTGATGGTTTGAGTTGTCATTACAGGTTCGAAGTTGCAAAATAAGCAATGTTTTTGGTGTGTATCCACAGAAATACCATCATAGCCTCAATAAGCCATATTTATTTATAAAATATTTTAACAGGGTGGATACATTGAGATTTTTCTCGTTTTCAAGTATGTCCTGGGTCCACAAAACATTGCATTGTTACAAAAGGGTACACCATACAAAAATACAATATACAAACTATATATATATATATATATATATATATATATATATATATATATATATATATATATATATATATATATACACACACACACACATATATACATTTTAAAAGATTTTAGATTGAATGAAAATTTGACTTTGTCCCTGAGGTTTTTCTATAATTGCGGTGCTCTGTAGGAAAAGGAGGATCGAGCCACTTTATTTTTGTATATGGGTATGCTAAATCGTGCTAGTACTGGATCTACTCAGGCAGGGTGGGAGCTTCCCAGAAATGCTCTTATGCACAAGGCTGGAAAGATGAAGAGTGCGTCGGGATTCCAGCGACAGCCAGTTTAGCCCTTTTAACATGTCACGGTGGTGGGTAAAGTAATTATATTCTAGTGCAAAGCGGCAGAACTAATTATATAACGTATTAAGTTTATTAAGGTTGGTTTGCGGTGCGGGTGCATACACTACATCTCTATAATCAAAGACCGGCATTAGCATTTGTTGCACTGTTTCCTTACTGAAGGGATTAGGCAGGATTTGTTTCTGTACAGGGCACCTAGTTTTGGGTTAAGTTTTGAAGAAATTCTTTCAATGTGAAGGCCAAAGGATAGATTGGGGTATAAAACATACCTAGACATTTAAAAGAGCAGTCTGCTGTCAGTGTGCTATTTGAATTTGTTCTAAAACACAGTTGTTGATTTTGTAGTTTATGTACCGTATATACTCGAGTATAAGCCGAGTTTTTCAGCACATTTTTTGTGCTGAAAAACCCCAACTCGGCTTATACTCGAGTCAATAGTCTGTAATATGGCAATTTGCATTGCCATAATACAGACAGGGGCTGTGGGGGCTGTCAGCGCTGTAACTTACCTCACCTGCAGCTCCTGTCAGCTCCCTCCTTCTCCACACCGTCCATTCAGCACCTCGGTCAGCTCCCAGTGTAAATCTCTCTCGCGAGAGCCGCGACTTACAGTGGGAGCTGACAGAAGAGCTGAATGGACGGCACGGAGGAGGAGGGAGCTGACAGGAGCTGCAGGAGAGGTAAGTTACAGCTCTGACAGCCCCCCTCTCCCCCCCATTGAACTGCCAATGCCACTGGACCACCAGGGAAGGAGAGCCCCCCTCCCTGCCATATATCAAGCAGGGAGGGGGGACGAAAAAAAAATATAATAACAACAATAATAATAAAATAATAATAATTAAATTAAATTAAAAATAATAATAAGAAATAATAATATAAAAAAATGTAAATCATTTAAAATAATAATAAAATTGCCCACCAATGCTCTGCAACACACACACACTGCACTCATACACACACGCTGCACTCATACACACACGCTGCACTCATACGCACACGCTGCACTCATACGCACACGCTGCACTCATACGCACACGCTGCATTCATACGCACACGCTGCATTCATACGCACACGCTGCATTCATACGCACACGCTGCATTCTTAAGCACACGCTGCATTCATACGCACACGCTGCATTCATACACACACACTGCATTCATTATACACACACTGTAAATAAATATTCAATTAATATATTTTTTTTAGGATCTAATTTTATTTAGAAATTTACCAGTAGCTGCTGCATTTCCCACCCTAGTCTTATACTCAAGTCAATAAGTTTTGCCCAGTTTTTTGGGGTAAAATTAGGGGCCTCGGCTTATATTCGGGTCGGCTTATACTCGAGTATATACGGTAATTTAGGCACAGTTCCAAAGATCATTTTTCAGTGTTTAGGAAGAGTTTATCTGCTATCCACTTTTCTACCACTGTGAATTGGTTTTGCAGCACAGCCTTAAGCTGCGGTAGCTTGGGTTTACTAGCGTAGATTACAGTGTCGTCTGCATACATGTGTACAGTTGAGAATTTGCAGATGTTAGGCAGATCATTTATAAATATATAAAGGGTTAACTATATAAAAGAACAAACAATGTTTTGGGTTTGCATTCATTACTTAATAAAATGTACAGAGGTATATCATAAAATCATTTATTATAACACCTTTGGAGCTATAGTAATGGCAAAATGCAATCCACACATGTAGCATTATGTAATGTGCTGGACCTTTACTTCTCAAACATTGGGTGTTTTAGTACGTTAAAATCTTGCCAGCATAATCTAATTTCATGCCATACAGGTGCTCAATAAAAATGAAAGACAAACTCTTCCAAGTGTCAAAAGCGTTTCATAATAGTATGAAGGTAAGTGTGACCATAGCAAATATTATATTGTGTGCAGCTGTTCAATGCCAACTAATGTGTGTCTGGAGAAAAAAAAAAAAAACAAACTAAAATGTGCCTTTTTGGTGAGTTTACAGCATAAAGTAAATCCGCAGAACCATGGAATTTTCTGTATTTTAAGTATAATAACACACATAACATAAAACATGTTTCTGTCTCAAAACTAAATAAGAAATGAGAATGATGGATCTTATAGTCATTAGATATATATCTCCGTACAGGAAGAATGCTTGCATGTCAGGTTACCAATGAAAATTTCTGCATAGAATATTTACAGCACAGTTTTGAAAATTCCCATAAAGAGGTGTTATTTTCTGAATCTTCCCAGCATTCCGCTGAGTTACCATTGGGTGTACCCTTAGCAGAACAGCAAATCCTGGGTTTTCGTAGGCCACAGAATCTGCCAGTATTTTGATAAAGGCATTCTGCTTGCAAAGCAAAGCAATAAATTGAAATGATATTTTTCTGATTTTCGATATCCGGCAGGCAGGGGCGGGCTGGGCCGGGGGGCAGGGAGGCAATTGCCCCCCAGGCCGCCCGAAATTCTTTTAGGACCGGCCGCGGTGGGCCGGCCCTTTAAATGCTGCAGCCGCCGAGCGCTCTGTAAAGAGCGCTCAGACGGCTGCAGCAGCTTTTCTCTCCCTCCCCTCCCCTGTAGGTGGCCGAGCTGCACTCCGGTCCGCGGTCCCGGCCGGAGTGATGGGAAGGTGCACACTGAGTGTGCACTTCCTGTCAGTCCGGCCGGGTACAGGAAACAGAAACTCCTGTTCCGCGCGGAACAGGAGTTTGTTTCCTGTACCCGGCCGGACTGACAGGAAGGTGCACACTGAGCACCTTCCTATCACTCCGGCCGGGACCGCGGACCGGAGTGCAGCTCGGCCACCTACAGGGGAGGGGGTAAGAAGAAGGGGAGGGGAGGGGGTAAGAAGAAGGGGAGGGGAGGGGGTAAGAAGAAGGGGAGGGGAGGGGGTAAGAAGAAGGGGGGGGGAGGGGGTAAGAAGAAGGGGGGGGGAGGGGGTAAGAAGAAGGGGGGGGGAGGGGGTAAGAAGAAGGGGGGGGGAGGGGGTAAGAAGAAGGGGGGGGGAGGGGGTAAGAAGAAGGGGGGGGGAGGGGGTAAGAAGAAGGGGGGGGGAGGGGGTAAGAAGAAGGGGGGGGAGGGGGTAAGAAGAAGGGGGGGGGAGGGGGTAAGAAGAAGGGGGGGGGGGGGGGTAAGAAGAAGGGGAGGGGGGGGGAGGGGGTAAGAAGAAGGGGGGGGGGAGGGGGTAAGAAGAAGGGGGGGGGAGGGGGTAAGAAGAAGGGGGGGGAGGGGGTAAGAAGAAGGGGGGGGGAGGGGGTAAGAAGAAGGGGGGGGAGGGGGTAAGAAGAAGGGGGGGGGAGGGGGTAAGAAGAAGGGGGGGGGGGAGGGGGTAAGAAGAAGGGGGGGGGAGGGGGTAAGAAGAAGGGGGGGGGGAGGGGGTAAGAAGAAGGGGGGGGGAGGGGGTAAGAAGAAGGGGGGGGAGAGAGTAAAAAGAGGGGAGGGGGGAGAGTAAAAAGAGGGGAGGGGGGAGAGTAAGAAGAGGGGAGGGAGGGGGGGAGAGTATGAAGAGGGGAGGGAGGGAGGGGGGAGAGTATGAAGAGGGGAGGGGGGGAGAGTAAGAAGAGGGGAGGGAGGGGGGGAGAGTAAGAAGAGGGGAGGGAGGGGGGGAGAGTAAGAAGAGGGGAGGGAGGGGGGGAGAGTAAGAAGAGGGGAGGGAGGGGGAGAGTAAGAAGAGGGGAGGGAGGGGGGGAGAGTAAGAAGAGGGGAGGGAGGGGGGAGAGTAAGAAGAGGGGAGGGAGGGGGGGGAGAGTAAGAAGAGGGGAGGGAGGGGGGAGAGTAAGAAGAGGGGAGGGAGGGGGGGAGAGTAAGAAGAGGGGAGGGGGGGAGAGTAAGAAGAGGGGAGGGGGGGAGAGTATGAAGAGGGGAGGGAGGGGGGAGAGTAAGAAGAGGGGAGGGAGGGGGGGGAGAGTAAGAAGAGGGGAGGGAGGGGGGGGAGAGTAAGAAGAGGGGAGGGAGGGGG
This sequence comes from Pelobates fuscus, assembly GCF_036172605.1. Classification (NCBI taxonomy): domain Eukaryota; kingdom Metazoa; phylum Chordata; class Amphibia; order Anura; family Pelobatidae; genus Pelobates; species Pelobates fuscus. The sequence goes on from NC_086322.1 coordinate 102,357,511, forward strand.
GAGAGTAAGAAGAGGGGAGGGGGGGGGAGAGTAAGAAGAGGGGAGGGAGGGGGGGAGAGTAAGAAGAGGGGAGGGAGGGGGGGAGAGTAAGAAGAGGGGAGGGGAAGGAGGGGGGAGAGTAAGAAGAAGGGGGTAGTAAGAAGAGGGGGGGGAGTAAGAAGAGGGGAGGGGGAGTAAGAAGAGGGGAGGGGGGAGTAAGAGGGGCGGGGGGAGTAAGAAGAGGGAAGAGAGGGAGTAAGAAGAGGGGAGGGGGGATAATAAGAGGGGGGAGTAAGAAGAAGGGGAGATAAGAAAAAGAGGGGGGTAAGAAGAAGAAGGGGGGAGTAAGAACAAGAGTGGGGAGTAATTAGAAGAGGGGGTAAGAAGAAGAAGGGGGAGTAAGAAGAAGAGGGGGGAGTAAGAAGAGGAGGGGGGAGTAAGAAGAAGAGGGGGGAGTAAAAAGAAGAAGGGGGGTAAGAAGAAGAAGGGGGGTAAGAAGAAGAAGGGAGTAATAAGAAGAAGGGGGTAAGAAGAACAAGGGGGGGAGTAAGAAGAACACAGGGAGGAGGGATGGTAAGAAGAACACAGGGGGGGGGGTGAGAACACACAGAGGGAGGAGTGAGAAGAACACAGGGAGGGTGGAGGGGGGATGAGAAGAGCACAGGGAGGGTGGGTGAGTGTGAGAAGAGACCGCTAGGGGAGGGTGGGGGAGAGGAGAGACCACAAAGGGGCAGGGGAGAGCTCTAAGGGACAGAAGGGACAGCTCTATAGGACAGGGGGCAAGACAGGGAGCTCTTTAACACTACGCGCACACACACACACACACAATGCATCCCTATACATACACAGAAACACACAATGCATCCCTATACATACACAGAAACACACAATGCATCCCTATACATACACAGAAACACACAATGCATCCCTATACATACACAGAAACAGAACAGGCTTCCCTTACACACAGAGAAACACACAATGCATCCATTACACACACACACACACAATGCAACCCTTACACACAAAGACAATGCATCATTTGCACACATACACAGAAACATACACTGCAAACCCTTACACACACATGCAAACACACACACTGTTTTTCTTACATACACACAGAAACACAATGCATCTCTTACACTCAATGCACACACATACAGACACACACCTTGCATCCCTTATGCATACAAACACAGATTCACACAATGCATCCCTCACACACAACCAGAAACACATAATACATCCCTTATACACAAATACACACTGTTCCACTACACACAAACACACTGCATCACCTGCACAAACTGGTATCCCTATACACTACATACCATAAGCACACATATTAGATAACACATAACACATCCCCTACACACTCCACTCCCTGTGAGCGAGCTCATGGGTGGGTGGAACATATAAGTGGACTTATGAGTGGGCCTTATGGGCATACTCACCGTCAGGCACTGGAGCCCAGACCTTGAGCTGTGTAAGAGGCCCCCAAAAAATGGAGCTGCTTCCAATTCTCCCAGAACGTTGAATTTTGTGACCACAGTTGCAAACAGCCTCCAGAGGTCCTGTTCTACACCAGACCAGTGGAGCCAAACTGCAGCCCATCATCATCCTCATCCAATTGTAAGTAGGCAATCTAGTATATTATTAGTGACACTAATCTATAATTTACCTCACATTAAAGGGACACTATAGCTTAATGAAGTGGTTCTGGTGTCTATAGCTGGTCCCTGCAGGCTTTTTAATGTAAACACACACTGTGTGCAGCACTGGCGTTAGTTCATATGGCAGATCATATGGGTGGGGCATTGTGATGTCACATGGGGGGGTGGCGCAATGGGCCACTTGACTGGTTTTGCCCCCCAGGCCTAAGGCTGCCAGCCCTCCCCTGCCGGCAGGGAACCCCTACAGGTAGACTGCTAGCTGTTAAAATGAGATTCATTATGGGTGTTGGTGATCTAACTCTTGGACACTCCGATGTTTGAAATATGTTTATTCAAATTTGAATTGCTGATGGTTACTTATGTAAATACATCTATTAGCTTATTAAGTAGTTTCATTCACCATTCTTCATACTACTTGCAGCCACATTAAAAGGCGGTATATTCAACATCCTGAGGAGATATTAGGACAAGAGAACCATACCCTATGCAAGGAATAGAAGTAGTTATGGTGTGTGGAGTGTACCTCTATGCATCAATGTGTCTATTAAAGTATGCCAAACCAATCATTTAGAGTAAAAAAGCATGTTGTAATTGGACACTAGAATAAAACATTGGTTAAAATCTGTACTATAAGGATAAGAAATACATACAAAGGAAATCTGACTGACGAAAGGTACTGTTTGGAGGCTCTGTTGAAGCATTAGGAACAGATTTTCCAGGAAAATTATACAGTACATCGTTTTTAAAACTGCAGTTCAGATATCTGTACTTAACTTCTCGTGGAAACTATTTTACCCTATTATGCAAAAACATACTTTACAGAATTATATTCTAAAATACCAGAAAGTGCACTTGAAAAAGCTATGTAAAGAGGCGACCTTTGATTCCATAATATGACTAATAATTATCATTACCATTAGAAATGCATTAGATACAATACATTAGTTACAATATTTAGAATAATCACGTGCAGCACATTTGATTAGGGTGTGCATTGCATCCAGGATTTCTTCCCCTTTGTTGTTTTTATTTTATTTTATATAAGGTGGATTTTTATTAAAGGGACACTACAACCACCAAAATTACTATTCAAAGTGTTCCTAACACTACGGTGTCGCTTTGTTTCCACCACCACCCCCCCCCCCCCCCCCCTCCAAAAAGTTAAATATCCCTTTAAGCATTTATCTCCTCCGATGTCAGCTGATGGGGGAACTTCATGCACATGCGTGGTGAGAACCTTGCACACATTAGTCCTTAACCATAGGATAGCACTCAATGTTTTCCTATTTAACTCTGCAATATAAACATTGTAGTTTTTCTGAAGGCTAAGGGGGAAGGGACACTGAGATCAATGAGATCAAGTGGTCTAGATCCCTATAGTGTCGCTTTAAGAGCGGTCTGGCATGTTACCTGGCTCCTGGAACTGCGTCACAAAGCTAGCTCCTACTGTGCTGTGTAGGGCCAGCTCATTGAATAAAAGGGCTAGCTGCGCGCTCTCAGTCAATGAGCATGGCCCTACACAGCCAGGCTTAAAGGACCACTCTAGGCACCAAGACCACTTCAGCTTAATGAGGTGGTCTGGGTGCCAGGTCCCTCTAGGATTAACCCTTTTTTTTATAAACATAGCTGTTTCAGAGAAACGGCTATGTTTATACTGAGGGTTAATCCAGCCTCCAAAACCTCTAGTGGCTGTCTCAATGACAGCCACTAGAGGCGCTTGCGTGCTTCTCACTGTGAAAATCACAGTGAGAGCACGCAAGTGTCCATAGGAAAGCATTGTAAATGCTTTCCTATGCGACCGGCTGAATGCGAGCGCGGCTCCTGACGCGCATGCGCATTCAGCCGATGACATCGCAAGGAAGAAGGAGAGGAGGAGGAAAGCTCCACGCACGGCGCTGGAGAAAGAGGTAAGTTTAACCCCTTCCTCCCCCCCAGAGCCGGGCGGGAGTGGGTCCCTGAGGGTGTGGGCACCCTCAGGGCACTCTAGTGCCAGGAAAACAAGTATGTTTTCCTGGCACTAGAGTTGTCCTTTAACTCAGGCCTCATTTTAATAAGCTTTCTAAACGATTCAGTTCTGTTAGGAAAACTTTCCAAGTTGTTTATCTACAAACACTCCCATATACTTTAATGGCGACTTCTGTAGGTAAATAATTTGAAAAGATTTTTCCCAACAGTATTTAATCATTTAATCATTGGAAAGCCTATTATATCGAGGCCTTAGTGGCAGGACCTTTCTAGCTAAGTAGTTTGCCGTTCCTCTTTTTATATCACAGCATGCACCAGCTGGAATGCAGTCGGCACTCCAGTTCAGGGCCGTCTTTAACGTGGGGCAACGGGGCAGGTGGGGGGCCCAAGACAGCTACTCCGTTTGCCCTCTGCCCGCAAACTATGGGGGCCCATCGGGTGGCCCATGCACTTAGGGCCACCCAGTGGGCCTGTGTCAGCAGGGGCCCGGTCGTGCGCTGTGGCGCTTTAACAGCGCGACCGGGCCCTTGCTTTTCGGCAGCCGACTGGGAGGAAATGACAGCCGCGCGTCACTTCCTCCCACAGAAACAGGAGCCGCGCGGGAGGAAGAAGCTGTTCCGGAGGGGGCCAGGCCGGGAGAGCTTAACTCCCAGCCACCCCACTGGACCCCAGGGAAGCCACCCTCCAGGAAAAGGTAAGAAACTGGAGGGTGGTTATCAAATTTTGCATGAGTGTCTGAGTGCGTGTGTGTGTGTCAGTGTATCTGTATGTGTGAGTCTGTCAGTGTGTGTGGTTCAGTATGTATGTATGTATGTATGTATGTATGTGTGCATGTCTGTCAGTGTATGTGTGTATGTCGGTCAGTGTGTCAGTGTGTGTGTGTGAGTCTGTCAGTGTGTCAGTGTGTCTGTGTGTGTGTGTGTGTGTGTGTGAGAGTGAGTGTCTGTGAGTCTGTCAGTGTGTCGGTATGTCTGTATGTATGTATGTGTGCCAGAAAGTCTGGATGTCTATGTGTGAGTCTGTCAGTGTCCGTGTGGTTCTGTATGTCTGTGTTTGTAAATATGTCTGTCAGTGTATGTGTGTTTCAGTATGTCCATCTGTCTGTGTGTATATGTGCCAGTATGTCTGTATGTCTGTGTGTGATTCCGTCAGTGTCTGTGTGGTTCAGTATGTCTTTGTGTATGTGTGTTTCAGTATGGCTGTCTGTGTCAGTACATTTGTCAGAATGTGTCTCTGTATCTGTATGTTGTCCATTTGTGTGTGTGTGTGTATCTGTATGGGTCAGTGTTTGTATCTGTATATCTGCATGTGTGTCAGGTTGTGTATCTGTGTGTCTGTATGTGTCGGTGTATCTATATGAAGTCAGTGTGTGTACCTTTGTATCTGCATGTATGCCAGTGATTGTATCTGTGTGTGTGTCAGTGAATCTATTTGTAGTCTGTGTGTATCTGTATGTTCTTGTGTGTATCTATATGCGGTCAGTGTGTAACTGCGTGTGTGTGTCAAGTAGTGTATTTGTGCGTATCTATATGTGATCAGGGGGGCCCAAGTAAATGCTTGCCCAGGGTCCAATCAAATTTAAAGACGGCCCTGCTCCAGTTGTTGTAATGTGCGTAGTGTTTCCGACTAACTTTCAAGGCAATCACTGCTTTCTGCCCTAGTTACATTCAGTTGATTCTTTAACGGTACGATATCTAGGTTAAAAATAAAAAAATATTTTAATCTACTTGAAGGTAGTTAAAACAAAAAAAATATGCATATCGGTTTTTAAAAATATTTTTCCAAGTTCCTAAAATTTTACGTCTTCTACATGTTCTTTACTTAAGCTGATCCACCCACTTTTGGCCCAGCACGAACTTTCTTGTACATACAGGGTATTGTCCAATCAAATCTTCTCATAGAGATGCATAGTGGACACTGTGAATACAATTGAAACCTAAAAAACATACCGTATATACTCTAGTATAAGCCGAGTTTTTCAGCACATTTTTTGTGCTGAAAAACCCCAACTCGGCTTATACTCGAGTCAGTGTCTGTATTATGGCAATTTACATTGCCATAATACAGACTGCGGGCTGTGGGGGGCTGCAGAGCGTTTACTTACCTCTCCTGCAGCTCCTGTCAGTTCCCTTCTCCTCCGCGCCGGTCCGTTCAGCACATCTGTCAGCTCCCAGTGTAAGTCTCGCGAGAGCCGCGGGGTCATAGTGCGGCTCTCGCGAGACTTACAGTGTGAGCTGACAGGGGAGCTGACCGGACCGGCACGGAGGAGGAGGGAGCTGACAGGAGCTGCAGGAGAGGTAAGTAACAGCTCTGCCAGCCCCCTCACTGAACTGCCAATGCCACTGGACCACCAGGGAAGGAGAGCCCCCCTCCCTGCCATGTATCAAGCAGGGAGGGGGGATGAAAAAAATAAATATAATAATAAAATATTAAAAATAATAATTAAAAAAAATAACAATATAAAAAAAATTAAAATAATAATTAATAAAATAAATAATAGAACAAAAAAATTATTAAAATAATAATTAATAAAATAACAATAATCAAAATGCCCACCCCCCACCAACACATACACAAACACACACTGCATCACACACACTCACACTTCATTCATATACACACACTGCACTCACACACACACACACACACACTGCACTCATACGCACACACTGCATTCATTATATACACACACTGTAAATAAATATTCAATTAATATAATTTTTTTAGGATCTAATTTTATTCAGAAATTTACCAGTAGCTGCTGCATTTCCCACCCTAGTCTTATACTCGAGTCAATAAGTTTTCCCATTTTTTTGTGGTAAAATTAGGGGCCGCGGCTTATATTCGGGTCGGCTTATACTCGAGTATATACGGTACATAAAACAGATATTACTCTAAAAAAATTACAATATTTCTAATGAGTACTGGGATCTGTTACAAACTATGTGAATACATTAAAATATTCATACAGGATCAGGTCCAAAATGTGAATCTCTGAAAGTCTGAACAAACTTGAAGGCTTGGGGGGAAAAAATCTTGTTTCTTCTGGTGAAGTTTGAGCTACCATTTCTTCCTTTAACATTATCTAATCTTACACTGCAGGTTACTTTGAACAAGCATGGAATTCACAGAAGAAGAGCTTCTAAAGTAAACACAATGCCCAATGTAATGATTCCCTACTGAAAGCTCACTTCCTCTTGGACAATTGTTTCTGGCTGTCAGCTTGAGTACCAGGGGATGTTCCTAAATGATTTTATAAAAAACTGTGGATTCCTCTTGAAATTGGCACTTTTATGAACTAGGACAGTGGTAAGCACCTTACTGATCTGGATTGTCAGTTTTACTCCCAAAAAATAGAGGACTGAGCAGTGAAATTTCTGGAGCATGATCTATTTACCAAAACCATTACATTAAATTAAATTTAAGTGGATCTGGTGCTTAGTCTGACCCTTTAATATGATACGGTTTTAATTTTGAAAGATCATTTTTTTGATCTTGCTGGTACATATTTTGCATTAAATTCAATACTATAAAAACAGGTATAAAAGGTTTGATTTTTTTTGTGCATTGTATGAAATGGATGGCTTGGAATTGTAGTGCAATAAAATGTCTTAAAAAAAGAAATAAATTGAAAAGTTTTACATTTTTAACACTTTATAACAGATAAATCCTTTTGTTTTAGAGCTTCTGGTGCTCTTGGGGCCTTCTTCAAGAGTAAAACATTTTACTTATCAACTTTGACAATAATTACCGTATTTATCGGCGTATAACACGCACTTTTACTCCCTCAAAATAGGGGGAAAATTGTGGGTGCGTGTTATACGCCGATATCTCATAATTACTTACCTGTCTTGAAGCGTGGGCCAGCTTTTTGAAGCGTGGGCCAGCAATTACAGGCTCCGGTTTCCGGCGGGACTGAAAGGAAGTGTGCACACTTCCTTTCAGTCTGCCGGAAACCGGAACCTGAAATTGAAGTTCCAGTACCGCGGTGCGCGCTGTGAAGCTGGCCCACGCTTCAAGACAGGTAAGTAATTATGGGACAAGGGAAAGTGCTCTAGGGGGCACTATGGGGGGGGGGGGGGGGGGGAGGAGGAGGAGAGAACACTATGGGAGGAGGAAGGGGGGGAGAATACTATGGGAGGGGGAAGGGGGGGAGAATACTATGGGGGGGAGGGGAGAATTCAGTTACCCTTTAATGGGAGGATTTTAAAATATTGACATGCACTATAATGATCGTTACTATGAGATTGGGCTATCTTTTTGGCAAGCATCCTACAAAGTCGCACATTTTAATGATGTGTGCATGTTTTTGGTTACAACTACTATTTTTTTATTCTTTATGTATCTGTTATTACAATGTATATTATTGTAAAACGACTATTAAAGCAGCACAAATAGCAGGTTTCATGCAGCTGTAACACAACACAAGCATTGTTTATTATACACATCGCTTCTATCTAGACACTCTTCATTTCTTTTACTGGCTACGGAACTGTTAAAACCTATGGGATGAGGGGGGGGGGGAACTCTATGGAATGAGGGGGGGGAACACTATGGGAGGGGGTGGAGAATACTATGGGATGGGGGGGAGAATACTATGGGATGGGGGGGAGAATACTATGGAAAGGGGGGACACTATGGGATGAGGGGGGAATACTATGGGAGGGAGGGGAAATTTCCTGGAATTTCCTTCTTAAAATGAGGTGCGTGTTATACGCCGATAAATACGGTAGATAGCAATTTCAGATATTACTTCCTTTTAATTAGTGTCATAAAGAGCCTGATGAGACCAGAGAGGCAAAAATAAAACAATACTACAAGAACAATAAATTTCATCAAACAAAGAATGGTAAATATGTTGTTAATACCAGCATCATTAGGCTTATTTTAACAAATAAATAATATACTGAATAACATCAAGTGCTGCTGTATGTGTACACAGGGAAAATACTTTCATTAGCATAGCACAGTGTGAGCGTGTTGAATGGGGACTTTGTTTCTATTGTATTATGAAGCAGAACACACAACGAAAACTTACGACCGAATATTGGACACTTGGGCGATCAAATGTTGTTCTTACACATTTCCGCTTCTGGACTATACTCATGTGTGCAAGGTTCTTTTTAACCCTTTTGTTCCTTTTTACATTTGTAATACTTTGCCTATACCCTTTGTAAAACAGTGGAGTATGTTGGCTCTTTATTATATGTGATAATAAAATTCTAAAAAACCCATTCCAACAGGGGAGCATACCTTCAGTGGCTTCACCTTTTCACTCTATAGTTTCCTTAAACACCATACCATTACAAAAAATAAAATGCTGACACACACACACACACATATTTATTTATATATACATATACACATACATTTACTGTAACGGACCGTTCTGCTCACCTAGTCGAGTGTCCGATTTTAGTTCCAGACACTCGACGGCAAAACACCGCTGTTCGGGAGGTTAAGATGGCCGCCGCCACGTGTTCGTTTCCCGAATGACGGCCACCCAGAGGACAAAACCACACATTACACACATTGCCAATTACCCGTTTGCAACATTGTTGCGAACGGTAATTGGAGGCACACTTTAATCCTGGGTGGTCTGGTTGTTCGGTAGTTTCACTCAATATAATGAATGGAGTGATTCTACCGAACAATCAGACGAATGCTGCATACACATAACACAGTTTACCGAACACATAATATTAAAGACAGCCTGAATGCAATCTGCTACACAGTCTTAAAGGGGCATTGTTCCTAAAAGTCATAATATGTCCACGGATGGCCCTTAAAGGGCCTGTAGCAGCAATATAAAATACCACATGCCCAAATATTGCATTCAAAGGTACAAATTTACCAGGGACCATAGTCAGCAGGTAGGAGGCGGGCAGCCAGGCCTCTCCAATGCCCAGTGGCGAGGCGGGTTCCGCCACATATACATACATACACATATACACACACACACACACACACGTTTTTGTTTGATACGGATTACACACCTGGCACTGTCTCTTCCCTTCTTTGTATATAAGCTTATGTAAACATGTCTCATTTCCTCATTTCCACTCACCCGTGTCTGTTTGTTGCTATTTATATGTATGCTTTGTGTGCAATGCTGTAGAATGTTATTTATTTTTTTCTTTTATAATAAATGGAGGATGGTTAGATAGCCAAGTAGACCATACCTGTTATCACAAGCTATGCGTTAAAGTTATTTTAATACATTATGCACGCAACGGTTTATCAAGCTTAGTATTGTCTAAGTAACCAAAATGTCAGTAGTGTCACGGACAGTAATCCCTAATGGTGAAAGTGGAGTTAAAACCGGATTAACTCTCTGAACATTCATACACAGTAAGACAAGGGCAAATGCACAGGCTGGCCATCATATTGTACAGGAGGAAAAAGCTATTTTGGAGTGCATGTTTTGAGGCATTGTCTGGCTCCTTAAACTGACTGAACAAAGGATTGAATTATCATTCGTATGTCAAAGGCCAGTACAATTGCCAAAATAACACACTCTGCCTTTTTAGATAACTAGCAGCCTGGCAATCCTAGAATCTTGGGGCAACATCTTGGCTACTCCTGAGAGTTTTTAATATGTACCTACAATACTTTTCCAAAGTCAAATATACAGAACCATATATACCTCAGATCAGCAATATAGTAGTCCTTACACACATCCTTATTTACAACGTCCTTCCTCTCCCTACTGTTCTCCCATTCAACTACCATCTTCCTTGCAGCAGCCGAGAGTGAGAGTTAAAATTTATGGTAGCTTCTCATCCTATGGCTACAAAACGCTAGGTTATACTTACCTTATACTGTCCCCTGAGGGCAACTCGATCTTTAGCTCCTGGCACTAGATCTACAAGGATGTTGTACTATCGCATAAGAGAGTACAATACTGATGTCTATGAAGGATCCACAAGACTGCAGAAGCATTCATAGAAGTTGTTTCGCAATGAGCGAGACAATGCCATATTCCCACAGCCATCACTAATGACAGCTGTGAGAAGTGATAAAGCTTGATGGCCATAGCTCCTCATTTTGTTAAGTTAGGGTATATACCTTAAGACAAAATAGTTCCTCAACTATGTCTTATTTAAAGTCTTTATGAGCAAATAAGCTCACAGCAGTGACAAAAACGCAAAATAATTTACACTAGTACTGCATGTATGCAAAACTGCTGTGGTTCTCTTAGAATCCCTTATGTTGGGAGCAGACTTACCTCAACTCATCATGTGGGTACCCAAAGAACATAGACCCCTGATTAGAGTTACTTGCCTGACAATACTCAATTCTCTGAGACTATGAGATTCATCCGTGCAAAGGTATAGGTTAGTGTCAACCCCTTCTCCCCTCATGCCCTACCTCTGCAAAAGGGGATTTACGCCAGGTATGACAGCTAGGGATTTCCGAAATCTAGAGCAGGCAGGCCTACAAACGGATATGCCAGTTATTTCAGGGGAAGGAGGTCATTACTCTTGATGACCTTAAAGAAAGGAGGCATCTTACTCCTTCCGATTTTTTTTTAGATATTTCCAGATTAGGGATTTTGCTAAACAATCCCACATCAAAGAAGCAGCACATAAAACACTGACTTTTTTGAACGTCTATGCATAACTGAAATTATGCCTAAAAGCCTGATGACGCCTTTTTACGCCAACCTCTGCTTGGAGACCGGGGAATGGGGTAGAGTAACATTCACGGACCAATGGGGAAAAAAACTTAGGTGAGGAACTGGAGGACATTGAATGGCAGGAGATATGGGAAGCTAATACCATCACCTATATCTGTGCAACCCTTCAGGAGCAATCCTTTAAAATGATGTTCAGCTGGTATACAACTCCTGTAAAACTAAATAGAATGAAAAAATCCTCCATGGATGTGTGCTGGAGGGGATGCGGGATGAAAGGGACGTACATACATATGCGGTGGGAGTGCCCACTGATGATACGATTCTGGAATTTAATTAAGGATTTGTTAATCCAAGTGTTCTCAAGAGCCCCAGACCTAAACTCTTGGATATATCTGTTAAATAGATCTACTGAAGAGTGGACCAGAAACTAACAAAAACGTATTCACAAAATAACCCTGGCTGCTCAAAGGGCTGTAGCTTGTGCCTGGCTAAAACAGGGTATCCCTAACATTACATGGGTGCTAAACAGGGTCAGAGAGATACACCTGATGGATGAAGATAAACTTAAAGGGATACTGTAGTAAAAGTATGGGTATGACTAAAAATAATAACTTAAAATAAAAGTGTAAATTCAGAAACCACTCTCCTTGCTTTCAGCAATTCAATAATGTTTATAAATAGAGGCTATAGTAAACAAATAAACAATACATATACATGTGAATTGGGCTAGTATATGTTGCTACCAAGACTAATCATTGATTGAATGGAAAGTAAACTAAATTAACATAGTGAAACAGGCATAGACTGGTGATACAGTTAGCACTCCATTGATTATCAGATGAGAGTAAGATAAGATAGCATGTGTATAGTGGGGAGAGGGAATTGAGAGAGAGAAAGTGAGGAGGGTAGAGAGAGAGAGAGAGAGAGAGAGAGAGAGAGAGAGAGAAAATGTGCTATTCACAGGGTTTTTAACAGGTTAGCCATTCCTTCTGCTGGACACACCTCCTTCAGTCAATCCCTTGGGATCTTACAGAGCCAGAGTGCCTCCTGGGGGGAGAGGGATTGCGATGGAAGGGAATGGAGGAGGAGTTGATCAACAACTTAACTGATTTTGTCTGGTGAATGGCCATATGATCAGAGGACTCCATTACTGAATCCCTGTATTAGTACACAATAACACTTCATTAACATACAGCCCCCACCCCACTTATTACAGACACTATAGTCACCAGAACAACTACAGCTTATTGTATTTGTTCTGGTGAGTAGAATAATTCCCTGCAGGCTTTTTGCAGTAAACACGGTTTTCATAGAAACGACAATTACATTACAGCCTAGGGATAACTCCAATGGCCATTTCTCAGATGGTTTCTAGATGTGCTTCCTGGGGTAGTGCTGCACACTCTGCAGTACTGCCATTCCATGTCTCCACCTTCTACATGGCGACACTGAACTTTCCTCATAGAGATGCATTGATTCAATGCATCTCTATGAGTAGATGATGATTACACAGGGATGTTGGCTCTGCCCCTGATCTACCTCCTTGACACTCTCAGCCAATCCTATGGCAAAGCATTGTGATTGGCCAAGAAAATCACTTCTGATTATGTCAGACAAGAAGGCAGATTAGGGGCAGAGCCAGCAGAAGATTTTTTTAAAAGGTCATCATCAAGCCAATTGGGACTGTTTGGAACAAATGTAAAAATCTGGGTAGTATGCTTATCACCTTGAATTCTTTTACTAATATTATATACTGTTCAAAAGACACATTGCTTTTTTATAGTGCAATGACAATTTATGATGAAAGTGCTTCTTTTAAATACTTGCATAAGTGAAAGGACCACTATAGGCACCCAGACCACTTCAGCATAATGAAGTGGTCTGGGTGCCAGGTCCTTCTAGGATTAACCCATTTTTCATAAACATAGCAGTTTCAGAGAAACTGCTATGTTTGTGAATGGGTTAAGCCTTCCCCTATTTCCTCTAGTGGCTGTCTCATTGACAGCCGCTAGAGGCGCTTGCGTGATTCTCACAGTGATTCATAATGCTTTCCTATGTGACCGGCTGAATGCGCGCGCAGCTCTTACCGCGCGTGCGCATTCAGCCGACGGGGAGGAGAAGAGGAGGATCAGAGGAGGAGAGCTCTCCGCCCACCGCTGGAAAAGGGTAAGTTTTAAACACTTTCCCTTTTCCAGAGCCCGGCGGGAGTGGGTCCCTGAGGGTGGGGGCACCCTCAGGGCACTCTAGTGCCAGGAAAACGAGTATGTTTTCCTGGCACTAGAGTGGTCCTTTAAGGTAAGATTTTAGTATATTTAGGGAGGGGCAGATATATATTTTTTTAAAACACTACTGTGTCAGGAATACATGTTTGTGTCCCTGACCCTATAGTATTATTTTAATATGAAGTTTGCTTCAAGTAAAACCATTGATTATATTGCTAGAAAATGTGCTAGATTTGAACCACGAATCACGGTCACAAAAAGGAAATTTTATTGAACCTGTCCTGGGTTTCGGTGCCAAGCCTTCCTGCATAAGATAACTTTAGAAAAGTTTCTATGTGGAACGCAGTCACTAATAACATCCGCAGATAAAAGGAGTGATGATACAAATAGCCATTTTGTTTGTTTGTTTTTTTCTTTAAAGTGAATCACAGCAAAGAAACATGAAGTCACAGCTCATAGCACGAAACAGCTTGACTGGTATCATTATTCAAACAGTGTGAAAGAAGCCTAGCACAGATATTAATTTAGTTATAATGCAACAAATTCATCTTCAAATGCGAGATATTGTATTGAAAATCTCCATCCTTTACTGCATTCCCACCGTCTTTCAATGATCCATTTTATGATCTATTCTACAGGGACTGATTGATTAAGTGTTCCGGCTTGACAAGCCATTAAGTAAAGAAAAGCGCAAGCATAATGTATCGACTTAATAGTAAAAGCATGGAACGTCTTTTTGTTTCTGCAATTCTTCTCCTCTACATTAATGAAAGCATTCTCTCGACACAATTGTATTACGCAATTAAGATAAACTAGTGTATGTTTGGCAGGTCCTTTGCCTTGATTCTAGAAAGCCTCTAATTGTGGTTCTATTTATAAAGCCCCGTTGGTATTAAGTCAGATCTGTTCCTATAAATCTTCTGGAAACCTGTGAATGGCCCATATATATTTCACAAGCAGTAATCACTGAATTAATAAAACATTTTTTTTTTTTTACAATAAGCAAGAAAATATCGTCATACATGGTCAGCCAAATGTAACCGTTCCTGGAAATCCACTAAATTTCTGCTTTTACTCAAACCTTGGTTTGCAGCACTGAGCAGTCAACTCTGCAGCTGTGTTTACACAAAATTACACCAGAATCATCTCAAGCCTACAAATTGGATTGTTCTGTTCAGAGAAAATAGTGTTAGTCTTGATAATCTGTGCTGATAAAGAGAAAAATGGGTACAGGGATAAAGCTTGACATTTCAAAATGCCATTAGCTCAAGAATCCTTGCATTGTTGGGCCACATATTTATAACTTGTATTAAATGCTTTATAAATTATATCTTTCACTCGATTTCCTTTTTTTTACACAATTTCTCCAGCTTTTTCCTCAATCTGCTCAGTTATGCTCATTCCGTGGGTCACACAACCTTCTTATCTTGAATGTTCAAAGCTACATGGGTTTCCTCATTCAGCCATAGACCATGTAACATACATCTTTTCCAAGTTATCTTATCCACAAGTTTAAAGGGGGACAGCTGGATAGTAAACCAACATTTTCAAACCCTTCTACCAAAACACTATAGCAGGAAGATAATACAAACAAGGGAAATGCAGAGGTAACCTATTCTAAAATCTACTCAAAGATTCACAAGCAACAAAGAGTAATTATGCAAGTATTTAAAAGAAGCACTTTCATCAGAAATTGTCATTGCACTATAAAAAAAAAGCAATATTTCTTTTGAACAGTATATAATATTAGTAAAAGAATTCAAGGTGATAAGCAAACTACCCAGGTTTTTATATTTGTTCCAAACAGTCTCAATTGGCTTGATGATGACCTTTTTAAAAACCTTGAGATCAATGTTGATTGGGTACATCTGGTGGGGAGAGAAGTTCCGCCAGGAGAGGCCTTCCATTGCCAGATGTTCATAGATAGACACCATCTAGCTACTGTTTTAAATCAGGTTATAAAGTGGCATATTACGCCATCAACAAAGCACTGGCCATTACTGTACACAGCACGTGTGTTCCAGTCTCCTATTTGGTGTGGAATATGTATCTACAGTCCTGCCTAGCGGCTGCCAGAGATTCACAGAGTTAAAAATTGGTCCTCTGCCCGAAAAACAAAACACACAAACACCCCCAAATCCCATGCTCTCTGATTCCATTAACATACGATGAAAATCTTGTCAAGGGTTTCACAACTAAAGATTTGCTGTTTCTGGGTCAGGGATAGTATTTTTCACTTAGTCAAGCACTGACAGCTGAAGACCTTCAAAAGCCCGAAGAAACTGGTGAGTGAGAGGACATCCACTACCTTGGAAAAATAATGCTAATAGCAAATCCAACACTACAGCATCTCAACTAGAGCTCAAGTACACAGGATTCAACGTGTTTTGAAAATCTGTGCATGGAGGTGCTAGGATAGAAATAGCCATTTCAGAGCTTTATCATTTACCAGTGGTAGTTTGGAGGGACAGCAATGTAGGGCCTGACACTGAGGTTGCGCAACAGAGCTGGTGGGGGGGGAGGGGGGTCTTCTACTTTCTCTTCTTCTAACACTATCCCATATTATTCTTGTCTTTTATTCTAACTTCTTACAACTGGATTGACAATTGCTTTAAATGTCTACATTTACTGGTCAAAACCTAGGTGTGATTGGTAATGCTCTTCCAATTATATAAGTATATTCGAGGCTTTATACATATGTACCAAACAGGTTGCTGCTGAATAATTATATTGTATAAATTGGGCGTTTACACGTTACACTGATTGCTATTGGACTATCAGTTGCATGCAGCTATCATATCTTCTGTGTATATTGGTACAGAACTTCATTCAATTATGATTTTTCACTAGAAAGATTAATCCTCATCGTGACTGTGATCGTTTAACAGACCTGTCAAACATAGGTCACAGGGCTGATCCATGCTCAGAAACTCTGCAGCAGCTGCCCATTAGACCCCAATTCAGTGTTCTCCGAATTGCACACTACTTGAAGCAGGGGCGGGCTGGGCCGGGGGGCAGGGAGGCAATTGCCCCCCAGGCCGCCCGAAATTCTTTTAGGACCGGCCGCGGTGGGCCGGCCCTTTAAATGCTGCAGCCGCCGAGCGCTCTGTAAAGGGGTAAGAAGGGGGGAGGGGGTAAGAAGGGGGGGGGAGGGGGTAAGAAGAAGGGGGGGGGAGGGGGTAAGAAGAAGGGGGGGGGAGGGGGTAAGAAGAAGGGGGGGGAGGGGGTAAGAAGAAGGGGGGGGGAGAGAGTAAAAAGAGGGGAGGGGGGAGAGTAAAAAGAGGGGAGGGGGGAGAGTAAGAAGAGGGGAGGGAGGGGGGGAGAGTATGAAGAGGGGAGGGAGGGAGGGGGGAGAGTATGAAGAGGGGAGGGGGGGAGAGTAAGAAGAGGGGAGGGAGGGGGGGAGAGTAAGAAGAGGGGAGGGAGGGGGGAGAGTAAGAAGAGGGGAGGGAGGGGGGGGAGAGTAAGAAGAGGGGAGGGAGGGGGGAGAGTAAGAAGAGGGGAGGGAGGGGGGGAGAGTAAGAAGAGGGGAGGGGGGGAGAGTAAGAAGAGGGGAGGGGGGGAGAGTATGAAGAGGGGAGGGAGGGGGGAGAGTAAGAAGAGGGGAGGGAGGGGGGGAGAGTAAGAAGAGGGGAGGGAGGGGGGGGAGAGTAAGAAGAGGGGAGGGAGGGGGGAGAGTAAGAAGAGGGGAGGGAGGGGGGGAGAGTAAGAAGAGGGGAGGGAGGGGGGGAGAGTAAGAAGAGGGGAGGGGAAGGAGGGGGGAGAGTAAGAAGAAGGGGGTAGTAAGAAGAGGGGGGGGAGTAAGAAGAGGGGAGGGGGAGTAAGAAGAGGGGAGGGGGGAGTAAGAGGGGCGGGGGGAGTAAGAAGAGGGAAGAGAGGGAGTAAGAAGAGGGGAGGGGGGATAATAAGAGGGGGGAGTAAGAAGAAGGGGAGATAAGAAAAAGAGGGGGGTAAGAAGAAGAAGGGGGGAGTAAGAACAAGAGTGGGGAGTAATTAGAAGAGGGGGTAAGAAGAAGAAGGGGGAGTAAGAAGAAGAGGGGGGAGTAAGAAGAGGAGGGGGGAGTAAGAAGAAGAGGGGGGAGTAAAAAGAAGAAGGGGGGTAAGAAGAAGAAGGGGGGTAAGAAGAAGAAGGGAGTAATAAGAAGAAGGGGGTAAGAAGAACAAGGGGGGGAGTAAGAAGAACACAGGGAGGAGGGATGGTAAGAAGAACACAGGGGGGGGGGTGAGAACACACAGAGGGAGGAGTGAGAAGAACACAGGGAGGGTGGAGGGGGGATGAGAAGAGCACAGGGAGGGTGGGTGAGTGTGAGAAGAGACCGCTAGGGGAGGGTGGGGGAGAGGAGAGACCACAAAGGGGCAGGGGAGAGCTCTAAGGGACAGAAGGGACAGCTCTATAGGACAGGGGGCAAGACAGGGAGCTCTTTAACACTACGCGCACACACACACACACACAATGCATCCCTATACATACACAGAAACACACAATGCATCCCTATACATACACAGAAACACACAATGCATCCCTATACATACACAGAAACACACAATGCATCCCTATACATACACAGAAACAGAACAGGCTTCCCTTACACACAGAGAAACACACAATGCATCCATTACACACACACACACAATGCAACCCTTAAACACAAAGACAATGCATCATTTGCACACATACACAGAAACATACACGGCAAACCCTTACACACACATGCAAACACACACACTGTTTTTCTTACATACACACAGAAACACAATGCATCTCTTACACTCAATGCACACACATACAGACACACACCTTGCATCCCTTATGCATACAAACACAGATTCACACAATGCATCCCTCACACACAACCAGAAACACATAATACATCCCTTATACACAAATACACACTGTTCCACTACACACAAACACACTGCATCACCTGCACAAACTGGTATCCCTATACACTACATACCATAAGCACACATATTAGATAACACATAACACATCCCCTACACACTCCACTCCCTGTGAGCGAGCTCATGGGTGGGTGGAACATATAAGTGGACTTATGAGTGGGCCTTATGGGCATACTCACCGTCAGGCACTGGAGCCCAGACCTTGAGCTGTGTAAGAGGCCCCCAAAAAATGGAGCTGCTTCCAATTCTCCCAGAACGTTGAATTTTGTGACCACAGTTGCAAACAGCCTCCAGAGGTCCTGTTCTACACCAGACCAGTGGAGCCAAACTGCAGCCCATCATCATCCTCATCCAATTGTAAGTAGGCAATCTAGTATATTATTAGTGACACTAATCTATAATTTACCTCACATTAAAGGGACACTATAGCTTAATGAAGTGGTTCTGGTGTCTATAGCTGGTCCCTGCAGGCTTTTTAATGTAAACACACACTGTGTGCAGCACTGGCGTTAGTTCATATGGCAGATCATATGGGTGGGGCATTGTGATGTCACATGGGGGGGTGGCGCAATGGGCCACTTGACTGGTTTTGCCCCCCAGGCCTAAGGCTGCCAGCCCTCCCCTGACTTGAAGTATCGAATGTAACCCACATTGCAATTTGGGGTTGATGTGCCACGATACTATGTGCACAAATATACCATTATAATATAGGTATACGTGTATTCACTATCTAGCTTACAGATTTTGATTAGCACTTATTTTTTGGTTCTTTTCTTTTGCTTTGCTGTACATACTTTTACACTTACTGTAAATTTACTAAAAGTGGGGGCGGAGCTAGCAGCCGAGCCGGCAAGACGCATGAAGCACAAGCTCCGACATTATTGAAGCGAAAAAGCCACAGAATCTTATAACACTTACTTTCATAAGCAGGGGAAAAACTGCACGGGACCCAGCACACTATGGGTAAACACTCCCGAAAGCCCCGAGGCTCGCCCGCGGGACATACCCGGGACATCGGGCAACTCCTGACCCAGGCCTGCAGGCCCAAAATGGCGGACTTCCTTCACAACATGGGGCTGGAGTCACTCTCTGCCTCTGAGGACGATTACCTGAGTGATATGCCGACCCCGATGCCCCAAAGGAAGCATCAAACAGCTCCACCAAAGCAGTCAGACCCACCACTAGCAACTAAGGCCGATCTCACAGGCATGGTGACTGATCTAAAGGCATTCTTCGCGGCAGAACTGGCGGGCCTCAGGACGGAGCTGAGCACGCTCACAGGCCGCATGAGAGCCATGGAAGACACGGTCCAGGACCTGAGAGCCCGTCAACATACCACGACGAAGCAAATGCTTGGGCTCACAACAACATGCTCTCAGCTAGGCTCCCGAGTAGGGCAACTAGAAGATATGGCGGGACAAAGAAATATTAAGGTGAGGGGAATCCCTGACAATGTGACGGCAGACAAACTCCCATCCCTCATAAAGAGACTGTTACAAGCCGCCCTACCGGCCAAACAGGCCAAAGGACTAACCCTAGACTGCCTATTCCGCATACCAGGGCGCCCAAACAACGCCCCAGCCTCCGCAAGGGATGTCATAATGGGCTTCAAATCCCGCTCAGACAAAGACGGATTCCTCCGTGCTGTCAGGGGCCAGACCCCGTACGTCTTCAAAGACCGTACCTTACATTGCTTCCAGGACCTGAGCCGGCAGACACTGCAGTGGCGGGCAACGCTGAAAGACACCACCGCGCAGCTAAGGGCGGCGGACATTCCATATAAATGGGGCTATCCCCGCACGTTAATTGCCTCACGAGACGGGCAAGACCTCAAATTGACAACGCCAGAGGACGCACCCCAATTTCTTCAAGCTCTGGGCATCCGCCCGGTGGCAGGCGCCAAGAGGGCTACGACACACCGATGGGATGTCGCCAACATAACACCTTTCACCCCATCAGAACCGGCGGCCCCTGCAGGCAGCAGCACCACGCACCCACCCAGTACTTAATGGGGGAAAGCCCTCCGACACAAGGAACTAATGGATGTGCCGGCTGGTTCTATCCTTATTTGAAATTCTTGCTGTTTATTTTACACTGTCAAGTGCAACGTCCTCCACCGATTCTGTGGAACTTTACATAATTGTGTATATAATAAGTTTGCTAACCATGCATTTTTATTCTTTCTAGTCGGCGGTCGGCTCACACCTAAAATGCGAACACATGACCCGCATTCTGCTCCGACCATACAGGTCCTCTGACCTGACACCCTCCCCACCCCCCCAACTCCGGGGTTACGGAGCCCTTATATATAGTGGCCTCATACTGCCTCTGGCCGTTAATCCGGGGACCCGGAATCAGGCACCCAGCCATATTTCACAGATAAAGCCTGCTCCCTATTCGTAATGGGGGAAATCAATGGTAACAACACCCTGTAACCTACGCTTACGATTCTTTGATGACCTTTTATAATTAGCCTGGTCGCTTAATTTCTCGGCCACTAGCTTAAGCTACTTACATTTTGCATGTTTTTCTGACCTTGTAGGGCATCGATATATATTTCTCATTTAACGATAGCATAGAGGCAGCAGCATTGAATTTCGCACGTTGGCCCATCTCATTGGTTTAAACCCTATTTCCGATGTTGTAGACATGTCTAGCCTAGCCTTCATATGCGCACATGACCTTGGAGGCATAGACTGCTGCACTGCTGGCACTGAGCAATAGGGAGATGCAACTCATGTTACATGTAAGCTAGCCTATATTAAACTGTTGAAGCATGTTATTATTATTTTATTATAAAATTGTGCTGTCCAATGTATGCCACAATTATGTTTAACACTGTTACTATCTGGCTTGTCACAGCTGTCGTGGCTTTAACAAGCGTAATGTTATGCTTTGCACAGAAAAAATAAAGAATTAAAAAAAAAATTACTAAAAGTTATTTTTTTAAATTTTTTATTTTTTCCTCCAATTATTTTATATTTTTCGTACTATTAAAAGTTACATTCTAATGATATTTCGATCCACTAAGGGCACTCATAGCTTGTCTCCTCTTTCCTGTTACTACCTTGGTAGTCCATTGTGGGTTAACCCCATTTTTTGAGTGTCTTTCCTGTAGCTTCCACCCTTTTTTTCTTTTCGTATAAATAAACAGTGTTAATCCATATATCTTTTTTTATCTATACTCTTTGTTGACTTTTCTCAGTAAAACGTACAAGAAAATAAAAATTAAAAAAGGAAGGAAGGAAAGAAAGCAGTGTATGTAAGTTTGGGCATGTTTGGCACTCAGTATCATCAGAGAGTTGAAGAGCTTTTTTCTTAAAAGTTTAAGCAATTTAAGAAAATTAGCTGCTGAAAACAGAATGTTTGTTGCCTTTATTTATCAGGAACAGTCACAGAGGGTTTGAAAGTTCAATACAATTTCAAGATAGCCACCTCGACACAAAACAAATAACGAAAATGATACATTAGTGGTGAAAATTTCAGAAACCTTTTGGAAAATCTGTATCTCTAGAGTTTGATGTCTCAGAACATCATCCTTTTATAGTATAGTAAGTAAAAAATAAAAATACAAATTTATAATTTTCCAGAATATGGAAGCCAATTTATTTCAATAGGATTCAGCACCCTGTTGTTTTGCTGCTGTGTACAAAACGTGGTTTCAAGAAAATCATGTTACACTGCTCAAATAACCTGGTAATAGCCCTGACCTGAATCCACTAGAAAATAAAAATCTGTCGCCTAAAGAAACTTGTCAGTCAGAAGCAACCAAGGAATAAAAGCCAATTGAATAACGTGATAATACAATCTTGATTTCCCATTGTAAAACCTGATTAACTAAGACACTTGGTTCACTCCATGGGACACCATTGTTGGGCTGTAATTGCAGCATAACGTTTCACAACTCGGTACTAACCGAAATGGTGAGAAGTTCTAAAATACACTTCACCATGTTTTAACTTTACTTTATCGTGGTTATCTTTGTATTACTTCTTTTATATTTTTTTTATTTTTTATGAAGTGTGTTGTATTACATTCGGCATGAAATTTTATTTTTAATGACATATCATTTTGTGGTTATATTTGAAAAAAGAGACTGAATGTTACGAGCCATTAAACCTCAGAAATACACATTTTTCAAAAGGTTTCCACAATTTTGTCCACTAGTGCAAATGGCATCCCTCCATCACAGTCTGGATTCATAAGCATCTTCTTCTCAGCCTTAGCCTGTTCTATCACAGAAAACCTAGAAATTCAGAGTGTTTGGCCAGCATGCATAAGACATCTGGCGACCTACTGATGCAAAGCTTGTTAATATTCTGTTAGGGACATTATAGATCAGTAAATTATGGTTCTGGTTCTAGTTTACATACAGATGAACCCGCTTTTCAATGACTCATACAGCAGCCATTTTCTTACATCTCAATCTTCTAACTACCTGCACACAACAAGGGACACATTGCAAGCCTATTATGATATGTTTTGCAGAAATACTATATACATACTATACAGTTCCTAACTGAGATGCCAAGTGAAGCATAAAAAAAATCAACTTTATTATTTACGTTGTTAAGTAATAATATCCTCAGACATGCCACAGTAGTGTTACTAAGCCATTTCCCATGATACCCAGAACTCCTAACAAGGTATATTTGCTCCAAAGGGGGAAGAAAATAAATAAATAAAAAAACAACATTGCACTGCTGAATGAAATAGATGTGCAGCATAGACAAATGAGTCACTCACAAGATTCAGAGGGGCCCAAAACACTTGGCATGGTAAATCCTATCTCTGTACCCTCACAGGACTGTCACTGTGGATTAATCTGCACACTACACAGAAAATGTCAGCTATATGCAGACATCAATAAAAATGAATCTCAGCCAGAAATCATCATGTTGCCTTTCTAATTCAATTAAACAAGTGTGCAGAGAACGTGCAAGATACTTCTCATTCAAACGGAAAAAAATATAAGAAGAACAGCTATCATCAAGTAAACAAATCGTAAAGTAAAATGTACAGTGGAGGAAAAATAATTCCAGAAATAATTCACTTTGTCCATGAGATGAAGAACTTAAAGGGCTTCTCCAAACAGTATTTTCATGCAATACTGGTTAATGTTAGAGTAACCCTTTGTGAGGTAGTCTGGTTCTCCCAACATAATGGACCAATCAGCATCTCCTCAGAGATTCAATAAATCAATGCATCTCTATAGGGAACGTTCAGCGCCCCTATGCAAAGCGGAGATAAGAGACACTTTAGTGGCTGTTTTAGTGACTGCCACTAGAGGTGTTACTAGGCAGCAATGTAAACACTGCTTTTACTCTGAAAAGGCAGCGTTTACATAGAAAAGCCTGCAGGGACAATCTATAGACACTAGAGCCAAAATTGTATTTTTGTTGCAAAAAAACAAAACAAAACCTGGCTCCTAACTTTATTAGCTGGCTCCTAGATTGAAAGCAAATTCGTCAAGCAGTGTACTAGATCATAATCTATACAAAGATCCACAGGTTAGGATGAGCTAATTCCTATTATGCATTGCTGAAATGCTTTATTTGTTAAACTCGTTTTCCTGACACTATAGTGTTAATAGGTCCCCCCCCACCCTCATAGTCACCCTCCCGCCGGGCTCAAAAGGGATTAAGAAGTTAAACACTTGCCTTTCTCTAGCGACCAAGCTCCCTCGGCGCTGGGGACTCTCCTCCCTCTTCCAACGTCATCCGTCAAATGCACATACGCGGCAAGAGCCGCACGCGCATTCAATCAGGCCATAGGAAAGCATTTCTCAATGCTTTCCTATGGACGCTGGCGTCTTCTCACTGGGGAAATTACAGTGAGAAGCACGGAAGCGCCTCTAGCGGCTGTCAATGAAACAGTCACTGGATTAACCCTAATGTAAACGTAGCAGTTTCTCTGAAACTGCTATGTTTACAGCTGCAGGGTTAACCCTAAATGGACCTGGCACCCAGAACACTTCATTGAGCTGAAGTGGTCTGGGTGCTTATAGTGGTCATTTAACTGGCTCATTCGATTTGAACTGTAGTCTAAAACAGAAGTGAGTGCTTCTAATATAGAAGCATTGGTTTCAATGGTTGCACATGCGTCATGTGTACCAATGGTTCTCTATATTTAACATTTGACTGGCCATAAGTCATCAATAATGATGACATCAATGAAGGAGGATCGGAGCTGCAGAGACGAGACTCCCAGTGCTGGAAATAGGCTGAGGTTACCTCATTTTTATATTTTATTTTTGAGTGTTCCTTCTGTCACCAACTGGAGTCTTTGTATAATTTGCAAAGAATCCCAATGGTAACTGCTCCGCTGGCAGTGTAGTGGCCAAGGGGTGCCAGGAAGTGCCACATTTTTCTTCCTGCAGGTCCTCTTCAGCTTCTTGCCCTTCAGTTTCCAGGAGTCGACGTTCATGCATGTGCAAGAGTAAAACACTGAGGTTTATTGAGGATCCTGCAAAACCCACCATAGACAATGGCTGAGGGGACAAAAAGTAAAAGCCTTTTGTAGAACTACTGTAGTTGTAGTCACTACTTTGTTTCAGTATATCTTTTAACTGGGTTGGAAGAGAAGTGAAATTCTAACATGGTCAATGTGAATATTTCATGAAGATTTATCTTTTTGAAAGGCTCATTTTTTTGGGGGGGGCTAGTGTGGTAACAAAAATGCATCGAGCTAGACGGTCGCAAGCAGCAGGAGCTCCTGCGATATACCACCAAACCTGGGAAAAAACCCGTCTTTCTTTAAAAAGCTGACCGTCAGCAATAGTGCCCACAGCAGAAGGCTTGCTGGTGCCGGGGAGAGGCTGGCTTACCTCGCTGCAGTCCCCTGGCGGAGAGGACCCTGATGTTTCAACCGGGGCCTTCTCCGGCGGTGAGTGGGGCGGACGGCCGCCGCACCACTATCCTGCCACACAGCGCCCAGCCTGGAGCTTGAACCTGTGCGGACCCGGCCCTGTCCCCCCCCCATGGACCGGGGGGGTGATCCTGGTCCTCACCCGGAGGCATGGCAGCCGGAGCGCAGGGGCACCACCGCCACACCCGAGGGCCCGACCGCATGTTCCAGCACCTAAGATGGCGGCTGCCACGAGCGCTGGAGCCAGCAGAGGGAGGCACATGATGGCAGAGCTCGGAAAACCCAGCAAAGCTGGTAGATAAGGGCCCACAGGGTCAAAGAAGCTGGATACTCAGCTTCATCACAGCTAATCAAGCAATTTCCTACCTGTGTAGGCGGCTGGCCACGAGGCTGGCAAGCAGCAGCGGAGGCCCGGCGTCGGATGCACCAGCTTCACACTCACAAACCGGTTGCCGAGCAAGGAGAGCCACACAGTGACACCCAGCAGCACGCCAGCATGAGCAACACTCAGCGTTAACCGATGCCCGACAAAATCACGCTCCTGAGATGCACCTAGAGCCGACCTGATGAGATGCTAGAGCCGACCTGATGCTAACGCCGGGTTACGCCGACTTGCTGGAGCAGGCAATGGCTGACCACGTGTACACCACCACACAGCAGCAGCGGACCCACCATGCCGACAGATCCTGGAGTGTGAGCAGACCTACGAACTTTGAGCAGCCAGGGTGCTGTTATGCTTGCAGATTGCTGTCTGACTTTGGCATGCTTAAGTTTAGACACTGAGCCTTACCACCTTAAACCCTTTTTTGCTATAACACACAAGATTGATAGCATTGCTAGAACCCTAACAAAGCAGAGTTGTTAACCTACCATCACTCATGCCTAATCTGTAACTGAAATGTTTTTGATCTTTAATGTTATTTATGTGTTCTCCCACTGTGCCAGTACCTGTGACATGTAGCCTGCCTTTTCGGGTGAGCAACCTTAGAATACTCCTGGATAAGCAACTACATCGCACATATTATAGTGTATGACTTTACTGCTTTTACTTTGTTCTCTAGTGCTTAAAGCGGCACTGTCATGCCGAATCCCGTTTTTTTTTTAACCCCCCTCCCGCCTCCACTACATCCAATTGACCCCCTAGTCACCCCCAAATGCCCCTAAGCCCCCCAGATTACCTATTTTTAAATCTGTATCTTCTGCCCCGATCTTTATTCAGGGCGCCGCCATCTTTGTGTGGGTAGGTGAAGTCCCTGTGGGACACGTCATCTACCCACACTAGACAGACTGTGAGATTCCCGCACATGCCCAGTGAAACACCTGGACATGCGAACGGGAATTTCATCTATTCATTCATTCATTCATCAGACAGACGAATGAATGAATAGAAAAAATCAGACGAACAAACTAACAGTGAGTATCAGTGTTCGTTTGTTCGATCAGTTTATTACAAGGAGGGAGATACCGACGTGCAGCTCCCTCCTTGTAATATGTAAAGACAGAAGCGGTGGGGAGCTGTGCTCCCCACCACTTCATAAGCCCCCCAGGTCCCCCCCCCTCACTCTATGGGGGTCAATATGACCCCCATAATAGCACAAGGGAGATTAAAATCTCCCCAATGCCCCTACTCGCTATACCGCGAGTAGGGGCATGTCCACTAAACAGTGAGCAGCCTGTGGCTGCTCACTGTAAAAACATAAATGGTAATAAGGGGGGGGGGGACCTACTGTCCTCCCCCCTGGCCCCCACCCCTGCGCGGTGGGTGGGGGCACTAATAAAATAATAAGGGGGGGGACCTACTGTCCTCCCCCCGGCCCCCACCCCTGCGCGGTGGGTGGGGGCACTAATAAAACAATAAGGGGGGGGACCTACTGTCCTCCCCCCGGCCCCCACTCCTGCGTGGTGGGTGGGGGCCCTAATAAAACAATAAGGGGGGGGACCTACTGTCCTCCCCCCCCCGGCCCCCACCCCTGCGCGGTGGGTGGGGGCCCTAATAAAATAATAAGGGGGGGGGACCTACTGTCCTCCCCCCCGGCCCCCACCCCTGCGCGGTGGGTGGGGGCCCTAATAAAATAATAAGGGGGGGGACCTACTGTCCTCCCCCCCCTGGCCCCCACCCCTGCGCGGTGGGTGGGGGCCCTAATAAAATAATAAAAGGGGGGGGGGACCTACTGTCCTCCCCCCTGAGCGCTGGGTGGGGGCCCTAAATAAAGATAGGGGGAGGGGGACCTACTGTCCTCCCCCCTGGCCCCCACCCCTGCGCGGTGGGTGGGGGCCCTAAATAAAGATAGGGGGGGACCTACTGTCCTCCCCCCTGGCCCCCACCCCTGCGCGGTGGGTGGGGGCCCTAATAAAATAATAAGGGGGGGGGACCTACTGTCCTCCCCCCTGGCCCCCACCCCTGCGCGGTGGGTGGGGGCCCTAATAAAACAATAAGGGGGGGGACCTACTGTCCTCCCCCCTGGCCCCCACCCCTGAGCGGTGGGTGGGGGCCCTAAATGAACCCCCCCCCCATCAAGGTGACTAGGGGTCCCAAGCCCCTAGTCACCCCCCCCCACCCAAAACATTCTAACCCCTACCTACCCCCCTCACCCTAAAAATAATGAGGGGGGAATAAAATAACTAACCTGTAAAAAAAATAATTAAACTTACCATTTGACGTCTTCTTTTTTCTAAATTCTTCTTTCTTCAGCCCCCAAAAAGGCCAAATAAAAATCCATCATACCCGTCGCACTTTAAAAAAAACAAAAAAAACTAAAAAAAAAAAACTAATCCATGTTCACCCATGGAGGGCACGCCGCGTACTGAGCTCCGCAGGGCGGGTCAAGGCTTATATAGCCTTGCCCCGCCCTGCAATTAGGCTTAGAACACACTGATTGGTTGGTTTAAGCCAATCAGAGTGCTCTGTGTCATTTTACAAGCGTGGGAAAATTCCAAAGAACTTTCCCACGCTTGTAAAATGACACAGAGCACTGTGATAGGATGGTTTTCAAGCCATGCAATCACAGTGCTCTGTGTAATTTTACAAGCTTGGGAAAGTTCTTTGGAATTTTCCCACGCTTGTAAAATGACACAGCACTGTGATTGGATGGCTTGAAATCCATCCTATCACAGTGCTCTGTGTCATTTTACAAGCGTGGGAAAGTTCTTTGGAATTTTCCCACGCTTGTAAAATGACACAGAGCACTGTGATTGGATGGCTTGAAAACCATCCAATCACAGTGATCTGTCATTTTACACAGCGTGGGAAAGTTCTTTTGAATTTTCCCACGCTGTGTAAAATGACACAGAGCACTCTGATTGGCTTAAACCAACCAATCAGTGTGTTCTAAGCCTAATTGCAGGGCGGGGCAAGGCTATATAAGCCTTGATCCGCCCTGCGGAGCTCAGTACGCGGCGTGCCCTCCATGGGTGAACATGGATTAATTTTTTTTTGCGCTCGTTTTTTTTTGTTTTTGTTTTTTTTAAAGTGCGACGGGTATGATGGATTTTTATTTGGCTTTTTTGGGGGCTAAAGAAAGAAGAATTTAGAAAAAAAGACGTCAAATGGTAAGTTTAATTTTTATTTTTTTACAGGTTAGTTATTTTATTCCCCCCTCACTATTTTTAGGGTGAGGGGGGTAGGTAGGGGATAGAATGTTTTGGGTGGGGGGGGGTGACTAGGGGCTTGGGACCCCTAGTCACCTTAATGGGGGGGGGTTCATTTAGGGCCCCCACCCACCGCTCAGGGGTGGGGGCCAGGGGGGGAGGACAGTAGGTCCCCCCCCTTATTATTTTATTAGGGCCCCCACCCACAGCGCAGGGGTGGGGGCCAGGGGGGGGAGGACAGTAGGTCCCCCCCCCTTATTATTTTACTAGGGCCCCCACCCACCGCGCAGGGGTGGGGGCCAGGGGGGGAGGACAGTAGGTCCCCCCCCCTTATTATTTTATTAGGGCCCCCATCCACAGCGCAGGGGTGGGGGCCAGGGGGGGGAGGACAGTAGGTCCCCCCCCTTATTATTTTATTAGGGGCCCCACCCACCGCGCAGGGGTGGGGGCCAGGGGCGAGGACAGTAGGTCCCCCCCATCTTTAACCCCCGCGCAGGGGGGGGGGGTTATTAGGTGTTTTTTTTTGGTTTTTTTTACAGTGAGCAGCCACAGGCTGCTCACTGCTTACTAGACATGCCCCTACTCGCGGTATAGCGAGTAGGGGCATATTATTTACTAATACTAAGTAATCTTTACTTAGTATTAGTACATTTGGCTTCAAGACCAATTCAGGTCTTTCAGCCTTTTAGTAGATAGCTCCCTGATACCGTGGGAATTAGGGAGTTATCTACTAAGCGGCTGCAAGATGCAGCCACAGCAATGAATAGGATCGGAGTTTCATTCATTAGAATGAAATTCCGATACGATCAAAGTACCGAATTGCATCCTAACACCAATGGAGAAACTCTTCTCATTCTGTTAGGATGCAATTCGGCAGTTTTGCCGGCGTTCTGTCTAAGTGACAGGACTTTCGGCAATACTGACAGGAAGTATTGTGGGAACTGGGAGGAAAGCTAGGGATCATGGGAAAATTGCTCTGACCAGCGGAAATGAAGCACACTTTGCTCCTCCGCTGGTCAGAGCTGGTCAAGCGGAGGAATCCTCCATAAGGCAAAGAGTCCCTACTTTGTCTTATAATTTTAAAGAAAACTAAAGAAGAATGGAAGAAAAGAATAACAGATCCTGAGAGAGGCGGAGAAGAGGAAGAGATTGAGGAAAGGTAAGTTCGGCATGACAGTGCCGCTTTAATCAATAACTCACAGTATTTGACTGCATACTCGTTCCCTCCTTAAGCATGGAACACGACTATGTCATTGCTATGTCTTGTCTAACCTGTTATTATACTATAATTACTCGCACCCCTGACCTAGCATGTTGAGCCATAAAGCGACATCTATTAGCTTGATATCTATACGTGATGTGTAAAAAAAAAAAAAAGTGTACTGTCTGTCTAAACCCCACTGTAACTAATGTCTTGAAACCTGCATATGGAATGCCGTTGGGGTACCATATGTATGCCTGTGACCAATATACGCACTGCAAAAATAAAGAATTAAAAAAAAAAATGCATAAGTTACTTGCTTGTGAATAGAGGGAAGGCATATTTCTTGATAAGGTAACTTTGGTTTTAACATCTATATTTAGAATGTACTATAAGAGAAGAGGCAATCAATTGTAGATCAATTCAGGTCTATTGAAAACACAATTACAAGCCCTGAAAAGAGTTATGAGTAACAATTATTTCTGCTACAGGGAAGCAATATAAAAGCTGGGAGACAGAAAAAATAAATGAAAAGATATAAACAAAAAAACAGAACACATACTGGAGATAAAAACAAAGAGGAAGAAACCTAACCAATAACATCTCCACAAATGCATTATATTATCTCTGGCACCTGCAGGAGTATATGTATATTTTGCAGAGAACCCCAGAAAAATGACGTGCTTAATTGGTATGTGGCGGCCCAATGGTGCAGCTTACAGTAGAAGATACTACCATCTTCTTTATTCAGCTCCCGGAGATATAACCACTAGGAGCTGAATCAGTGCCGTACTCACTTGTATGCATAAGAGATGGAGGTCAGAACTTGTATGGGTCATTTGACTTGTAGACTATTTACCAGCATTTGCACAACAGGAAGACTTGGAGCCATATAATAATGCCCATGAAAATAAACAAGCATATATATATATTTCTCTATCTCACTTCTACAGTAATCAACCTTACGAGAAAATTGTCTTATCATTTTTAATAGTATTTAAATAAAATAATACATGTATTATAGTCTCTGTGTATTTTATATTACATACAAATATATATATTTAAATATTTAATTGAATCTGTCTGCAGCGCCTCTACTGCCATACCCTTATGCCAGGCTAAGGGTCATGCTTAATGTTCAGAAACACGGCTTATCTGATTAAAACTGTGGCGGTACATCATATACCTGACATCATGTGCAAACACCAGGCATCTCAAAAATGAACTCTGTGCAGTTTCAGACCTTCAAATTGTGCATGATCTTAGCAGATCTAGTTCTTGTGACCGAAGACTGCTAAAGATGGCTACCCCCACGGAGCAAGGGTTAGCCAGGAGATGCCCTAAAGAGAGTTAATAACCTTACATGTTTTCATCACAAAATAATACAGAATATTTGCTATCTATAATACTTAAGTAATAAAACAATTATGAATTTTCCTTTAAGACATATCACATGGATTTGGGTTAAGAAGGCATTAAGCTCTGGGAAGATTACTAAAATCAAGGGCCCCTTCATGCACACATATCCAAAACATGCCTTCTATATAAAATGTGGGGAATTCAGCATACAGAAAGAAACAGAAACAACATAATGCAGTTGCTTTTCGTGTGTGTGTGTTTGCTAATGCAGACATCACTAAGTGATGCTGTTAATAAAGTCATGAGCACTCTTGCTGATCTGCAAGGGACGTTATGCCATCAAAAATTATTTTCTGGCCCCCTCATTGCCACAGTGACAAATGTCTGTAGCGCACACGGAGCCATTTCCATCTCGCTGTAAAGCGCCCAAAGGCAGTCTAGAGAAGCAATCAAAACAGATTAAATTCTTTAGGTCAAAAAAGAAAGCAGTTCAGAAGAGAGAGAAAATAATAGGATCAGGAAAAATAAAAAAAATAAAAAATCTTAACTTACCTTCTTTTAGAGCTTTATCCATATTGTGTGAAATAACCACTCTTCTTAGCTGGCTATGTTCATGTAACTGTGTAGACGGTAAGATCTGAAACAGAAATTGTACAATTCTATTAAATAGAATTCATGGTGCATCTTGGCATCTTATCATGAAGATCAGGTGTTTGAATAGTGAGACTGGACTAAAGGATCCTTTAATTGTTTGATCAATCTTGTTTTATCGTGTTTTAAAAGCAGAACAAAAATTCATGAAGAAGTTTCAGATGCATTAAACTACAAACCTCTGGAATAAAACCATTCATTAATGGTTTAACCCTTTTAAGTAAGGCAGCACACGGGGACCTCCTCGCACCGTAACACCATAGAATTTAAATATTCATGCCCGGAGTGTCCCTTTAAGTATCTAATTTTCAAGTTCCTGTAAAACTTCCTAAAAATGCTTCCAAAGCAGCAGGATGCAAGACCTACTTTAAGAAAAAAAAATCTTCCTTTAGATGGGGTACTTGAACTGTGTGTGATCAAAGCCAGGCCATTCCAAGATTCCTCAGACATCCTCAATAAAATGCAAGTTTATGTATTGCAAGGGAACTACTGTATATTTGGGGATAGGATATTCAGAAAGACAATAGAGCACCAAAATGTGTACCAAATACACCAATTTAAAATATGGTGGATCTTAAGAAATATACCACCTTCATCAATTATCTAACTAGACATGTAGTCTGAGTGGTGGAGATTCACTGGCGAAATCTATGAAGTACAGCAATGTTTTATAGACTATCACATATAAAGGGACACTACAAGCACACAGAGCACTTCATCTCATTCAAGTGTACAGCAAGTCTTATGGCTTGACTGGTGTGCAATTTTTGTTTAACATTGTATTAAAGGAGCACTATAGGGTCAGGAACACAAACATGTATTCCTGACCCTAAAGGGTTAAAACCACCATCTAGCCACCCTGATCCCCTCATGCCTCCATAAATATAGTAAAATCCTACTTGTATTCAAGCCTGGATATGCTTACTTTGTCCCGGTTTCCTTTTGACCTGCCCACTGTCTGCTGACATCATCAGAAGTGGTAGCCTGATCCAATCACAATGCTTCCCCATAGGATTGGCTGAGACTGACAAAGAGGCAGATCATGCGCAGAGGAAGATCAGGGGCAGAGGCAGCATGATTCAAATCCAGCCCTGGCCAATCAGCATCTCCTCATAGAGATGCATTGAATCAGTGAATCTCTATGAGGAAAGTTCAGTGTCTGCATGAAGAGGGTGGAAGTACTGAATGTGTGAATGCATTTTAGGCAGCAAAGACGCAGGAAGGATCTCTAAGAGTCATCTAAGGAGTGGCCAGTGAAGTTATCACTAGGCTGTAATGTAAACAGTGCTCACAACAAAAAGCCAGAAGGTAATGATTCTACTCACCAGAACAAATACAATAAGCTGTAGTTGTTCAGGTGACTATAGTGTCCCTTTAACTATCAACAGACTTCAGGTGGCAGGGGTTTTTAATCACAATTTTTCCCCATCATAGCCCATTTGGATTTTGCTTCTCAAGTGTACAAAGGTCGATATATATCAATATAAAAAGAGACCAGAATAGTGTGATACATTTAAACCACTTAAAATAAAATCAATTCAAGGTTAAATTGACAAATCCAAATATGGAAAAGGCACATCAAAGTAGTATCCATATTTGGATTTGTGAGTTAAACCTTAAATTGATTTTAATTTAAGTGGTTTAAATTTATCACACTATTCTGGTCTCTTGTTTTTACATTGATGTAGATTGTACTTTTTATAACAAGGATTTTTTAAGGAACCTTGTATTTCTACATCCATTAGTGGAAAAGGGTAATTTACTTTTTTCACATTTATGTGCGTTTTCACTTGCACTGGGGAAGTGTTTATTACATATCTCATTCAAGTGGTCTGGGGGCACTGTCTCTGTCCCCTTAAACCAGCAGCTGAAAACTTTGAAGGTTTTATTGCAAGGTTAAGACTGCCTCTAGTGG
Organism: Pelobates fuscus; assembly: GCF_036172605.1. NCBI lineage: Eukaryota > Metazoa > Chordata > Amphibia > Anura > Pelobatidae > Pelobates > Pelobates fuscus. The sequence goes on from NC_086322.1 coordinate 102,391,475, forward strand.
CAGCTCCTTGCTGCATCACAGAGTTTTACTACTTTGCATGAGGATGTTCAGCATTGTCTAAATCCCTATGGGAAAGCATTGATTCAAAGGCATAATGTGCTCAGAGCTTCCTACACATATGCATTAGGTTTCCCCTCGCAATGACGTCTGAGAAGGTTGGGACGGAACCAGACCTGAGGGACCTTCGCGTTGGAATAAGATGAATGTTTAAATTTTTTGTTTTTTTAATGCTTTAATTACCGTGGTGGAGTGAGGGGCAGAGGGACACTATAGTGTTAGTAATACAGATTTGTATTACTCATACTATAGTGGTCCTTTAACAATACAAAGGAGATGAAACTTCTGACGTGGAATAGCAAGAACACCACACTATACCCTGGTTCTATTGGCTGGGCCTTGTCTCCTTCACTGGGGCCAGGGAACGCATGACTTTATCATCTGTTGTCTATTTTTACCCTAAATTAGAGGCAGACAGTGTGCCACTCATCTAAACCACAAAATCTACAACATAAACATCACATATAGTGTAATAAAGTTTAAAACACCATATAAAAAAAACTGTATTACACTATATGTGATATTTGTGTTGTAGATTTTGTGGTTTATATGTGTCAAAGACGACAGAGAGGAGTCTTCAATCTGCAATTAACAAGTGTAATATATTCCAAACTTTTACCCCCACTGCTATCTTATCACCATTGGTGTGTGTTATTTTGTGTTATTTTGTGTTACAAGGGTGCCGCTCTCACCCTGGATGGTAGCCCTGTTTTGGCCTGCAGGATCCCTCTTATTCATTAACTTGGATCTCCTTTCCCTCTTTCACACCTATTCCCACTCCTTTTTTAATTTTATACTGCTTTCACAGATTCTAGGAATGAACTAATGCAATAAAGAACGGTCTATGGTGGTAAAAACACATCTGACACTTTCCCCAGCTCAATGTTATATACTTCTGTGCATCATTATAACTTTAACAGGTTTGTTTGTTTTTTCTTTTCTTTATTCCTTATTTTTCTGTATTCATTAAAAAGCCATTATGTGTGCTTTCAAACAGATTATACCATTTCAATTTTTACAATGCATAGCCTTGATCTTTACAGATTTTTGGAGATTTCCCAGTACTCTATATTTAGACTCAATACAAACTGATATAATCCAACAGTACAAAAAAATATGGTAGTTACATTTCTGAAACATAACAACTTTGTCTCATTATAATTACTGTAGCTCCAAAACTTTCTCCCCTGGCACTTGGAAGTCAATGTAGATACATCCTTCTCTGCCAACCTAGATCAGTCGATTCATACCCACGTATAGCTAGGAAGAGCATCTCACACCTCCTCTGTGCGGATGGTAGCTCAGGAGTTTGCTCCAACAAACCCAGTTTACAAAATTGTGAATTGAGTTGTGCATAAAATTGATAGCCATGGCATGGCTTCTGTGTGGAATGGTGATTGAGGGACATATCACATAAATCTTTGTCGGACAGGGGTTTATGGTAAAATAAAATAGCTGAATGCAAAGTGAAATATTTTCAATCCTATCCTTCCTGAGTAAAATTGCAGTAATGAGCAGTCAATTATTAATATCAGAGCACAGGGTTTAGAACAAGGAAAAGGAAAGGATTGCATATTATTATTCACAAAACAAAACGATTGCTCCAAACTAGGCTGTTGTAAAACTGCAATTATTTTACTTTACGCACTACCAAAAACAGATTGCCTGACACGTCAACAGCAGCCATGAGGGACGCTAACAAGACCAAAAAAACTGGAGAACATTGCTGACTAAGCAGCTTTATTAAACAACATCTTTATTTACTACCATGCTGAGCACGTGTTAAATCCATCCCCTGACTTACATAATAAATTATTTAATTTACATATCAAATCAACAGGTATAACAGGTATTCAAATCATGTACAGTATGATGGGGTGGGTGACAGTCAGGCATTGTTATTCTCCGGGTTGTCACTGTGCTATATAAAAAAAAAAAAAGAAGCCTAATTAAAGTAGCTCCGTCACCTCAAACGTACTTCCTTTACTCATATTGTTTCCTCTTCTCTTTCAGACTCTGCTGATTATTTCTTATCTATTACTCTTTAAACATAAGACAAAGAAGGGACTATTTTATCATATATTTTTCCTACACTTGACAATCTTGACAAAGGTTGAAGCTTAAGGCAAGCTCCACTTCCTTTCTCAATTAACAAATGCAGCAGAGCTTGCCTTAAAGGACCACTCTAGGCACCCAGACCACTTCAGCTTAATGAGGTGGTCTGGGTGCCAGGTCCTTCTAGGGTTAACCCATTTTTTCATAAACATAGCAGTTTCAGAGAAATTGCTATGTTTATGAATGGGTTAAGCCTTCCCCCTATGTCCTCTAGTGGCTGTCTCATTGACAGCCGCTAGAGGCGCTTGCGTGCTTCTCACTGTGATTTTCACAGTGAGAGCACGCCAGCGTCCATAGGAAAGCATTATGAATGCTTTCCTATGTGACCGGCTGAATGCGCGCGCAGCTCTTGCCGCGCGTGCGCATTCAGCCGACGGGGAGGAGAAGAGGAGGATCGGATGAGGAGAGCAGGAGGAGATCTCTCCGCCCAGCGCTGGAAAAAGGTAAGATTTAACCCCTTTCCCCTTTCCAGAGCCCGGCGGGAGGGGGTCCCTGAGGGTGGGGGCACCCTCAGGGCACTCTAGTGCCAGGAAAACGAGTATGCTTTCCTGGCACTAGAGTGGTCCTTTAAAGAAATTATGATTTTTTTTTTTGTAATTGTGTTTTTTTTTTACAGACAAAGCCAACAGGGTATCAAATATATGCACAAATATGCCAATATAAAAGAGTAAACAGGCCAAATGCAATTAGTCAAATACTGGCATCAAACGGGCAGACAAGTGATAAAAGATACACAAGATTTAGACAAGCTGCCTTAAAAACTAAAAGGATCTACAGAGCAAAAGGTGGCATTGACAAGCCTAAGTAACCATGGCTACTGAAAATATTATGCCGATTCTTTTGTACTTAACGGATTGTATCATGGAAGTTCAGCCTTGCACCCTCAAAATAATAGCGTTTTCTTAATCCAAAAACAGGGAAATGATGAAGAATAGACACCCTCTTTAACAGGTGGTTACATCAACATAAATAAAGTGAGCCCAAATTATGTGTCTCTCTTATTTTAGAAAGGCTTGTCAGCATCTGGTGCATTAAGTAGAACTGTTCAAGGTCGTTAATGGAATACTGTCCTAATATTATTATTATTTTAAAAAAAATTACATTGTATAACCTCTGTGCATATTATTTAGCAATGGCTTTCTTCTAACCAAAGAAGGCTCAAAAAGAGCTGTCCCCACTGAACAAGTATAAGCCCAGATTAAGTAGAGATACATACTTATGTGTATTTATTACAAAAAGATGCACATGCCATCTTTTACAGCCATTATCAAAAAAAGATGAGTGTTTTCCTCTAAACAAGCAGTACAATACTGCAAACTGATAATTTTCAGATTCATGGAGAATACAAGAATTCCCATAACCAGACTTATATCATTAATAGGTTTGCTAGAATTGTCTAGGTGTCTATAATTACAAGCTTGAGATCTGTGAGGAGATATTTCCTGACCAATATGACTTCCTTGAAGAGTATGTGGTTTATTGACTAAAATTCAGATTCAAGGAAATTGTAATCAGAATGACAAAAATAGCTGATCTGTAAAAAATGTACCAAGCATTTAAGCCTGGATTTTGGAATTCTGTTTTTAATTACAGTTGTTTTAGTGAATAAGCCATATATTTGACCAAAAGTTAATGTAAGGTATGGAAAAACTGTGCCTTTAGACATGAAGGGGGAAATTACTGGGATGCAAACAACCAAACTATAGAAAATTATTTCAACTTTACTGATCTCCAGCATTTTCTAACACATTGGTCATTGTATGGAATTGAGAGAAGTCCACATGACAGATGTCCACTATGTACAAGACTGAAATAAAATGCTCAATAAACACAATTAAGATAACACATCACTATATCTACAAAACCATGTTCTTGAATATTGATATTAACCAAGTATTCTAGATGTGGTCAGCTTAAAGGAAATTTATGAAGACTGCATACAAAACAAGTTTAATAAAATTTGTATCAGTTTATTTTAGCTGAAATGAATCCTATTTTGAATATTTCTCAATGAACATAATAAACCGCACTTTGAATAAAACAGCAATTTCAGCCATATTACTTTTCCTGATTGCAAGCTAGGCATCGCCTTGATTTAAAATGCACATTTTATTCAGAAGGACAACAGATATGATCAAAGATGAATTATTTATTTGCAAATTACTTGTGCTCCTGCCAAACACATTTAAAAGGAAGGAATATGTTTGGAGTCATGAAGGCTCTCTGCACTCAAGACCATTGATTTGATTAATTTCAGATTGCCAGTGTAAATATAAAGAAGCTTTAAAGGACTATGTGTAACAAATACAGCCAGTGCACGGTTTAGGAAGTGTGATTATACTTTACTAGAGGCATATTAGTGTTATCGAGAATTTCAAGACAACAATTTTCAATAAAGATAATAACACAACAAGAAGCTGGGTGAAACACTGGTACAGAACTGCAACGGACAGGCAAGTCCTTTTTGTAATAACCTGATAGCATTTTGCAACACAAAAATACAAAATAAAAGAAAACATAGAAAAACTTACAAAAAAATTAAACTGTATAAAGTTAAATCGACTTATTGTCTGGAGTGGTGAGAGAAAGGGAAACTATAATTTTTCGGGAAATTAAATCACTGGATTAAAATAAACACTTAATTGTATATTTTTAACAATTTAATATATAAAAGAGATGTACATATTTTGCGGGTATATTAAAAAAAATAGCATGCAATATCTGCAGATCTAGTGTCTGCAGCTACTGCAAGGCCTCCCCCTCGGACTCACTGCAGCGTCTCTGTGGTCTGGCTCCACGTGAGGCTGTTCATTCACACATCTCAATGAGTTGTGGCTCAATGAGAAGTGTTAGCAGAGCATGCGTTGACGTACCTGTGTGTCGGTCTACTTTGTCTGTCGAATCTCTTATCTCAATGGTGTGCATAAACTCACTGAGAGACTTTTTTATCCAGTTGAAGGAGCTGTTAAAGCGAAACGCGTCCTGGAACTTGGAGAATACCGGTCTTTATTTATTTGGACTTTTTTATATGCCTATACAGTGTTTTTATATTGCTATATATAGTTTTTTATTGTTACAAATAGTTTTATGAAATAAATATACTTATATTTCTATAACACTGGTGGCATTGTTCCTGCTCTTTTAAAGAAGGTGTGTGGTCCTTAACCACATATACCCTTGATCAGATCCGATGTGGATGGCTCTGTGTCTGTGAGTACAAATCTGTTCTTTTTCATACATATTTAGAACCATACGGTACTGCACCATATATATGTTTCAACATTTCAGAGTTTCAAGACAGCAATATCCAGCAAAAAGAAGGGATAGGGTCGCCTTCACGGACCCCGCAGGCGATCAAATTGAGCTATATACTATTAGCTCTCCAAAGTGTGAGTGGGAATTTTCCCTCTTAATTTAAATCTATTTTCATTTTGTCACAGTTTACACTATGTTTGGTATATTCTGTTTTTTTTTAAGGTATTGATTACCAACTTAGGACACCTTTGTGTATACCTAAAAGGTACTGTTTATACATATACTCACATGTTAAAGTCTATTCACTAATTGTAAATATTATAATAAAAATTCACAACTGTTATAATTTAATATTTTATAGCGCTTCACCAGCACACTACCACTGGATAAACTCACTGGCTGTCTATCAGGTGCTACAAACTATATATAGTGCACGTTCTGATCAAAACAAAACGTAAACAAAAACTAGAATTTACGCCCAAACGTATGTTCGTTTACCTAGCCTAACTTATTATGTTTTTCTTCCGCTTTGATTATACCTATGCTAAAGAAGAGTCCTGCGAGTCTCACTGTTTTTTCCTGCATTGAAATATAAAATAAAAATAAAAATTATATTTACAAAAAAAAAAAAACTAGAATTTACGCTATATGTCTGTTCACCTGTAGTTCCCCTCTTTGAAATTATATGCACCAACACTACTTACATATCATTTTGTTCAGGAGAAACAGGGCTTTAATTTATCATTAACTATTCATATATGGAACATAATTTATTATGAATACAATTTTAAAAAAATGTGAGAAAATAAGATTTTTTTTTAATTTGCATTTACGTCTGCCATTTTAACTGTGAATGTCATAATACGGTTTTACTGCAAAAAAATGCACATATTTGTAATCAGCGATGTCTCACGAGTACAACAGTACCCCCCATTAACAGATTTTTTTGTTGTTTTGGAAAGTAACAGGGTCAAATATAGAACATTCCATTTTCAAATTGAAATTTTCCAGATTAGTAATGTTACCTTTGAGACGGTGTGGTAGCCCAGGAATTAGAATTACCCCCATAATGGCATAGCATTTGAAAAAGTAGACAAGCCAAGGTATTAAAAGTGGGGTATGTTTAGTCTTTTTTAGTAGCCACTTAGTCACAAAGTTGTCTACTTTTGCAAATGGTATGCCATCATGGGGGTAATTCCCATTCCTGGGCTACCATACGCTCTCAAAGGCAACATAACCAATCTGGCAAATTTCAATATCAAAAAAATGAAATGCAAGCCTTATATGTGACTCTCTAACTTTCCAAAACACCATAAAACCTGTACATGGGGGGTACTGTTTTTCTCGGGAGACTTCACTAAACACAAATATTAGTGTTTTAAAACAGTAAAACATATTACAACAATAATATAGACCATAAAAGTGCCGTTCGTTTGTAAAAAATGTGAAAAACGTCACTTTTACTTAAAATATCATCGTTGTAATACTATTTACCAGTTTGAAACACTAATATTTGAGTTCAGCGAAGTCTCCCGAGTAAAACAGTACCCCCTATGTACAGGTTTTATGGTGTCTTGGAGAGTTACAGGGTCAAATATAGTGCTTGCAAATTCAATTCTCTGCACTTTCTCCCTGTGTTGTCAGGCATGTCAATCAAATTTTAATTAATCAAATCACATAATTATGTTAAAAGATTATTTAAATATACACGTAGAATTTTAATATATATGCATTTATAGGTATTTAAATTCTACGTGTATACGAATGTAATCTTTTATGTAATTATATGTATTTATCGCTCTCTCTCTCTCTCTCTCTATATATATATATATATATATATATATATATATATATATATATATATATATATATATAGAGAGAGAGAGAGAGAGATAAACTTGGCACTCACCCTTTCCAAAAAATTTTTTTCTCAATGTTCTTGCCTGGGTGCCGACCTCGGCGTCAGTATAAATATTCCAATGTGATAATAAGGTGCACTCACAGGACTTTTTTCAGTAACTTACTTTATTCTTAAGAAGTGAATTCCATGTGAAAATATCATAAATCGACGTTTCGACCCCTATAGGGTCTTTTTCAAGATCAATCTTACAGTGTACAACCATGCATATATATAGGTGTTTACTAATAATCACTTACCTAAACGGTGTGTGTGAACAAAGCTCCCGCTCGAAAATCCGAAACCCGGAAGTGATTCTGTGCCACCACGTGATTGCGTGTGATGACGCGTGTGCGTCGTTGCCAAGCAACGGGTCTAAACAAAACATAGCCTCCAATGGAATACCTATTCCGCGGGCTGCGAACAGCTCTAGGGGGGCTCGATCGTGATCCTAAGTGCCAGTGACTGAGTGGTACCTGCCAATAGTAATTGGCAAGGTCCATCCCTGCTTCCCCATGGAGGATTACTGTAATTCATTATCTGGACTGTCCGAGAATTAATCGAGGACTACAAACAGAAGTGACATCACACGTGAAAAATTGTGAAAGTGACAGTGCTAAAACATGAAAAATTAAAAATAGAAACGTCCTACCAAATCATCCTCGGACAGTCCTACTGAACATAGCTCTAGAGATAATATGGTGTTAATTCTTATATAAGATACTAAGTGCATAAATAATGTCACTTTATACACATGTATATTGTATACTAATATGTAAGTGGAGCATATAATACGTGCTACTATATGATAACAACTTAATATACATATTCTTTACAATTAATCAATATTTACAACATATAATGGTGCCCATCCAAACTTATGGACAAAATATGCACATATCGTGCTGCAGAATGTATACTGATAACCAGTATAAGGCCATAATGCCCTTCTATTATGGGCCTATTAAAGGTGAAGACGTAAACCCAATTCATCTCTACTGGACACTATGGTATGCCTGATAGATTCCTTACCTATTATTTAATTTTAGTACTTAAGATAACGAGTCAATTATTGATTCACTAAATGAATTATAGTATCTATGAGAAGCTTATTTACAAACATAACCCCGAGGATTACGGTTATTTGGTGACAAGAAGTGTCTCACAGCTAGACTGCCCAAACATGCCCTGAATATGTGCCTATAATTCACAAAAACATAGAGTATGTGTTATATTCGTTCAAGCCACGAGGTGTGACAGTGTCCAAAGTAAAAATCCAGTATGCTTCTCTTTGAAGCAATATTTTAGATCTGTCCCCACCACGAGGTAAAGGTGGAACATGATCTATAGCCATGAATCTGAGTGTAGGAAGTCTATGTGATGCTGCAAGGTAATGTTTGGCTACCGGTTTATCCGTCTTTTGATCCCTGAAGGCTGTCATAATGCCAGATCTGTGGCCTCGGATACGATCTCGTAGGGTGAGGTCCGTCTTCCCTACATAGGATAATCCACATGGACAGGTTATTAGGTAGATGACGTGATCTGTAGTACACGTGATGTAGTGTGGAATTTTAATTCTTTTGCCACTATGAGGGTGGGCAAAGGAGTTGCCCGAGTTCATGTGGCTACACGTGACGCACCCACTGCATCTGTAGCATCCCAGTTTCTTCTGTATGACATTTTTCTTATAGCTTTGTATAGGGTCATTCCGAATTAAGATGTCTCGTAAATTTCTATTTCTTTTGTAGCTGATGATGGGTTTCTTGTTAAATATGACAGGTAGTTGTTTGTCCGACTCCAGTATGTCCCAATGTTTTTCTATAGATTGTCGGATTTGTGTAGATCCAGTATGGTAAGTAAGTGGTAAGTACATTTTGGGTATGTCGCTACTAACTTCCCCTTGTGTTTCTTTAGTCTCCTGTGTCCATTTTTCAAATGCCCGAGTTTTGGCTTTCTCAAGTGTTTTTGGCTGGTAGCCTCTTTCTTGAAATCTGTGGGTCATATCATTCAATTGTTTCTCTCGGTTCTTTTCGTCGCTGTTGTACCTAAGGACACGCATATATTGAGATATGGGTAGGGAGTCTTTGAAATGCTTCGGATGATAACTGGTGTTGGAGAGTAGTGTGTTTCTATCGGTTTTCTTGCGATGGAGTGAATATCCAAATTTATTCCCATCTTTATATATAGTGACATCAAGGAAAGGGATTGCTTCATCACTATGTGTCAGTGTGAACTTAACTGGTGATGTTAATTGATTGATATTGGCTACCATCTCTTCCAATTCTTTAGACGAGCCCTTCCATATCATAAGTACATCGTCGACAAAACGATAATAAGCTAAGATCTTGTCCGAAGATTGATGCAAAATATGTTGATGTTCAAATTAGGACATATAGGCATTGGCATAAGAAGGTGCCATAGCCGCCCCCATTGCAGTTCCAGTCAATTGTAAGTAAAATAAATCTTCGAATTTAAAGTAATTGCAGGTAAGTGCAATGCTTAAGAATTCTAAAAGGTACTCTATTGGTGGTCCATGATATTTTTCTGATATTTCAAGTATTTCTCTGAGCGCCTTTATACCCCCCTCATGGGGTATAATAGTGTACAAACTTTGTACATCTAAAGTGGCCAGTATTATGTTATCTTGCTCATCCAGCGAGATCCCTTCCAACCTATTAAGTAGGTCTCTGGTGTCACGAATACACGTCGGTAGTTCTTTAACGCTGTCTTTGATATGAAAATCCACATATTTTGCTATTGGTTCTAACAAACTCCCTCTGGCTGAGACGATGGGTCTGCCTGGGGGGTTGATGCTGTCTTTGTGGATTTTTGGGATGGTGTAAAGTACAGGATATATCGGATGGTCCACAAATAAGTACTTGGATGTAGACACGTCCAAATATCCCATCTGTAGTCCCATCGTGATGTGTTCCATGATCCTCTTTTGAAACTTAATGGTGGGATCGAACGTGAGTCTTTGGTAAGTAGTGGTGTCAGATAATTGACGCATAATTTCTGTCTTGTATTGATGGTATGACATTATAACGATGGCTCCCCCTTTATCCGCAGCTCGAATGATAATATTCGGGTCTTGTTTTAGATCCATAATTGCCTCCCATTCACCTTTTGTTAGATTTTGTCTATGATCCAGGGGTTTCTTGGTAATATTTTCAGTATCTTTCTTTAATGTTTGCATAAAGGTTTTAATTGAGTTATTTGTTGTCTTTACCTCCTTGATGTATTTCGGTTTAAATGGATTTATTGAATTGCCTGGTCGGATGTCCTTCCGGTGTTCATTATTGATGAGGGTTCGTTGTAATTTATACATCTCTACTTCCATTTTAAACGGCTCTGGTTTGGATACCGGTACAAATGTTAATCCCTTTATGAGTGCAGAATGATGATCAGCCTTCAGAATTTTTTGAGAGAGATTAAAGACGTTAGTTACCTCTTCCGTATGGGTGGTTTGCCCTTGGAACTTATGTGTCTGTCTCCCCTTCTGTCCTCTACGTGGAACTCTGTTCTTTTTATGCCTCTGGTATCCATTCGGGATGTCCCTGGGGATTCTTGTGGAGCCGGGTCCCTTTCTAAAAAAGGTTCTGATCTACCCTGATTTTTGTCCTCTCTAGTTTCAGCATCCGACGCCGACTCTCCTGAACTAATATCGACCGTTTGGAACGAAGGTTTCTTAATCCGATGTCTATATCGGGGAACTTGATCTCTATTTGAAGACTGTGTGCCACTAAGCCACCTGTAAACTTGGTGGTATTGATAATCATGATTGACTTTAGCCAATTTTTGCTTTTTAAACCTAATAAGTTCGTTTTTGTATTTATTAATGTCTTCCTGTAGTTTTAACATTTGTGAATTAACACCATATTATCTCTAGAGCTATGTTCAGTAGGACTGTCCGAGGATGATTTGGTAGGACGTTTCTATTTTTAATTTTTCATGTTTTAGCACTGTCACTTTCACAATTTTTCACGTGTGATGTCACTTCTGTTTGTAGTCCTCGATTAATTCTCGGACAGTCCAGATAATGAATTACAGTAATCCTCCATGGGGAAGCAGGGATGGACCTTGCCAATTACTATTGGCAGGTACCACTCAGTCACTGGCACTTAGGATCACGATCGAGCCCCCCTAGAGCTGTTCGCAGCCCGCGGAATAGGTATTCCATTGGAGGCTATGTTTTGTTTAGACCCGTTGCTTGGCAACGACGCACACGCGTCATCACACGCAATCACGTGGTGGCACAGAATCACTTCCGGGTTTCGGATTTTCGAGCGGGAGCTTTGTTCACACACACCGTTTAGGTAAGTGATTATTAGTAAACACCTATATATATGCATGGTTGTACACTGTAAGATTGATCTTGAAAAAGACCCTATAGGGGTCGAAACGTCGATTTATGATATTTTCACATGGAATTCACTTCTTAAGAATAAAGTAAGTTACTGAAAAAAGTCCTGTGAGTGCACCTTATTATCACATTGGAATATATATATATATATATATATATATATATATATTTGCGGTTATTTGTATTTTATATATATATAGATATATATAGAATGTCATTCTAAGTGTATTTTGTTACCGATATATATATATATATATATATATTAATAACAAAATACAGTTAGAATGAAATTACATATGCATATATAATTTATAGTAAATTTTGTTTCAATATTTTATTTATTTTATTATTTTATTTATTATTTTAATTATACGTATTTATATATAATATATATATGTACATCTATTATATATATATAATATATATACATGTAACGTCATTCTAAGTGTATTTTAATATATATACTAATATTAATATTAAAATACACTTCGTATGACGTTACATATATAGAATATGTATATATATTATATATAATATATATACATATTATAATATATAAAAATATTTAAAATTTATTTTTACACATGTTTAATATTTTTATTTATTACTTCCCACCAGCAGGGGGACTGTCTGATATTTCAGACAGTCCCCCTCCTGGCAGATCCATAGCCAGCTATAGGGGGCCATGTGATCGCTCTTTGAGAGCGATCACATGGCCCCCGGGGGCCTCATTTGCCGGGGGGGGCTGCCTGGGCTGCCAGGCAGCCCGCCAGAAGAGTATCGCGGCGGAGGTAAAGCCCATTTAATGCGGGACGGCATAGAACGCCGTAACGGCGTTAAGAGGTTAAGGGGTTAAAGAAATAAATAATTTATAAAACGTTTTAAAAATAAATAAATAAAAAAGGCATGCGCTAAGCACACAAGGCACAAGCGGAAGAGTAGATAGACCTACCTAACAGTCAGGGAAATGGTACTGCCCCCATATATAAAAGTGCCCCCAAAACTGAAAGGCTTCAGACACAATGCTAAAGCTTTAGGTTTGTGAAGTTTCCTTTTAAATACTGCTTAATTGTGTTAGAGGTGTTAAGAACAATATATTTTGTTCTCTAATGGATTATATAAAGTTCTCTATTACTGCGGTACATCAGTTTACAAAATAAGTAAAACACAATTTTTAAGATCTGGTCATGTATTCCCTATGTGAAAGCTTTAATGTGTGTGAAGTGCTCGCCATGCATGTTAATCAGGTGCCCAATGCTCCTCTATAAGCATCACTGCAGGAGGCCAACGCGGGCGGAGGTGAGGAGAGCAGCATCGATGCTGGCTCCACACTGGAAAAAGTGAAGTAAAAATATTTATTGTATTACATTTCAAAGCATGGGGTGGCGGGCACTAAACTAGATAGGGACAGGACTAATACTATACATAGTTACATAGCTGAAAAGAGACTTGCATCCATCAAATTCAGCCTTCCTCACACTATAGTGTTCCCTCAACACCTTACCAGGAAAGAAAAAAATAAATGACATATTGCTTATGTAATAAATAAATGTTTATGGGCCATTTCATATTTTAATGTAATATTTCCTATTAAAATATGGTTCTTTCAGGCGTTTGTCATTTGATTGTAAGCGCAGTTAATTTCACTATATTTCTTAGAAAATATTTGCTTCAAGATGGGAAAGTTAATGGCTGTGAAATCAAGGTTGTATATGGCGCTGGGCCCATGCTCTGAACCAAGATCTATTCTAAAGCAGTCTGGGTAAAAGAATCACTATTAGAATCACGTCAGGTGAGACTCTAGCAATGTATTACATGACCACGGTAATTTTTACTTAACCAAGTTTCTGTGCCCATCACAGCAAGTAAAGTGTTAAAATTTAAACTAGCAAATGTTATTTGCAATTGAGAAATACTGTAAAATACAAAAGGTGTCCCTTTGGACATTTGTTGTACATTTGGCACTGTAGAGGCTAAAGCAGAAATTCATACTTTCACATTCGCATACTAAAATATACTAACTTTGCAAAATATTCACTGGCTTAGAGTGTCTGTGTCAAACCATGAAGTGGTTCATCTAGTCCTTGTTCCCTATACCTTATGTGAAGTTCAACACGCAGTAGCAGTCCATACATTAGGATTAATAAAAGTGCTGCCTAAACTGATAGTAGCTGCACAGCCAACAGTTGCTCACCATTACATTAATAGTTTTGCACCAAGGATCCATCCAAATAGTTTGTGAGCACCATGCACATCGCTTCCATCCCATCCCATCTGGACTGTTGCATACACCCCTGTGAAATTCCTTTAGACCACTGTGGCTGAACAATCAAATTCAGCCATGGTGATTATCTCAGAATCCAAGGGGATTCCGAAGTGCTCTGTGACAGAGAGAGACCCACAGGGTGTGAAAAGACCCTCCGCCCCGACTTAGCTCTTTGGTGTCCCGCCTTCTGTCCCCAGCATGTATTGCGCGAGCATATCATAAGATGCGCTCCCCATATGTTTAGGGCACCAGGACCCTGTAGAGAGCACTGAAGCAGGGGGTCAGCTCACAGTGGGCTGGCTTAACATGATAGGCGGACAGCCTGGTGTGAATAAATTCCAGGCTGACATGCCAGTAAAAGGGTGGGCTCACCCCTTCTGGGGTAGAGCCAGTGATCTCTCCTCGCTGGTCTGCCCCCTCTACACGCTGATACCATGAATGTTAGGTATGAATATATCATATGCAGAGATGCACTTAAAGGATCACTATAGTGTCAGGAAAACAAATCGATTTTCCTGACACTATAGTACCCTGAGGGTGCCCCTACCCTCAGGGTCCCCCTCCCGTGGTGCTGAAGGGGTTAAACCCCTTCAGTTACTTACCTTATTCCACCGCCGGGCTCCCTTACCACTCCTCCCCCACCGATGTCAGCTCCCCCGTCTGACATCAGCGGAGCGGAATGCGCGGCAGTGCGCATTCAAAGTGTCCATAGGAAAGCATTTCTTTATGCTTTCCTATGGACGCTCTGCCTGATTTAGGCATAATATGCCTCCAGCGTCGCAGATGCGCCTCTAGTGGCTGTCCGGAAGACAGTCACTAGAGGCTGGCTTAACCTCAAACTGAAACTGCTATGTTTACAGCAGGCAGGGTTAACCCTAGAGGGACATGGCACCCAGACCACTTCATTGAGCTGAAGTGCTCTGGGTGACTATAGTGTCCCTCTAAAGACAAACCCTTAATTCATGGTGAAACAAACCCATAGCCCAAATTCTAGTTTTTGTTTTAGTGGACAAACTGCCTCTGTTCTTACGGGGTTAACCTCCGCCCATTGTTAGATCAACTTGATGTAGTTGGTAGCTGTATAGAAGCAGATTAAAGTTAATTTTTGGTGACAAGGGCACTTTAAGTCTTTCATAAATCTTTCATTTTGCACAGTGTCATTATATTACAAGATAGGTCACCCAAAGTGTTATTATGACGGCATTTTATGTAGAAAAGGTCAGTGCAGAGATTATCAACACTGTGAAGTTCTAAAGGTCAGCTTCCTTCTGCTCTGGTTGATAGGACTTGTGCCAAGGGTGCCAATGCTATACATGTGTCACGTAATAGAGCAGAGACCCAAGATCAATACTATAAAAGAAGGCTGCTATTTCCTGATAAGAGCTACATTACAGAGTACATCCAGCAACACAGGCTGACACCAATACTAATTTAAAGCCGAAAATAAAGACGTTTGGCACAGATCCAGTTATAAACTACTGGATTATTATGAATTTTTCTGGCATTTATATAGCGCCAACTTATTCCGCAGCGCTTTACAATATTATAAAGTGGAAAATTTAACAATAACAAAATGTTACCGGAACAATAGGATCCTGTTCAAACAAGCTTACAGTCTAGAGGAGTCGGGTATAAAAACCCATTGAAGGGCAGAGCCGCTATCAGGGCATGACAACCATGACAGTTGTCATGGGCCCGGCGTTCCTGGGGGACTGACTGCTCAGAGAGTCCCGGGCACCACATTACCTATTGCTGTTCTTCTATGTCTAAATGTGCCAAACCACGAGGAGCGTTGCCATGGTAACCCATGGCACGAACAGAGCAGCTGGGAAGTGAACATGGAGCGTGCTGGGACCCCTGCAGTGTACAGGTAGCCAGGGGATATATAGATTTAACTATATATCCCCTGACTGCCTGTGCATTGCATGGGTGTAGTGAATGCACATTGTGTGTTTGTGTAAGGATGTAGTGTGTGTAATTAATGCAGAGTGTTGATTTGTGTAAGGATGTAGTGTGTGTAATTAATGCAGAGTGTTGATTTGTGTAAGGATGTAGTGTGTGTAATTAATGCAGAGTGTTGGTTTGTGTAGTGGTTGTAGTGTGTGTAATTAATGCAGAGTGTTGGTTTGTGTAAGGATGTAGTGTGTGTAATTAATGCAGAGTGTTGATTTGTGTAAGGATGTAGTGTGTGTAATTAATGCAGAGTGTTGATTTGTGTAAGGATGTAGTGTGTGTAATTAATGCAGAGTGTTGATTTGTGTAAGGATGTAGTGTGTGTAATTAATGCAGAGTGTTGGTTTGTGTAGTGGTTGTAGTGTGTGTAATTAATGCAGAGTGTTGGTTTGTGTAAGGATGTAGTGTGTGTAATTAATGCAGAGTGTTGATTTGTGTAAGGATGTAGTGTGTGTAATTAATGCAGAGTGTTGATTTGTGTAAGGATGTAGTGTGTGTAATTAATGCAGAGTGTTGGTTTGTGTAGTGGCTGTAGTGTGTGTAATTAATGCAGAGTGTTGATTTGTGTAGTGGCTGTAGTGTGTGTAATTAATGCAGAGTGTTGGTTTGTGTAGTGGCTGTAGTGTGTGTAATTAATGCAGAGTGTTGATTTGTGTAGTGGCTGTAGTGTGTGTAATTAATGCAGAGTGTTGGTTTGTGTAGTGGCTGTAGTGTGTGTAATTAATGCAGAGTGTTGATTTGTGTAGTGGCTGTAGTGTGTGTAATAATGCAGAGTGTTGGTTTGTGTAGTGGCTGTAGTGTGTGTAATTAATGCAGAGTGTTGGTTTGTGTAGTGGCTGTAGTGTGTGTAATTAATGCAGAGTGTTGGTTTGTGTAGTGGTTGTAGTGTGTGTATTAGATGCAAAGTATGTTTTTTCTCTGAAACTGTTTTCAGCTGCAGGGTTAAAACTAGGGGGACCTGGCACCCAGGCCACTTCACTGACCATCTAAAAGCATCCAGACCACTTCAGCTTAATAAAGTGGTCTGAATGCAGTGGCCTTGTAGGTTTAACCCCGCAATATAAAACGTTTCAGTTCTGCACAAACTGCAGTGTTATTCATTGCAGTGTTAGCACACTTCTAGCAGAATATGACTGGCACAACACTGTTATTTGCTTCAGATGCACACTGGCCTTCAAGTGTTTTTCCCTATAGGGAAGCACAGGATTGTCTGTGGTCCATGCAGCGAGGTAAGCAAGGCAAATCTCAACCTTTTCATATACTACACCTCCAACCGCATCATGGGACATCATCAGCCAGCCTGGAACATCATCAATTCTATGCATATGCTGGAGACAGGCATCCAACAGTTGCTCGCCCCCACCCCTTCCGTGCTGTCAATATCCTCCCCTTAGGACATTTAGTACATTTTACTTGCTGAACATATCTCCCTGCTCCTGTATATGTAATGTATCTTGCTGCTCAAACCAAGTCATGTATGAGCAGGGGATCCCAGTGCACATAGCAGGTTAAATGGACACTAATACAGACTGGGGGCTGTGGGGGCTGCAGAGCGTGCACGCATGCTGCACTCATACACACACTGCATTCATACACACACACTGCATTCATACACACACACTGTAAATAAATATTCAATTAATATAATTTTTTTAGGATCTAATTTTATTTAGAAATTTACCAGTAGCTGCTGCATTTCCCACCCTAGTCTTAAACTCGAGTCAATACATTTTCCCAGTTTTTTGGGGTAAAATTAGGGGCCTCGGCTTATATTCGGGACGGCTTATACTCGAGTATATACGGTACTTAATATTACAGCTCATGCAATTGTGGCAGAGAGTTAAAAGGATGGCTGGGGGTTGTTTGGCACACATTGACATAAAGCCTGGATTCGTAGTTCCTCAAAATGATGGGATTTCCAGTGACCCTTCCCACAGCTACAAATAAATAAGCTGTTCTACAGGACACCTGCATCGGGATATACGTGTGTATGTATATGGGAGATTGTATATGTGATATATTTTAGTTACATACACACATACCGGTATATTCATTTATAAGCTAGTACTTTAGAAAAGCACTGACAAAGATACTCTGACACTCAAACAGTTAATAGATTTGACAAACAGAAGTAAAAGTGTACTAGTCTGTACTTTGACCATTACCAAGAGTACTAATGGTCAAAGTATGAACATTCTTGCAATAACTCCAGAGGATATAATTTAATTTGTGATTTACCTATTACATCGCTGCAGATTTATTAAAGAAACATTATAGGATTAGCAATACAAAACAGTATTCCTAACACTATAGTGACCCTCTGCCCCGTCCCCTGGCAAAATAAAGGGTTAAATAAGCCATATAACTCTTACCCGGGCTCAACGACAAAGTCCCTGGGTGCTAGATCGCTCTTTGCCTCCTCAGACATCAGCAAAGGCAGGAGCCTCATGCGCATGTGTGCTGATTCCCACACACATTAGGCCTTCCCCAGACAAAAGCATTTAATGAGTTTATTCCTGTGGGGGATTCAAAGACTCTGGACGTCCTCATGCAAAGCGTGAGGACGTCCAGTGTCATTTCACACCCAGGAGGCCCCTACATCTGTCTGGGGGACAGTCACTAGAAGCAGTCTTAACCCTGCAATGTAAACATTGCAGTTTCTCTGAAAATGCAATGTTTTGCATTACAGAATTATGGGGATATGGGTACAGCACAAAGACCACTTCAATGAGAAAGTGGTCTGGGTGCCTGTAGTGTCCCTTTAAAAGGGACACACTAAACCTTATTGTTGAAATTATAATGTAAAGAGTATTTGGTAGAGTCCCTCCAATCTTTGTCAAACCATCTTCAAATTTGGAAGGCAATGATCTGCTATTAGCATTCAAAGGAGATTGAACCCAGATGGTCACGGCCCATCAACACTGTCCAAATTTGTACCGATAATGTAGAAGTAAAATACCTCATTATCTTACCAGTGTCAGCGTGGCGGGCATTTGCCCCATGAAATATAGAGGGTCTGCACCAAAAGGCTCAATCACAACCACTATAATAAACTATAATGGTTATAATACTTACTTTGGCCCTTTAAGACTAGAATAGGAAAAATACATATTCCGGGAGTTAAATTTGTAGCAAACATTGATCAATGTTAAACAGTAGATATTTCTACATTCTGAAACAAATACAAACAACGGCCACATTACTCAAAGAATCCTTAAAAGCATCAGTTGTGCTACCCTTCTGGTCTCAGCAGCAGAGAATGATAAATGAGTCAGGTGTACATATATAACAGACAATAGAGTCTCCACAGATCCACAGTACATAAGTAATTAATCTTTTAAAGGCTGCACAATAACCCTATATCAAAGGCAATCATGGGGATTCATTCACACCCCTATGGTTATTTCAGGTAACCTACAATTAGCCTCCGCCTAGCTTAATATGCACTATGAGACATTGCAATAACCTACATTATTCTATGGTCCTCGTACCAGTGCTCCAATGTAAATATGCACATTCAAGGTTGAACTCGCTAGTCTAGTAGTATAAAAACTGAATCATGAAGAATGCAATGCTGACAAACACAGGTGAATGGAGCAATGAATTTGCAAACAGTCTTGATGTGAGCATTGCCCCATTACACACCATCAAGACATTAATACAGTCCAATGCTTCCTGCCATAGAGGTGATTTAATGGGAAATAACAGCCCTGCTGTCAAAGGATGGACATTTCAAAAAAACGAAGGCCCCAGACTGTGCAAGGTTTAACCCTTTGCCATGCAACCAGCAAGACTCAGAGGGCAAGAATGCACCCCAAAGCATACCTCCCAGTTGTCCCTATTTAGGAGGGACAGTCCCTATTTTGGGTCCAAATGCACTTGTCCCTCTTTTCTACCATAATGCCTCTTTTCTAGGAGCTCCAAATTGATTGTGAGTGTTTAACAGAGCTCCAGAGTAATAATACTCGCACTAATGTGTATTTAACTACAAAAAATGTGTTTAGAAATCAGTCTGTGTAAATAAGATACATTGTTTTTCCTTCTAAATTACATTTTAGTTACTTAAATTGTTATTAGTAAGTCACCTAAAATGTCTCAGAACAGAACTGCTCACACACCTAAAATTAAACTGTCCTTCACTGTCCATTTGAAATGTTGGGAGGTACGCCAATGGCAGTCTGAAGGCCCCACGGAAGAGTCCAATTTAAAAATACTACGTCACACATCCTACAGTCCACTAAACTGGCAAGACATTGATAAAAGGCCTGGAGCAATGCATTTTTGTTAAAAGCATTTCCTTAAAGCGGCAGTGTCATGACGAACTTACATTTCTCCTACTGTTTCCTCTTCTCTTCCTCTCTCA
Source organism: Pelobates fuscus (assembly GCF_036172605.1). Classification (NCBI taxonomy): domain Eukaryota; kingdom Metazoa; phylum Chordata; class Amphibia; order Anura; family Pelobatidae; genus Pelobates; species Pelobates fuscus. The sequence goes on from NC_086322.1 coordinate 102,411,744, forward strand.
GAATCCTGTGTCAAAGAGAAGGGTGAGTGCTTTCTATGACACAGGAAATGGAGCTGACTTAAAGGAATACGATGTGCCAGGAAAACAAACTTGTCTTCCTTGCACTAAAGGGTTATTCGTCGTCCCCCCACCCCCTCCCTCTGGGCCCCCTCCCTTCAACCACTTACCTTAAAGAACCACACTAGGCACCCAGACCACTTCAGCTTAATGAGGTGGTCTGGGTGCCAGGTCCCTCTAGGATTAACCCTTTTTTTTATAAACATAGCAGTTTCAGCGAAACTGCTATGTTTATACTGAGGGTTAATCCAGCCTCCAAAACCTCTAGTGGCTGTCTCATTGACAGCCACTAGAGGCGCTTGCGTGATTCTCACTGTGAAAATCACAGTGAGAGCACGCAAGCGTCCATAGGAAAGCATTGTAAATGCTTTCCTATGCGACCGGCTGAATGCGAGCGCGGCTCCTGCCGCGCATGCGCATTCAGCCGATGACGTCGCAAGGAAGAAGGAGAGGAGGAGGAAAGCTCCCCGCCCGGCGCTGGAGTGGCTCCCCTCAGGGCACTCTAGTGCCAGGAAAGCGAGTATCTTTTCCTGGCACTAGAGTGGTCATTTAATCCAAACATAGTTTCTCTGAAACTGCTATGTTTACGACTGCAGGGTTAAAACTAGGGGGACCTGGCACCCACACAACTTCATTGAACTGAAGTGGTCCGTGTGCCTATAGTGGTCCTTTAAGCTCCTTCTTTGGTCAAAGAAAGTCAAGCGTAGGAAAAATACATAAGACAAAGTAGTTCCTACTTTGTTTTATGTTTTAAAGAAAACTAGATCAGAAAAAAAAAAAGAACAGATTCTAAGAGAGGAAGAGAAGAGGAAACAATAGAAGAAAGGTACGTTTGGCATGTCAGTGCCTCTTTAATCTCTCCTCATCTCTCTCTGGCTAGTTGATGAACTCACAATCCCATCAGTATTCCTTTGGTAATTTTTGGTGTTCTTTGGATGGGATTCTTTACTACACATACGCAAAAAGGAAGCTGGGGGCACCAGAGCATCAACTTTGGGATTGATTGTTGCCAAACGGTTTAACCCCTGAAAGTAAGACCCCATAATAATTTAAATGAGCCTAAGTTGTCAGGGGGGGAAGGGAATGTTCATTTAAGCATCTTACTGGTATTTGTGTGGCTTCTGCCTATTTTATTGTAGGTGTTTAAATTATGCTGTGCTGCACGTGTGAAAAAGATAATCATTGCATGATGTTGTGTACTAGTTTGAATATGGTTTTACTCATCTCTTTAATTCACCAATGACATATGGAGAAACAGCTAAAACTGCTGTCGTGTCAAATTGTTGCTGTTGTGTCAGCATACCTGCATACAAATTATTACTGTCGTAAAGGCAAAGCAGATGCACAAAAAATGAAAAGTCAACACAAGGTGTCTAGGGTTTCAAAATGCAGTTGTAAGAAATAATTTTAAAAATCATATAAAAACGAAGTTGCTGAATAACATTTACATACAAAATGATAGCACCTGTAGATTTGTATGTATACCGCAGACAAAATAAAAACATAGGACAAAATAATACAAGCCATCAGTCAAATATGAAGCTAAATGTACAACCTCTGTTTTTTTTTACACGGACACGTCTATCAAACTCGCGTGCAACCATCATACCAACGGCATTACACAATGAGAAACGCTCATAGGGAGCTGCATGAACATATGCACTAACAGCATTGATTTATTCTAAATCTGGACAGTACTAAATGGCTCAGGTCATCAGAAGACACGCTCAGCCAAGTAATGCCATCCAAATTCAGACACACTGTCACTGCTAACACAGACATTCAACATTAGCAATTCAGCAGGTGAGGGGGTGGGCTTCAAACCTAAGGGGGACCTGGACGCTCTTCAGTTTATATATAAACCACAAACAACACCCCACATGTTGTCAATTTTTTAGCGAAGAGCACGTGTACCAGAGCTCTGGTGTGTTGGCAGAGCCAGACTGCATCTAGAGTAGATGCTGTACCATATTTGCAGATGTGCTTCCTTTGTTTTTATCAATGCGCCCATAAACAGTGTGACACAAAAACATGGAATGGTATCCACAGATGCTTAGCACCATAACCACTGCAATAAGATGCACTAGAGCAGACCTGTCCAACCTGCGGCCCCCCAGATGTTGCTGAACTTCAACTCCCATGATTTTTTTCAATGAAACTGATAACCATGGAATCATGGGAGTTGTAGTACAGCAACATCTGGGGGGGTGGGGGGGGGGGGCGGAAGGTTGGACAGCCCTGCACAAGAGTGTCTCTTTTCACCTACATGCAATTCTCAGACTGAGAAAAGTCTTATTGGATAAATAGAGAAGTTATAAGAATTAGCATTGTTAGTTTCCCCAGCGCTCTTCAGAAACAGGTGCCATATGTTTCCTGTTTAACATTCATACAAAGGGCTGCTCTCTCCCTTCTGCACGCACCTAATGATGAACGATCACCAAGGAATACACTGCTCCCAGGAACATTCTGCTAATTATGACAAAACTCTTCATTATGTTCATTCTTTATTGCAGCAATCTGGAGTGCAAAGGCGCTGATAATAGAGGTTTATTATGCTACAGAAAACACATGTTGGCATCCCTTACAATTTCCAAGAAGTGCAGCACAGGGCACTAAAGGGCATGATCACTCAGGTAGGCCTACAGACTGCCAACTAGCACTAATCAATTTAGATTAATGTACTCATGTTTGTTATAAAGCACAGTTAATAATAGCAAAAATCACCGTCTCAGCCTTTTTTTTTAGCTAGCGTTCTAGGGAAATTGTGCACTGGAGAAAAAAACGTGTTGGGGCATCATGCCTTTTCTGCACAAATCCAGGATTTTTGTGAGTGGTATTATACAATCCTTTGCACAGTTTAGTGCAATTTCTTCTATAAAGAGAACTATGCTTTATGTGAATATTCAATAAAAGGTCTATTAAAGTTAATCCATAAACATGAGTGCACGGGTAAAATAAGGTTTAAGAGTGGCATGGGGCAGAACAAATTAGAGTATACACTGAACTGGTAGGGCAAATTGGCCGCATACAGTGTACTGTTGATTTATGCCAGGGGAACAACTGATCTCTAAATAGACAAATAAACAAAATAAACAGACAAATACAGCACACAAAGTTTCAGCTGTATGGCCTTGTATCAAAACAAAATATCAGACTCTATATAAAGACCTAAATCCGGACAGAGTTAAGATATTAAAGATACACTATAGTTACCAGAACAAATACAGCTTATTGTATTTGTTCTGGTGAGTATAATCAGTCCATGTAGGCTTTTTGCTGTAAATACTGCTTTTTCAGAGAAAACGCAGTGTTTACATTACAGCCTAGGGACAACTCCAGTGGCTACTCCTCAGATGGCCACTAGAGGTGCTTCTTAGATCAGTGCTCAACAGCGTCTCCATGAACTTTCCTCATAGAGATACAATGATTCAATGCATCTCTATGAGTTGATGCGGATTTGCCAGGGTGACATTTGGCTCCACCCACGACCTTGGCTGATATCAGAATTGACAATCACAGCCAATCCAATGCTTTCCTATCTGAAAGCATTGTGATTGGCTGAGATCATCAATTCTGATTACGTTAGCCAAGAAGGCGGATCGGGGGCAAAGCTAAATGCAACCCTGGACAATTTTTTTTAACCTTCATAAAGGGGGTGAGGGGGTGAGCAAAATAGACTTTTTAACAGTATAGGGCCAGGAATCAGGGCCAGCGCTACCTGTAAGGCGACCTAGGCAGCCACATAGGGCGCAACTTAGCAGGGGGCGCTGGAGCCCTGCGCCCAGAATCACCGGTGCGGCTCCTCATGCTGCGCCGCCTGAGCACTTTAGCAAGCCTAAGGCAGCGCAGCACTGCTGTATGGAGGGCGGCTGGATTTGAGTGACCGGCAGGAGGGAAGCACAGAGCGCTCCCTCCTGCCGGTCTCTCAATGTAGCGTGGCCGGGCGGCGCGGAACGCGGGACAGACCTCTGTTTCCTGTACCCGGCCGCCGGCGGACTGACAGGAAGTGCTCACTGAGCCACGCTACATTGGCAGGAGGAACAAAAGAAGAGGGAAGAGGAGGGCAAGGACCACTGGGGGGGGGATATGGACCACTGGGGGAGGGAGGGTATAAGGACCACTGAGGGGGGGGAGAGGGGAAGGACCACTGAGGGGGGGGGAGAGGGGAAGGACCACTGAGGGGGGGGAGAGGGGAAGGACCACTGAGGGGGGGGGGAAGGGGAAGGACCACTGAGGGGGGAAAAGAAGATAAAGACCACTGAGAGGGGAAACGGGAAGGACCACTAAGGAGGGAGCAGGGCAAGGACCACTAAGGGGGGAGGAGGGCAAGGACCACTAAGGGGGGAGGAGGGCAAAGACCACTAAGGGGGGAGGAGGGCAAGGACCACTAAGGGGGGAGGAGGGCAAGGACCACTAAGGGGGGAGGAGGGCAAGGACCACTAAGGGGGGAGGAGGGCAAGGACCACTAAGGGGGGAGGAGGGCAAGGACCACTAAGGGGGGAGGAGGGCAAGGACCACTAAGGGGGGAGGAGGGCAAGGACCACTAAGGGGGGAGGAGGGCAAGGACCACTAAGGGGGAAGGAGGGCAAGGACCACTAAGGGGGGAGGAGGGCAAGGACCACTAAGGGGGGAGGAGGGCAAGGACCACTAAGGGGGGAGGAGGGCAAGGACCACTAAGGGGGCAGGAGGGCAAGGACCACTAAGGGGGCAGGAGGGCAAGGACCACTAAGGGGGCAGGAGGGCAAGGACCACTAAGGGGGCAGGAGGGCAAGGACCACTAAGGGGGGAGGAGGGCAAGGACCACTAAGGGGGAGGAGGGCAAGGACCACTAAGGGGGGAGGAGGGCAAAGACCACTAAGGGGGGAGGAGGGCAAAGACCACTAAGGGGGGAGGAGGGCAAAGACCACTAAGGGGGGAGGAGGGCAAAGACCACTAAGGGGGGAGGAGGGCAAAGACCACTAAGGGGGGAGGAGGGCAAAGACCACTAAGGGGGGAGGAGGGCAAGGACCACTAAGGGGGCAGGAGGGCAAGGACCACTAAGGGGGCAGGAGGGCAAGGACCACTAAGGGGGGAGGAGGGCAAGGACCACTAAGGGGGGAGGAGGGCAAGGACCACTAAGGGGGGAGGAGGGCAAGGACCACTAAGGGGGGAGGAGGGCAAGGACCACTAAGGGGGGAGGAGGGCAAGGACCACTAAGGGGGGAGGAGGGCAAGGACCACTAAGGGGGGAGGAGGGCAAGGACCACTAAGGGGGGAGGAGGGCAAGGACCACTAAGGGGGGAGGAGGGCAAGGACCACTAAGGGGTTTGGGAAAGGGAGGACCACTAAGGGGGAGAACACTGAAGGACAGGCAATCACTAATTGACAGGAGGGGAGAGCACTATGAATTTTTTTTTATTTTTTTTAAATAAAGAGCTGCTTCCCCTTCTCAGTCCCTATCCTACCCCACAAACCCTCTCTTTTACACTACACACATACACAATGCATCCCCCCCCCCCACACACACAGAAACATACAATGCATCTCTTCTCACACACAGACACTCGAAACACACAATGCATCCCTTATGCTCACACAAACACTCATTCTCTTACACACAGAAACAAAATGCATCTCGTACACACTCAATGCACCCCTTACAGACACACACTGCATTCAATTACATACACAGAAACACACCTTGCATGCCTTACACACACACACAGAAACATACAATGTATCCCCTATACACACACTACATGCCCTACACAAATTGGTATCCCTATACATTCTATAAGAGCACACACACATTACATCCTCTACAATAAACACATCCCCTACACACATACACTCCACTCCCTGTGAGAGAACTCATGGGTGGGCCATGTAGGTGGATTTATGGGTGGGCATTGTAGGCATACTGACGGTCAAGCTCTGGGGGCTCAGACCTTTAGCTGTGTAAGGGGCCCAAAAAAATGGAGCTGCTTTCTGTTCGTTAATTGTTGTGAGCACTGTTACAAACAGTCTCCAGAGAGCCTCTTCTACACCAGACCTGTGGAGCCAGACTGAGCCCATCATCAGCCTCTTGTCCTCATCAGGTGGTAAGTTGGCAATCCAATATATTATTAGTGACACTAATCTCTAATTTACCTCACATTATATGGATACTATAGTCACCAGCAGCACTACAGCTTAACCCCTTAAGGACCAAACTTCTGGAATAAAAGGGAATCATGACGTGTCACACATGTCATGTGTCCTTAAGGGGTTAAAGGACCACTCTAGGCACCCAGACCACTTCAGCTTAATGAAGTGGTCTGGGTGCCAGGTCCAGCTAGGGTTAACCCATTTTTTTATAAACATAGCAGTTTCAGAGAAACTGCTATGTTTATTAATGGGTTAAGCCTTCCCCCAAAGCCTCTAGTGGCCGTCTCATTGACAGCCGCTAGAGGCGCCTGCGTGATTCTCACTGTGAAAATCACAGTGAGAGCACGCAAGCGTCCATAGGAAAGCATTGTAAATGCTTTCCTATGCGACCGGCTGAATGCGCGCGCAGCTCTTGCCACGTGTGCGCATTCAGCCGACGGGGCGGAGAGGAGGAGGAGAGCTCCCCGCCCAGCGCTGGAAAAAGGTAAGATTTACCCCTTTTCCCCTTTCCAGAGCCGGGCGGGAGGGGGACCCTGAGGGTGGGGGCACCCTCAGGGCACTCTAGTGCCAGGAAAACGAGTATGTGTCTATAGCCTGTGCCTGTAGGCTTTTTAATGTAAACACACTGTCTTTTCAGATAAAAGACACTTTGTGCAGACTGGTGTTGGCCCATATGGCAAAGCATATGGGCGGGGCATTGTGATGTTACATGGTGGGCAGGACATATTGGGGGGGGGGGGGGGGGGGAGGGCGGCAATTTTTTTTTTTGCCTAGGGCGGCAAAAATCCTTGCACCGGCCCTTTAAACTAGCCTTTTCAACAGTTCAGATATCTACGGGACATTCCTGATGTCCCACATCTGGGGACACAAGAGAAAAGCACTCGGGCAGCAGAGCACAAGTTAATTGCTCTGTGAAGGGCACTATGACTTATGTAGAGAGTACTTAAGCAGCACACTCCGCATTGTCTTGTATGTTCGGAGCCAGACAGACAGGCTGTCATGCCCAATCAGGTATGTCTCCCCATTACGGACATCTCCAGAGACACAAGCTGCGTCACTGGCAACACCCCCCTCTTTATGGCTGAGCCAACTGTCCCATCTTGCATGCATCCCAATGTTGAAAGGTATGATTAAACAATTAAAGGAACACTATTGTGTTAGGAATACAAACAAGAGTTTTCACTTGCAGAGATAAAACTACAGGGACATGTCACCCAGCCCACTTCATTGAGAAGCAGTGGTTTAGGTACCAATAGTGTCCCTTTTAGATGCCAATACTGAACATCAGAAATATTTGGTATCTAAATCTACTTTAGTCTGAAGCCCCTAGAGATTTCATAGCCACTAGTAGGTGTGGAGATTGCCACATATTAATAGTTAATCTTCTCACCAGTAGGGCTGTAAAAGGCAGCATCAATGCTCCAAAATCACTTAATTAAGTGTAAGTGATTTTGGGATTTAGAATGTCTCTTTAATAAAGGATTAGAAATTGATCCATGTCAAAACATTACTGTAAGGGGAAAAAAAAAATCCACTTACCGTTGGAGGAGAAATGCAATCATTCACTCTTGACAACTGCCTGACTTGTAACATTCAGAAAGATAAAAATTGAAAAGCAAAACGTCTACTAGAATGGTGCAAGGAATACGTTACTATAGACCCCAAGGACCAGCAAATTCTAACACATAACACACAAGATACAGGTGATGTTCTGAAGAACAAGAAAATGTAACTTGAAGATGGAATAATCTATAGAGAGAACTTTAGAAATTATAATATAATCCACTAGGGCTTCTAAGAAAGTGGTCCTAGAGAAGGCCTTTCAACTGCAGAGTACATTTCCCATTATTCATCATCAGCCATGAACATGCTTGCATATAGACAGCTCAGAGAGAGTTTCCATTTTAAGACTGAGAACAAGAATTTTTATTTGTGAAAACCAGCCTCGGTTTTTATTAGCTATTGAAAGAATGTTCAAGTTTGCACATATACATTGTTTGGTGTGTTCAAAAGCCCATTGCGCTATTAATTGGATTGTGAGCACAAGAAGGGAAAAGTGTATATATATATATAACATTCTGGAAGTCTGGCGCTCAAAGCTAACATGATTATCTGAAACAAAAAAATCCAAAATTAGATATCTGGCTCCAGTCCATCATAGCGCTAAAGATATGCTGCAATTAACGTTTATATCTCAGTTTAAGAATGATTTCAGTTTTTTTACTGAACTAACATCTACATTTCCAAAACTCAAGTCGTCGTGGTAACATCTCAAATCCAGCTAGAGAACAAAGTGCTGGGAATGTGAGGTACTTCCAGTGTGTCACAACCTCTCTTTAAAAAAATCATTGTTTGCCTTCAAAATACCACTGACATTTTTGAGACTGACGTCATTTCAAGGAACTGTTGAATTACATTCTAAAGAAAGTGAAATACTGAAATCTCCAAAATACTCATTACAAAATATTTTTTTGAAGTGGCAGTCATGTACTCATTGGAGGATCTGTGTTTAAATCATCAAATATTGTGCAATATAAGAATGACAGGAAAGGATGCCTTCCAAACTGTGCTAATTCATCAGTAGTAAACTTTTTTTTTTTTCTTCAAATGCCATACTGGAGTACAGGAGTAATTGCTAAGCTTCTTTGTTTGAGAACTACATTTGACATAATTTTCTTCTAAACTGCCTGGGCATTATAGGGAGAATGATGAAATCATGGCAATTTCTGCTCCTTTCTTGACAACCAGATTGATCTATACCTTTTTCCTAGGCAAAGAGTCAGACACCAAGAAGGTTAATGCAACATAGAAATTCAAAAACACCATCTTTTTATTGCATAGAAAATTAACACTGATCAGAATTGTAAAGGATTTATATTTTTAGTAAATATATCCGTGTTAGCACATTAGTTTTATAAATGAAGCCACAGTGGCGATTACACAATTCTTAAAGAAGAATTGGGATTTCCACACCAGGGAGACGATATAATCAGGTTATGTGGTCTGCAAAGGTTGTGAAACGGTGGGGGACTGTGTACTGCGCAGAGCTGGTGGATTGGCAGAGTGGTATGAGCAGAGGTACCATAATATTAAAGGACCACTATAGGCACCCACACCACTTCAGCTCAATGAAGTAGTTCGGGTGCCTGGTCCCCCTAGTTTTAGCCCTGCAGCTGAAGACAAAGCATTTTACACTGCAGGGTTAATCCAGCCTCTAGTGGCCGTCTCCCTGACAGCCACTAGAGGCCGCTTCCGCGATTGACACGGAGTAAATCGCACTTATTTGACGCTGAACGTCATCACGGAGTCCAGCGTCAAAAAAGATCCCCATAGGAAAGCATTGAGCAATGCTTTCCTATGGGCGGGTTTGATAGCGCGCACGCCTCTTGCCGCCCATGCGCATTCGGCTCCACTCGGGAGCTGACATCGGCGGGGAAGGAATGGTCACCAGCGCAGAGGCGCTGGATTAAGGTAAGTGGCTGATGGGGTTTTAACCGCTTCAGCCCCGAGGGAGGGGGGCTCTCCAAGAGCCTATGGTGCCATGAAAACGGGTTTGTTTTCCTGGCACTATAGGATCCCTTTAATGAATACTTACAGAATGCACATAACATGTTTGAATATTAGATAAACACTATTATTCTTGGAAATTTCGCAGTTCCCGGTAATACATTAAAGAACACGGTATATTTGATGCTACTTGTTGCTACAGAACGGTAACAGCATCATTCCACACAAAGCTAGTGGATTTAAATTTGATTAGGATAATTTTAAAAAGCTCTCTTTTCACCTTGAATCATAATGAAACAGTAAAAGTGTGCTCTTTTATACAAAACCTATGCAGTGGACACTATTCTAAGAAATGTCATAAACACCTTGCTTTATAAATCTAGTCCAGGGGTCAGCAACCTATGCCATGTGTGCCATGCATGAGAGACAAACAGGCTCTGGCCTGTTAAGTGTTCCAGTGAAACTTCAAATATTTGATAGTGCAACCCAAGTGGTGATTGCAGTTGGTGAGGGACAATCCTCTATTTATGCATTTTAGCACTTAGAGGAAGTGGTCTAAGATCACTGTAGCGGAGGGCAGGGGTTACTCCAAGGGCTCTCCGCTGGGAACAAAGATTCAGCATACAAAATCACAGGAACACAGCATAATCCACCTCCCCAAGGACTAGACGACACATAGTCTGGGAGTCAACTGTCCGCTTTATTCACAAGTTTGCTTTTATGCATTTTTCCCATGCAAGGGAGGTAACTTACAGTATCCAATCATATCGTGGTCACCTCCTCTCCCTCTCCTCTCCTTAGATTAACAGTTAAATATATTAGTGGGGACAGAGTTTTCCCCACTTTCTGAATGTCCCCCAAATACAGGGGGTACGGGGACAAATAAGGGGTCCCTTGGTAGGTCTGATCTGGGTGAGCAACATACTCAAAATTCACCCAGATCGGACCAGGGGTTCGGGAGTTACAGCCAGTTAAAGTTTTGACCGACCGCAAGGATTTAGTAGCCGAAAACAGCTCCATGAATTCTTGCCATGCGGTCGGTCTATTTCAAGGAATAAAAAGTACCGAACAGCTTAGCCATCTGGCTCTAACTCTGCGTTCGGATGAATTCCCTAGTCTGGGGGATTCATCCTACCGAACGGCGGGCCGGTCGGCAGTTTGAATCGAACGTTTCCGTTGTTCTGGAGGTCTGAGCGGTGTCTGGGTAGTCGAGCGTCCGATTTTAGTTCCAGACGCTCGACGACCAAACACCACTGTTCGTGAGTTAAGATGGGCGCCGCCACGTGTTCGTTATACGAACGGCGGCCACACACGAACCCAATTACCAGTGTTTGCAACATTGTTGCCTTCCACTAATGAGAGGCACACGGCCACAGCAGGGTGGTCTCTCTTTCGGTATTTCAATCGGTTCCCGAACCGGCTAAGAGTTCTGGTTCGGGAACCGATTACATACAGTTCAAATACAGGCAATAATCAATGCAAAAGTCTCTTGTGGTTGCTTCTGCCACAATCACTTCCTCTCCGCACTTGTGAACGGAAATATGCACTGGAGTAGAGCAGTCCAGAGCAGTTATCACAGCTCTTGCCCTTGACCTATACCTGGCCAGCCTGGTCAACAGGGAAGCCACTCACACTACTAGGTACACAATGTAGAATATTACATATTCTATATGTTTCTATTAAAATACATATTAAGTTATGGATGTCTAATGGGTTGAAAAAAAGAATGGGATAAAACTGCTGTTTGGGGAGATTGGGGGTAGGGTCCTTTGGCCAGAGTTTAAATAAAAAGTCATGATGTAATTTTGCCTATAAAGAACTGAGGACAAAGGACCACACTCTTCTCTCATCTGTTAAGTATATTATTGTTTGCTTTTGAAGTAGAATAAATGCCTATTTTTTTTATTTTTTTAGAAACGTCAGATTGCGTATGAATACTTTTGGTTAATATAGACATATATACATATAAAAGACATTTCAATTACCCTTGAAAAACAACATAAAGCAAGATATTACACAAACATAGCTGCATCACTGACAATCCACATAGACACACACAACATAGACAACCTGTCTCTGGCAACACCATCTTCATTACTTCCACCTTACTACCTTCCCCTCGCTATTCATCCCATGCACTCTACACATACCTTTCCAGCCTGTCTCCACCAACTCCTCCAAAATCCTCTACATACATACCCTCCTACAAAACTTTCAAATCCTACTCCCACCTTCACTTCCTGTCTATCTTTCTGCTCCTAGCAGCTGGTGATGTCTCTCCAAACCCCGGTCCCATCTCCGCAAACTCACCACATACTAACCCAAGGATCCACACTAATCTCATACCCATCTCATGTTCCTCTAAATCCTCCTTCAATACTGCCCTCAGGAATGCACGCTCTGTTTGCAATATTACTAAATCCACTGCTGTCCATGACTTCTTCAACTCTCGTTCAATAGATTTACTAACCTTAACAGAAACCTGCTTCTCTCCCTCTGACACCCCTACCCCTGCATCTTTGTCCTTCGGTGGTCTTCAACTTAACTTACCCACAACCCAAGAAACTCTGAATGTAAAGGTGGTGGTGTAGGGTTTCCCCTCTCTCCTCACTGCTCCTTAAAACCTCTACCCACCCCCACTTCGCACTCTTTCCCATGATTTGAAATACATTAAATTCGCCTTTTTAAACCCTTCTCTGCTAACATTGCTGTTATTTATCGTCCCCCTGGTTCCCTTCTTCTCTTCCTTGACCACTTTGCTGCCTGGCTACCCTATTTCCTCTCTTCTAACATTCCATCCCTAATTCTCGGGGACTTCAATATTCCTATTAACCCACCTTTGACCTCTGAAGCCTCTAAACTACTTTCAATTACTTCCTCCCTCGGGCTATCACAGTGGGCTAATTCTCCCACCCATGTAGCTGGCAATACTCTTGACATAATCTTCTCTTATGCATGTACAGAATCTAATATCTGCAACACTTCATTTCCTCTTTCTGATCACCACCTCTTATCATTTGCTCTCGTGTACCCCCTCACCCAACAACCTCAGCCTAACCCCCTTCAACTCAGGAGGGACCTTAATTCTCTTGATCTCCAGCATTTTTCAGCTGATATTGATTCACAACTGCTGTCCATCCCTTCCCTCTCCTGTCCTTCACTGGCCATCTCCGCATATAACACTACCTTCACCTCTGCCTTGAACACTGCAGCACCGCTCCAAACAAGCACCTCGAGGAGGACCCGCCCCCAACCGTGGCATACTAAATCAACACGCTACCTGCAAAGATGCTCCCGTTGTGCTGAACGTTCTTGGAGGAAGTCTCGCACCCAGTCAGACTTTCTCCATTATAGATTCATATTGTGTTCATACAGCGCAGCCCTTGCCCTTGCCAAACAGTCCTACTTTTCCTCTCTCATTAGTTCATGCTCCCGCAATCCCAGGCGTCTCTATGACACCTTTAATTCTCTTCTTTGCCCTGCTGTGACCACCCCCACAAACTAACCTTACTGCTGATAACTTTGCATGTTACTTTACTGAAAAGATTGAACAGCTAAGGAAATAATTCTCCCCTCCTTGCCATTCTGTTTCTCAACCATACATAGATCATGCCTTTCCTACCTTTCAGACATTCTCCCTGGCTACTGACCAAGAGGTGGCTGCTCTTCTCTTTTCCTCTCGCCCCACCACTTGCTGACTCGATCCTGTCCCATCTCACCTTATCAGATCTCTCTCCACTTGTCTCGTGCTTTCCTTAACGCACATCTTCAACTGCTCTCTCTCTTCTGGCATTGTCCCTGCTGACCTTAAACATGCCACTGTAGTACCTATACTAAAAAAAACATTCCTCGACCCGTCCACCCCCTCTAACTATCGTCTATATCCCTGCTCCCTTTTTCCTCAAAGCTTCTGGAAAGACTTGTCTTTACACGTGTGTCTCATTTCCTCAATTCCAACTCTCTCCTTGACCCTCTTCAAACTGGCTTCTGCCCTCTCCACTCTACTGAGACTGCGCTTATCAAAGTTACTAACGACTTAATCGCAGCTAAATCCAAAGGCCACTACTCCATACTAATTCTTCTTGATCTCTCTTCGGCCTTTGACACCATTGATCATGCTCTCCTTCTTAAAACTCTTCAATCACTTGGACTCTGTCCGCTCGTGGTTTTCCTCTTATCTCTCCCAACGCTCATTCACGGTCTCCTTTTCTAATTATACCTCCTCCCCTCGTCCTGTCTCGGTTGGCGTCCCCCAATGCTCTGTCCTTGGTCCCCTTCTATTTTCTCTTTATACTGCCTCTCTTGGCAAACTTATTACCTCTTTTGGATTCCTCACCCCTCGCCAGTCCTCACATTGGCTTCCTGTATGCTATAGGAGTCAATTCAAGGTACTAATTCACACCTATAAAGCACTGAACAACTCTAGCCACTCTTATATCTCCTCACAGATCCATAGGTATGCCCCTTCTCGGTCTCTCCGCTCTGCCCATGACTACCTTCTGTCCATTGTCCGCACCCGTACGGCCAACTCACACTTGCAGGACTTCTCACGGCCGCTCCCTTCCTATGGAATAGCCTGCCTACCGCCATCAGAGTCTTGCATCTTTTAAGAAGTGCCTTGAAACCCATCTCTTTAGGAAAGCTTATGGCCTCCAAGACTAACCTCTACCTCACATACCTATCTCTTGCTCTCTCCTAAAGGGCAGCTCACCTTATTTGACAGCAAATTTCTGTCCTAATGTGTTTTACACCCCACCTCCTATAGAATGTAAGCTCAATTGAGCAGGGTCCTCTTCAACCTATTGTTCCCGTAAGTTATTTTGTAATTGTCCTATTTATTGTTAAATCCCCCTCTCATAATATTGTAAAGCGCTACGGAATCTGTTGGCGCTATATAAATGGCAATAACAACAACAACAACAACAACAACAACCCCACAATTGCCTCTCACATGCAATACCACAAGCAACCACACACATACACAAAACATGTAATGTGATGCACAGACCCCATTCACAGGTATCATATAAGATATCACAACCTACTTATGAAAATATAAAATATAACAGCCCACATACAACACTACAAAGCAACTGGAGCACCCATAAACAAGAAACCTCCATTAAAAATAAAAAATAGGACCAGCACGCAAAAGGACTTCAAGGCATTGTTTTGGCACTGTACTTCTTAAAGGATGTCTACCCCTGATCTAGTCCAACATCATTTAAGCCCAGCATCATGTGTGGGTTTGTGCAGGAGGAGATGGCAAATAATACAGAGTGGTGTATTACTGTAATCATACAATTTTCATGAGATTATTTGTCAGAAGACCAGGATTAAGAAAGAACAAAAACACATTGCAACCCACGATCCCTAGGCCCTTAATTAGAGGTTTGAATACAAAGCCAGTATTTAAAAAGAAAAGAATTAGAGAAAAAAAAAAAAAACATAATAGCGCACACTATTGACACGCGCTCCCAGTCTTGTGTGGATGGTGTTTCTGCAACCCTGGAAGTTTCAAAGAACCTTTTAATCCTTGTAATTTTAATCACAATGAGAGTGAGATCTCTATGCTTTAAAGGAATAGCAGGTTATGTGGGCAGATTGTAAAATAGCCCATTTCGAAATAGACTGCACCTTTGTATAAAATGTATCCTCCTTACATTTTTTTATATGATTAGAAAGGACATTAAATAAGCAGAAACAATGTAGTAATCCCTAAAGGATCAATTGAATTAAAAAGTTATATATGGCAATGAGGCAAAGCTTATAAAAATAGCCACAAATACATATTATCAATCTCCCACATGCAATGCCAGTGTTTGAAACTATCAAACTGCACAGATTTCAAAGATTTGTGTCCACTTTTTCTAAGAGGACAAACAAGCACCAAAAACACCTACACATCTTGCATAGGTCATAGCAAAATAACCTCCTTTGTAGCAGTCTTCTTTAATTATCCCCATGATTCCTTGTGCTTATGCATAGGGGACCAGGGCACATTCTATTGGAGTTGACATTCTATCCTGCCCTGGACACCAATGGTGAAGGGTCCGTGGAAGCCTTTGTGGATATCACGTTCACTATCTAGAGCCACTTATCCGGAGGGATTAACTGCACTACTCCAACTGTTGGTAGACTACATTTCCTAGAATTCTCTGGTATGGTAGAATTATGAAATCAATTGAACATATATGTTTTTATAACCTTTCATTCAACCACAAAAGTCAAGGTTAAAACTGTACTTGAAAAGAACATGCCAAGCACAGTAACCACTACAGAGCGCTATTATGGTTATGGTGCCAGGTGCGCCCTGGCACTACCACACTGTAAGGAGTCAAACCCCTTTAGAACAGTTTGACATTCTTACCCAGGGTCTTCTGGGTGATGCTCTCTGCCTCCACTACTGGTCATTCTGGATCTTTTGTTAGCTCTTCTGAGCCAAGTCCTGCAGTGTAAAGCTAGCACATTGACAGAGTGTCAGCTGATCGCTCTTATCCAATGAGCCAAGCTCTGCATCTTCGTGCTTAGATCAGTGAAGAGACCTCACTGAGCAGTAGTGGAGCTGGGGAATGGCAGCGGGTGGACTCCAGGTAAAAAGCCAGACTGCTCTGATTCCTTACGGGGAGGGGCATCAGGCAATTTCTGGCACCACATCCACTACAAAGCACTCTAGAGGTTATTGTGTATGGAGTGTTCCTTTAAATGCCATGATAGTTTTCACATGATGGAGGTGTACAGAAGTCAGTGTGAAATACCTGGTAGTATCTGGCAGGGCCAGATTAAGAGCCCAGTGGGCCTGGTGCTGACAATTATGATGGGCCTATTTACAGAATCTTATCGACCAAAAACACAAGCAATCATACCTCCCACGCATCATGTATCTGATGGGGATGGTGTTGGAGGGAAACTCAAAGGATGCAGGTATAGGAAAACACATACTCTATGCTAATCTCTCTCTAATTTATGCTTTAATCTTTCAAGTAAATCCATACCCCGTAACAGCAGTGTCCAGTGAAGCAGGAAGTCAATGTGCAGGGTAAAAGAGTGTGCCGCTGGCACGAATCACGCGACCAGACCTGCCAAAAGGGGTTAAACATGCCCAAAAAGGGGCATGTTTGTCCAAAGAATTGGAAGGCCAGCCTGGCATGAATGCATGCAGGCTGTCCAACTAAGGACATACTATGTAGACAGCACCCTGAGCTTGACATAAATGCATCAAATGATGTGCCTACTCCATGCTTTTTAAGGTCTGTCCCCTAGCACTTGTCTCCTTATCATCTTACTAGCAGGCAGACATTCCTGGTATATAGTCTGGGACAGAGAAAATGTGTATGTAGTGAGTGTAGAAGAAAGGGGACATGCCACAGTGTTAGAGAGACCAAAGTTTGCATTATCTAAACTAATTTTATTGTCAGCCAGTCCACACAGGTTTTATTCCCATACATCCCTCTTAAGCTTCCAAATTTAAAGGGACACTATAGTCACCAGAACAACTACAGCTTATTGTATTTGTTCTGGTAAGTAGAATCATTCCCTCCAGGTTTTTTGCAGTAAACACTGTCTTTTCACAGAAAATAACTCTGATATCCACTCCTTAGATGGCTGCTAGAGGTGCCTCCTGGGGCAGTACTGCCTAGTGTGCAGCACAGCCATTCAGTGTCTCCACCCTCTGCATGCAGAACTTTCCTCATAGAAATGCATTGAATCAATTTATCTTTGAGATGAGATGCTGATTGGCCAGGGCTGTGTTTGACTTGTGCTGGCTCTACCCCTGATCTCCCTAGTTGACAGTCTCAGCCAATCTTATGGGGAAGAATTGTAATTTGCTCAGACCACCACTTCTGATAATGTCAGCAGACAGAGTCAGTTCAGAGGCAGACAGGGACAGAGCCAGCAGCTACAGACTTGAATACAAGTAAGAATTTACTATATTTAGGGAGGCAAGAGGGGGCCATGGGGGCTAAATAGTGGTTTTAACACAATAAGGTTAGAAATACATGATTGTTTTCCTGACCCTATAGTGTTCATTTAAGCAAGAGTATGTGAAGAGTAGTTAGGGTTGCCACCTTTCTTGGAAAAAAAATACCAGCCTTATACATTTGTATAATTAATTAGTTATGCGTGACATCACATGATGTAAATCATAAGGAGTGACATAAGAGAAAATTCTGTAAAATCACCAACAAACTACTCACAGTTTGATTCTGCTGTATAGATGGACTGCTCCCAGTGGGGTCTCCCTGTCTCCCAGTGTCTCAGTCTCGCAAGTCACCCAGTCTCTCAGTGTCCCTATGTATCACAGTGTCAGTGTCCCTATGTTGCCCAGTCCCCTAGTCTCCCAGTGTCTTCGTGTTCCCATTTCTCCCAGTGTCCCCATGTCACTGAGAGACCCGGGGACACTGAGACACTTGGGGACACTGGTAGACATGGGGCACTGAGACACTTGGGGACACTGGGAGACATGGGGCACTGAGACCTGCCTCTGTCCACACACAGTGACCCCTACTGGCCGGTGCTGGTATTGCAGAGTAATTTCTGTTTATACCGAGAAAAATACCTGCATTTGTATCGCCGGTATTACTGCAATACTGGCACTGGCCAGGCAGCCTCAAATACTGGCTGTGCCAGTAAAATACCAGTCAGGTGGAAAACCTAAGAGTAGTGTGTGAAAAAAAAATGTGAATTAGTTTATTTTTTTTTAATGGGCCTATTCCATGGGCCTGGGCCTGGAGCTGCAGCTCCATCAGCCCCAATGTTAATCCGGCCCTGGTATCTGGTCAAGAATCAAGACAGATGTGTGTATTACATGGACACAATAGGCAGCCAGACCACTTCAGCTCATTGAAGAGGTTTGGATGCAATGACCTTGTCCCCCTTAGTCCTGCAATGTAAAACTTTGCAGTATTAAGACCGCCTCTTATGGCTGTCTGTCTATCAGAAAGATACGAGTGGCGCACTAGGAATTTTTCGGACTTAGAGTCCCTTAAATGACGCTGGACGTCCTCACGCTGTGCATGGGGACATACAGCGTCATTAAAATCCCCACAGGAAAGCCCTGAGGCAATGCCTTCCTATGGGGAAGACCTAATGCGCTTGTGGCAAACGCTGTGCATGTGTGTTCAGTAACCCATCAGATAAGTCTGAGTAGGTGGAGCGCCAAGGGACATCTGGTCTGGAATCCGGCGATCCCACCGACGGGAGAGGGGGTACCAGAGGGCACTATAGTGGTAGGAATATAGATTTGTATTCCTAACACTATAGAATTCCTTTAATCTACTCAGGTTGCTACACCATCTTACATTTTGCTTTTGAGAGATGAACAAAAGTAACAATTAGTTTGAATAGACACTTAAGGCATCAAAATCTCTACATTTTATTGTAGCAGTTAAGACGCAGTGATAGATTTGCAAGTGTTGGGGTGGCTTAGTCAGTACGCACAGCTTAACGCTCCTGTCCAAAGTTACCTTCCTTTGAACAGACAGCAGTTCTGTCCCACAACCTTAGCCAAAAACAAGTCGCTGAGAAGAGTCACCCCATATGTTTTTTGTCAAACGACTTAAAAATCAACCTGACAGAAAATGAGGGACTGCAACAAATATCTTGCTTTCTACTACAATAAGCTGCAGTTGTTATTGTGCTAAGCATGTCCCTAAGCACTTGTAGCATATAAACATTTTGAAAGAGCATTTTAGAACCATGAGAAGCAGGAGTCATGATTCAATGGTGCTCCTCCTTCACCATTGCCAGAAATGGCAGATAGGCTAAACCATGGCTGATCCAATTGTGTATATGGACTGTAAAATGAGGCATTGAACATATACATTTTATTTTAAATGTATAAAGGCACAAATTCTATATCAAGTTACTAACTCATTTTCTTCTGGCTACTTTTGGAACAAATTAAACAAATCGTAACAGTGCATATATTGTATATAGAACACTGGACATGTGATCCTCTTGTTCACAATATATGATTTTATTCTGTAAGAGCTCTAATCTGCAGTGATCTGAATGATTTCACAGTAACCCTTTAACAATAATCAAAAAAACAGTTATAGCGAACGGAACTGCACATTATGTCAGGCTGCTATCACATTTTCAGATTTCTTTTAATTGTTTTGGTTGATATAGATCTGTGCCACAAGTGAGACTGGCACCTTAGCTGCTCTGCCTGTATACTGTCAAACGCCAAACAAACAAAAAAAAACATACAAAACATGGAAAATAGGTACATTTTCTAATTCACATATCTGAGATTTCAGTTTAGTTGATGTTAATGTAGAATTCCCATCTCTGTACAGTCAGTCACCAGACATTAACACTGCCTCCAGCAATGTTTCACATCATGCTCTCCTCATCTGTGTTTACCACATGGGACAAAAATACACGCACTTGAAGTGTCATTAATATTGTGTACTACATTTAATCATATGTAATCTCTCAATATACTAAATGGTTAATACAAGACACTTTCTAATGGGCCATCATCAATATTTTTTGTTGAATTTTGACCAACATATTAGTATGTAATTGAGTAAACCTTGCAGCTCAATAAACAAGAATATTGTATCTACTCCCTTTGAAGAAACATTGCATGTTTTAATGCTGCGAAGCTGTGTGTGATAATGACACAAATCAAACCAAATTACATCTTCGGAAAAGGGAAGAGGAGATGGTCAGGGGGGTTTAGGTCTAAAGATATTTTAAAATAAAATACAAAATACAAAAATTAAAATAACAGGACCGAAGAGAAAGTGAGAAACTAAATCCACAGTCTTGTAGGGCAAAAATGGGTAATATGGGCAAAATATTAGACAAAAAGGAAATGGATTTTGAGAGAAAATCCCAGGTAGAAAGCCTTGAATCAAGCCTCAAAACAGATAAGCCACATATGGGATTCATACGAACATCAAAAAAGAAAAAAAATAATAATGAAAATAATTCTTTAATATAGAAAACCCATACACAAATAATAGGTGAAACACTGGGTGATTATGTGAAGTGAATAAAAAGGGAAAATCTCCTAAATTGCCTGCCAGTTTCCTTGCATAGGGATAAATATAACTAAGTTTGGTACCATTTGTATAACCCCTATAGATTCAAATCAATAGTTGCAACCTAGTAAAGAAAATAGGAGTTAACTTGTATCAATTATAAACAATGTTATGTAGAAGGTAATCATAATATTACAAATTAGCTGTATATAAATACTTTCAGAGTACAGCCTGAGCAAAGATAAGGGAAATGTTTAATTATTACATTAAATTAGATATAATCTCTTGGAGTAGCGTTTGTACAAAAGACTGGGGTAAATTAATCATGTACATGAAAGGGATAGGAAGGTAGAAGCTCCTAATTGGATTCCATCCCTACCTTATCATGGATCACACCCCTTCACAAAATCTTGCAATATATTGCTTGTTGGCTTAGAACATAATAATGTACAACAGATAAGAGAATGATCTGGGACTGTAATCCCCATTCAGATCCCTTTACACCAAGGTAACATTAGCCCAGTGAAGGCTGCTTCCTCCATTAGATCAAAAAAGGCTATCCTTCAAAGCGTCCTGAAAGCTGAACTAGCTGCTTCAAGGCAGCTCTAGGTATATATTAACTATCTCATCTGTTCCAGCATACCAGGAACAAACAGATAGCCCCCAGACAAGCGTCTCACTGTTTCCCTGTTGCTTGCTCCCTGCTGCTTGATCTACCTCCAAAGTATCTGGCAGGCATACTAAGGAGTCCCTGAATTAAAAAAACTAGAACGTCCTACCCGACACGCGTTTCGGCGCTATATAGGCACCTTTTCCCCTCACTATCTGTGACAGTTTTTGAGTCCTTCTTGAAGAACTTGCAGACCACACATCTGCGACAGCCAAATGAGCCAGCTGATGGATTCCCAAACCATGTTGATAAAGATGATTTTTTCATGTTGAAAATGGCTAGGTGCCAGAATATTGCATAGATTTTTTCCACGACGTGCTGTAATAGTCACATAAGGGGTGAGCACTTCTTTTAAGTGTCCGTCACCCGTGTGTATTGGCCAGAATCTTTAGGATTTCCTCATACTCTCCCATCCCGCATCATAAGTGGCAATCAGTCTGATGGTTTTGTTGGGCTCTCAAAGATTTCTTCAATTCAGTCTCTTTTAGTAAAGTACTCTGATCTGCCTCCAACGCCCTCCTATAGGCACGTTTTAAGACTTTGCTTGGGAATCCTCTCTCTTTATATTCTTTATTTTTGGAGTGCAGCAGAAACAAACATTGCTTGATCATGACATATAGGTAAGTTACAGTATAAGTGATTACAGGCTTCAGGTATAAACACATTATGTCAGAAGAAACTGCACATATTTTTTGGTTGAAAATGTAAAACATGAAATAGTTGCTGCTCCAGCATTTACATACATGTTATTTTACCATGTCGAGATGGCCAAGCGTACATCACTCTGGTAATGTCTAAGACATGGCTTGCTAAGGATTTGCGTTATTACAGGCTATAATAATTGGTTAATTAAAGCATAGTTAAGTACAAGCTGATGTTGCCACTGGGAGCCCAGGCCCCGCCGCAGAAACGATTGGGGCACCTTCGCGAAATAAAATGAGGTGAAACAATTTAAATTGAAAATGATGTAAAATTATGTGGCTGGCAGAGGTCTAGCAGCCTATCAGAGGCCCACTGGCTGAGCTGAGTTAAACTGAGGGCACAACATTTGGTAGGTGTCTAACATTTTACATCTGTAACATTCTATTAAAGAAAAGACGTCAGGCCACAGTTCTATGCTGACAGGTGGCTGGCAGGAGTATAAGCTTCAAGGACAGAACTGCAGCTTTGCAGTGGGAAATAAGATGGTCACCTCAGGGGCCCTTGCGGCCGAGTTCTAGTCCGGTTGGTGAGGTCAGTTTGTCAGTGGTGCTGGATCTCGCCTGTGTAGTCTCCAAAGTGTGCAGGTTTAGTTCAGCGGGGCATATAGGCAAAACAGCCATGTGAGGCTCCGCTCCGCCAGTGTCCTCTGTGTGCCTCTCGATCTGCTGCTGCATGCCGGCTGTCAGGTGTGCATCACTGCTTTTTCAGCAGGGGTGTGCGGCACTTTGCGTTGGAGACCAGTTCTATTCTCGGCTGATAGGTAGGGTTTTGCTGGCTCGTTGTGCCCTCTTTGCTTCGCCGGCTTCTGGCCTGCTGAGATGCTGCAATGTTGTCAGGCTTGTGTGTGGGTGAGGAATATCCCTTCCCTCTGCCATTAGCGCACGTGGCGTCCACCATTTTGGATGAGGTGCAGAGGTCGCCGATCAGGGTGGTCTCGTTACTGGGCCCCAACTGTGTTGCAGCGGTCGGTGTCCCAGGGCAAGGACCGGGATCACCCCCCCGGTCCAGAGGTACCACTCTGCTCTGGGCCTTCAGGTCAGGCATTGTTAGGCGGGACAGTGGGGCAGCGGCCGTCCGCCCCACTCACCGCCGGAGTAGGCCCCATCTGGGGCTTCAAAGATTCCTCCTCCAGGGGACTGTAGCTCAAGGAGCCAGCCTCTCCCCGGATCCAGTGCCTGCTTTGGGCCGCTGTTCATTTCTGTCGGTCGGCTCATAAGTTGAAATTCGTTGTTTTAAGGTTTAAAGCTTAGAAAATTGCAGGAGCTGTTCATCCTTGCGACCGTCCAGCTCGACGGTCCGGCCCCGCCCCCTCCTCTCTCTTTAAACTGTTGTCTAAGGTGTCTAGCCTTGATGACGGAACTGTAGCACAATTGAGAAGTTTAACAACATCCTTTTTTAATTGCAATACCGGAGGGTTGGTATATCTACTAATGTGCCAATGCAATCTAAAATATGTTGGTAAAACGTCCCGTCCCTTTAAACATCGAATTCAGGAACATATTAGATCTAAAAAAAAAAAAAAAAATCTGATAGATACCCCCATCTCAAGACATCTGAGGGAATGCCATGCAAGTGATCCTAGGGGGTTTACGTTTTTGTGGCCTCGAACTGGTCAAGAGGACTCAAAGATGTGGGGACTATGATAGATACCTTAGGCAACGAGAATCCTTCTGGATATATAGATTGGAAACCCCGAGTCCTAATGGACTGAATGAAGGATTCTCGTTCTCTCCCTTTATGTAAGCATTCTTTCTTATTTTTTCCTCAATCTTTAATATATTATTTTTTCTAAACAATAATAAGTTTCAAATAAAGAATTCATCTGTCAGGTTAATACATTATCAGGATCCTTGCCTTACCAGTGCCAAAGATTTTTTTCAAAATATGTCGTGTAGTTTTCTAATTTTAAAGCCAGTTGGGATCAGTGTTTGTTCTTTTTGTCTCTGGACTTATTAACGTTAAAGGACCACTATAGGCACCCAGACCACTTCAGCTCAATGAAGTGGTCTGGGTGCCAGGTCCCCTAGGATTAACCCTTTCTGCTGTAAACATATGGGTTAATCCAACCTCTAGTGGCCGTCTCATTGACAGCTCCTAGAGGCACTTCCGCGCTTCTCACTGTGATTTTCACAGTAGGAAGCGCCAGCGTCCATAGGAAAGCATTGAGAATGCTTTCCTATGGACTGGCTGAATGCGCGCGCGGCTTGTTCCGCGCATGCGCATTCAGACGATAACAGGAAAGGAGGCGGAGAGTCCCCACTGCCGAGGGAGCGCGGCGGTGGAGAAAAGGTATGTGTTTAACCCC
Organism: Pelobates fuscus; assembly: GCF_036172605.1. Classification (NCBI taxonomy): domain Eukaryota; kingdom Metazoa; phylum Chordata; class Amphibia; order Anura; family Pelobatidae; genus Pelobates; species Pelobates fuscus. The sequence continues at coordinate 102,436,107 of NC_086322.1, forward strand.
TTCCTCACCCTAGAGCCCGGCAGGAAGGGGACCCTAAGGGTGGGGGGGACCTAGAGACCCTATAGTGTCAGGAAAACAAGTATGTTTTCCTGGCACTATAGTGGTCCTTTAAAGCTGTGATGTGTATTAAAGCCAGTGGAGATCACATTTTTTTTCTCCTCTATGTACATTTTTACTAAGTTTATACACATCATAATGAGAAGTTCTATCGATCAGATTCTCAAAATCTACATCAGAAAAATTGTCTGGCTTGTCTTTTATGAATGGATTTCGAACCAACTCATTGTTTTCATTCAAGAATGGAAAATACTGATTAACCCCTTAAGGACCGAGGACGGTTCAGGACCGTCATCGGCATTTTTGCATTGCCGACCGAGGACGGTCCTGAACCGTCCTAACGGTCCAATGTACTTACCCGATCGCGGTCGTTCCCCCGGAGACTGCCTGCAGCCCAGACAGACAGTCTCCCCATGGCGGATTAGGACCCCTGTGGCCATGTGATCGCCCAACAGGGCGACCACATGGTCACAATAGGTGTCCTAGTCTCTGCCTGCAGGGGGACTGTCTGTGCTGACAGGCAGTCTCCCTGCTTAGTGTAAAATCATTAAAAAAAAATAAAGTTTAAAGTTAATAAATAAAAATAATAATTATATATGTGTATATATATATATATGATATATAGACGTATATTATATATATAATAAACGTCTAAATATCATATATATAATGTCATACTAAGTGTATTTTTATATTAATATGTACATATATTAATATAAAAATACACTTATAATTAAATTACACACGTGTATATATATATATAATATATATAATAACTATATATATTGTATATATATTATTATAAACTACAAATAATAAGTAATTTAAATTAAACTAAAAAAATTAAAAATAATAATAAAAATTTAAAAAAAATTATATATCTATACGAAATTTTATTCTAACTGTATTTTGATATTAATATATATATTTATATCAAAATACACTTAGAATGAAATTGTATATATATCTATGTATATATAAATAAATAAAAAGAATACGAACTATTCATATGTCCATATACAAAATTACATAAATAATTATATAAATATACACGTAGACTTCAAATATATAAATATGCATATATATTTAAATTCTACGTGCGTATTTATGTAATATTTTTACATAATTAAGTTATTTTATTGATTGCAATTTAAGGGACCTGCCTGCCAACCCAGGCCGAAAGTCCAGAGAATTTAATTTGCTATCACTGTATTTTACCCTGTAACGTTCTACGACACCCTAAAACCTGTACATGGGGGGTACTGTTTTACTCGGGAGACTTCGCTGAACACAAATATTAGTGATTCAAAACAACAGTAAAACATATCACAGCGATGATATTGTCAGTGAAAGTGACTTTTTTTGCATTTTTCACACACAAACAGCACTTTTACTGATGATATAATTGTTGTGATACATTTTCCAGTTTTGAAACACTAATATTTGTGTTCAGCAAAGTCTCCTGGGTATAACAGTACCCCCCATGTACAGGTTTTATAGCGTTTTTTAAAGTTACAGGGTCAGTGGCGGCTCTAGACTTGGCGAGGCCTTAGGCGAAATTCATACATGAGGCCCCCACTAACACCATTATTGGAAAAAAATTGCAGTTGACTTGTGTGTGTTTATAAGAAGCTGTAGATATATTGAAGGGGAAGCTTGCAGTACTGGATATAGAGAACTAGTCTTTGTATACATTGTTGCATTGTCTACCTGTGTGTGCCTGAGAGTGTGTGTCTGGCAGTGAGTATCTTTGTATATGTATGTATGTTTCCCTGAGCATGTGTATGTTTGTGTACTGCCTGTGGCCTTTATTAAGTTCATGGCGACGCTATGTTTTATGACAGTGTGTAGAATGATTGCCTTTAGGGGTTACAGGGTGAGTAAAGGAGTAACTGTGGCAGGGTGAGTGTAAAAGAGCAGGAGGGTGCCAGAGTGCGCAGAGTGGTGCCCGTGTGTTTAGAGGGAGCGATAGTGTGTATGGAGGTAGGTGACAGAGTGTGTGGAGAGAGGTGACAGAGTGTGTGGGGAAAATGACATAGTGTGAGGGGGTGGCATAGTGTGAGGGGGTGGCATAGTGTGAGGGGGTGGCATAGTGTGAGGGGGTGGCATAGTGTGAGGGGGTGGCATAGTGTGAGAGTGTTACATTAGTGTAAGGGGGTGACAGAGTAAGAGGGGGTGGCATAGTGTGAGAGTGTTACATTAGTGTAAGGGGGTGACAGAGTAAGAGGGGGTGACAGTGTGAGAGGGTTACATTTGTGTAAGGGGTGTAAGAGGGGAGAGAAAGAGGGGGGTGACAGCGTTAGAGGGGGGTGACAGCGTTAGAGGGGGGTGACAGCGTTAGAGGGGGGTGACAGCGTTAGAGGGGGGTGACAGCGTTAGAGGGGGGTGACAGCGTTAGAGGGGGGTGACAGCGTTAGAGGGGGGTGACAGCGTTAGAGGGGGGTGACAGCGTTAGAGGGGGGTGACAGCGTTAGAGGGGGGTGACAGCGTTAGAGGGGGGTGACAGCGTTAGAGGGGGGTGACAGCGTTAGAGGGGGTGACAGCGTTAGAGGGGGTGACAGCGTTAGAGGGGGTGACAGCGTTAGAGGGGGTGACAGCGTTAGAGGGGGTGACAGCGTTAGAGGGGGTGACAGCGTTAGAGGGGGTGACAGCGTTAGAGGGGGTGACAGCGTGAGAGGGGGTGACAGCGTGAGAGGGGGTGACAGCGTGAGAGGGGGTGACAGCGTGAGAGGGGGTGACAGCGTGAGAGGGGGTGACAGCGTGAGAGGGGGTGACAGCGTGAGAGGGGGTGACAGAGTGAGAGGGGGTGACAGAGTGAGAGGGGGTGACAGAGTGAGAGGGGGTGACAGAGTGAGAGGGGGTGACGGTGTGTGGGAGTGACAGGGTAAGGTGACAGAGAAAGGTGGGTGACAGTGTGGGGGTCACAGGGTGGGTGACAGAGTAAGAGGTGGGGTGACAGGTGAGGTGGCAGAGTGAGAGGGGGTGACAGGTGAGGTGGCAGGGTGAGAGGGGGTGACAGGTGAGGTGGCAGGGTGAGAGGGGGTGACAGGTGAGGTGGCAGGGCGACAGGTGGGGTGGCAGGGTGAGTGACAGGGTCAGATGTGGGGTGAGAGAGGGTGACAGTGTGAGGTGGGGTGACGGTGTGTGGGGAGTGACAGGGTAAGGTGGGTGACATAGTGTGGGGGCTCACAGGGTGGGTGACAGAGTAAGAGGTGGGGTGACAGGTGAGGTGGCAGAGTGAGAGGGGGTGACAGGTGAGGTGGCAGGGTGAGAGGGGGTGACAGGTGGGGTGGCAGGGTGAGTGACAGGGTCAGATGTGGGGTGAGAGGGGAGGCAGGGTGAGGGGGGTGACAGGTGGGGTGGCAGGGTGAGAGGGGGTAACAGTATTAGGGGGTGACAGGTGGGGTGGCAGGGTGAGTGACAGGGTCAGATGTGGGGTGAGAGGGGAGGAAGGGTGAGGGGGGGTGACAGGGTGAGATGGGGTGAGGGGGGGTGACAGGGTGAGGGGGGGGTGAGATGGGCTGAGGGGGGGTGAGATGGGGATGACAGGATGAGATGGGGTCAAAATGTACCTTTTCCCTGGTGGTCCAGTGGGGTCATTCTGTCCCTGGTGGTCCAGTGTCCTGGATGGCTCCCTGGTGGTCCAGTGGGCTTTCCGGTCTGCAGCTCCGCCGGATGCAGAGCTGCAGACCACATGGGCAAAGTCTCGTGATCTCCATTCAGAGCGTTGCCGTGGTAACCCGCGGCAACGCTCTGATTGGCTGGAGATCGCGAGACCTCAGTCTGCAGCTCACACCCGGCGGAGCTGCAGACTGAGGCTGGCTCTCTCCCCGGGCGGCCTGACAGGAGGGGCCTCGCACCCGGCGGCATACCGGGCAGGCCGCCGGGCCCCCTCCTGTGTCGGGTCCTCGGTCATAGACCGAGAACCCGACATGTCAGTCTGCCCTCAGGCGATTTAGACGGCCGCGAGGCCTTAGGCGGCCGCCTAAATCGCCTAATTAGAGAGCCGCCTCTGTACAGGGTCAAATATATGGGTCATATTTTTACATTGAAAATGGCCAGGTTGGTTACGTTGCCTTTGAGAGCGTATGGTAGCCCAGGAATGAGAATTACACCCATGATGGCATACCATTTGCAAAAGTAGACAACCCAAGGTATTGCAAATGGGGTATGTCCAGTCTTTTTTAGTAACCACTTAGTCACAAACACTGGCCAAAATTAGCGTTCAATTTAGTTTTTTACTTTTTTCACACACAAACAAATATGAACGCTAACTTTGGCCAGTGTTTGCGACTAAGTGGCTACTAAAAAAGTCTGGACATACCCCATATTGCATACCCTGGGTTGTCTACTTTAAAAAAAATATGTACATGTGGGGTGTTATTTAGCGATTTATGACAGATAATAGTGTTACAATGTCACTATTGATACATTTTAAAAATATAGGTTTTGAAACCGCAATATCCTACTTGTACCTATAGCCCTATAACATGCAAAAAAATAGCAAAAAGCATGTAAACACTGGGTATTTTTAAACTCAGGACAAAATTTTGAATCTATTTAGCAGTTTTTTCATTCGCTTTTGTAGATGAGTAAAAGATTTTTTACATAAAAGTCAAAAAACATGTATTTTTTTCAATTTTTCATCATATTTTTTCATTTTTTAAAAATTAAATTACATGAGATTATATAAATAATGGTATGTAAAGAAAGCCCCTTTTGTCCTGAAAAAAACAATATATAATTTGTATGGGAACAGTAAATGAGAGAGCGGAAAATTACAGCTAAACACAAACACCACAAAAGTGTCAAAAAGATGCCTGGTCGCAAATGTACATCTCAAAAAAAGTCCGGTCCTTAAGGGGTTAATAGATGTGATTAAATGGTGAAGATGATCTACAATTTCATTGCAAATTTCATCCTCAAATTCAATTTCTGATTATTCAAGACAATCCTTAAGTGTTGGCAAATAGTTCAAATTATTTTGCTCGACAGATGAGGTCCAAAACTGCAGCTTACGAGACAGTGAAAATATTTTATCTCTTGCATTAAAAATATTCGCGTTTTTTCGTTGGAGTGATAAACATACATCATGTAATTTTGTGAATATATCTGCAAGATATGCTACTTTGGATAACCACAGAGTGTTTGTTAAATCGATCAGATAATCCAAATTTATGAGGCTGGAAATGTGCAAACAACTCTTCACGCAATTCAAACATTCTAACAAGGACCTTTACCTCGTGATAGCCAACGGACTTCTGAATGCAAAAGCAGAGCAGAGTGGTGACTACCCATATCTTCACAAATTATTTTAAATAGTTGGGACTTTAATGGTCGACTTTTCATAAAATTTATAATCTGGACCGATTGGTCTAGCACACAGTTTTAAGTGAGATTGAAATAGTATTAGCTACCTGCATGTCTGCGAAGACCACAGTGAGAACTGGTGCTGTTTTTTGCTACATTTCTTATTCGTGTCACAGCACCTGCCACGTTACCAATCATTGCTTTGGCACCATCACTGCACACATCTACACATTTGTCCCAATTTATACTGTGTGTGTTCATGAACTTCTGGATACAGTTATAGATGTTCTCACCAGTGGTATGAGTTTTCGAAGTTTCACACAGAAGCAAGTATTTTTCAATCTGTTTGTCAAAAATTTTATCCAACAAAAAACAACAACAAAACGGAAAGTCCTGCAACATCTGTGGACTCGTCTAACTGCAGTGAGTACCCATAACATTGATGCAGTCAAGATATTAGTTCAGTATGGATGTCATAAGCAAGATCATGAATACGGAGCAAAACCGTGTTGTTAGAAAGTGGCACAGCTTAAATTTTTTTTACTCAACTTCTCACTTAAAATACATGACACTATTTCTTTGGCACATGGTTTTATTAGTGATTCCCCAACTGTGTGTGCTTCTCCTGCAAGTACTATGCGGTAACTCACTCTGTAAGAAGTCTCTGTGCATTTTTCATTAGCTTTTAGACATTTTTTTACTCATAAATTGTTTACTCTTCTGATACTCCTTTAGCTTTCGCTTAATAAAGTCAATGTTTTTATCTTTGTACTCTGCATGGTTTTGCTCAAAATTACGACGTAATTTAGTAGGTGATAATGAACGGTTTGGCAATATTTTATTGCAAAGTACGCATTGTGCTTCAGGACAATCTTCATTTCTGGCATTTGTAAATCCAAATGACAAGTAGCTATCATCATATTAACTTATTTTGTTTGAGAAGAAGATTGCTAGCATTGTGAGCTTTAATTTTTATTTTTTTTACTTGTCACTTGTCTCTGCTATTTGAGGAAAAGTAGATACAACTATTTTGGGCATGTTTTCTTGATTTTTAGTTGTATCTCAGTTTCTACAAGTGCCAAACAAGTAGAAGTAGTATTTTTTTCTCTGAAGAGTTCACTGCTTTAACCAGCTTTCCAAATTCATGGTTGTTTATTGGTAAAAAACAAAATACTTTGGGGGCGGGGCTTGGAGGCCATGCTGAACGGTCGCAGGCTGCAGGAGCTCCTGCTTCAAACCGACTGAACGGCAATATGCACCACTCTAAAGACGACTTACAGCTACAAAAATGCCACCACAAGCAAGGGGACAACGGGTTGCACAAATCGGTACCCGTCCAGCGACGTTTCCACCGATATGCACCCGACACCCCAGCAAGGCCTACTAGCATGGCGGGCACAGTGGAGACGGGCGCTCTCCTGCCGCCAATGACGATGAGACCGTGGACCCAGAGCCCTCGTTCCCTCCCCCCCATGGTCCAGCGGGGGTTATCGCGGACCACCCTTTTACAGTCTCCCTAACGAAGGGTACCCAAGCAACAAAATCTCTGAAACGAGAAAACGATACTGAAGCCTGCAAAATGGCGTCTAGCCCGCACGCCGCAGCCATGTGCAGTGCCAAGGAAGAAACCGAGCTCCGTCTCAATGGCTTATTCAGCGCTTTATGGGAGAAGCTTGAGGCACTCTTCTGGCCAGCAGCACAAGGTACGCCACCAGACAGCACTACACAGGGCTCACTAGGGGAAGCCGGAGGGACAGCAGTAATTCCCCACCCGGACCTCACTCCCAAGACGAGCAGGCATCCTCACCGGGCCGCTCCAAAAGCGGCAAAAAAGAAACCTACAGAGAGCAGGCAAGGCCTGAAAAAGGCCATCATGGGGCAACCAGCAAGCAGACACCATCGGCTACACCGCCTACTTACCAACTCCAGACGCAAGACCCGGAGAGACACAGCCTTTCGAGACAGACCCAAAATGGCGGACACAGCGAACCGACCGCGCAGGAAACCAAGCAGCCCGCGACCGAGCCAAGCAAGGAGATCTGCAACCGGTACTAATCAATACTTATACAGTCAGTCAAGTAAAGCATGGCGCAGGTTTACAGAGATACACCCCAGCGAACACCTTGCCTACACCTGGCACGTTGCCATGTCTGGACTGCAGGCTCTCTGGACATTGACTGCACCATGGGGCGATGACATTCCCCGAACAGGCAAGGGCTGACCAGACACTATCATCGGGACTGCTGTTATTATCTTTCTATTGTTACTTTCTCTCTCATCTATAATTATTTTTTAATCTCAGTGTAAGCACAGGCACCAGGATAGGCATGCAATGCAATTCTTATAGCAAGGTTGCCGCTCTCTAAAGTGCAATTGTTCTGGTCTAACGCTACTATTAGGAATTGTGCAGTTTATCTACCGCTACATATTTGTTCAATCATTATGTAATTCCCGCGCCTGTCTTGGCGGTCCACACAGCAGATAACCCGCTGCCCCTAGCGTACATCGTAACTGTGCCCTATCAGTGCATATTTTACGCTTTCCCCTTATAATATGAAAAGCATTATCAACTACCAGGTACCACCTGTTAACATAAAAAAGTATAGCCTAGCTGCCTCAATGCGTAGTAGTTATAACTAACTAAACTATCCAAGCGAATTAACATATGAGGTTACTTGTCAACGGCTTAAAAAGACGGGTACCCACACACACACACATCCAGCCTGTTTAACTTGAGACGTTATCCTGTAATACTCTACTAAGCTGGAATAATTGCCTGGAACTCATTAGTTGTACTAAGCATGTTTTCGTAATAACAAAATCGATATAAAAAGCTGTGTACCTACCAATACCTCTGTTTAACCTGTTTAACTCTATATATAATGTTGAAGCGTTGGACCCTAACATGTTATCATCCAAAACTAAAAATGTGCTGTATACTCCTATGCCACGTTATGTTATAACTGTTTATTACATTACTGCTTGGAACTGCTATTGTGGCTGACCGAGCCCATTGTTATATCACGCACAACAAAAATAAAGAATTTTAAAAAAAAAAAAATACTTTGAAAAATACAGATCTCACAACCTCACTGAAAAGGATGCTGATTTTGCTAACACTCTTAAAAAAAACCTGAACTTATGCAAGATTTTTGAGTTAGACTTGGAGCAAAAAGATTTGAACACTTTGGAAAATACAGTTAAAGTCTATCAATGCCCCTGACAGAGCCTTTCCATGTCCCTACCTAACAGAGCTTCCCATGTCCCTACCTAACAGAGCTTCCCATGTCCCTACCTAACAGAGCTTCCCATGTCCCTACCTAACAGAGCTTCCCATGTCCATACCTAACAGAGCTTTCCATGTCCCTACCTAACAGAGCTTTCCATGCCCCTACCTAACAGAGCTTTCCATGCCCCTACCTAACAGAGCTTCCCATGCCCCTACCTAACAGAGCTTCCCATGCCCCTACCTAACAGAGCTTCCCATGTCCCTACCTAACAGAGCTTCCCATGTCCCTACCTAACAGAGCTTCTCATGTCCCTACCTAACAGAGCTTCCCATGTCCCTACCTAACAGAGCTTTCCATGTCCCTACCTAACAGAGCTTTCCATGTCCCTACCTAACAGAGCTTTCCATGTCCCTACCTAACAGAGCTTTCCATGTCCCTACCTAACAGAGCTTTCCATGTCCCTACCTAACAGAGCTTTCCATGTCCCTACCTAACAGAGCTTTCTATCTGACAATAACAGAGCTTTAACTATCAGCTCCACTCTCTATCACTTCTCTACCATGAGGAGTGATAGAAAATGGCTGACGGCAGGGCGGGCTCTCTCACGGACAAGCCAAGTCTAAGTGGCTGGCTGATGGCATGGCGGGCGGCGGGGCGGGCTGTGAAGATTTTCCCTTTGTATTCCCTTTGTATTCACTTTACATAATCACCAAGTGTTTCACTTTTTATTTGTGTATTGGTTTTCTATATTAGAGAATTATTTTCATTATTTTTTTTTCTTTTTTGATGTTTGTATGGATCAAAATATAAATAACAGGTAACACGCTAAGAAATTGTTGAAGGGAGCTCTTCACCTTTCTTGAAAATTACACCATTAAATAAAACATTGAAAATCACCTATTTTCTTTTTTTTTTCTTTCCCATAGACTGACATTGTAAATCTTTATTTTTTGCGTGCGGTGGAAAGAACAAACATGTTGGTAATTCCGCATAAGTGTGAACATGGCTCATAAAAATTTTCAACATGGTATATACTGGTGAGGAACAATTCGCACATTTTTTAAAATTTAGTGGTCTGAAAAGTTGTATCGAGGGCCTTAACTGGTGAGAGTGTAGGGGAATATATACCCGTCTATGTGTGCCAGCGCGAGTACTTTGGAGACATCTAGCTGGTGGGGCGTGTAGCGTCCGGTATGCCTTTCCCTGTGTAGGTCAAATCCCACCCGATCCCTGATATCTGTGTAAGAATGATGCTCCATATGGGGTCCAGGGCTAGGGTTATCGCCTGGACCGGAGGTGCGCTGTGTGGCATGGCTATTTACGGTGATGAAGGTGGCTATGTGTAAGCGCGAGGTAACGAGTGTTCGAGTCTAGTAGATGTCTAGGTGAGTGGGAGGTGAGTAAAAGCCTCTGTGTGGGGTCATTAGAGTATCTATTATGTAGAGCTCCCTTGCTTGAAATGCCCTGTTACCCTAGGGCGGGGGGGGGGGTGGGGGGGAGAGGGTCACCAGGGCCAGTTGGTGAAGCCTCCCACGGGTCATTATCTTATTGCAACTAAAAAGGAGGTGGACCAGAAATATAGAGGTCTGCAAACATTGCTAACTTTGTTATTGAGAGAGTCCAATAATAGTCCAAGGGTCTCAGACCCGGCGTGGTATTTCAGGTCTTGGTGTCTCCACGGGGTCTTGTTGCTGCCGTTGTTGGCACCTCCACACTCCTGGGTCGGTGGCCTGGTTGCGGCGGTGAGGTTGTCGTCGGAGTTAGGAGTCCCAGTGTTGCCATTAGAGCAGGTCCATCGGAGGGGTCCATGACCTTATAGTGCTTGTTGTCTTTGGTAACCCACAGGGTTCCCGGAGTGGACCACTTGTAGGTGATGCCTGCTGCGTGGAGTGGTTTAGTAAGTGGTTGCATTTGCTTACGCCATAGAAGTGTGGCTCTGCTCAAGTCCTGGAAGAATGATAGTCGGCAACCCTCAAATTCCAGAGGTGTCTTTCCCTGTAGCGCTGCTAAGAGTCCTAGCTTGTCTGACATGGACTGGCACCGTAGTATGATGTCTCGTGGGGCTGCAGTAGGTGCTTGCGGGGATTTCGCAATTCTATATATTCCATCGAATAGGAAGGTTTTAGCTTGTCTGGCCGGGAGTAGTGCGGCTACGAGGCGTCTGATGAAATGTGGTAGTTCCTCCAACAGTACGGATTCCTGCACCCCCCTGATTTTGACGTTTTTGCGTCTCCCCCTGTCGTCCAGCAGGTTGACTTGTCTAGATAGGGTAGTCTGAGTGGTGTGCATTTTTTGTACTTTCTCCTCCAGCTCTTGTAAGCCCTGTTGTAAGGTCCCCACTACCGTTTCGGTGGCTTGTGTACGTGCTGTCACTGCAAGCACATCACCTTTCAGCGCTGCCAGGTCAGCCTCCCACATTTGCTTGAGGTTCTGCTGTAGGCCTGTCAGCATAGCCTGGATATCGCTCCTGGATGCTGGGGCATTTTCCTCTGTTACCCGTGAGTGAGCTGGGTGACAGGGAGTGAGTGGTGGGCTATCTGTTGGGTCTTCCTCCTCTGAGGGTGGTGGTGAAGCGTCTCGTTGAGACGTGGGCCGCGTTGCGCCTGGGGCCTGTAGCATCTGGCTTATGTCGCGCTGTGGCTTAGGGGTATGTGTGGGTAGCTTCTGAGATTTGCGCCCCATCTCACCTGTGTGTGGCAGGTTAAGGTACCAGTCGTCTAGGTCTGGTGCTCCCCAGGGCCAAACTCCTTCCCCTGAGTCTCTCTGCCGTCCGCCCGCGTGGTAGGCCTTGCCGCCTCGGCGTCGTGTTTTTGAGCCGGGCGTGTGGAAGAACGGCATCGGCAGTGTCGGCTGTCTGTCCCGGACTCAGACCGAGATTCTGCGACCCAGGTTGGTGTCGGATGCCCTCAGATTGGCCGGATTGTAGAAATCCGAGCGGGAGCTGCAGCGATGTGCGACCACTCGCTTCCGTTGTCAGGCCCCGCCCCCCGAAAATCACCTATTTTCTTTTACATTTATAGTAAACATTTAGCAAATTGCATCACAATTGAGTTCAGTCCAGGCAGATAATGCAAATGAGGAAGAGAAAACATTGTTTAATTTCTCCTCTTCTCTCTATAAAACAGAGCTTAAAAACAACAACTAACAGGGAGCCAAGATGGCGACATACTGTTACACAATAAATAGGTGTCGATTTCTACATCAAATTTAATTTAACACAACTCGCAAATAATATTTGATAAACATAGGTGATTCGTAAATGTCATACTAAAAATCTTGGGAAGTGGCATAAACTTATTTAAAATTATAGCCTTTCAGTGTTTTGCACTTTACAGTGACTAGTAGCCTTGCATTCTATAGAAACCACAATCGAACTGACTAAAAACCATCATGATTTCTTTTGGCTGAGATATGGGTATTTCTAAGGAAAAACAAAAATAGCATGTTTACTGTTCACCATAGTATAGTTCAGTGAAATTATCAGGCTACAAACTATTCTCCATCATACTGACACACTCACATGTACATATACACATCCCCCCAATCTAAAACATCCATACATATACTCACACATGCACACATGTATATAGTCACATACTTAACCTCACACATGTAAACATATATGCACACTGCCTTTTGCACATACCTCCCAAAGCCGTGTATGGTATGTGATCAAGTGGGACTTGGGTGGAAAGAATGCAACTTGCGGCCAATAAAGGGCTAAAAAACCCTTGTAGCACCCACTTAATTCCAGCACAGAGGGTTGGCGCTCCGCCTCATCTGACATCAGACGGAAGGGGTATTGCGCATGCAAGTCGAGCGCATTAGGACCTCCCTATAAGAAAGCATTGATGGACGTCCAGAGTTAGATGATCAAGTCCAGCGTCTGATTGATAGCCTCTAGAGGCAGTCTTAATCCTGCTATGTAATCATTGCTGTTTCTCTGAAACTGTAATGTTGACATTACAGGGTTAAGGGGACCGGGGCATTGTAGCCAGACCACTTTAATATACAATCCCTTAGCTAACTTTTTATTAGCTATTGGCAGTTCCTCTTTGTACTCCTCACTTTGCTACCTGCCTGCTGGCTAACAGGAATGTGATAGCTGCAGCAGTACGCATGTTGTACTCCACCGCATGATCTAGGCACAATGGTCACATTGCCTCTGGGACCCCATATGACACTACTCATCCCAGCTGGGCCTGCTGCATTACCACAGGCACAGACACACTTTCAAACAGAAAGCTTCAGGAAATGTGACAGACTGTACAGACACTCATATATATTAACCTAGGCAAGTTTAGTTTATGTTAACCCCTTAAGGACACAGCTTCAAAACCTTGTCATATCCTTAAGGATACAAGCCATTTTTGCATTTTTTTGCTGTTTGTGTTAAACGCAATTTGCATCTCTGTCATTTATTGCACCAACACATATTATATACCGTTTTTAGAGGGCAAGCAGGGCTTTAATTTTATGTCACATATACGTAAATAAATTAATTCTCTCTCTCTATATATATATATATATATATATATATATATATATATATATATATATATATATATATATATATATATATATATATATATTATTTATTTTCACAGTTTTGGCAATACAGTAATAGCGTATGCTTAATATGTCCAGCTTAGGAAAAAAGTTATTTGGAGTAAAGGGGGGTGTTTTATTTTTCGTTTGTTTGTTTTTTCCTTTTTAAAACATTATTAAAACATTTTTTTAAACTTTTAAAAAACTTTTTAACCCCTTGAGGACACATGACATGTCTGACATGTCATGATTCCTTTTTATTCCAGAAGTTTGGTCCTTAAGGGGTTAAAGCTTTTTTAAAACCTTTTTTAACTGTCACCTCTAGCTAACCTAACACCAAAATCCCCACTAACTTCCGACCACCCCAGCTAGCTAAATATATAATTTAAAATATTTAAAATTAATGAAAATAAATTTAACCCCTGAGGTTTTTAACAAAAAATAAATAAAATGAGGTTTTATTAAAGCAGGGAAAAGGAGGGGGGGGGGGGAGGGATTTTACTTTAACTTTATTTGTATTTTTTACATGGAGAAGCAGATCATCACTGATCTGTGGAAGAGCAGGGAGGAGGATCGTGAGTCCCTGCAGCACATGTGCACGCTGTGACAGCCTGTCAGAGCGATCACAGCTGCAGGGACAGCGCGATCTGGTGCTCCCTGTCTGCCTCGAATACCGAGGAGTGTTAAACCCGCGATTGCGGCAATCTGGGGTTAACTTTAGTAAATTATGGAAATTTTCCGTCAAGGATCCTTAACACAAGGACTGTCAGGGTACCTGTTGTCTCTACCTCAGAGGAGGTGAGACACTTAGAATTCCGCCCTCTCAGAGGGGCTGACTCACTCGTTCCTCGCAGTCCTCTCGGCCGTTTACACGCCGGACGCCTCTGATCCGCCTCCTTTTATGACGCGGCTCTAGTAGCCGACGTCATGACGACTATCCGTTCCGACCTGTCAATCAAGTCCTGAGCACGAATCAGGACTCGTCGGGGGCGTGATCATCTATTTAGAACCAGGGTATAAAATAAGGTTTTGTGTATTGGTTCATTGCCCTGTCGTGGTTCTAGCTAGTCTAGTCACTCAGCGCTCTTATTTCTATTTGTCTCTTTGGTTCTGACCCGGCTCGTATTATTTCTACCCTGCTTACCTCTATTACCTTTTTGACCCGGCTTGTCTCTCGTTTACCTGCTCTCTCGTTCCCTCGACCTCGGCTTGTCTCTAGACCATTCTTTGCTTACTCCTTACGTTAGTCCGGCCATTCTAAGGTCCGGTATACGTAACTTCTCCTGTTTGTACTCTGCGTGTTGGATCCCTGTCCCGATCCTGACAAGGACAAGCTTGACAGAAAATTTCCGTCTTTGGTTGGGAAGAAGTTAAAGAACAGCTCAGCAAGTGCTGTAAAATGAAATATTGCTGGCAAGTTCAATTGTTATGCCAACATATTTTTTAAAGGACAATGAACTGTAATGAATTATGTGAAATCTGAAATACTGAACCATGCATTAAAGGAAGACTATAACGTTAGGAATACAAATATGTATTCCTAACGCTATAGAGCCTGCCCGTTCCGCAGCGAATAAAATGGTTAATTAATTAGGCACTGGTGACCTCTCGTCCTCCATTGACGTCGGCTCCCAAGTGGAGCTGGATGCGCATGCAGGCGTGGTCAGAGGTGCGCGCACACATTCAAACCCGCCCATAGGAAAGCATTACTCAATGCTTTCCTATGGGGATCTTTTTTACGCTGGACTCCAGCGTCAAAAAAGTGAGATTGACTCAGTGTAAATCGCAAAAGCGCCACTAGAGGCTGGATTAACCCTGCAGAGTAAACATAGCAGTTTCTCTGAAACTGCTATGTTTTTAACTGCAAGGTTAAAACTAGGGGGCCCTGGCACCCAGACTACTTTATTGAGCTGAAGTTGTCTGGGTGCCTATAATGGTCTTTAATATCAAAGACACATATTTGTGAGATATTATTGAAGGTGATAAATGTGTAAGATTTTTAATGTTATTTCCTCCAAGGGATATTAACACCTAGTAAACAAAATAAAAGAACACAAATAGATACTGGCAAAATTGGTGTTATCGAGGAAGAAAAAAAAAAAAAAAAAGGCCACACTAAACCATGTGACTAAACAAAAATAAAATGTAGTTTACCACAGGTGCAATTTCAATGCATAATAATGGTCAATTTTATTTTACTTTCATAAGAACGCTTAAAATACTGGCTATGTTTAAGAATATGTGTGGCAAATCCTGTTGGATCCCCTCCATCTTTTCATCAAAAGACTATTTTACTACCCCTTGGACACATTCCTCCTCCCCCCCATGCTAAACACCCGAGAGCGCCTCTCCCAATGGCTGGCCAATGAGCCGCGAGAACTTTGGACTTCGTAGTAATTCTATGGAACTTTAGCTTGGTTGTGTCTACTCGCATTGGCTGGCTAACTGCTACCTCAGTCTTGTCCCCACTTTCTGACCAACCAGGAGAGCGCTATTTGAACGGGAGGTACTAGGGACTGAAAGTAACAATTGCTCCCTGAGAGCCATGGGAGCCACCCTTTGTTCATCTGCAGGAGGTCTCGATATTTGACCGGCCTAAGGGACATTTACTCTGGAATGCTTTTCGGCATGCACCTTGTTAGCGCCTGGTCAAATCTTTACCCTGGTGGTGATTTGTTTATTCTCCATGGATGCAGGCACTATATTGCCAACTTGGGCATTCAGATCAGAGCTATCTGGGTATAAATTAGGTGCTGATTTTCCTGCTTGTTTTCATGTTTTTTTTTTTATATATTGTGTTGTATGCGGGCAGTGGCGGAACTACCGCTGTCCCAAGGGTTGCAGCTGCAACCGGGCCCGTCATTTCAGGGGGCCGGCCACCCTACAGACCCCTGCCATGTGTTATGGCCCCAGCCCGCGTGGTATAACTGCCGGGGCTGGACTACACCTCCCATGATGCTTTACCAGCATTATGGGTGTAAAAGCATTTTGGGGGATGTAGTCCACAAAATCTGGAGTGCTGAAGGTTGCCTATCCCTGTCCTATACTTACACTATTCAGGCCTCTGACTGGTTCACTGGAAACAGCTTTTCAGAGGGTATTGGCTATTTACCTAACATAAGTAACCCAACAAGCACCTCCCCTGAGTTTATGATGTGTGGAAGCAACAAACTTATATTAATGACTCCTTGTTCAGCAATTCAAGCAAATGACATGCAAATGAGTATTATAATAACAAAATTGGAAATGCAACTATACACATTCACATTAGACCAGAATGTTCTATTTGAACATCTTAGAGAAAAATATACACATACCAATGTCAATGTGGAACACAGAGTAACAACAAATGTTACCTATTATAATCACTGCACTATAAAGGGGGGTCAAACAGAAAGGGACCATAATGACTCAAGTTAAAGAACCAGAACATTTCATCTCAAAGAAGTAGTCTAGGTACAGCAGCCCTGTTATTTTAACCAGGCAATGTAAAACAGTTTAGTAGAAACTGTAATGTTTCCAGTGTAGGGCTGTCTTTTTTTTTTTCATTTTGACAATTTTTATTTTCTTAAGTATCCATGGGGTACAAAAGGCAAGAGGGGTAGGGTTAGTGGTAGCTTTAACAACATTACAGTTTTAGTCAGTACAATGCAGTGTTATACATGCTTATTCGTCAATACGTGTTACATCCGAATGTGGTGTTTAACTGGCAACACTGTCTATTCATTGATGATTATGTGGCTTTGATCTGCCTTACTTCTTCTATCGTCTGTTTGTGCTCCGTTATGGGAGTCCCCTTGTTTCAGAATGTACTGGTAAAAGCATGGGTGTTATATGTGGTATGGATACCAAATGGAAGGGAAGGCGGGAAGGGAGAATTGTACCACATTCCTCGTCAACCCCAGAGAGTATGTCCTGACAGGCCTCCTTTAACGTTTGGCCTTGCTCGGTCCCTTTGCGTTACCCATTGCATGTTGTTGGTGCTTTGTCTCTCTGTCTGGGTGGCTAGTGAGTAGTCTATCTGTCTCCCCTTGGTAGTGTTGGGTGTCAACTGACACAACTATGTACATTGTTGGTGTCCGCGTCCCTGTTCCTCTCCCTCAGGGGTATTGTGTGAGCTTTCAGATTTAATCCAGTTTCTCCCCTCTCACCACGCGTTATTCCTGCTTCCTACAGATGTGTCTTATGGTGTGCCGCTGCCTCCCCGTTCTCCTCTGTTTCTCTCCAGGAATATTTCCCACTCTTGTTTGGCTCTCGTTCTATAATCTTGTAACTTATACCCTGTGTGTATCCTTGTCTCGTAATCTATATTCGTCGTGATTTGCTTAATCACTGTGTCTATGCCTGGGGTGTCTGTCTGTTTCCACGCCTTTGCGATGTGTAGGTTTGCTGCGATTAGTATGTGAAACATTATGAATGCTTGGGTTTTGGTGAGTTTCTCTAAGGTCATGAAAAGGAGTCCGCACTCAGGTTCTAGTTTCACTGTTTGGCGCATAGCGATCGAAATTATGTTGCCTACTTCCGCCCAGTATGCGGTGATATGGGGGCATGTCCACCATATGTGATACATCGTACCTTTCTCCCTCCCACATCTCCAGCAGTTCATAGACGTGTGAGGGTAGATAGTCGCTAGCCTAGCCGGCACCATGTACCATCTGTACTGTATTTTGCGCATCAGTTCTAAGTCGGAAGCGCATCTGGATCTGCCCTTGTGTGCTATGAATGCATTCTGCCAAAGTTCTGTTGTCGGCAGTGACACTAGGGGTTGCGTAAGTGTGAGCATGATGTCGTCCGCAAAGAGATTTGCTTTGTATTCGTTTCCCCCCATTCTCACACCGTGTATGGAAGTGTTCTCTCATTTTTATCGCCAGGGGCTCCAGTGCTAGCACATATAATAATGGGGAGAGGGGGCATCCCTGTCTCGTCCCGTTGGTGAGTTTAAAGGGATCTGACAGGAATCCCGAATTCAGCACCTGCGCTGTTGGTGCACTGTATAAGGCCTTTATTACTGCCACTATCCCATCCGGGATTCCAAATCTCTTTAGGACCGCCTGGAGGAATCCCCAGTGCAGACGGTCGAAGGCCTTTTCTGCATCTAGGGAGACCAGTATCCCTCCCTCGCCTTGTGTGTGTATTTTGTGCAGTATAGTTATGACCTTCCTGGTGTTGTCCGACCTTTGCCTCCCCTTGACAAACCCCACCTGATCATTGTGCACCATGTGCGGCAGCACAGATCCTAACCTCGTGGCGTATATTTTTGCAAGTAACTTTGCATCTGTGTTGAGAAGCGATATGGGCCTAAAGTTCTGTAGTGCTGTGTTTTGTTTGGTTTTGTTTTGGGAGTGTAACTATGTGTGCTAATAAGATTTATTTGGGAAAAGACTGGGTGGCTATTGCTTCATTGAAGGTTTTAACCAGTTGAGGTGCCAGGGTCTCTCTGAACTTTTTATAATAGGTGTTGTTAAGGCCATCTGGGCCTGGGGATTTCCCGTTTGGCAATGATTTTATCGTGTCGATCATTTCTTGGTTCGTGATCGGGTTGCTAAGTGTATTTGGTTGTAATTGTGCAGTGTAGGGCTGTCTTTTTGACAGCCACTAGAGGGATTTCTGCTGCACTGCCGGATGAAAACTAGTCGTGATGCGGCAGTTGATAGGAGTGTATTGAATTCAATGCTTCCCAATGAGAAGAAATGAAGGTGCGCCCGACACTCGCCACACATGCATATCAGGTCCCTGATAATGTTGCAGGTGGCAGGCAGGTGAGCAACAACTTGTGCCCCTGGTGACAACAAAAGGGGCAAGTCAGTCTGGAGTGAGTGCATGCCAGGCTGACTACCAGCATCCTTCAAGAGGCAGCAATAGCGTTAGCTCAGTGGAGCTAAACTCAAGAGGCAGCAATAGATAAGGGACTTCCCAACAATATAATTATATAAATATTTAAGGTATATAGAAAATGTACAATAGCAGTTCTATTTCCTAGCCTATGCAGGCATTATACATGTATTTGAGCGATAAGGGTATAGCCATAGAGTGGATAGGGTCAAACCTCCAACATAAACCACTTTTCCATTAAGGGATCACAAGCACATTACCACTCTGTGGTCCTTCACATGCCAAGCTTATTCATGCAAAACCCACAGACACCTATGTATCTGGTTGCGGTGTTTTCTCCTTGCAAACATATAAGGCTTGAAAATAAAAATAATTGGAACGTCTCATGTTTAATTAAGAGAGGGAGCACTAGAAATAGGTTCAATATTTCTCCATGGAAACCATGAAATTTCCTGGAAATGGCAAAGCTTAGAGGTGGCATGTCCTGTAACTCCTTCTGATAGACCTACACAGCCCTGCTACTTTAGGAGTTAAATTGGATTTCAAAACAAGTAACTTTTTTTTTTCATCCTGTTTTCATATGTATGGGATACATGTGCCTATATACAAGTGTACAATGGCCCTGCAATTTGGTTGCTATTATTATGATATACTAATAAAAAACAAACCAACATTTCTAAAAGTCTGTGTAATGAGGGTGGTAATAATACAGAACCATTCCCAAGAAATGTTCTTCTAGGGAGAGGCAATTAAGTTTTACCCACTTCATTATTGTCAGAGTTTGAAATTACTCATTCATGCAGGGATAGCAGTCTGCAGGTACGCATAACTCACAAATAAGACAAATTACAATTGAGCTTACACCTAACAAGAATAACTGTTGTTTGACATACAAGAATTACCCAGAACTATGTGGTCTTTCTTTTTGACACAAGAATACCTCTTAATTACTAGTTACATTTTACTGCAGTATTGGCACTTTGAGATAATAAGTTGGTTTTATGCTGAGGTTAAGGCACACTGGCTCAAAAGAGCTTGTTATTACTGCCCTATAACCTTCTTAAAATGTAGCAAGGCTAGATTTTGCAATAAACATTTTCAAAATAATTTATGCATCAACTGGTTTTGGTGACAGTAACGTCCAGGGGGACAGGTCTATAAACTTACAAAAAATATAGTTCAAAATAAATCCTAAAAAACACTTTTACCATCGGTCACTCTCCCACACAATTCCTCCAGCATAAACCCCACAAAACAGTTGCTATATACAAGAGCTGAACCCGTTTGATGTACCATCACATGACTATCTTGTAACATTGCTGCTGCCGGGCCACACAAACACAGTCCTTACCTACCACATGCACTCCCATTCCACCCCATCTAGTGATACATCAATATCTTGCTCCCATCTGGGATCCACCTATCTTTGAACCCCAACATGGACATGCCAGGCCAAGTCTGACAGTAGTATGTTTAAAAGGTAAGACAGTCCTAGCTCTCCTAACCTTAATTTTACAGAGAACGTGTTTCACACATTGTGGCCTCTAGTCACTCCATACAAAGTACTCTATGGAGCTGGTGGCTTTCAACAAATGAATAATGTCCCAGCCTAATACGAGTTGGTATGATAATGCAGAAGTATAAACTTTCAATTTACTATATTGATCAGACTGGAAAGATTGCCGGCGCACAACAGTGACGAGTGTCAGAACATTCTTAAACAGTCAAGGGGACTCCTAGCACCAAAATAACTATAATGTAGTAGTAATTATGTTGCTATCGTGGTGCCCTTTAAGGACTAAATATCTGACCACTAGAAGTTTATTACAGTCAGCAGTGCCTTCTTATAAACAGAGATGAAGTAAAATTATTCAGGGCATCGACACAATTTTGGCAACAGTCATCAGAAACAAAACACAACAGGCCAAGAATGAAGGATGAGGGATAAAATGAAGAGAGGTCATGGATGCCTGGAAGCATGAGATTAAAGGGACACTGTAGGCACCCAGGACCACTTCAGCTCATTATCTGGGTGCTGTGACCCTTTTGCACTTAGTGCTCCAATGTAAAACATTGCAGTTCCAGAGAACTGTAATTTTTACATTGCGGCTCTAAGTCTGCCCTCTGTGGCTGTCTAACAGACAGCCACTAGAGGGCTTCCGGAATCCAAATCGACCTTTGGTCAGTTATCGGATGCTGGACGTCCTCACGGACCTCCAGCATCAAATTTCCCTATAGGAAAGCATTGAATAATGCTTTCCTATGGGGAGGCATAGTGCGCGCACATGCCGCACATGCACATTAGGTCTCCTCTGCTGGCTGACGGCAGGGGAGGAGCATGGGCGTAGCCTGACACAGTGCCACGGGACATCGGTGCTGGATTCAGGTAAGTGGCTGAAGGGGTTTCAATCCATTCAGCGCTGCGGGAGGAGGACCCCGAGGGAGGCGGGAATCTATTAAACCTATAGTGCCAGGAAAACGGGTTTGTTTTCCTGGCACTATAGGATCCCTTTAAGTAAACAAGACAAACTGGCAGTATGGGGCTAAATCAATACTAGAAACGATGGAAGGAGATGTGAGTGACATAATATCCTCCACAGAAAAACACTGCAAGACGTCTCCTGCAGAATAATTAGCCACCTTAGTGAATGTTTATCTAATGGATAAGCAAGGCACAATATACAAAGAGTATACTCCAAGCACTATGACCATTTTAGTTATTTGAAGTAGTCATGGTGCCTGGAATCAGTATGCGCAGCTAAACACTTCCCATACTAAGTTTAACCCCTCTACTGCCGGATGTGGAGTGTCATTGGGATATCATTAGCTAGATCGGAAAAATAGTTGATGTAGGAGGATCAGGGTGCTGGGAGAACTTGACATTGGTGATGGTGTTTTAAGGTAAGATTTAAGGTAAGATTTTTGTGTGTGTGTGTGTGTGTGTGTAATTTGGTGGGGCAGATCAGCACAGTAAGGCTTACTTTAACCAAAACAGTGCGTTATGAAACATTTTCCTGGTTGGAGTAAACCTTCAACTGCAAAATGATATTCTCATCCCGAGAATGAATACCTTACTGGCCTTAGCCACTGCTGGTTGACATTGCACATTGTTGCATAGTTTGTGGTCTATAACAATAATATGTACTAGTACAGTACATATTATTTTCTGACATGCTACTCACATATCTGAAACTCCAAAAGGGCTGAAATCTGGCAGCACATGTTCCCCAACTTGTGGTTATTGTCAGACCAGAATTAAAAAGTTACAGATTCTTGCATTAAGGATCAAAATCAAAACAGGTTCCTTACCGAAACAAATTACACCACTCTCCATTCACGCTCTACAGCATTATATTACCTTTCCAACAAGTCAGACAGGAATGGTATGACACGTAATACACTTTGAGAGACAAATGAGGGCAAGTCATCTGTAAATCAATTTAAATTATTTAATAGAAGAGTAAATAAATTCAGAAATCTTTGTAATATTCTTAATTGTGAGTGGAGAAAGAGGTTTATGAAACAAGGATCATCAATCACCACAGTATTACTACCAGTTCAGCCTGGGGTCTAAAGCAACCACAGCTTTCAACACCATTTTTTAGGACACCCCTCCCCCATTGATTTCTTTTTATTTCTAAAAGCTGTGGTAAAGATAAGGCCCTTAGTAGCTTTTTTGGACTGCCCTGACCCATTTAGTCTACTCTAGAGCAAATTTGTGTCACTAATTCCTGTAAACTTATTAAAGCCAAATTGATGTTATTACAGCATATACTAATTATTTCAATGTCTCTGTTAGAAATACACACGAACCAACATGCTTGAAAGCACAGTCAATCATATCAATAACCAAAAATGTATTAATTCAATTTGTATATTATTTTTTTTTTAACATAAGGTACCACATGGAAAAACAACCAACCAGTCATCTCGGCGTGCATAGAATACGTGAAAACGTAAAAAAAATTCCCCCCCATTTGCAATACATTTATATGACTATCACTTTTTCCTATGGGATGGCCAGGTCTCACTGGCATGCTCTGACAACTATAGGATTAATGTCACTCTGACACTGTGCACACAGGGTCAATCCCTTTCCCTGCCAGTCAGCAGCACATTGCAGAGCAGTAAGCCAGGACTAATTGAATTAAAGCAGTTACAGCCTGGGAATCAGACAGCTGACAGGGTAGGATACTGGTAGGGAATGGGTATGAGGGTGCTGGCAGGAATTCAGAATGCTGGCAGGGCAGGGCGCTTATATGGAATGAGGTAATAGGGCATCATACAGCTAGTAGAGCAGGGTGCTGATAGGGCACCATACAGTTGGCAGAGCAGGATGCTGATGGGGAATGAGCTGATAGGGCATCATAGAGCAGGCAGGGTGCTGATAGGGCACTATATAGCTGGCAGGGCATGGTGCTGTTAGGGTACTATATAGATGGCAGGGCATGGTGCTGATAGGGCACTATACAGCTGGCCGGGCATGGTGCTGATAGAAAGCTGGCAGGGCATGGTGCTGATAGGGCACTATACAGCTGGCAGGGCATGGTGCCTATAGGGCACTATACAGTTGGCAGGGCAGGGTGCTGATAGGGCACTATACAGCTGGCAGGGCATGGTGCTGATAGGGCACTATACAGTTGGCAGGGCAGGGTGCCGATAGGGCACTATACAGCTGGCAGGGCATGGTGCTGATAGGGCACTATACAGCTGGCAGGGCATGGTGCTGATAGGGCACTATACAGCTGGCAGGGCATGGTGCTGATAGACAGCTGTCAGTGCTGCTATGGGCATGCTATGCTCTGCTTACCCCTCTCATGATGGCGCTCCTGGCACGGGTGAAGTCCGGGATGGCAGCTGGGCGGCCGGTGGCATAGAGGGCACCCAGTGAGCCCAGTATCAGTGCGCCCAGGGCACAGAGCAGATAGAGAGAGCCCCGCAGGAGCAGCACGGTGAGGCTGAGCTCCCCGCCGGCGGCCCCCCCGGGCTGTGCAGAATCCTGGCTCAGGTGTAGTAGAGACACGAGCAGCAGCCCGGACACGGCGGTCAGCATGAGGCGGGAGCCGGGAGCCGGGGGCACGGTGTAGGAGGGCCTGTGGGGGTGCGGGTAGGGCTCTCCATCCCCGGGGCTGTGAAGGCAGGAGGGCTCGCTCTTCAGGCCGTCATGGCTTCCCCGGGAGAGCGCCATACCGGCGGGGAGGCTGTCCGCCCCATGCTCCCGCTTCCTGCAGCACGGGAAGTCACTGCCGGCCGCCCCGGGGTCATGGCTGCCATGGGGATTCATGCTGCTCCCGCATCCCCCGTCACTGGCAGGATGTACATGTCGTCCCCGGGCCGGTGTGCAGCGGCGGCTCTCTGTGCAGGCTGCTCCCCCTGTCTCCTCCTCCCTAATCCCTCACTGCATCCCCCGCCCTGCCCTCTGCCAGCACTACCAGCAGGGCCGGGAGACTGCTCTGCTTCCTGATCATTACTATATTATTATTATTATTATTAGTATTAGTATTAACTGTGTGTAATGGGCAGAATAGACAGAGATACAGCTACATACATATCTATCTAATATCAGTCTATCTAGTAGTCTGTCTATCTATCTATCTATCTATCTCCATCTAATATCTATCTAATAGTCTGTCTCTATCTATTGATTTAATATCAGTCTATCTATCTAATATCAGTCTGTCTATCTAGCTATCTAATATCAGTCTATCTATCTATCTATCTAATATCAGTCTATCTATCTATCTAATATCTTTCTAATATCAGTCTGTCTATCTATCTATCTTCTATCTATCTATCTAATATCGATCTAATATCAGTCTGTATATCTATCGATCTAATATCAGTCTATCTATCTATCTATCTATCTAATATCAGTCTGTCTATCTATCTATCTAATATCAGTCTGTCTATCTATCTATCTAATATCAGTCTGTCTATCTATCTATCTAATATCAGTCTGTCTATCTATCTATCTAATATCAGTCTGTCTATCTATCTATCTAATATCAGTCTGTCTATCTATCTATTTAATATGTATCTATCTAATATCTATTTAATATCATAGATATTGCTGCAATCCATTGTTGACTAAGGGTGTGGGATCTCAGGGGAAATTTTACACCTTGTTATTTTTTGGGTGGTTTATTTACCCACACCTTGTCACTAGTGCTGGCCTTTGGGGTGTGCGAGCTATGCAGAGATACAGGGTAACAGGGGTATCAAGTGGCCAACATAGGTCTTGGGGGCCTTCCACACAGTCTGCCCCAGCTTCTGCTCTAATACTGCAGGGGAGACAGCCTCTAGTCTGTAACTACTGCAAGGTGCAGACCATGAGTAGCTGTCAGAACAGCTGCTCATGGTCTGCAGACAGCCAGAGCAGTACAACATCAACATCAATTGTATGTGCCAGAGTTTGCAAGACAGTAATTCGTGATCTATACCAGGAGGAGTCCAACCGGATGCCCAGCCCCACTGGACCACCAGGGATAAGAATGTCTCCTCTCTATCTACAGCTACTTCTGACACTCACACTCTATAGATCTGATACACACAATCTCTATGGCCCTTAGACATGAATGCACACACAAACACACTACAACCTCTAGCCACACATAGTACACCACAAACAGACCCATCATACATTTTTTTTAACAGGAGCGGGACATGCCAACAAGGGTTACTTCATAAACCGTGTTTTGTGTTTGTTTGGTTGGTTTTTATAGTAACATTATTTTTGCATGGAGTTGCAACCCCTTAAAAGTAAAAGTGTTAGGGGGCCCTGCAGGTGTGGGAGTTATGACGGTGCTGTGTTCACACAGCCATTCTGTGTGCTGTACAGCAAAAAAAAGTGTGGGGGGAGGGTGGGTGGGATCGCAAAATGCATCCAAACCTGTGTATCAAAAATGCTTGCACCAGGAGAGGGTCCCTTGATCTCAGTAACCTTTCATTTGGCCCTTGTCAAAGTCTCTCAGATATTTTGGCTTGTCCATTTTTCCTGCTTCGAACACATGAAATTCAAGAACTGACTGTTCATTTGCTGACTGATATATCCCACCCCTTAACAGCTGCCATTGTAACCATATAATCAATGTTATTAACTTCACCTGTCAGTAGTTTTAATGTTGTGGCTGATCGGTGTATATTATTCTTATATTGCTCTTACAAGTTTATGCCTGTGTGTAAAAAAAAAAATATTTTTATTAAGCTTTCCAATCTCTTGTTTTGGGGTCAATAACAATGTATTGTTTTAAATGGTAATTGGTATTAGATGAGGGCGTGTGGCGAGGGTGCAGCGTTTTCAAGATTTTTCGCACAGGGCACCTAAAGGTATAAGGTTTTCCCTGCCTGTCGCACAGTGTGTGGTAATAGGAGTGCGTCTAGCGCAGTAGTTTTTTAACCTTTTTTGACATGAACCCAAATTATTTTTTGTAAATCTTTCTTTTATTATGGCATATGCGTTATGGGGTACAGAAGAGAAAGAGGAGGCATTGTGGGGTAACATGAGTTAACGATAACAAGATGGTATGTAATGCACCTCAAAGAAAGATTGCCATGGTTTTTTTTTTTTTGTGACACAATCATGCAAACAGAGTGATACAAGTTTGGTTAAAAAACAAAAGCAATAAAGATAGGCTACGTATACATGTCTGGTGTTCATAGCTAAACAAGATATGACAATTTGGTCTAAAGTATGATAATGCTCAGGGCCGGATTAAGAGCCCAGTGGGCCTGGTGCTGATAATTATGATGGGCCTTATTACAAAATCTTATTGACCAAAAACACTAAAACAGTCCTACCTCCTAAGCGTCATGTATCTGATGGAGATGATGCTGTAGGGAAACTCATAGGATGCAACTATGAGAAAACACATACCCTTTGCTAATCTCATGCTTTCATCTTTCAAGTAAACCCATACCCCCTAACAGCAGTGTCCAGTAAAGCAGGAAGTCTATGGATGCGGTAAAAGGGTGGGCTACTGACACAAACCACATAACCAGAACGGCCGAAAGGGCGAAGATACACAAAAAGGGGGGAGCAGCACAGAGGCAGCCTACAGAGCAGGTAAGTGAGGGATGGGGGGTGGGGGAGACCGCATAGAGGAAGGTAAAGTAGAAGGAGCAGAAAGGTTCTGCAAGGGGCAGGAGGGGTCAGCAAGGAATAGAAAGGGGCAGCAAGAAGCAAGAAGGGGTCAAAAGGTTTTCAAGGAGCAGGAGGGTAAAGTAGAAGGAGCAGCAAGGAGCAGGAGGGGTCAGCAAGGAGTAGAAAGGATCTGCAAGAGGCAGGAAGGGTCAGCAAGGAATAGGAAGGGGCAGCAGGAAGGGCTAGGGACGGTCTGCAAGGAGCAGGAGGGGTCACCAAGGAGTAGGAAGGGTCTGCAAGGAGCAAGAGGGGTCAGCAAGGAGTAGGAACAGGCAGCAAGGAGCAGGAAGGGGCAGCAAGGAGCAGGAAGGGGCAGCAAGGAGTAGGAAGAGGCAGCAAGAAGTAGGAAGAGGGAGCAGGAAGGGTCTGCAAGGAGCAGGAAGGGGCAGTATGGAGTAGGAAGGGGCAGCAGGGAATAGGAAGGGGCAGCACGGAGTAGAAAGAGGCAGCAAGGAGCAGGAGGGGTCAGCAAGGAGTAGAAAGGGTCTGCAAGGGGCAGGAGGGGTCAGCAAGGAGTAGTAAGGGTCTGCTAGGAGTAGGAAGGGGCAGCAAGGAGGAAGAAGGGGCAGAAAGGAGTAGGAAGGGTCTGCAAAAAGCAGGAAGGGTCTGCAAGGAGCAGGAAGGGGCAGGAAGAATCAGAAGGAACAGAAAGGATCATCAAGGGGCTGCAAGAAGCTGGAAGGGGCAGAAAGAAGCAGGAAGGGCAGTAAGAAGCAGGAAGGGTCTGCAAGAAGCAGGAAGGGCAGGAAGGGTCTGCAAGAAGCAGGAAGGGTCTGCAAGAAGCAGGAAGGGCCATCAAGGAGCAGGAAGAGTCATCAAGGAGCAGAAAGGGATCAGAAAGAGAAAGGAGCAGAAGGGCGCAAAATAAGCAGAAAGTAGCAGAAAGGTAAAGGAGCCGAAGGAGCCTCAGAAGACAAAGAAGACTGTGTCAAATGAAGGAGAAGAAAATTAGATTGGAGCACTTCATTCTGGACACCACATCATAAGGCGTTGGTACCTGGGCCTGGCAGGGAAACTTTGGACCTTCTCATCAAACCAGGTAAAAACAAACAATATCAGTGTTAATGTGTTCACTTTTATTTATTGAGTGTCAGGAAGCACAGAGGGCTGCTGGGTAGGGGTGCCGCTGATTGGCTACATGGGTCAGCTAGCACTCTAAGCCAATCAGTAGCTCCCCATTCATAAAAACGTAAAACATTTTTATGAATCGGGAACTAGCGATTGGCTTAGAGTGTCAGATGACCACTCTAGCCAATCAGCGGCACCCATGCCCAACGTCAATCTGCACTTCCTGATACTCTGTTTCAGAAGTCGAATACCACTGAGCGACCTGGAGATCTGGAGCTGAAGGAAGCCTTTGACGGTAAACCATTTTAGAGCGGTTTCACCCCTTCAAAGAAAGAGCACCCAGGGGCCGCCTTGCATCACAGCATTTTCATTTAGATAAAGTTGTTATGGTGACCAGAATGTTCCTGTAATTTGATGAAAGGAACACTATAGAGTCAGGAATACAAACATATATTCCTGACACCATAGTTGTGAAAACGCTATTCATCCTTGCTTTATGTGAAAATGACTATGCTCCTTCCCTTTCATGACACTGTCAAAAAGGGGCCAAGCATGGATGTCATTACAATTATGCCCCCCCCCCCCCCTCCCCCCCGGAAAAATTCCTGCGGACGTCCATGCTCAGGGTCCCCATGTCCCCAAGTGTCCCAATGTCTCAGCGTCCCCATGTCTCGGAGCTGCTGTCTGGACTCTCTGTGCAGAGCTGCTCCCCCGCGCATCAGTGAGTAGAGAGAGGCAGGGAGGGAGATGCCGTAACTTCTTATCACTGCCTCTCTCCACACAAACAGTGACCCCCTACTGGCCGGCGCTGGTATTGCAGAATAATCTATGTTTATACTGAGACAGACATTTGTATTGCCGGTATTACTGCAATACCGGCACCGGCTAGGCAGCCTCAAATACCTGAGAAATACTTCTGAGAAATACCTGGAAACCCTAAGTAGTGTGTAAAAAAAAAAAAAAAAAAAATTTAATTTTTTTTTTTTTTTTTTTAAACCAATGGGCCTATTCCATGGGCCTGGGCCTGGAGCTGCAGCTCCATCAGCCCCTATGTTAATCCGGCCCTGATAATGCTTATGTCTATTCTTCAAATTGAAGCGAGTAGTAGTCCAGAAGTATATCGTCCTATGTGCTTAAATTAAACCCAAGATTAGTAACGAGTGGGAACCAGTGAACCAGTGAACTTGCACATAACTATACTGGAGGAGAAGTTTATCTTGCACCAGATATGCTAGTGTGGCATGTGGGTTAGGGCACAGTAAAGTGTCAGTCAGTATATAGTGGCGTATGCTCATGTAGCGAGTTCTCAGGAATGGTCGTTTTTAGGCAGTCATGTTTTAGTTGTAATTCTGACCTTAGAGCC
This sequence comes from Pelobates fuscus, assembly GCF_036172605.1. Classification (NCBI taxonomy): domain Eukaryota; kingdom Metazoa; phylum Chordata; class Amphibia; order Anura; family Pelobatidae; genus Pelobates; species Pelobates fuscus. The sequence continues at coordinate 102,465,655 of NC_086322.1, forward strand.
CGAATGTGTTAGTGGCGTTATGGACAGGCCTACATATCTTGATCTTAATTAAAATTAGTTCAGTGTGAAAGGGCTGCCTCGCTCATCGGCATTTATGCCGGTCAAACCGATTGTAAGTGGCTAGGTCCCATATTCGCGTCCCTAGGTCGTGGTATAAATGATAAGGTGCAAAGACTAAATATGGTTTCATCAGATTAGGAACAATGAGTACATGCAAAGCGATAAACATAACTATTACACGTATGAACTATATGCAATCACTAGATAATACCATTAAGTCATGCATTGTGTGCATCTGCGGGCGGGAGTCCAGGAAGGGGAGTTCATGCCTGCCAGTAAGGTCAGGTCCCCGATAGTCCATGGTAGTGCGCGGTATAAACCGGCCTGCCAGTCCCAGAGGTGAGTTTATCCGATGCCGCTGCTAGGTAGGGCCAGTGGGGTGGAATGTACGTTATCAAGGGAAATCCTTGAGGCTGCAGCATGGTGCGGGTTGATGGTGTCCGCCTTCCGGCCCTGGGTCTTCACAAAGGCCTGCACCTGTATGCCACCGACTCGGTTGCTCGTAGAGGCCGGGTCGACCCGTCGTTGGGCGCCGTGTGAGGCCTGGGTGTTCGGCCGCCGCCAGCGGCGGGCAGGCCTCCGGCGGTGTGGTTGGCGCTTCGGAGTTTGACTCCCTGTGGCCTTCAACCCGGGAAGGCATTGTGGGCGGCCCACAGTAGTGACCTCCGGTAAATGTCGGAGGCGTCGGGCGATCCGTCTTGGCATTGTAGTGCCGCTTCTCTGCCGCTGTGGGTGCAACTTTGGGCCTGTAAGTATACCTCTGGGTCTGGGTTGGTGAGTAGGGACCGGGCTCCGTTGACCGTTCCAAGGTAGGGATGCCGTCTTATCTAGGCTTGTTGTACCCTTCGTGTGGTCGGGGCCCACAGTAGCCAGGGGTGTGCCTGCTGGTGTAGGCCGCAAGGTGTTAGCTGTGTCCTGTGCCCTCTCCGAAATCCGAGCCCAGAATGTTGCAAGGATTTCGTCCAGCTTGGTTAACAGGTTGCTTGTTAGTTCGCCATCTGCATTTGTGTTTGCTGACTGGCGCGAGGCATCCGCCATTTTGGTGTTAGGGATTCCTGATGTGCGCAGTCCCTGGGACATGAGTGTCCACGGTGGGTATGTTGCAGGTGCCGGGATAACCCCCACCGGTGGGGGGGGAGGGAGGAAGGCTGGTGGACGGTTCCCCGTATAGGACATGTCGGCGTTCAGGGCCGGGTGGTCGGCCGCCTCACCCGTTCCCAGAGCTCCGTGTAGGCCAGTCGATTTTGCAGTAGGCCCCGTCCCTGCAGTCAACGTTCGCGGTGGCTCAGCGTTTCAAGAGTGGTCTCATTTCATGCTCTTTCATTTCCCCTTTGTGAGTATTGTATTTGTAGTCGATTTTGTAATCGGGGAGCAACGATTAAATCGAAGTAAGTAGATTTCCAGGCGGGAGCTCGTGCCACACGCGTCCGTTCAGCTCCCCAGCCAGGCTCCGCCTCCATGAACCCAAATTATGTAATGGCATTGACAACATTCATTTGGTAAAATTCTTTTGAATCTTCCCGATCTCGTAAATAATCGTCTTAGAATCGACTTCGAAAGAAGCAGCACTTCCACAATCATATGTTTTCTAAGAGCTATTGCCAGGGTCCTGCCCTGATTAATATGGGCCTGTTCTAAGGACTGTGACCATTATTTATACGTATTTTTAATCTCTGCATACGAGGAGAAAAAGACAAGAGTGTGTTTCTCTATCTCTTATTTACAAGGTGCCCTGGGAACCTGACTTAAAAGGTCGTTATTAGTACCATCACAAATTTGCATTATTATAACAGGTGGTAATGCATATATCTGTTAAAAACAATGCTGCAGGTCTGTGACAGGCTCCAGACTGTCTATATAGATTTTCTACTTACCTTAACAAGCCAATAGCCGAACATAGCCCAGTTTACCAATGTTTGGACTCCATGGGAAAATGTTAATACGTAATAGAGTGGACTAGGTTTGGGATGGTGACTGGTCCTTCAGTGGATTTTCTGTTTTGTTGTGGGATATTTTTTTTCCAATATTTTTTTATAACTTGCATTATGCTGATGGTGGATCCTCATTATAGAATGCATTCAGTTTAGGATGGAAAAATAATAGTATGATGCACTACTGCTTTGGGGTTGTCTGGTTTACTGTATAAGCAATGTGATGATAATGGTGTGTTGACTGTACCCTGATGTTATATATTTTTTTTGTCTGGGCTGCACAATATGGTGTTTGGATCAAGGAGGTGCTTATTTTATTATAAATCTCTTCTGCTATTACTAATTTTGCATACCTTTCATTTGTGTTTATTGCATGAGCAGCATCAAATGACACAAAACTCTGTAAAGTAATACAATGTGAGCAAGATATTACTTTGCTGCAGAGGGATTTAGATAGACGGGGTACTGAGCACTCAAATGGCAGATGAAATTTAATGTTGAAAAATGCAAAGTTATGCACTTCGGCGTGAAGAATGCACAAGCAACGTATACCCTTAAAGGACCACTATAGTGCCAGGAAAACATACTCGTTTTCCTGGCACTATAGTTCCCTGAGGGTGCCCCCACGCGGCAAGAGCTGCGCACGCATTCAGCCGGTCTCATAGGAAAGCATTATCAATGCTTTCCTATGGACGCTTGCGTGCTCTCACTGTGATTTTCACAGTAAGAATCACGCAAGCGCCTCTAGCGGCTGTCAGTGAGACAGCCACTAGAGGATTTGAGGGCTGGATTAACCCATTTATAAACATAGCAGTTTCTCTGAAACTGCTATGTTTATAAAAAAAATGGGTTAACCCTAGCTGGCCCTGGCACCCAGACCACTTCATTAAGCTGAAGTGGTCTGGGTGCCTAGAGTGGTCCTTTAATGGAAGCAAATTAGGGATAACAACACACGAAGAGAACTTTGGAATTGTTATAGACAACAAACTAGGCAACAATGTGCAATTCAATCAGCAGTGGCTAAGGCCAGTAAGGTACTGTCATGCATGAAAAAGGGCATTCATTCTCGGGATGAGAATATCAATTTGCCTCTTTATAAATCACTGGTAAGACCACATATTGAATATGCTGTGCAATTTTGGGCACCTGTTCTAATGAAGGATATTATGGCACTAGAAAAAGAGCAGAGGCGGACTACAAAATTAATAAAAGGAATGGAACATATCAGCTATGAAGAAAGGTTAACAAATATAAACCTATTTAGTTTAGAAAAACATCGCCTGAGAGGGGATATGATAACATTATACAAATATATTCGGGGCCAATACAAACCATTGTGTGGAAATCTATTCACAAACCGGACTTTACATAGGACACGAGGTCATGCATTTAGACTGGAAGAAAGAAGATTTCATCTAAGGCAAAGGAAAGGTTTTTTTTTACTATAAGAACAATAAGGATGTGGAATTCTCTGCCTGAAGAAGTGGTTTTATCAGAGTCCATACAGATGTTCAAACAGCAACTAGATGCATACTTGCAAAATCAGAATAGTCAAGGATAAAAATTTATAATGTAGGGTAATAGCTGCTTGATCCAAGGATAAATTTGACTGCCATTCTGGGGTCAAGAAGGGATTTTTTTTCCTAGCTTGTTGCAAAAGTGGAAGTGCTTCAAACTGGATTTTCCTTTTGCCTTCTTTTGGATCAACAGTTAAAAAACAAATGTGAGGAAGGCTGAACTTGATGGACGCAAGTCTCTTTTCAGCTATGTAACAATGTAAAAATGAAGAATTAAAACAAATATAGCCCAGTTACTAATTCATGAACCAGACTATCAGCCATGATATGACAGCTGGCTGTATTTTTGAGCAATTACACTCATTCATAATGATGAGTGGAATCGCTCCTATTTGATAAATGTATCCATTGTTTTATGAATTATTATAATTTATACAATACATTCATATCAATCCAGAGATACTGCAAACTGAGGTTGACTCGACTCATTGGGATTTGATTTTATTAACTAGAATGATGAGAACTTGAACTTAGTGAATTTTATCTAAATCTGCGGCTTCAAATGATTTCTCCTGAAATTGTGTTTACAAATTTAGATCATTCTACATATCAGACTACTGAATCAGTCTTGGAAAAGGCTGCCAGCTCCAGCACCCTCTAGTGGCTACCAAGCAGACTACATAGACTAAAGGAAAAAAATATATGCATTGAAAAATAGAAACATAGAATGTGATAAGATAAGAACCATTCGGCCCATCTAGTCTGCCCAATTTTTTTAAATACTTTCATTAGTCCCTGGCCTTATCTTATAGTTAGGATAGCCTTATGCATATCCCACGCGGCTAAGTAGTCTGTCTCAGGACATGTGAAGCACATGCCACTCACATGCAACTGATGCCCTAACACATGATTGTCATGTATAACTTGTTATATATAATTTTATCACATGACAGGAGGCTTCATATTTTGCATAACTTTCTTTACTTTATGCCTCCAGCAGCACAAGTCAATCAGAAAACTTTAAACCAATCAGTAACAGGCATCACATCCATATATAAAGCCCTGACAGTCACATGATTTCCTCTTTCTTTGCTGCTTCCAGCCAAGGCACCGGTCAGAGTATTAAGCTCTCAACTGTTTTATATATATATAATGCAAATTTATCTTGTGGTCCCTTTAAATTGTTTTGGCATTGTACCTTTTAACTTCCCCCCTGTCTGGGGCCCCCTCTTTCATCTTCCTCCTCTACTTCTCCCTGCTGTATCCATCCTTCTCCCTGGACTGTAAGGTGTTTTTTTTTTTTCCCCCACTGTTTTTTCCCCTGCTGGGATCTGTTGCTGTCTGCCTGCTTGCCTGTTTGTCCCTCGCGATTCGCGGCATTTTACCGCGATCACGCGGGACCACCAGGCTTCTCCAAGAGTCCCAGGGTACCGAGGGGTGGGTAGGGGGGCACGAGGGGGTACCGACCGATACCGTCGGACCGCAATTTTGCGTGCGAACGGCGGCCATCTTGGATCTCGCGATACCGCGAGATCCTCGGCGGCCATCTTAGTTTCGCCAGTTCGTGATTCCCACGAACTGGCACATAGTTTTTCTGCATCTATAAATGTTTTATGTGCCATTAAGAGTTACCTGAATAAATTGGTCCTACCCACAGGACACCTCACCTAGTTTTAAAGGTGAAGTGTCAAAATGCTGGACATTGTCGGAAATAAAGTTTTGCCACATAATATAAGGTGTAAAAACTAAACACACTCCCCACATCAGGCTTAACACACTTCTAACTGCAGTTAACCCCTGCAACTCTGTGCTAAAGGGCCACTGCAGATAACTTACCATTAGGATTGTATTGCACCAAACCAGGAACAACTCCCATCAGGCTAAGCACACTTCTCACTGCAGTTAACCCCTGCAACTCTGTGCTAAACGGCCACTGCAGGTAACTTACCATTGGGATTGTATTACACCAAGCCAGGAACAACTCCCATCAGGCTTAACACACTTCTAACTGCAGTTAACCCCTGCAACTCTGTGCTAAAGGGCCACTGCAGATAACTTACCATTAGGATTGTATTGCACCAAACCAGGAACAACTCCCATCAGGCTAAGCACACTTCTCACTGCAGTTAACCCCTGCAACTCTGTGCTAAAGGGCCACTGCAGATAACTTACCATTAGGATTGTATTGCACCAAACCAGGAACAACTCCCATCAGGCTAAGCACACTTCTCACTGCAGTTAACCCCTGCAACTCTGTGCTAAACGGCCACTGCAGGTAACTTACCATTGGGATTGTATTACACCAAGCCAGGAACAACTCCCATCAGGCTTAACACACTTCTAACTGCAGTTAACCCCTGCAACTCTGTGCTAAAGGGCCACTGCAGATAACTTACCATTAGGATTGTATTGCACCAAACCAGGAACAACTCCCATCAGGCTAAGCACACTTCTCACTGCAGTTAACCCCTGCAACTCTGTGCTAAAGGGCCACTGCAGGTAACTTACCATTGGGATTGTATTGCACCAAACCAGGAACAACTCCCATCAGGCTCAGGCTGCACTGCCCAATCGGATGAACACTCACAGAAGACAATGAGGATTGGTACAAACCACTGAAGAACTACCCAGAAATCATTACAAACAAACAAACAACAACAACAAAAAATCTGGCATTATCCGAAATGACAATTTTGTTTTACAAAGGGTGACCACCACGCCCAATCTAGGGCTTATAACGAAGTACGCACAATCCACAATGGCAAAATTTCCACAAAATTCCATACACAAGGGTGAAAGCGTACTGAGGTCTTCGATACCTCCCTTTACCGGGCTTACGTCCCGACCATTACCGGGCCCCGTCCCGACCATTACCGGGCTCCGGCCCGACCATTACCAGGCTCCGGCCCGACCATTACCGGGCTCCGGCCCAACATTTAAGACCGTTCACCCCGGTCAATAAGAGGGTGACCCCTCTTCAGACCACTAGTCAAATTCCTAGTGGTACTGATTACATGATACCTGGGTGTCCCCCAGTTGTACGTGGAAGCCACTGTGTAGCTACATACGCACTGACGTATACTCTGCCTCCCCACAGATGGGAAGAATCTGACCCCTGATGGGGGTCTTGTGTCAGACACTCCACAAGACCCCCATCAGGGGATGAGGAACCATTATCTCCACTGTCCTTAGAAATCATAGACGAATGGAGGGCAGAGCACTCGCCCTCGGAGGAGGAGGACTGGCAAGACATACCTCAGGAAGTCAGAGAACCCAGCCTAGACCCGGAATGGCTAGGGACATATAGATATTGGGGTCTAATCCCCACGCCCTAGGACGGACTGATAACCACGGAGTACGATCTGTTACACAATGGATACAGGTATGTCGACAGCACCAAGAAGGAGAGCTCACGGTGCTGCCAAAGCTCCACAGTACTATATCCAATAAGGGTGACCCATTGGATAATTTGGAGACTACCGTACCCCCATACGGGCTTACGTCCCGACATTTCTGACCGTTCATCCCGGTCTTATTGAGGGCGACCCCCTCCTCAGGCCACTCCAGGAAATCACTAAGTGGTATTGATGGAAACAGTTCTGGGTGAACCCCAGCTGTAGGTGGAGACCCACTAGTGACAATAAGTGTATTACCATACCTGACACCTGTCTCGGTACCCCACAGACCGGAAGAGGGTCCCAACAAGACCAGGGCACACTACAGGCATGTGTGCCGACACCTCTATGTTTCAATTGGAGGACCCGTACGCCCTTCCCTTAACCGAGAAGGAGAACCCACTATACCGCCAAACTCCACAATTCTAGGACATATAAGGATGAACCATTGGATTATACATAGGGAGACTTTCACGTCTCCCATACCCGGGTACGTCCCGGTCCTACGGAGAGTGTCCTCATGCTCAGACCACTGCCCAGATCCTGCGAAAGTGGTACCAATTAATCGAAATGCTGGGTGACCCCGGTTATACACAGAGGCACACTGAGTGACAATAAGCGTACTGTTATACGATCCTGACTCCACAACCCGAAAGGGTGTGAACCAACAGGTCGGATTTCCCTCAATTCACCGAACAATTTCCAGGTGAAGAAGCCCTCTCCAAGGGGCTGACTAACAAGTCGGGCATCCTACCACCTAAGCACCATGGGAATGGCCCAAAGCGACTTCCCCAATGGGGAAAGAGAAAACCCCGACTTAGCGGAACCGTCTCTCAGAACATCCTACACATTGAACATCTCAGACTCCATCATCAGGGGACGAGGACTCCATCCCCCCCTTCTCTGGAGATCATAAGAGAAGGGAGAGTCTCCATCGGAAGAGGAAAAGTGACAGTATCCGCCTGGCAAGAAAAGTTTTCCTTTGGCACACTGGAAAACCTTGGTTGACTCGCGTACCACCAGACACCCAGGATCATCTGAAAGGGGTTTGCCGAAGCACCGGGCACACCTTGCCAACCTCCGGCTTCGGGGAAAAGAAGTACGAAACAAGCTCAGGATGGAATGCCCATGTCATCTAGGAACGAACAAGATAGTCCTCAACAGGGAGCTCGGTGTCACTACAGGGATATCTATGCCCCGATCAGACCGAGGTCCACGTAAAAGTAGTAAAGAAGAAGACAGGAGACTCTCACCTAGTCATCAACATAGGCCAACCCAATGGCTTTGGGACGTACCGACATCTCAAGAAAGAAGGTATACACCTATTAGGAGACCTGCTCCTCCAAAGGGTTTTGCAAGGTAAGATTTGAAAGGACACTTACCTATTGGCTCACATAGTACCTCAAGAAGTTTTGGAAGCTGGTCAGGACGCACTGAAGAGCAAAGGGTATCCGCTGTAGCATACCTAGTCAACTTGCTGACCCTTGCAAGCCCAATTCCTAATTGCGTATACAAACGAGATTTATTGTTACAGTTTCCGGAATTGTTGGGATTCATAATGAACAGAGCGGAGTCGGTTCGATTCCAGCTCCGAGTAACTACGTACCTCTACTTCGGAATAGATTCCACCTTGGACGGATTGCACTTTTTTCCATATCAGCGATAGCGATTTTTCGTAAGGAAATGCGACGGATATGGCGGAAAGGCTCCATAGTACCTTGACTATTTCCCATGACCACTTCACGGACGGGCCAGACATCGACTGAAAGCTCGCTGCCTGAGATCCGGGCACACCTATGAAATTGGGATCAGAATGGCAAGGACTTCGATAGTACTCGTTACAGAGGTAAAGGAGCTAAGCGTGACACCTAGAATGATTGTCTTTAATTGGGATCATCCTCTGCTTCTTCAGTTCTAACTTGCCTTCGGGCAGATCAAAAGGGAGAACATCATCATCGATTGTTAATGCAGGAGCGGCTAGAGTTGGTGGATTGGTGTCTTCCAAGGGAGACTGGTATGTCAAGGGACTATCGCAACCAACTAGAGTCATGGGACTCATGGGCAACAGGTATTCCCCGAAATAACTTATCCACATGGAACACTGGGAAGTCACTGGGGTATGGAAAGGGACTACGGTCTTTTTTACTACCCCTATCTACCTCGATGTTGAATCTTGCTCATAATTTTCACGACGGGCCGATCGGCACGATCCGACCGCTCCATTAACGGGTTACGTTCCGTTAGTTCGACAGCGCATAGTACGATTCACGACATTCCAGTCGATCAAGAACCTTTTGATAGGTCGTTTTTCCGCGGGGTAACATACGGTCCAGAACCATGAGTTAAAGTATCACTGTTGTGAGACTTTGATTGGGGTTTTCGGAACTAGTCTGATAACACGAACCTATCCCTCCGTCAACCGTCAGTCATAATCACGTTACGTTAGATTTTTTTCGTCGGGTATCAGATACTCTGGAGGTCGACGTAAATGGTTTTTCGGTATCACCAGAAGGAAGGACCTCTACGGTGTTTCGTAGAACTAATCCCTTTCGCGTCCGCATTTTACCCGGTTCCCGGCGGTCTCCCAGTCTTTGTGCAGTTATAGCGGTGTTTGGTTATATGGAGATCCCGACATCACTTAGATTGACACAGTAAGACATCTGCGGGATTTATAACAACCATACAAGCCAGTTACCATGAACACTCTGTCTGGATGGGTTCACTGGTGGTTATCGTTAACGGGAGTGGAGACGTGCTTTAGGTACTTGTGGCGAAACCAACTTCGCCACTGTGAGCTGGAGAAGCCTGGTTGCTAGCCTCCTGCCCTGCGACTATGGCCCCTGGACTATGGTACTATAAAAACTATATTTGGGCATGTAATAATCTATATTACTGCTACTGGGCCTTTAAGGGCCATCCGTGGACCTATTGGGACTTTTGGGATACTGTACCTTTAAGACTGTGGAGCGTAGTACAGTAATCCTGCCTTTAATCCTTTAATGTCATGTATGTATTTATGTGTGCAGTTAACCTGGGTTATATATATGCAGCATTCATCTGATTGTTCGGTAGAATCACTCCATTCATTGTGTTGAGGAAACTACCGAACAACCAGACCACCCAGGACTAAGTGTGCCTCCAATTACCGTTTGCAACAATGTTGCAAATGGGTAATTGGCAATCAGTGCAGTGTGGTCTTTGTCCTCTGGGTGGCCGCCATTCAGGAAACTAACACGTGGCGGCGGCCATCTTTAACTACCGAACAGCGGTGTTTTGCCGTCGAGCGTCTGGAACTAAAATCAGACACTCGACTAGGCAAACACCGCTGAGACCTCCAGACTTCCAGAAATTCGTATAGAAACTACCGAATGACCCGCCGTTCGGTAGAAAGAAACGTACGGACTAGGGGATTCATGCGAATCCCCCTTAGTCTCTATAACACCAGTAATTCGTCTGTTTCATTCACTTGTTTGTGACCGACCGCAGGGCCAAAATGCATGGAACTGTTTTCGGATACTTTACCCATGCGGTCGGTCAATACTTTAAAGTCCCATAACTCCCGAACCGTTTATCCGAATGGGCTGATTTTAACGTATGTTGTTCCCCCAGACTAGGGCTATCTGGAGATATTGGATTTGTGGATGTACCCCAAGTATTTAGGGTACATCCAAAACTTGGGTAAAACTATGTCCCTGTTAATTGTGTTAACAGATATGTTGGAGGGAGGAGATGTGTGGGTTGTACCTTAAACTGGATTGGTGTACTGTAAACCCCTCCCTTGCATGGGAGAATCTCATATAAGCCTGTGTGTGAATAAATCAGTGTTGTTGCTGTTTAACCCTGAAGCTGGAGTGTGTCTCTTTCTTGGGGGGAAAGGGGACTGTATGCCGACTGCCAGGAGTGTAAGCTGTTCGTATTGCTTTTCCTGTTCGGCTGCTTCCAGGGTTCGTGTGGCTGCTGTTCGAGAGTTGGTGAATCCGTGCAGTTTGGGAGTTCGTGGAATTGGTGCTTATAGTAGCTGCTGGTCTATCTAAAGGGGATTATCGTCTAAACTGGGTTTTATCCTCTTGTAAGTGAAACGGTCCGTTACAGTACTCATTCGGTACGAGGCACGGCCACTTCTCAGGCCTCTATAATTTTTACGGGCGGCGAATTGGACGCGGCGAGACAACTTCCGTATATTTATTTTCGTCAACCACACACGCATCCTTTTCGCTCATACCACAGCTTTAAAAATGCAAAATATGAAGCCTCCTGTCATGTGATAAAATTGTAGATTATGCTAACGTAGTGTACCTATAATCTTAATTTTAATAATGACAGGAGGCGAGTATTTTCCCTCCCTGTTTCCCTCCCTATACTCTGGGAAATTCTATTTTTCTGGTTGTCATCTTCAGTCTAATTATAAGATTTTGGATATTTCAGTATATTTATGGGATGCTTATATGGTTGACGGGTGTTTCAGCCGTGGCGATTATTAAAGTATACTACGGTTTGTTTAATGTTTCAATATATTAACGCAATATAAATATAGATACATATAATACTGAATTTAATGTGGACATCAGTTGGGTTCCATCACCTTTCACGTATTTCTGTTCTTTTCAGAGTAACCATCATGAAAATAAAGATCAAGATAAAGCTGGAAGGTTTCAAGTCATGTTCCAAGTTATGTTCTACACGTTACTTAGGACTGTTATTTGAATTCCCTGACGTTATAATGGACTGTTTTCGCATCAAAGAAAGAGGAAATCATGTGACTGTCAGGGCTTTATATATGGATGTGATGCCTGTTACTGATTGGTTTAAAGTTTTCTGATTGACTTGTGCTGCTGGAGGCATAAAGTAAAGAAAGTTATGCAAAATACTCGCCTCCTGTCATTATTAAAATTAAGATTATAGGTACACTACGTTAGCATAATCTACAATTTTCATAAATGTTTTTTTTTTTTTACTTTCATAGATCCTCAATATACACTTACCTTTTCAATACCCCTAAAGGGAAACTATAGTGCCAGAAAAACAAATTTTCCGCACTGTTTAGTGATGCTGGGGCCAGAGTAATGTCATTACCCGGCTTACAGTATCACAGCAGGGCACACGAAGGAGCAATACTGGAAGATCATGAAGAGAACTGCTCCCTCACCACCTCCAAATCCATTCTCCCACAGCTGGCCGCCTCCTTGCAGTGGTTAAGGCAGCCAGCCTTGCAGTGGTTAAGGCAGCCAGCCAGTAATGAACAAAGTAGACAGGCAAGCATGGCAATTATTTGATGTAGCAGTGGGACACGCAGGTCTCCCTTTGGGTGAAATCAATAACATATGGTTCGGATACGCAGATCCACTTTAGTTAGGTATATATTCGTTCGTAGAGTGAAAGTGGTTACATTGCTCCATATGGTCCAAAGAACCTTATCAACCAGTTTGCCTGAATACAGTTAGTGAAGTGTTAAGAGTTAACTTGAATGCTTATGCACAACGGGACGCAGAGGTCCCTTTAACAATTAGTGAGCGTGATCACAGTGGGTCTGTCGTAGTGTTATTATTTATCAGTTCGTTTTTATTTTCATTACCTAGTTGTCTTTCAAAATATATTTTTCCTTTTTTATTTATTGTTTTTTATTATATCTTTATATGGCAGTGTTGCCATTCATGTTTGTCTAAGTCTGTGTAGTATTGTATGTGTGGAGTGGTGTGCCGTGTGGTGTGTCTCCCCTTTATCTAGGCCCCCCTTGCGTCCATGGTTCGTGTTGGCTAGTGTCTTGACTCCCCCGTGAGTCAGGGGGCGGGGGGTTAACCCTCTGCGTTTGCTTCTGTAAAGCATAGGACGTGTCTGTCATTCGAAGTCTAGTGTAGGGTCATGTTCACCCCTGGGATTGCTGTTTCCCCTCCAGTTTCTCCCGGTCCCATCAACACCAGGTATCTATGTGACTGTCAGAGCAGTTGTTCGGTGTGAGCCATTCCAGGGGATGCCAATCATCCAATCTGCTGCCCAGTGGAGACCTCGGTGTTGTTTTTGGGGCATGACATGTGCCCTTTAAGTCACACTACATTTATTAGAGTCATTCCTAATTAAAAGGGGGAGGGGAATGTACCACATAAACATGGGGAGAGGGGAAGAATTTGCTAAATAGGTTAATCTGTCGAATTTAAAATCAATTTGTAAAATTTGTGTCAATATTAAACTTGAGGGGGGCGGGGCCGAACCGCCGAGCGGGATGGTCGCACGCGAGTTTAGCTCCTGCCACACAGCTACAATTATACACCCTAAACATGGCAAACGACCTGAGAATAAACCGCCAGCACGGGCATCCGATGCCATGGAGACACCGGATCCAGGGAGAGGCTGGCTACTGGAGCTACAGTCCCCTGGAGGTGAGACCCTCGACGACCAAGTTGGGGCCCATGCAGGCGGTGAGAGGGGCGGACGGCCGCTGCCCCTCTATCCTGCCTAATGGTGCCGAATTGGTAGCGGAGACCCGGGTGGACTCGGCCCTGTCCCCCCCCAGTGGCGGATCCAGAGCCTGATCTCGGGAGGGGCACTTGTAGATTATTTAAAGAAATAATCCAGACACAATAACCACTACAGCTCAGTGTAGTGGTTATGGTGTCTATAGTGCCGGGACCCCCTCCCAGAGTAAGTAGTCAAACCGTTTAAGAACAGTTTGACAACTTACCTGAAGTCTGCTGTGAAATGGGGCTGTAGTAGTGCATAGGAGCAGTAGTGTGTGTGAGTGGTGCAGTGTGTGTGTGAGGGGGACAGTGTGTGAGCGTGTGTGAGAGCGGCAGTGTATGTCAGGGATGCAGTGTATGTGTGGGGTCAGTATGTGTGTGTAACAGTTGCAGTGTGTGTGTGTGTGTGAGTATTGCAGTGTATGTGTGAGTGTGGGCAATGTGTGTATATGGGGTGGCAGTGTATGGGGGCAGTGTGTATGGGGGGCAGTGTGTGTGTATGAGGGGGCAGTACGGGTCTATGGGGGGCAGTGTGTGTATGGGGGCAGTATGGGGGTCAGTGTGTGTGTATGGGGGTCAGTGTGTGTGTATGGGGGTCAGTGTGTGTGTATGGGGGGCAGTGTGTGTGTATGGGGGCAGTGTGTGTGTATGGGAGCAGTGTGTGTATGGGGGGCAGTATGGGTGTATGGGGGGCAGTATGGGTGTATGGGGGGCAGTATGGGTGTATGGGGGCAGTGCGTGTGTATGGGGGGCAGTGTATGGGGGGCAGTGTGGGTGTATGGGGGCAGTATGGGTGTATGGGGGGCAGTGTGGGTGTATGGGGGGCAGTGTGGGTGTATGAGGGGCAGTATGGGTGTATGGGGGCAGTATGGGTGTATGGGGGGCAGTGTGTGTGTGTATGGGGGGCAGTATGGGTGTATGGGGGGCAGTATGGGTGTATGGGGGGCAGTATGGGTGTATGGGGGGCAGTGTGTGTGTGTATGGGGGGCAGTGTGTGTGTGTGTGTATGGGGGGCAGTGTGTGTGTATGGGGGGCAGTGTGTGTGTGTGTATGAGGGGCAGTATGGGTGTATGGGGGCAGTGTGTGTGTATGGGGACAGTATGGGGGCAGTGTGTGTATGGGGGGCAGTGTGTGTGTGTATGAGGGGCAGTATGGGTGTATGGGGGCAGTATGGGTGTATGGGGGACAGTATGGGTGTATAGGGGCAGTATGGGTGTATGGGGGCAGTATGGGTGTATGGGGGACAGTATGGGTGTATAGGGGCAGTATGGGTGTATGGGGGACAGTATGGGTGTATAGGGGCAGTATGGGTGTATGGGGGACAGTATGGGTGTATAGGGGCAGTATGGGTGTATGGGGGACAGTATGGGTGTATGGGGGCAGTATGGGTGTATGGGGGCAGTATGGGTGTATGGGGGACAGTATGGGTGTATAGGGGCAGTATGGGTGTATGGGGGACAGTATGGGTGTATAGGGGCAGTATGGGTGTATGGGGGACAGTATGGGTGTATAGGGGCAGTATGGGTGTATGGGGGACAGTATGGGTGTATAGGGGCAGTATGGGTGTATGGGGGACAGTATGGGTGTATAGGGGCAGTATGGGTGTATGGGGGACAGTATGGGTGTATAGGGGCAGTATGGGTGTATGGGGGACAGTATGGGTGTATAGGGGCAGTATGGGTGTATGGGGGACAGTATGGGTGTATAGGGGCAGTATGGGTGTATGGGGGCAGTATGGGGGCAGTGTGTGTGTGTGTGTGATATAAGGGTATGGGGGCTTTTTTTTTAATATATATATACATTTTTTATTTAAATAAATATTCTATGTCCCCCCTCCCTTCTTACCTTTACTGGGGGGAGGGGGGACATTTCCCTGGTGGTCCGGTGGGCGATTCATTGGTGGTCCCAGTGGGGAGAGTGAACTCTAGCCCACGCTCCCGGGCTAGAGTTCACTCTCGCGAGATTTGGAGCGTTGCCGTGGTAACCGCGGCAACGCTCCAAATTTCGCGAGAGGAGGACCCGGAGGAGCTGCAGCCTGACCTCCGGGTCCTCCCTCTGACTCACTCCCTCCCTCCCCCGCCGGCCACCAGCACAGTGCCTGCGGACCGGGGAGGGAGATCTGTGATCTCTCCTCCGGTCCGCACGCACATTGCAGGGCTGGCAGGGGAGGGAGAGGGAGACCGTCGGTATTCTCGGGGGGGGCAATTGCCCCGTTGCCCCCCCCCTGGATCCGCCACTGTCCCCCCCCCTATGGACCGGTGGGGGTTATCCCGGTCCTCACCCAGAGGCTGCGCACCCAGAGCCCAAAGACGGGGCCATCCCGCCCGAGCGCCTGACCGCAGCACCCAAGATGGCGGATGCCATGCGCGCCAAAACCGGCGGGGACAACTACTCCATAGTGATGAAGGGAACAACTAAAAAGGCCTCCACAAATGAGTCCAGGGGGCAGATAGAACTCAGGCCCATCATACCGAGCACCGCAGCCCCGCGAGTAATCACCCACCCACCCTCCTCACGAGCTGCATCACGGACAAGCAACTGCGGAGGCCTAGCCGGACCCGCAATGGCTGCTGCACTGGCACACACCGTACACTACTCACCCATGCCAGCGACAGCCGTCCCTGCAACAGAACAGACGGGGCCGACCGCATACCCAACCTGCACGCATCACGCAGCACAGCGGCCCAGAAGAGGATTCCACGAGGCTCCCCAGCACACATATGCATCACTCAGCCTCCAAACACCCTCCTTAACTCACCTCCGGACGTCCAGAGGAGGCACACTTGGATGGCTGGGGAGACAGCCCATGAGTCACCTACACGAAACACGGAGACACCTCCTGGAGCGGCATTGCCAGACCACCGACGGACACTCGCACCCGACCACACGACACTGCAGATCAGGCATCGGGTAAGCACAGACCCGCGACCATGCTCGGAAGCATAAAGTATAAACCAACCCAAAAACTTTGGACCAGCTAGGGTGATGTACCTCTGTTGTACCACTATTCGTAGACTGTCATTGCTCACGTGTTTCTATCTTAATCTCACTAGTGTGATCTACTGTTTAGCATCTATATAGGCCTTACTAGTGTCTGTACCCATACTCAGAGTGACATGTAATCTAATATAGGACAACTGTATGACCATTTAGACCAGATGCCACTGTATATCATGCATGTCCCTCTCTCAAGCTTAGACAAGCATAGCGGACCATAACCAAACCAACTACTGAGCTTATGCTCGAAGCCTGTAACCATTCATACTGCAACCTGAATCTATGTCAATGTTAATTATAATACCATATTACTATTATGGCAGCATAACTAAAGTTCCTATCCCTGCACTGTTAAGCGTAGATTATCTCACCTTGTCCTAACGACTCCATTGCGTAGCCAAGCTTGTTATTGTTATAACTGTATAAAAATGTGCAACCCATCACGCCACTGTATAACTTGAATACATCTATGAACACGCTGCTGTGGCGTATGTCAATGCTATGAAACAACATGCACAACAAAAATAAAGAATTTAAAAAAAAAAAAAAAATATTAAACTTGAGAATATTTACAGCCATACATTTCACAAATCAAAAGATTAATTACCAAATAAACCGAATGTCAAAGAAACAAACTTTATAGATCTAAATTTTGCGACCTTTGCAGTTCAGCTACTGAAAACTACCTATCTCATTATGCTCACTGAAACTAAAGTAGTAAAAATTACAGTACGTATTACTATCATGCACGCCACTCTCTAAAAACAAATGTAAAACAAAATATCACAGTAATGCACTCCATCAAAAAGGAACAACTTAAAAAGGAGTTTATTCAAAATATTAAACCAATGGCAGACAAATAGCACCAAAAATATCTATGAAATAAAGTGCAGACATTTCTGGACAGTTTGAAAACGCACTGCATGCGCATATGCTCATTCTGAGCACATCACACGCCGGTGTTCTGTCAGATTTCTGGACCAGTCAGAAATATCAACCTACGTCAGGCCCAGCGACTCAGATCAGCTGTTGCCTGTGCTGCACATGCGTCCTAGCACTCCTGCCAGGTCCAGTGCGCGAGACCACTACGTCACTCCCTGTGACGTGGCAGCTGGTACCCTAACTCCTACTCAGACGAGGTCCTGCAAGGTAAGCAAAGCTAGTTTCACACTGACATTATAGTTTAGGCATTAACTGAAGGTTAAAATTAGGGTTAGATTTATGGAGCATTTTTTTTTTATATAATTTAGTGACACCTAGGGGAAAAATCATTAAGTTTAAAATTGTGTCTAGGGCTAATTTTATCTTACTGCTAGAGTTAAGGTTGACGTAAGGAGTGAGAGAGGCTAAATTAGTTCCTAACCTTAATTTTAACTCTAAATGTCCTATGTCATGGGTCAAGTTTTTTGACGGGGTCCAGACTTCTGAAAGAACACCAGAGAATACTGTAAGAATTCATATCTGCCTTCCATCTTTCCTCCTCTTCTCTTTCTCTCTATCCCCAGAGTGACTCTCTGTGCGCTGGAAAATTGTGAAGTGTAATCACTTTCTCCATGCGCAGAGGCCATGTGGCAGAACAGGGTGCTGGTAGGGGACCAAGTACAGCAGACCGGACACATTTTTGCTGGGACAGGTGCCAAAAAATAGGAATATCCTGGCAAATACAGTTCTATTGGAAACCATGCCATACTGAACAATGCCATCATCATACATACCTGTATGTCCAGCTTGGCTTGTTCAAACAACTTATTTGTTTGTCCACCTATTGCACAGTGCAGTGGGATATATAACTGTATAAATAACAACTATGAACACCTAGAGCCAAGTGTGATGCCAGCAAGTCAGTGGACTTGTCAGAGCCTGAGTAGGAACTAGTTTGCAGATAACTGGAATGTTAAAAGGCTTGGCTAGCTTCATCAACCTAGATAGGGACTATACAAAGAAACGGTACAAGAAAAGATCATGAACCAGTTATAACAGAACAGTATAACAAACGGTAACACGCAGAGAAAAACTAGTCCGGATCTGTGACTAGAACTGGTACTAAAGCTGTAATTGAACAAGTCCAGTTCACTAGCATATGACAGGAACAATACTGAGTGGGAACACTTGGTTTGAACGGGAAATCTTGAACTGAATACAAAAAATTATATTGGAGCAGTTGGCTGACAAGAACTCCAACAAAACCAGGTGGTATCACTTAGCTGCAATCCTTTCACTAACATAAAAATGTACAGGACTGGACACATAACTTAGACCCATAGTAGGGTCTGTAAGGTTATGACTGTATATCTAGTATTAATACACATTCTTAGTATTTACACGCACCAACATTCTCCAACATTCTTCAACATCCAATTTTAAAGCCGGGTTATTTAACAAAATTAATTGGCATATAAATAATGTTTACAAACACAAAAGGTGAATAAGGGCCTGTTCAAACAAGCTTACAATACAGAACGTTTAAGGAACACTCCAAGCACCATAACCACTACAGTGTGTTGTAGTGATTAGGGTGCCAACAGTGTGCCGACTTCACCCCAGTGTAAGTATTCCAATAGTGTTGGTCCAGTTTGACTCCTTACCTTGGATCTGCCGGGCACTGCTTCCAGCTCTTCGTCTGAGTAAAGCCCAGAGTTACAGGGCTTAGCTCACTACCTGAGAGCAATCAGCTGACATCAATCAGCCAACGACTTTGTCCTGTCTGTCACGGTTCTGCTTATGGTAGCTAATGGAAGCAAATAACTAGGAGCTGGTTGCAATGGTCTAAAACAGTTTGACTACTTACATTTGGGGCCATCAAGGCACTCCAGGCACCATAACCACAACAGCACACTGTAGTGGTTATGGTGCTCGGGTGTTCCTTTAGTGCGCCCTAACGAATTAGGAAACACATTTGTGGAATTTTAACTAGATTCTGGCAATATAACAGATTTTTTTTATATATTTCCCTCTCAGTTAAGTTTGCCTCAACAATAGAAAATTATTTTTTCAATTCATCACAGTTCACTGTTTAGTGAATACATCCCAACGTATTTCTACCTTATTACTCTTCTCCTGTAGATCAGCAAGCACACAACTGTATTGTGTGCTGCGGTGATTAATAAGAGCTCTAGTGTTGCTTTATAACCCTGGGACATTTTGACATTCAGGTGACTTCGTATTTCTCATTTTGTATTATTATGCTGTCTTCAGGCAAGAACACTTCTCTTGAGAAAGAGTTCGGTTTTACAGAATGATATAAATCTTTTTTCTAAATTCACAGGCTTTAAGCAAAAACAGAGGAAAAGGATTTAATTCTAAGTTTCTTTCAAGCATATATTTGTTGAGCACTGAAAAACATTAGATCATAACTACCAGCTTGTCCTGAGTTCTGTCTAGACTTCGGCACAAATCATTTTCACCTGTGACGAATGAGTAAGATAATACTGAAAGTCTCTCTTGAAAACAAACGCTCTCCTGGATGAAACTTCCTCAGGCCCACTTAGTCAAGGTACCTCCGAAACTCATTTCACACCAGAACTGTCCAACTACAATACATCCACTCGGGCAGACGACATTACTGCCTCCTTGTAGCCTAAACTGGAGGTGAAATTTGACATCATTCAGTACGCTATTGGTGATTTGGTCAGGAAAATGGCAGCTAATTCTTTCAGGCTTGTCAGCCTTGAAAACAGGCAGAGTAACTTGGAAGATTCTACTACTCTATTACAGACCCAATCCAACAACAATTACTTAGCCGGTCCTCATGCCTGACAGGAACATCCGAACAGACAGTGTGTGTGAGCATGTTAGCTGTTTGTGCGGCCCATGACGATCAGGAACCAAACTCGGAGCACATTCTTTAAAGGGCATTAAGGGATCCAGTCAATTCCAGCTAGAATTGGTACACACCAGTTCGTCATCCCATTAACGTACCAATCAATTAAGACACAATGGTATTTAAACTCCTCTGGCCCTATTCGCTGTGTCCTATCATGGTTTCTGTTCTCAGTACCCTTTAGTGCATTCCTTCATACATTGTGATATTTCTGGTATTGACCTTAATTTTGCTCTTGACCCTGAGTTTCTCTATATCTATTTCCTGTATTATTTACCTTTTTAATTGATATACCGTGTACCTGACTTCGGCTGTCTCTCTGTTATCTTGACCTAGGCTTGTATTTGACCACATTTCCTCTCCATTATACGTTAAGGCCAGCCACTCTAAGGACTGGTAATACATTTATTTCAGTCCAGTTTATTACTGCTATCCGTGTTTGGGGTATACCTCATGACAATATCACAACTCTAAACAAAGGTGGAGTATCTTAAAAACAGGTTCAGAAATAATAATGTATGTTTTATAAACCTTCCGGAGTCCATAAAATCTCACACTTTACTCTCTCTATTGCAGTTATGGGTACCAGAGGCATTACACCCTCCCTTTGACTCGGAAAAAACACTACTGGTTGAAAGAGCACACCACCCAGGCCCTGAAAGAACTTCAAAATCTGGTACATACGAGACCAAGGGCGGTAATTATCTGCCTTCTAAACTTTTGCGATAAAGAAACCATTCTCCAAGCATATAGAAGAACAAATTAATTATCCTACCAAGAACATAAAGTCCTCATTTTTCAAGACTATTCACCACAAGTGGTGGTTAAAAGGTACACATTTTTTCCAATTTGCAAAACACTGGTGGAAAATAAGAACAAATTCCAACTTTAATTCCCTGCCAAGGTAGTTTACTCATGAAAACTAATGTTTATTTGATTCGCCTGCTGCAGCTCAGAAACTGATTTCTACTGTCAACTTCACCTGAAGTTTCTGATATCCTGATTCCATGGATCTCCTAACCACATGAACTGGTGTTTCACTGGCTGTATGGGCCACTCTCTATGTTCTCAATGTTCTATTGTTTGTTTACTCTTGATTGTTCTTATGCTCTCTACCACAGACAATTTACCGGAATCCCTTGGTAGCCTATCGGCCTCTCACTATCAATTTGCTCTCCCCATTGGCTAGGACGTGAGGAATGAGCAACAGTATACCTCAATGCTCAATCTATTGACCTGCCCTTATAATCCAGGTTAATGTCTCATCCCTATCTACAAATGTTAATGGTCTTATGTCCCCTATTAAATGTAAGCTAATCCTGTCCCAAATTCCCAAATACAACCCTCAAGTAGTGTTCCTTCAAGAAACAAAACCTCTACTTATACCCTGAGGGCAAGATGGTTAGAATCATTTATTTCGTCCCCTTACAGATGTAACTCAAAGGGAGTAGTCATTCTACTTAGTAAATCCACCACCCCAATTATCTGTAAACAAATTATAGACCTAGTTGGAAGATTTCTTATTCTAGACCAGTGCTGCCCAACAGGTAGATCCCCCGATGTTGTAGAACTACAACTCACATGATGCTTTGTCATTCTAAATGCATGCAAAGCATCATGGGAGTTGTAGTTCTACAACATCTGGGGATCTACTTGTTGGGCAGCCCTGTACTAGACATTACCCTAGAAGGTACCTGTTATGCCTTAGTCAATGTATATGCTCCAAATACCTCAAAAGCCCCCTTTTTTATGAAATTGCTTTATCTTTTTATTCCATTTACAGGTTCAAATTTGATAGTGGGGTGGGGACTTTAATGCAGTGGGGACTAACCAGATGGAAAGGTCTGGCTGTGCCCTATCGACCCCCTCTCAGGACTAGGGACTTCTCTATTTTCAGAGGAGCCTCTACCTCACAGATATCTGGTGGTTACGGAACATTGAGGTCAGGAATTACACATACACACATCTAGAGCTTATAACACCTCATCTAGAACTTTTTAAAAGCTCTCCTTAACTAGAAGCCAAAGAAACACAGTCAGAAATCTATAATATTTTAGTCTCAGAGCACTAACACTCCATCTTCACGCTTAGATGAGAAAACTCTATGCTCTTTTCTCTAAATTCCTCTGGCAACATAAACTCCAGAGGATTGCGTAACATAAATGATCTCAACCCAGACTTTATCGAGGTCTCAATGTTCCGAACCTAAAACTCTATACCAGGGCTGTCCAACCTGCGGCCCCCCAGATGTTGCTGAACTACAACCCCCATGATTCCCTGGCTATCTGTTTCATTGAAAGAATCATGGGAGTTGTAGATCAGCAACATCTGGGGG
This sequence comes from Pelobates fuscus, assembly GCF_036172605.1. Taxonomy (NCBI): domain Eukaryota; kingdom Metazoa; phylum Chordata; class Amphibia; order Anura; family Pelobatidae; genus Pelobates; species Pelobates fuscus. The sequence goes on from NC_086322.1 coordinate 102,488,162, forward strand.
GCCGCAGGTTGGACAGGCCTGCTCTATACCTTTGCTGGACACTTTCGCTATCTCCTAGATTGAACAAGAGGATCTGGACAATTAACAGTGGTATCTATAGAAGCACATCTGATACCGGAGAAACTGACGGAAGCGAAGCACAGAGAGATGGACACAGGTTTCTTCAGGAAGGAAGAGATTCTTTATTGGATCACCGATCGGGACTCAGAGGGACTAACGTCACCAAAATACAACAAGTTCTGAGCCCCGGACAATAGTGCAGGCTCCTTATATAGGCACATAACTCCTCCCATATTAAGCTCCACCCGCACATTCTCTTGACCAATCAATACAAATAAGAATTAACTTCCTGCTTGACCGCATGGCTTGTCCAGCACAATGGAGGAGGGGAATACTACATCCTGTATTCTTGCACATGCTCCGTAAACTACTGATCGTATCTTGCCTCGTGCAACCAACTGATCGATACGTCAGCATATGCACGTACACATGCCACGTGGTAATCTCGGCCTACTAAATTTATTTTTACCGAGATTCCACCACATTCCCCCCTTTGATGCCTCTTGATATTTCACAATTACTTGAGGCATCACTTAACCTTAGTTTGCATACACCGCAAGTTACCCTGAACCAGACCAGACTTATCTTATGATGTGAATCTTCAACACTCATCTTCCTGCATTGGTTCTCCCTGATCTAGAGCCTCATATTTATAAATTGCCATTATCTGTGCAGCAGCCTTCCTCTCTGCTATATTTTCTATCAGGCTTTGCACAGACCTAACTACTAAGGGTATAAGACACGGCAGGAGTAGACACAACATTAAAATCAGCAGGACTCCACCTACCACTGCCTTAAGCCCTCCAAACCACTCATACCAGCTACCAAACCAACTACTTGGATTGTACCCTTTCCATACCTGAGTAGGCACATGCGCTAGTTTAACCATATGGCTAGTAAGCTCAGCTATTGCTTGCCCTTCGTCATCTATTTGAAGACAGCAATTGCTCAGGTTAAACTTCCCACATACACCTCCCTCTACTGCCAAAAGGTAATCCAAGGCTAATCTATTTTGGTAGACTGCTGTTCTCATCCTGGTATTATGCTTCGCCAGAAGATTGAGCGCTTGTGATGTCTCGTTAGTAATAATCTCAACCACCGCCTGTAATCTTATAATACGGTTGAGCATATAAATAGGGGTTCTATAACCAAAGGTACCATCTTCTACCCACGTGGCTGGCCCATAATAATCTATAATACGCTGGGGAGGCCATTCATTATCTTCCCAGGCGCCTATCTCTATGGGTCCCCTTTTCTTCCTATGATTCACATCATATACTTTAACACCTAAAGTCTCACCTGTTTCAATCGGTAACAAGAAGAAGGATGGTTTGAGCATACCCAACACACATGCCCCTTCCCAGTCCTGTGGCAACTCCGAATAGGCTTTCTTACCACAGATCCAGTACAAATTTGCTGGGGCTCTCCAGGTAGATGTGATGGATAAATCAAACCACACATCCTTTAAATTGGCGTATCTAGCAAACGGGTTAGATGGTTCTGAGACATTTGAAGCCGACCACCAAGTTGTATTCTTTGTATCATCATCATAAGCTTTTTGCCCTAGACAAGTTAATTCTCCTACAGAAGTATTATACATTATTCCTTTCCTTGCTATGCAAACATAACCTATGATGGAGGTCTTTAATCTCCACTCAGATTTACCTCTAACACTCATATGATAATCGGCTTGTGTAGATATTAGTTGGTCAACTGCCTCAGAACCGGACATTACCTCCTTTGCTTCCCAAGGCCATTGGTCTCCCATGTTAGTACCTCCACACACATAGCAGTTGGTAACATTAAGACTACCGGCAATACTTTCGGCTAAATCAATGAACAGGTTTTTAGCATTATGGGGGATCTTATTATCTATACTCATCTCTTCATAAAAGGAATGGTATACTTGATGAGTTTGGGAGGATACCGTATCAGTCTCTATCCCTATAAACAATACTGTCCCAGGATCTAAACCCGTCCCGTATATTTGAAACCCAAATAAATTGCCATATTTGTCTAAGAACTTGTCGGGGTTATTTATAAGTATATGGACTGGATTGCATTCCATAGACTTACAATATGGGCTGGTAGGCAACTTAGTCACTATCTTGTCCTTGTCTACTGTCTGTCCCCAAGTTGCCCACCCCACACAAGACCAATATGGGCAAAAGTTATAATCTCTATTTGGGCATCTAGGACTCACATATTTATTTTTACTACTGGGACAAATATATTTATCATTAGACCCATACGTCCTCTCCCATCTAAGATCCCCACATACATTCCACGGCTTTCTACCACTTGATATCGCCTTACACGCATCAAATAGCAGAACACCCGAAGAATGTACGGATTCTAACACCGTCTTATTAATTAGGGTCCCCTGAGGATCTCCATTCCTGAGAGTCAACCAAATTGTACGAGGTTGATACTCCGGACTGAAGCACTTAGGTTCTCCTACTCCTAAATGGCACACACTATATTCTATATTTAGGTATCTACATCTCGATACATCTCCTTTACACTCGTATTGTGAATGCCAAATTAGGGTTTGGGAAATATGGTTACCTGTTCTTGTAGTCTTAATGCATACCTCACAGCTAGGAGTGTCGGTACCTCTACCTTCCTGAATATAAGAATACACATAAATAAACATTATCAAGAACACATCTTTCGCCGTCATCCTCAGTCTTCGTCCGTGCGAAGGCACCTCAGCTTCCAGGATGTAAGGGCTGCAGGGAATGGAGTTCTGCTCGTCTTCACAGGAGTCCCTTCGAGACTTTCCCTGGCTTATATACTATACGTCGGTGGGCGGACAGGCTTTATTATGGCCCTCTCACTCACGCACCAAATCCCTGAACCAATAAAATTTTGTAATCCACACAAGTTCCTCGTTACTCCGACTGAGTCGTGCGTTTTAACCGGATCTTGCAGGGATTCTCTGGATCTGCTGTAACTTGCCAAGAATCGACTGCTGCTGGTTTAACCCTGGAGTGATGTATCCACGGAGTCACTTCGGCTACTTTTATCGCTGTAGGGGTAGACAAAAGAACAACATAAGGACCTCTCCACTTGGGCCCTAACGGTACATTATTCCACTCTTTAATCCACACTTGATCTCCTGGATGGTAACTATGAACAGGGGGATAAATATTCACAGGTAATCTATCTTGTACCCATTTCTGTACCTCCTCCATAGTCTTACCCAACTCTACAACCTGCTGCCGGGTAATTCCTTCTCCCAACTGACTCAAGTCCCCCCTTAAGTTACCAAGTACGGGAGGTGGTCGCCCATACATGATTTCAAAAGGAGAGAGGCCCATCCTTCTGGTAGGGGTACTGAGGATTTGCAATAAAGCTATGGGTAAGAGAACGTTCCACTTAAGTTGGGTTTCCTGACACATTTTAGCCAACTGATTCTTAATAGTTCTATTCATTCTCTCTACCTTACCAGAACTCTGGGGTCTATATGCTGTATGAAGCCTCCACTTTATACCAAGCATATGAGTCAGTTGTTGTAGGCACTGATGAACAAAAGCTGGACCATTGTCCGATCCTATAGAGCAGGGTAGTCCATATCGGGGTATTATTTCTCGTAGCAGGAATCTCACAACTTCTCCTGCTTTCTCTGTACGAGTAGGACATGCTTCTACCCAGCCTGAATAGGTGCACACAATTACCAACAGGTAACGATGTCCACCCGATTTAGGCATCACTGTATAGTCAATTTGTAAATCGGACATGGGGAGTCCCCCCATAAACTGGACTCCTGGTGGCTTTACTGGTCCTTGTCTTGCATTATTTTTAGCACATGTTACACATCTTCGTACAATGGCCTGAGTCAAGTTGGACAATCTTGGTATGTAGAAATGTTTTCTGAGAGATTCTTCTGTGCTGTCTCTCCCAGAATGTGTCCCGTTGTGATAATTTTGGACAATTTCTACCGCTAGTGATGCTGGTATGACTATTCTTCCATCTTCTAGCTGATACCACTTGTTCTCCAAATACTTTCCTGGTTCAGTCTTTAACCACTCCTCTTCTTGAGCTGTATAAACTGAAGTCCATTGAGACAGTGGAGTTGGTATAAGAGCAGCTATATGCCCCACATATTCCTGTCTTCCTGATTCAGCGGCACGCTTAGCTGCACTATCTGCCATCCGATTTCCCTTGGTTACATCACCATCTCCTCTCAGATGCGCTCGACAATGTATGATACCGACTTCTTTCGGCTCCCACACTGCTTCCAATAGTTGTAGGATTTCAGCTGCGTACTTGATTTCTTTGCCTTCTGAATTCAATAGTCCTCTTTCTTTATACAAAGCTCCGTGGGCATGAGTGGTTAAAAACGCATACTTGGAGTCCGTGTAGATGTTCACTCTTAAACCTTCAGCCAATTGTAACGCTCGTGTCAGTGCTATCAATTCTGCCTTTTGTGCTGATGTTCCTTTCGCCAGTGGCCGAGCTTCTATCACCTTGTCTATTGTTGTTACTGCATATCCTGCATAGCAGATCCCTTCTTTCACATAACTACTGCCGTCGGTGTAATATTGAACATCGGGGTTCTGGATGGGAAAATCACGAAGATCTGGTCTACTTGAGAATACTTCATCCATTACTTCCAAACAATCATGTTGACTTTCAGTAGGTTGTGGCAAAAGGGTAGCTGGATTTAAGGTGTTTACAGTCTCTAAATGCACTCTTGGGTTTTCACACAACATTGCTTGATACTTGGTCATACGGCTGTTACTAAACCAATGATTTCCTTTGTAATCCAACAACGTCTGTACTGCATGTGGGACTCGTACATAAAGTTCTTGACCCAGAGTGAGTTTATCGGCTTCAGCTACTAGCAGGGCGGCTGCAGCTACGGCTCTTAGACAAGGTGGAAGTCCGCTGGCCACTGCATCCAATTGCTTAGACATATAGGCAACAGGTCTTTGCCATGATCCCAAGTACTGTGTCAATACTCCCACAGCCATTCTTCTTTGCTCATGTACATACAGGTAGAATGGTCGTGTGTGATCAGGTAGACCTAATGCTGGGGCACTCATCAAAGCCTTCTTCACATCTTCAAATGCCATTTGCTGTTCTTGAGTCCATAAGAAGGGGTCGTGCTCTGTACCTTTGATAGCTGCGTACAGAGGTTTTGCCAGTATCGCGTAGCTGGGAATCCATATCCTACAGAAGCCTGCTGCCCCCAAGAATTCTCGCACTTGTCTTCTATTCTTGGGTATCGGTATTTGGCACACAGCTTCTTTTCTCTCTGGCCCCATAATTCTTTGACCTTCAGAGATATGGAATCCCAGATATTTGACAGTTGGCAAACACAACTGAGCCTTCTTTCTAGACACCTTGTATCCTGCCTTCCAGAGAATGTGTAGTAGATCGTGCGTTGCTTGCTGACATATTTCTTTTGTAACTGCTGCTATCAACAAGTCATCTACATACTGTAACAATACACACTCTCCTGGGATGGACTCGAAATCCAGTAGATCTTGACTTAGAGCTGAACCAAATAGGGTAGGTGAATTTTTAAACCCTTGGGGCAGTCTTGTCCAAGTCATTTGGCGTTTTGAGCCCGTTACAGCGTTCTCCCATTGGAAAGCGAAAATACATTGACTTTCTGCGGCAATTCGGAGGCAAAAGAAGGCATCTTTGAGGTCTAAGACTGTAAAGTAAGTAGCCCCGCCCGGAATTAAAGCAAGCAGGTTATATGGATTGGGTACAACTGGATGTATACTAACAACCGCATCATTGACTGCTCTCAAGTCCTGCACAGGTCGATACTCATCTGTACCGGGCTTTTGAACAGGCAGCAATGGGGTGTTCCAGGGGGAAGTACAGAATTTTAGGATACCATACCGTATGAACTTATCCAGATAAGATTGGATGTTCTTCTTAGCCTTCTGCGGGATGTGGTATTGTCTTAGGCTTACTGGATAAACCCCAAGTTTTAGTTCAATTTTAATAGGTGGAATATTGCGGGCCAGTCCTGGTGGGTTGTTCTCTGCCCAAACTCCTGGTATGTTGAATAAGGACTCATCACTCCTAGGGTTTTGGCTAGTCAACGCTGTATAAAGTCGCCACTCTTCTTCCTTTGGTACGGATAATGTCATAATACCTGAAGGTCCATTAAACTTTAAGGATGTTGTTCCATTTGGTAGGAACGTAATCTGCGCTTGTAATTTAGATAGCATATCACGTCCCAGCAATTGGACTGGACATTCAGGCATATAAAGGAATTGATGTTTTACTACGTGGCCTCCCAATGTACAGAGTCGACTTTTAAGAACCGGTTTTTCAGCACTTCTTCCAGTTGCTCCTATTACAGTAATAGTCCTTCCAGATGGAGGAGCAACTAGATTAGTCACCACTGAATGTTCAGCACCAGTGTCGATCATGAACGCACTCCTTTTTCCCCCTATTGATACATCGACCATAGGCTCCGCTCGACCAAGGGGGATGGAGCCCGGTCGGTATCAATAGTCCTCCATGACCGTGTCAGCCAATCCTACAAAGTCCCTGCCTTCTCTATCGCGGGACCTTTGCGCTGTTGGGAAATACCTATCTTCCCTAACACTTCCTCTGTTCCCATTGCTCCCTCTATTACCATTACTCCCTCCGGGGCCTCCTCTACCTCTCGCTCTGCCTCTAAAGTTTCCATAACCTGCCCTGGGTTGGTCTCTCTCGTACTGCTCTCTTTGTGGACACTCGTTCCTCCAATGCCCTTCTTCCTTGCAATACGCGCACTGATTCCTACTCAAAGGCTCCCTACTCCATCTACTATCGCCTCTATCTGGGCCCCGTCTATCTACGCCTGCGATCGCTACCGCTAGCATGTCTGCCTTTCTACGCATCTTGCGCTCTTCCTCTTTCTTACTTTCTGTTTCCCTATTCATATACACCTTATTCGCTACCTCCATTAGTTGGGTAATGGACATACCTGCAAACCCTTCTAACTTCTGTAGCTTGCGCTTAATATCTCCGTAAGCTTGGCTGACAAAGGCGGAGTTCACCATTCGGGAATTATCTGCGTCTTCCGGATTAAAGGGGGTATACAAGCGGTATGCCTCCACTACTCGGTCATAAAAGACACTGGGCGCTTCATCACTTTTCTGAATCACCTCAACTGTCTTCGACATATTAATGGCTTTCTTTCCTCCGGCTTTCATGCCAGCAATTATAGCGTCTCTATAGGCTCTGAGTTGAACCATATCAGCACCATTTACATTCCAATCGGGATCGGTGTTGGGATAATGTGTTGCGGCCCATGCTGATGGATTGGCTTGATTCAAAGTACGGGCTTTATCCTCTAGCGCTTTAATGGCAGCTTGATTAATTCTTGTCCTTTCCTCATTGTTAAACAAAGTCATTAATAACTGCTGGCAATCAGCCCATGTCGGGTTATGAGTCTGTACTATTGAGGTGAACAGATCAGTCATAGCTTGTGGTTTCTCAGTATACGAGGAATTGTGGGTCTTCCAATTTAAGAGATCGGTTGTCGTGAACGGGACATATACGAAGACTGGGTCAGCATGTGCCATTTGACCTGCGGCATCGATATAGGCTGACCCGGGATTCAGACAAAGAGGCATCTGATAATGTTTTAATTGTTGGGTACCAGTCAGTTGTCGGGTTAGTATGGGGCTACGTAGAGGGGCGTCAGTTAGAGGTTCCGGTCAGGGGGTATTAGAACATGAGGATGTGGGAGCTTGGTTTTGGGAAAAGGTAGTAAATAAAACACTTCGAGCCGAGCTAGAAGAAGCTTGACCGGAAGTCTGAAGTGGCGCCAAATCAGGATATTCGGATCTAATGGGGGTTGGCTCTGGTTCCGGAAGGGGAGATTTAGTACGAGAGGGGGTGGATTCTGTACTGGAGGAGGAAGCGGAAGTGGATGAGGGCAATGAGGGAAGGGTTGCAGGACTTCCTGCATTTGCGTCACTTCCTCTTAACGGAAAGTAAGGGGCCGGCAAAGGGATCTCGGACTCAGGGGGCGTGTCCAAAATGGGCCTAACACCAGTCCTAGTGGACAAACAAGTCCTAGCCACCATGAGACGACATTGCTCCTCGTGGCATGTCTGAATCCATTTTGGCGAGTCATTTACGGCCTGTCTCCAACAATCAATATAAGGAAACTGCCCGTAAAGTTCAGGCCTACCCGATACAGCCACGTGTAAGCGCTGTACCAGAGTTGGATCCAAACTGCCACGTGGCGGCCATGCCGCAACCAAAGTAGGCCACTCCCTAGTACACAAAGTGACCAAACGTACAGGAGACATTTTAACCCCAAAATCACAAGTTTTGAATCCCTTTTTAAAATTCTTCACCATACAACCTAAGGGATCCGGAATCGTTGACTGCGACGCGCCCATACTTATCAATGGAACGTCGCTGACAACGAATACTATGCACGCGTACTATTCAACAGACACACCCGTTTCCTCTGGCAACAGCACCACGTGGTACAGTTACCAAGTGAAACGTACACAATAACACAATAAACACTCAGGGAATTCCCGTACACACACAGCTGTTACACCAGTCACTAGATAATCAATATTATGCCCTTTGGCGAAACTATACAGTCACCCACGCTATAATTCTCTATATACGAATTACCCGTCTATAACACACCCCAGTAACATCGTCTTTTACAAATAGCGGTTACAGTACGGTTAGCATAGGTCAAAGCACAATTTAAGGTCACAATACAATTATTAGTGGTTATGGTGTTAAACATGCAATGGACGACAATGATTAGTACTTATATACAGTGTCAGTAAATATACAGGGTTATGGTACCGTGCACTATAATACAGCAACACACTATTAACACTCTCGCTAGACGGCTGAGCTCGCGCTATCTAACAAGATATACACTTTACTAACAATCTTTAACACATTTACAATTCCCAACTAAACTATTGGCCAGTACCTTGAATGGACTACCTAAAACTATATACACCCGTTTTGGTTAGCCACACTGCCCAAGCACCACATATAGCGAGCTAGAGGACCGAATTTACACAGACGCCTCTTAGTCGATTACTATCAAAAATCTAGTGGGTTCCAAATTTACACGCCTTCCCACTTAGCCAAGATAGGTTGAGATCTAGCGAACCGAATTTACACAGGCGCCGCTTAGTCTCCCGGTCCCTCCGACCTAGCGAACGTAATATACACCCTAGAACGCTAGTCTAGACAAGACACCGGTGTCCGGCTAGGGCTATTTACACAGGACCCCGCCTGACTAACCAAATCAAACGGTCTGACTAAAGAGCGTTCGATTGAGCGGTGCGCCTTCGCTCCTTCCCTCCGACAGAGGGGGCAGATTCCATACACAAATAACCCCTTATGGGCCTACCGCACAATCGGTATACCCCTAGTGGGTCTGCCGTCTACAACAGCAGTTGTCTTACCTCCTCGTTCCTGAACCTGAGTTCACACTCATCGACGGGGACACCCCAGCACTTCTTACGTAGAGGCCGATGATCTCCTGGACAACAGACCAGTGGCGCCGAGACGAAGGGAGGTCCACGCAGAAGTTCAGGGGTGCAGCCGTAGAGAACGTGGGCAAAGATAGACCGTCTCACGCCTCTGCCTCTCAGCTACCGTTGAACGATGAGCTTCCCGGCCAATGCACCAAATGATACCGGAGAAACTGACGGAAGCGAAGCACAGAGAGATGGACACAGGTTTCTTCAGGAAGGAAGAGATTCTTTATTGGATCACCGATCGGGACTCAGAGGGACTAACGTCACCAAAATACAACAAGTTCTGAGCCCCGGACAATAGTGCAGGCTCCTTATATAGGCACATAACGCCTCCCATATTAAGCTCCACCCGCACATTCTCTTGACCAATCAATACAAATAAGAATTAACTTCCTGCTTGACCGCATGGCTTGTCCAGCACAATGGAGGAGGGGAATACTACATCCTGTATTCTTGCACATGCTCCGTACACTACTGATCGTATCTTGCCTCGTGCAACCAACTGATCGATACGTCAGCATATGCACGTACACATGCCACGTGGTAATCTCGGCCTACTAAATTTATTTTTACCGAGATTCCACCACACATCTTTGCCCTGGAGTAGCACATTTTTACATACTCCCTACGCCTCCCTCCCAGAGGAGGCACAAGAAAATCCCTTAATGGAATCCACTAATAAAGCGTGTAAGTTAAGGAGACAAATTCTAGGGCTTCAGTGGCAATACAGTGGATTCATCCCCTTTTTACGTAAGCCACACTTTCGTGATGTGGAAGCTCAATACCCCTACTGGGGTAGGGGTAAATATTCTCCACAACCGGTGGGCTACAGGGCCCCTCAACTGGGGCGTCAACCCCCAAATCTCTCCAAGCAATGCCTATAGTCCCTGTTTATTGAAGTACTCGCAGTGGCTGGGGACAGGTGTAACCTGGAATGTGGAATGTCCTGATAAAAACAGGCCAGTTGGAAAGGCCTGCCATGATAAGTGAAAACAGGAAAGCATAAATTAGCTATTGGGGGAGATTAAGGGGGGGGCTCTACATCTAAGCCATAGTCAACACTTGGAAAGTTTAAAATCAACTATTTTAGACTAAACTCCAAGGGCGATTTTCTTTACAGCCAGTTTAGACAGTTACCCTATAAAGTAATAAAAATTATAGAATTACTTTTAATGAAAAAAACACAAACACAGTATCACTTTTGCCAGTAACACACATGGCAGCCAGAGCCTCTATAGGGCAGCCACGGCGGAAGTGACGTAATGTAGTGTTGGAGGGGCGGGGCTTGGAGGTCTGCTTGGAGTAGCTCGGCTGGGTGATACACAGCTGAGAGTATCGAGGAGTGACTGCGTCTCCAGACAGATCCCCAGCGTCGCGCGCCCCCTGTGTACCCACAGACCCCCGGGCTCGCCAGCCGGGCGCCATATTTACAGGTAACGTACTGTCCACTCGCGGTGGTCGCCATGGGCCCCATATGGCGCCTACTCATACACCGCTCTCCGCCTGGCTCCTTGGTGGGAGATGTGAGAGACCCCGGTACGGAGAGTGTGAGGGGCTACTCATCCTCACTGCAGCGGTTAGGGCAGTAGTCATCCCTTAGCCACGCCCACTCGCCGTCTCCATGGTAACGTGATGCGGTGACCACTCCAAGTGATTCGTGATGGCTGGGAGCCACCTGTAGCCCCCCCCTCTCCCCACCCCCGGTGTCATGGCTCATAGCAAACACCACAACTACTGCATCTGCTCACCATCAACCCAGCACTGTAGCTTTAAATCAGTGCAACGGGTTATTATTGTCATTTACCCCCCCCCCCCCCCACCAGTATGAAGGAGCATGGCATGGTGGGGAGATTACTGCTCCATGGTGTCAGCATGTATAGCAAAATGGGGTCACACTGATTATAGCATTGTGTGGGTTTATATATATGTGTGTAATCATATTTTAGAAGCAAAATAATAATCACATTGTACATATATACATTATAAAGCCCTGCACTCAAACTCCCACTACTCCTGGGCTTTTGTATTACACAGCCATGTTACAGTGCTGCCACCCACCCCAGAAAAATGCCCCTCTCGGTCTCCTTAGAGATATTTCCCTATAGCTGAAGACAGCAAAGTGAACTGCTAGCATAGGACTCACTTAAGAGGTTTTGCCTTGACGTGGCAGGGGAGCTTACACTTAAATGGTCATTGGAGTGGTACTAAAAAAAAAACTTCTGTTGATTAAATGTGCATAAGGATTTGGAATAGTGCGCAAGTAGGTTTTTTTGTTTTTTTTGTGCCTTTGGTTATTATCTCATTGTAGATAATTGCAGTTATAATTATTTTGGATATACCGTATATACTCGAGTATAAGCACATTTTTTGTGCTGAAAAACCCCAACTCGGCTTATACTCGAGTGAGTGTCTGTATTATGGCAATTAAATTGCCATAATACAGACAATGGGGCTGTGTAGGTGGGGGGCTGGCAGGGAGCGTTTACCTACCTCTCCTGTCAGCTCCCTTATCCTCCGCGCCGGTCCGTTCAGCACCTCTGTCAGCTCCCAGTGTAAGTCTCGCGAGAGCCGCGGGGTCATAGTGCGGCTGCGAGACTTACAGTGTGAGCTGGCAGAGGGAGCTGACCGGACCGGCGCGGAGGAGGAGGGAGCTGACAGGAGCTGCAGGAGAGGTAAGAGCTTCCTGCCAGCCCCCCTCCTACACAGTGCCCATCCACTGGACCACCAGGGAGTGAGAGCCCCCCTCCCTGCCATGTATCAAGCAGGGAGGGGGGACGATTTTTTTTTTTAAATAATAATAAAATAAAAAATAATAATTAAATAAAACATTTATTGAAATAATTAAAAAAATAATAATAATAAAATTGCCCACCCCCCACCAAGGCTCTGCAACACACACACACACACACACACACACTGCACTCATATACACACACACTGCACTCATATACACACACACTGCACTCATATACACACACACTGCACTCATATACACACACACACTGCACTCATATACACACACACACTGCACTCATATACACACACACTGCACTCATATACACACACACACTGCACTCATATACACACACACACTGCACTCATATACACACACACACTGCACTCATATACACACACACACTGCACTCATACACACACACACACTGCACTCATATACACACACACACACTGCACTCATATACACACACACTGTAAATATTCAATTAATATAATTTTTTTAGGATCTAATTTTATTTAGAAATTTACCAGTAGCTGCTGCATTTCCCACCCTAGTCTTATACTCGAGTCAATACATTTTCTCAGTTTTTTGGGTTAAAATTAGGGGCCTCGGCTTATACTCGAGTATATACGGTAATTAATGTGTAAAATTGGTATTTCTTTAAGCTTTACTTAAATACAGATTATCAATGCCTGTTTATCCTCTATTTCACAAACTTTTGCGAATAACCTTTTCCACATATCCCCATTTCATATACTGTTTAGCATTGTTGTCTGCCTTTTTTATATTTAGTGTTCTAATGCCAGTGGTTATTTGTAATGGAAAAATGGGGTGTATGGGCCATATAACACAGCTTCTCATTATATTCTTTCCAGCAGCAAAGCGGTATTTCCAGGGTTATTCGCCAAAAGTGAAAATTGTCAGAAATTTAAGTGAAACCCAATTAAAGGCTCCTTCTAGCTGGCAGAGGTATAGCCAACAAGTGCCAATTATTACAAGTGGCAATTATATTGCAACATCCCCTCATAAAAAAAGTTCATTTTAATTTTTTTAGAAATGCTAATTTCTGCGCTATATTTTATTGTATTGAAATAGCGTTATCAGCCATTGTGTGTAATGTAAATAGATTTATGGTGAAGCTTTCACAATTTGTGTGTTGTGTATTGACTGTATCCTAGTAAAGGAGTCTTACTATTCACAATAGCTACTATCCCTGAAGCATTGGCTAAACAAATCTTGTCACTCTAGCAATCTATTATAGGCATAGTTCCACATTCCAATGCTGTAGTGGCAGATAAGTAATTACATTTCTTTTAACAGTTTCACTATTCTAAGGTAATCTGGTTGGAAAATATATTTCAGAGCGGGGGGAGTTTGCCTCTCTCCCTATGGAAGCCTCAGGACATCTTACCGTGCCCATAGCAAACCACTGTGCACATTGACTAATTTAGTGATCATGAAACATGGTTTATGGTTCTCTTATGTTAATAGAAGTGTTGTTTTTTTTTTTTTTCTGGACTGTGCTGACTTAAAGGGATACTCTAAGCACCAAAGCAACATTGGTTAAATGGAGCGGTTTTGTTGTAGATATCATGGCCCTGTAGTATCACTGCTCAATTCTCTGCTGTTTAAGAGTTACTCCAAGCACCATGACCACTTAAGTGATTTGAAGTGTTCACAGAATTTGGGAAATTCAGATTCTACAAGTGTATGTTCTGAACTGTAAACAGGTTTTCATTTGGAGTAACTAGGAAAATCTGTTAAGGAAGTACTAAAAATGAAGTGATTAAAAGGGACGAAAGCTTTCCTATTTACCCCGATCTGATGGCCTTCATTAAGCAAGTGTGGAAAAAATCATTACAAAAAGGCATTTATTTCAAAGTAGTTTAAATTACAGGAAACAGAAGCATGGGAGACTCTCCCCCAAGTTGACGTGCCAATTTCACAACTTTCTAAAAGGCCACATTACCAATTGGAGAAGCTCCGCCTTAAAAGAGCTCTAATGAATAAAATAGCAGAAACCTCTTTTAGGTGTATTTTGCATGATTTTTGCCTTCCTTAGCAAAGCTAACATCTCAGGTTCTACAGTAGACGGAGCCCAAAGTGTGTGGATTCAAGAACTAGCCTGATGTCTCACGGGTCAAAGTAAGAAAAGCTGCAAAGCTATTTAAAAATATCAGGTTGGCTAAAAAGTATCTGTGAAAAATGACAGATAAATCATTAAAACCATCTGCAAGGAATGTGGGCCTTTTTCCTCTGTTGCACATAGGGCTTTCTGGTTAGAATCCTGGTCTGCTCTGTGTGAGCTTTAGTTTGAGCAGGAGAAATATTGAAATCCGCTTTAGGTAATCTAATTAAACTATCGGATAGAAAAAAGGCTCTCCCTTAGGAAAGGATTTTTAAATGGAACAAACGTATTTTGCACCACTACTAAATGAGATATAATTACAGGGAGGACAAGACCCGCTCCTTTTGTAAATCTAAGGATTAGAAACCCAAGGGGAAAAGGGTTCTTCCTCCAAGTTTGACAAGACCAGAAAATGACTTGACACAAGAATCAAAGTTTGTGGACAGCTGAGGTATTTTGCAGAAAAATACCATTCTTTATGGATACAAGATCGGGTTTGTTACCAACATTTCGTTTCCTCTGCTCCACTTATGCTTATCAAAGAAAGAAGATGTACTGCTTTTAGAAACCCTAAAATTGTTTCAGAAAGGGATTTAATCAACGTTCTATATGCTCAAGCGTTCCAAGGTATATATATTCCTTATACAAAAGCCACATAAGGAATATTTATAGTCCTGTATCCGGACGATTGATTCATCAAAGCAGAAATGTTTTTCCAGCTAAAGGGTTATCTGAAAATTACTCTGGCTGCACTTTAAGAACATGGTTGACTCATCAACTGGGAAAAGTTGGTTTCTTATGCATTAAAAGAGGCATCCCCTGCCTAGGCATAGAATCAAAAAAAGTTATGCATTCTGCTTCCAGATGACAAAAGGTTAGAATCAGGAAAGCAATGTCCAGCATTCAAAGAAACCCATGTTGTTCAATCAGGTAGGTAATGAGCCTGTGGCGTTACTCACTTTCACCATTCCAGCAGTGAAATGGGCCAAGGCACATATTAGTTCTTTACAAGGAGAAATTCAATGTTCGACCAGGAATCCAGAAGAACTAGACAAAGAATGATTCATCACAGAATACACTTTAAAAGGCCTCTGTTGGTGGAAGATCTCAAATTATATTTATCAAAGTTTTTCTTTCGCACAACCTACCTGGGTAAGAAACACTACAGACATCTTTAGAACAGGATGAGACTTGCATTAATTCCTTAATGGTTCAAGAAAATCGTTCCACAAAAAGATTCTCACCAGCCATCCAACTTCAAAGAAATGAAAGCCATCTGGAAAGCACTTCATTTCAATAAGCATATAATAAATTAAGCAATGCAGATTCAGTAAGACAATCTTACAATTGTGATTTACTTGAGCAAGCAAGGAGAAACACAAAGCCAGTGTTTTGGCAGAGTTATGTGCAATTATCCTGGCACGGGCAAAAAGCATCTCTGCAATTAAAGACGTCCATATAAATGTCATAGAAAATCAACAAACAGACAATCTCGGCAGACCCCTGGAAACAAACTGGTCTCTCGGTCCTCAGGTGTTCAACACACTGCTGTAAATATTCAAAACTCCAGATCTAGACCTCGTGGCAACAAGACTCAATCGACAGGTGTCAAAATTCGCCTCCCTTTGCAGACAAGACGATCTGGATATCCTAGACAGCTTATCTGTGAAGTAAACATTTTACACGGCAAAGATCTTTCCTCAAGTGGCATTGATTCCAAAGTTCCTGCAAAGGATAAAAAAGACTGGTTTTCTATCATATCAATAATGTCCTTGTGGCTAAATTGCAGCTGTTTTTCTTCTTCTCCACCGAACAGGTGCAGATTCCTGTGAATTACAGGTAACACCATAAATACTAGAAAACAGGGACGTACTAATAGAAACCCTGAACACCTTCAAACTCTTGGCATGGAAGCTGCAAGGTTGATCCTATTAAAACAGGTATTAAATAACATGTTCTCGACTTTCTCTTACATGCTACCAGAAAAAAAATCTTACAATTATACTTTTGTGTTTGGAATAGATTCTCCTTACATGGATTCTAATCCTCCATTTCCTGTTATCATAGAATTTCTGCGAGAACGTTTCAAGTCGGATCTCTCCCTTTTACAGGATTTAGCATGGCAACTTTGTCCTCTGGAGCATTTTCAATTTTCATCTTGGGATTTATCTTTCATTTTCAATGCTTTGTGTGCTCAGCCTTTTGAACCTCTGGAAGAATGTTTACCAAAACATCTTACTTTAAAGGTGGTGGTGTTAGTTGCTGTGACAAAGAGTGGTAGAGATTCGTGCATTTTCCGCAGCACCAGAATTCACAAGGTTGTCCTCCTCCTCCTATCAGAATCCATCTTAAGTCAAGGAATCTTTGTTATTTTTACATCCAAACAATGCAACTTTGTTCATCTATCTAACCTGGATTAAGGAGTGGCGTCAATCAGATCACTTTGTTTTATTTTTTTTAAATCAACTACCAAAAGTGCTCTAAAGGGCTTCCAAAATCTAGGTCCACCATAACTTTTATTAATATTTTAAAAGCACCAATAAATTCTGCAGCTATGTACAATGGGTGGACTAACAGACACGTAATTGTAACCAGACCAGTTGGACACACAGGAACAGAGGGGTTGAGGGGCATGCTCAAAGAGCTTTATATGCTAAAGGGAGTGTGATATAGTAACACAAGAGTTAAAGTTAGGGTAGAAAAGTAGGTTGCTAGAATACTATTTACTGAAGGCTTAGTTTGTAGGAATCGACCGATATTGATTTTTTTCCTCACATATAGTGGCAGTACTGTAACAAGTGGGTTATATCTTCTCCAGTGGACAAGAAGCTCACCCCAAAATGTAAAAATTCAATTGAGATCCTGCCTGCACCTCCAAGGTTCCCCAGTTCTTGTCCGAAAAGAATATCAGTGCGGCCAGCACAGGCTGATGGCTGGGGAGGTGAGTGCCCAAAAGCTCCCCGGGTGTGAGCTGAGTGGCAGAGGTTTCCGTTCCAGAACGCAACTAGTAGCCAGCTTATGTTGCCAGATTCTGAGAAGTCCCGGGCAGGCCTCCCACAGAGCAGGACGAACGAATGCGCACAGCAGTGGAACTCACGCCCAGGAAGTGTTTGTGTTCCACTGAACTTCTGATCGCGCCACTGCGCATCCGCAGATTGTAAGTTTGAAAATTTGGTGCTAAATTCGAAATTAAAAGCTGTGCTGGACCTGTCTGAATCAAGGGGTGGTTGCCAGAACAGGTACTCTGTGTCACCAGCCCTCTTACACAGTGGTGAGGTTTTTGATGTGGGAATTTACTTTAAATTTCCCTTGAAAACTCAAGCTTTATCGCATGCCTCCTAATTTTAGAAAATTTGTGGGGGTTTTCTTCTTGTTTGTCTATAGAATATATCCAGTCCTGCTTCACCGGATAAAGCTGAAAAAGATAAGATGACAGCTCCTATCCCTAAAAAGGCCACGAGCAAAACAAAACATTTGTGTTGCTCAGAATGTGCAATTCCTCTACCTGACGGGTGTAGAAAAAAGACCTGTAATCAATGCTCAACAGAATTGCTGGAACAATCCAAGCAAAAGGAAATTACCTCGTTACTGTGCTGGTTTCAGGAGAATTTATCCCAGACCTTTGAGTCATTTAAAGATACAATTAAAAAAGACAGAGGGTCTGTTAATATTCAAGACGGGTAAAGAAACGAAGGCGAGAAAGATCCCCATTCTGTCTGAGCTCTTATCGGGTGAATGTTCATCTTCTTCCCTCTCAGAAGTTTCCAATCTGGCCTCAAGTGTGCATGAGGGATTTCCACCAGAGTAATTTAAGAAATTTATCAGGGAAGTATCAGCAGTTGTTCAGGAAAATGAACCTACCATGGGTAAGGTAAAAGGTTTTCCTATGCACCCAAGGGTTATGGAAAAGGAAAAGTGTGAAGAACTTCCTAAAATCAATATCCAGATGGCACAATTATCAAAGAAAACCACAATCCCAATTGGCGAGGTTTCTGGTTTTAAAAGATCCCATTGGCAAGCAGGCTGCAACATCGAGCAGGAGTATATTTCAGGCCGCTGGCTATCCGTGCAAAGCCGGTATAGTTGGTTCAGCAGTTATAAAAGCCCAAGGCATGTGGTTACAAACCTTAAAAGAATTCCTTCTGGGAAAATCAGAGAAAGATCCAGCCCAGCTGTTGTTTCTTCTGAAACTTTCTAATGAATTTCTATTGCATGTCTCTGATGAGATGCTTTGATTATCGGCTCGTTTAATGGGTTCATCCTCGGTGGTAGAAGAGCCTTATGGCTCAGAACGTGGACTGCGGACTCCACTTCAAAATCTGCTTTATGTGAACTTCCTTTCAAGAGGAACAAATTATTTGGCACTCCTCTGGAAGAAATTATTAAACATATGTCTGAAACCAAAAAGGCATTGCCTCAGGATTTCAGATATTCAGGATCTCAAGCCAATAAAAGATCTCTTCACTGGACAGCGTTCCTTTCGCTACCATGAAAAAATGTTCACAAGCAAAATAGAGACTCTAGATTCAGGGATCTCAATAACAAAAACAAAAAGAAGAGATACTGACTCCAAAAGAGTGGGAGGTCATTTTCGGTTCTTTTCTCAGAAGTGGAAGGAGAAAACATCAAACAATTGCATAATAAAGACCATATCAGAGGGATAAAGGATCCGTTTTTCAACTATGCATGGTTGAAAAACTTGTGAAAGAAATCAGAAGCCCTGCTTCTTCTACGCGAGGGCGTTATAGAAAAAGTTCCCAAATGCCAAGAGTTCCAGGAGGTTTATTCTTGCCTGTTTTTAGTTCAGAAGCCAGACAAATCCTTCCATCCTATCCTAGACGTCAAAGATTTCAACGCATGCATTTCTTATCAGAGGTTCCGTATGGAAAATATTTTGTCAGCCACACATGGTTCATGGCAAAGTTAGACGTGGAAGATGCTTACTTCCATGTTCCGATATCAAAATTTTCTCTGAAGTTCCTAAGGTTTGTAATATTAGCAGGAAAATGAAAGATTCAGCACTTTCAGTTCAAGGCCCTACTGTTCGGCCTATCATCAGCCCCTCGTATCTTTACAAATATATTCTGGCTCCTCTAGCAGTAAACTTACGTCTAAGAGGTGTGACAATAGTTCCTTACCTGGGCGACTGGTTCTTGAAAGCAGAATCAGAACATCTTCTGCCATTGGATCTCAATATCACCAAGAGGTTTTTAAGAGATCACGGTTGGCTTTTAAATGTTGATTCCCTCAACAAGGATGGAATTCCTGGGACTTCTGGTGGATTCAAGGTCCCTGTTGCTTTTTCTTCCTATGTCAAAGCAAAAAAGAATAATAAAGGCTTACAAAAGAAGCTTACAAAAGAAAAAAGTTTGCACCATCAGATAGGCCATGAGTGTCCTGGGACTTCTCACCTTTGCAGTCCTTGGTTGGATGGGCAAAAGCAGAAATCAGACTTTTACAATGGAACATTCTGGCGGAATGGTGAAGGAAGATTTGGATGCAGTTATCTGCCTGTTGAGCACAGTAAGAAAACCACTAAATTGGTGGAAAAATTTAAACAACCTTTTCAGAGGCCTTTCATTCAAACAGTAAAGATAGATTATCATCACAACAGATGCCTCCCAAACTGGTTGGGGCGCCCATATAGATTCACAGTTCATTCAGGGGAAATGGACTTCGAAAGAAGCAAAACGTCAGAGAGATGAAGGCAGTTATGAATGCTCTGGTAGCTTTCAGTCATTGCAGACCAAGCTGTAAGGATTCAGTCCGACAATGCCACCACGGTTGCCTACTTGAACCGTCAAGGAGGCACAAAAGTAAATTCTCTACAGGATCTGTGCTACCATATGTCTTGAGCACAGTCAAAAGTAACATCACTCTCAACAACTCATATCAGAAGTACTCAGAACGTCATCGCAGACAACCTCAGCAGACAATGTTGGTCTCAACCGGATTGGTCTCTAAAACCCCATATGTTCTCGAGACTGGTATTCCGATTCGGCTTACCAGACATCGATCTTATAGCTACAAGAAAAAAAACAGGAAAGTCTCACGTGTTGCTTTTATTCAGGCACTGGATTATTTTCCAGACTTCCTAGACGGCTTGTCCCTCACCTGGAACTTCAACATGGGATAGATGGCGAGGCTGCACACACCACACTAACCAGTTTAAGAGCTTACCTGTTCAGCAGAAAGCCGGGAGCCGAACCGCTTGGGCATCCGTCCCCTTCACATGCGGGATCCAAACTGGCGCCGACCACAAGGCCGCGGCTGTTTGAAGCTCCGCCTCCAACGGTCACATGACCGTGACGTCACAACGTCGCTGCACACGCACATTCTGGGTTCAGAGGTCAAGCCCTGACCAATCACCGCACAAGGAGGGATATTTAAACCTCTGAATTTCCCTGGTTTATTGCCCTGTCAAGGTTTCCGATCCTGGTTCCCGTGAGTGCATTTTCTTGTCCTTGTTATTGATATTTCCGGTATTCTGACCTTGGCTATTCCTGACTATTCTGATATCTGGTTTCCCTGACTTGGCTTTCTTATCGATCTTGTGTATTTATGGCTTCCTTGACCATTCTCTGTCTTTCAACGTATTAAGCCGGCCATTCTAAGGACCGGTTTACCTTCTGTCTTTTTTTCTATTCTATGTAGATGTTACATAGTTTTGCATGTTGGATCACACTAGTAGTCGTTATAATAAGTTTTCCCTCCGATAGCCTTGATACCAAGGATAATTCAAAAGATCAGATGGGGAAAAGGCAGGGGATCTTGCCATTGTTCCCTTCTGGCCAAACCGAAGCTGGTTTTCCGAAATAGAGCGTATGACTATTTCACGCTGGGTTTTTCCAATTTCAAGCAACTTCATAGAGAACGGATCAAGTGCCTATATATATGCATAGAGGCCTGTGTTTACATTTTATTCAAATTCAAACCCAATCAAAAGATATACTGAGACAAGAAAGGAACTTTGTTTCCGTATCGTTCTTCAGTTTGATAAAACTTATTAAAAGGCAGAGCTCCCTTTTTGTCAAGTTTGTCATTTCCAATCTGTTACTAGTGACTGCTTAAGGGGAAAAAAGCTCTTTCTATGCATGGTCTTGTAGTATCCTCTAGTCCAGGTATAGGCGACCTTCGGCACTCCAGATGTTGTGGACTACATCCCCCATAATGCTCTAACACCCATAATGCTGGCAAAGCATCATGTGATGTGTAGTCCAAAACATCTGGAGTGCCGAAGGTTGCCAATGCCTGCTCTAGTCAAGAGTACACCTCTGATGTCTGCTCCAGGCAGCTGAGAAGGATCAAGAAGATTATCATGGTGGTGCCTGCAGGGGACAGGTTCATGTAAGTATATAACCTATCTTCACCTGTCGCCAGGGCCACTGGACCCCCATCAGCAATGTCATGGTCTGGGGATCTTTGCAAATGGTGACAGAGCCACTTTAAAGAATATTGCATTGTCTATCAATTTAAAAACAAAAAATAACAATGTGTCTATATTTGCTACATTTATTTCAAATTATAATTTATTTGTTTCTACATTTGAATATTCTGTTTATTTACTGTGTTTTGTTTGACAATGAGAATTATTGCAATTTTTAATTCATTTGAAGTGTAAATTAATTCACCAAGAATAATTTTGCATTAGTTAATTAGTTTAAGGACAGGTTTTTGTTTAATTAAGATTTAAATGTTTTGAACTGGGACATATATTGTATAAGGGCTGCTAGCAGTATGATGTGTCAAGTCCACTGGGCACAAACTTCAAACTATTATTTTAAACTTTCTCTCTCCCCCCCCCCACCCCCCCCAGTTCCCTATTAAAAATAAAAAGCAAATTAATCCTACAGGTTTCAATGTAGGTGGCAAACTTAAAGCACATGTAATATGTACAGAAAAAGCAGCATATGGCACATATCTGCATCTGATTGGCAGTTGATATGTGTGCATAAAAATATCATATGGCTAATCCAATTCCTTTTCTTTTTGATGATTCATTCCATAAGTTTTGACTACCGGTAATTGAAATTTCATAGATCACTGGCTAGTGACACAAAATTACAGAGAATTAAATTACCTACATGGCATCAGCTGGTTAACCCCCTTCTTCAGCTGTAAAATTATAAGTTCTGCAAAATACCATTATTAGTCTTTACCCTGTGTTAAACTGGTTTACACTCACTAAGTGTAGGGCAGTGTTGCTTTCACAAACCATTTGTGTTGGGCATTGATCTCTGGCCTGATTAATACCAAGTGCCTGAATGGCTTCATTACTAATTTTAGGGTCCCAATACAGGGGTTAAGAATCACTGACCTATAGAATAAATAGCATTCTCCCCCTAGTGCATAGTTGACAATTCATTCTGTTGTGACCTCATACACTTCCAAAGATCTTACAGATTTTTCACTGACACCGCAGATCTTCATATTAAACTCTTCTCGTCCTTGACAACCCTTTTATTAATTAATCTACAGACACTATTTAACTCTAAATTAAACTTTGTATTAGTTATTTAATGGCACTTCATTTTCTATATGCAGCTGCAAACCATTTATTTATTTATAGCACTGTGCATGGCTTTGCTAGTCATCTCTTCACATTCAAGCATGCTTATCTGTGTGTGGGTGGATTGGTCTGTCTTCTACCCCCACAAAATAGTGAGGTGAGTGCAATTCTTTGTGGTTATAAAACCCTTTGACTCTAAACCACAAAAAGTGCTTATCACCATATAAATACATAAAGGTATGTAGAATTTCCTAATCGTGTCCACTGCTTTTATTCTTATTTTTAGAACCTTTTAAACCATGGATCGGTATGGAAACCTTTTTGACGCTGAAGATGTGGATCACTCCTTTTTTGATAGCGATAATGATGAGAAGGGCGACAAAGAGGCTGTTGTGTCTTCACACCCAAACAAGCAAGATGATGCAAAACATAATGTGGGTTTAGTAGCTGAATTAAAAGGCAGTGCTGGAGATAGAGAACAATATACAAGTAAGGAAGAAAGTAATGGAAAAGAAACGCCATTTAAAAAGGAGTATGAGGTTGCACAATCCCGGTCTTCTACTAGGCCTGGCAGTCCAGTCAAGTCTGGAAGGAGCTCTGTACAGAGCCTGAGAATTGAAACAACCATTCCCACGGGGATTCCCAAAATTAGACATGAATTTGAGGACAATTACTACCCAGATGAAGATGACAGTAGTGAGGAAGAAGAGCACAACGCCAGACCCAAATCCTCAAAACAAACCTTTGTTGGAAAGAAAAGTACAGGTAAATATAACAGAGAAGCAGTGTCCTCGTCCATTTCCAGTTCAGATGCAGAATATTCAGACACTGGGTCAGGAGGGCGTATTTCTAAATCATCCTATCAATCAGCCAAAGGAAATGGACATTTTGCTGAGAACAAGACTCCTAAACAGCCAGTCAGAGATCTAAGGGACTATGTGGAGGAGTCGGAAGATACAGTCACTGATGTCACTCCCCTGTCCACACCGGACATTAGTCCTATCCAGTCATTTGATCTGGCAGCTACAAGTGGAGCACTGAAAAATAAAATGCAACGACAAGAAAATGTCAGCCAAGATAAATATGGTAATTTTTATGTTTTTTGCTTTATATTGAAACTGATCAGAGTCAGTAGATTTAACTGATACCTACAGTACTGTGCAAAAGTCTTAGGCCACCATTAGATTTGTTGTTTTAGCAACGTTATAATGACCATATAATTATTCCTCAGTCTCTTTATTAGAACACAACCAAAAAATACAGAAAATAGGTATGCAAGACAAAATCTGATGAGCAGTGTCTGTTTCTTCTTTGAGAGACTGGAAGAAATGCACCAAGCACCTGGCTCTGCATCTGGCCATTGATCAGGAATGCTCTTTGTGGAATGGTATACATGCCAATCTTTGCATATCTTCACCTTTTCACCTTGTTCCCTTTCCGAAAATACAAGTGGTTTCTTGGCTGCAAAGACCATTCTTGATCAAACTCTTCGGACTGTAGACTGGCCAACTTGGCAGATGCTGAGCCAGGTTCTTGCTAGACTTCTTCTGATCTTTCCAAGAAGAAACTCAGACACTTCTTATCACATTTTGAAAGTTTTCTTGGCCTTTTTTTTTTCCTTTATCCATGGCCTCTACTGATTCTTCATAGTTCTTTATAACTGCTTGAATAACACATCCTGAGTGTATAGTTCCCTGTTTTCCTTTTAAAAGTGACCTTGCATACATACTCCATAACAATTTCATGTATTTTCTAGTTGCTGTTCTGAAAATGTAAAACCATGCTATTTCTGAGAAGTGTCAATGTTTACATTCGGGCGGAGATGCTCCTGTAATAACTTAGCCAGTAGAGGCAATTCCTCCTTATGACTTAAAATTATCTAAGGTCTTTGTTGTGTGTAATCACACACAGCATCATGATGTCAGTGTGACTTATGCTTCTCATGTAAAACTTAGGAGGAGCATATGATTGTCCTGCATGCACCATACATCAACAGTGCTTCTCTATGAAAAACATTGGATCGGTTCAAAGTTAATCATACTTGATGATCTCACAGTGGAAGGATTGGCTGCAGAGCAGAGTCTGTTTCAGCACAGGATTATGGGTGCACCCCTAGGGGAATTCTGCATTGTTGGCCTGTATTTACTAAGAAACTTATGGTAACTATAAAAAAAGTCCAGGGAATTTAATTTGCTAGCACTATATTTAACCCTGTAACTTTCCAAGACACCATAAAACCTGTATGGGGGGGTACTGTTTTACTCGGACGACTTTGCTGAACACAAATATTAGTGTTTAAAAACAAAATGTATTACAACGATGATATCGTCAGTGAAAGTGAAATATTTGCAATTTTTCACACACAAATGGCACTTACACGGACAATATAATTGTTGTAATACGTTTTACTGTTTTGAAACACTAATATTTGTGTTCAGCGAAGTCTCCTAAGTTTAACAGTACCCCTCATGTACAGGTTTTATGGTGTTTTCAAAAGTAAGAGTCAAATATAAGGCTTGCGTTTGTTTTTTCACATTGAAATTCGCCAGATTGGTTACGTTGCCTTTGAGACCATATGGTAGCCCAGGATTGAGAATTTACCCCCATGATGGCATACCATTTGCAATAGTTGACAACCCAAGGTATTGCAAATGGGGTATGTCCAGTCTTTTTAGTAGCCACTTGGTCACAAACACTGGCCAAAATTGGCGTTCAAATTTGTTTTTTGCATTTTTCACACACTAACAAATATTAACGCTAACTTTGGCCAATTATTGAGCCATATATTTTTGTCAGTTTCTGATTTATCTCTGCTTTCTTGTCAGACCCTGCTTTGGATCAAACGACTAATGCCAAGGTATTGCAAGATGCTATGGACCTAAACCAACTTCTTAAAGGTATAAAATACCTCTTCTGTTTGATTTTTATTTTGTTTTGTTTACTTGTTTTCCCCTCTTCAATATAAACTATGAATAAATTGCAGATAAGTGATTTTCCTCTTGTTTCATGCCCCCAAACAACAACAAAATCTTCCAACTGTTTAATATCTACCAAAAGGTTGACTTTTCAGTATCTAGAGTTGATCATACATGTAAAAACTACTGAAGAATCAAGTAAATACCACCACCAGGAGGCGGCTGGCTGTGGGAGAATGGGGCAAGAGAGGGAGCTGTACTCTTGTGATCTTCCAGCACTGCTCCCTCAAGCGCCCTGCTGAGATACCAGGAGCGGGGTTATGATGTCGCCCCGGCATCACTAAACAGCATGTGAGGGAGCTGTGCTGGAAGAGCATGAAGTTCACACAAGTCCCACAGTGAACCCCAGGTAAAGGATTCACTCTAGCTCTCCCAAAGGAAAATACGTTTTAAAAAAATTATAATAATTTGAGAATGTGTGTCAAATCAGTGTCTGTCAGTGAGAGTGTGTCTGTCAATGAGTGTGTCTCAGTTTCCTTTGTGTAAAAGCATTGTGTTTGTTTCCTCTGTGTGTAAATGTCAGCGTTCTGTGTGTAAATGCAGTGTCTGTTGGTGAGTGGTTCCTCTGTGTGTGTGTGTGTGTGTGTGTGTGTGTGTCACAGTCCTCTGTGTTTTTTGAATGTGTGTCAGTTTCCTTTGTGTGTGTGTGTGTGTGTGTATTTTCATTATGTCACTTTTATACTTCAGATTAATAGTTCATACACTCATCCTTACATACACAGTATTCACATTATGTCATATTTATTTTATTTTAAAACTGTTCTTTACTCCATTATGGTATGAACTTATAAGTGTAAGTATGGGTCCACACATTTCATTTGGAATTTAAATCCATAGAAATTACTTTCCTTCTCTGTAAAAGGTTGAGAAACACTGGTGTAATACATGCCAACTCATACAGTTGTCCGAACTAATTCTTCTTTTCTCTCCCCCCAGCTTCTTCCCTTCTCTACCCACAGCATATGCCCCTCTCCCCCCAGCATCTCTTCACTACCCCAGCACATAATGCTACATCTTTTGGGGTGGGGGTTTGAAGTCCACCCAGGCTCCCTACCTGATGGATCCGATTCCTTCCCGCTTCTGTGAGAGGGTGTGGGCGCGAGGGAGCACTGACTTATCTGCTGTTCCAGCACTGCTCCCTCCGCTGATGCCGCCAGGAAACAGGATATGACGTCAAGCAGGTGGCGGCGCCTGATAGACATAATTTCCTGTCTCCCGGCGGCATCAGCGGTGGGAGCAATGCTGGAACAGCACGTAAGTCAGTGCTCCCTCGCAGCCCTCCAACCCACCCCGGGTAAAGCAGTGCACTGGGGCCCTGCCTACACACAACTCGCAGGAATAAAAATGTAAATTATAGATAAAATTAGGCTTATATTTATTATCTCCAACAAATGCAATACATACCGACTGCTGAACACATTCACACACCGACTGCTGAACACATTCACACACAGACATCCTCTGGTTCCTTTGTCAACCAATTCGTGACCATTTAAAGTGCTCCACCTGTCAGTGCACTGTGCATAATTTTTAAGCAGTTGGACAGTGACAAGTTGTCATGTGGATATAGATTGCCCTACGCTACCTGGTTCATATTTACTTTTAGAGTTAAATGATCTGAATTGCCATTTTAAAGTTGAACCCTTTTCTATTTTGAAGCGTTTATGCATCTGGATAAAACAGACCAACAGAGTATGGTAGTAGAACAACCCCCAGTGAGGAACAAGAAAAACTACTCCTTTAACAGTGAGGAGGTGCGGTATATTGACCGGGAAAACCAAAGGTTGCTGAAAGAGCTCTCCAAACAGGCTTCAAAACCCCGCAGTAAGATCCTTACCATGAAAAAACCCAACGGAGTTCCTGTCCGACTCTATCACAGTGCTCTTAACAGGCAAAGGGAGCAGCAACGGATCGAAAGGGAGAACCTAGTAAGTATACACAGCATTTCCACATGTTGTATGAGGTTCCAATTCAATACATTATAAACATCTAATTTCCTAAACCTTTTTAACGCATAAGTTTATCCACTAATCAGTAAATTGTGGCACATAGAGAACACAATCTAGACAAAGTAACTTTATGGAAAAATTCAACTACTTTTCAGATTTTAATTTACATGTCTTTGCAATTCAACTTTCAAATCACTATTTAGTGAATAAAGCCTTAATGCTTCTCCGATTTATTGAAATTAAATGAACTGAAAAATGTTATAAACTTCTCTCCATTACGCTGTAAGTAGGTTAATTAATTACTAATTAATTACTAATTACTAATTATTTATTTGCCTTGTTGCAGCAGCGCAGTGCCTTTTACATTTTCTACTCACTAATCATACAAAATCCTTAGACTCAAATGGTAAAGGGACACTATAGGCACCCAGATCACGTCATCTTAGTGAAGTGTTCTGGGTGCAGTGTCCCTGTTCCCTTAATACTGCAATGTAAAACATAGTAGATATAGAGAAACTGCAATGTTTACACTCCGTGTTAAGACTGAGTTTGACTCCATAAAAAATGGTGGACGTCCTCATGCAACATCCAGCGTCACGCAAAACTTCAAAGGAAAACATTGAGTTAATTCTCTCCTGTGGGGAAGACCACATTCACATTAGATACTCCCCATCGGATAAATCATGTAAGTAATAGAATGGCTTGTTTCGTTTTTTTACTTTATTTTATAACCTTTTCATGGACAGCTTTGTATTCTGAACACTAAAGTGTTCCTTTAATGCAGTGTTTCCCAAACCAATCCTGAAAACCCACCAACAGTCCAGGTTTTGTCAGTATCTCCATTGGAATAAAACTGGGGGATACCTAAATCCTGCACTGTTGGTGGGCCATGCGGACTGATTTGGGAACCACTCCTTTATTGGATTCCAAGCTCACATCCCTTGACTACATTTGGTTTTTTAAATGTGGTGTTATGATTTGGGAGAACATCTGATGGAGTCAGATGACACTGTATTTATGGCATAAGTTCAGGTTTTGTTACGTAATGTAAACCTTTTGTTTATTTTTATTATTATTATTATTATAGTTATTATTGGCATTTATGTAGTGCCAACTTATTCCACAGCACATTGCATCAGTTTCTGGTCTGGACAACCTTAAGTTAAAGGGTTGTTTTGTTTATTTTCTGTTTTTTTTTTCTTGTTGTTATTATATAATGCATTAACCTCTTAATGACACATGACATGTCGTGATTCCCCTTTATTCCAGAAGTTTGGTCCTTAAGGGGTTAAATATGGGTGATTTACAGGCTATCCCATTTACATAAGTTTGTAATTATTTTGCTAGAAATAATTCTTAATCATACTGTAATAAATCCTGATGTGGCCATTATTAAATCGCATTCACAGCCGTAGGTTTCTGGCCATCCTGTAATGCTGGTAGCTGAGTTCACCTATTGCCCTTCCCAATAATGGATCACTAACCAACTTGCACATATTTCTGTTGATATCACTTAGTGCTGTTCTCACAGTGGCAGTCCAATCCTCTGGGCCGATTCCATACTTTTTCTAGTTCTTCTTTTGCCTCACTTATGTGTTTTACTTAAACGAACACATTATTCTGCTTATTAAATGATACACTATATAATTTCTGTTAGTGTTTTAATGCAGGTTTGTTTTCCAATAATTATAAATTCAAGCAGTAATGACATTCTCCCAAAGGGTTAATGAAAAACAGTAGCTGTGAGTCACTTTCCACCCACTCTCACCTCCTACCCTGTCATACCCACGCTTTGCTGCCATCCCTCTGCCTGGGATTCATACGGCAGTGACAGCAGACTGCATGCCCATTTAACTCTTCCCAACCTCATGTTTGCCCGTTTAATAATCCTAGATCTAATTTATCAATAAAGTTTCACTACTACAACAAGGTTTGATTTGTAAGTACATTTTACCATGAGCATAAATGTTTCAGTACATATCTTTGCAGACGTGGTGTTACCATGGTAGTATGTCTTTAAGGATGTACAAAATTTAACTAGCTTAATTAAACACATTATTTCTCTATATTATGTGCTCTGTTAACCATACTTAAGAATATGTATTA
Source organism: Pelobates fuscus (assembly GCF_036172605.1). Taxonomy (NCBI): domain Eukaryota; kingdom Metazoa; phylum Chordata; class Amphibia; order Anura; family Pelobatidae; genus Pelobates; species Pelobates fuscus. The sequence goes on from NC_086322.1 coordinate 102,518,120, forward strand.
ACAGTTTAGAGCAGTGACCACTTCACTGAACTCCAGGTTCAAATCGCGGTCAGTTCTATCACTTTGACATGGCTAAGGAATGCTGCATTCAAAAGTAGTCTGAATGTCATCCCAAATCTTACCAGTTGAGGGCAGAAGCCTAGCACAATTATCTTCCGGTCAGTGATCTTGACAAGATCAAGATGATCTTGATGGCACTTTCACATAAAGTTCTTGGCAAGATAGGAAGTCTTCTGAAAGCTTTGAACAGGAGTTTGATTACAGCAGTATTACTGATATTTGACCCATCTGTTTCTTTGTAACTGTGATGGCCGTAAGGCATTTCTTATTTGTCAAGTACATTTCCTATGATGCTACCCGAACTTGGTGCTAAATTTACTTTTTTACAATATGCTCCATGAGATTTATGAATAAATAGCAGTGTTAAGGAAAAAAAATGTAATTTGTAGGAACATTGTTTTGACTAATCTTGCGAAAAAATATCTTTTTTTATTAAAGGATAGTGATCATATGAAGTGGTTTTGCTCCCAAATGGCCATGATCCAAAGTTTACATACCCTTGAATGTTTGGCCTTGTAACAGACACACAAGGTGACTCACACACAGGTTAAAAAAGCAATTCAAGGTTAATTTCCCACACCTCTGGCTTTTAAATTGCAATTAGTGTCTGTGTGTAAATAGTCAGCGTGTTTGTTAGCGCTCACATGGAGGCACTGAGCAAGCTAGATCAGGGATAGGCAACCTTCGGCACTCCAGAAGTTTTGGACTACATCCCCCATAATGCTCCTACACCCATTATGCTGGCAAAGCATCATGGGAGGTGTAGTTCAAAACATCTGGCGTGCCGAAGGTTGCTTATGCCTGGGCTAGATACTGAGCCATGGAAAGCAGAAGAGAAACTTTAAAAAGATTGGAAAGGATATAAAAAGATATCCAAAGGCTTGAAAATGAAAGTCTGTACTGTTGATTAATTTATTAAGAAGTGGATAATTTGGGGATCTCTTGATACGATGCCAAGGTCCGGTAAACCAAGAAAGATTTCAACCACAACTGCCAGAAGAATTGTTCGGGATACAAAGAAAATCCCACGGGTAACCTCAGGAAAAATACAGGCTGCTCTGGAAAAAGACAGAGTGGTTGTTTCAAGGAGCACAATACAACGATGCTTGAACAAAAAGGAGCTACACGGTCGAGTTGCCAGAAAGAAGCCTTTTTGCGCCAATGCCACAAAATATACTTGGTTATGTTGTGCCCCACAACACATTGACAGTAAAAAGAATGAAGCGCTTGTGTATTATGGAGATTATATAATTATTCACCTTTGGGAAATTGAGGGATGTTCCCTTGAATGCCAGACGTTCTACCTGTGGGTGGTAACAACGTGCGCGGTACACCTACTTTGACCCTTAACCCACTGTTTTTAGTGGTATTTAAGAAGGATAAGGAACCAAGGGACTTTGAAATCATTTTCTCCGGTTGAAGAAGCCACGGTGAAGTGGTGAAACGCGTTCCGGGTTTAGAGGACATTGTTCTGTTTTAAAAGGACATTGTTGCCTTTTTTATTTTATACTTTATTATAATAAACCTAGTTTTTATTTTAATCAATTTACCCTGGTTCCAGAATTCAGTTCAACAGGTGGGAGTGCAGTCCCAAATCTGCACAGCGCTGTGGAATTGAGTCATTAATACTGACTCCAGATATTGTAAGTACTCACTTGGGAATCTGCTTTATATATTAAGAACAGCATTAGCAATGCTGCGCAATTGTTTGTGCTTTTACTCCCCCCTGCAGGACAAGAAATTTCGTTCTGATAATAGGGGTGGGTCGCCTAAACGGACCCAGAAGTGATACACACCAGAGCTGGGTCTATAGCTCTCTGTTTGTGAGTTTAAATAATATTATATTAATCTCTGTAAAATTATATACAGTCTATACTATGTATGATTATCTTTTATAGATATCAACACATTTTTTTCTGGCATTCAAGGGAACATCCCTCAATTTCCCAAAGGTGAATAATTATATAATCTCCATAATACACAAGCGCTTCATTCTTTTTACTGTACAATTTCGTTTGTGATTTTAGAAGGTATCGCATGAATGCATAGCAGCTGGTTTTTTAAATTTTTATATATATTGACAAATTAGATAAGTGGTAAATGAGCGCTGGTCCTTATCCAATTTCTTGTTTTGCACCACAACATATTGACACTCACAGCTTCTGGCACACTGTAATTTCAAGTGACGAGGCCAAAATAGAGCTTTATGGTCACAACCTCAAACACTATGTTTGTAGAGAGGTCAACAAGGCCAGGTGCTAAACATAAAGGCCTATAGTGAAAAGAATACCATTCCCATTGTGAAGTATGGTGGTGGTTCATTCAAGATGACGAAAAACTGTGCCTTACCTGGAGGCATTTTGCCAAGACGAAGTGGCAAGAATTAGGGGCCTCATTGACGGCTATTACAAAAGACTGCACACTGTCATTGATGCTAAAGGAGACACTACACAGTATTAAGAACGAAGGGTATGCAGACGTTGAACAGGAGTCATTTCATTTTATTCTTTGTTTATTTATTTATTATTTATTAAAAATTCTTAAGAAACGCAGTCTTGTTACCCATAGGGTCTCGATGCGCATACCAGCAATAAAAACAGATAAAACAATATCCAGCAAACAACAGCATTGAAATCAAGTGCATTTAAAACCAGGGTTAAAATTTTCATGTAATCCCGTACGCCTGAGCAAATAAGACTGTTTTTAAGCTCCGGCGGAACTTCAGTAGATCATTCTCAAGTCTTAATGTCGGGGGCAGGGAGTTCCAAAGTTGCGCTCCCTGAACATCACTCGTCCTCCCTCCGCACTTTTTCTTTTTAAAATTTGGAATCTTCAATAAGTCCAAATCAGCCGATCTCAAGGATCGACTGGGAGCATAGCGTGTGAATTTATCCTTCAGATAGTCTGGTCCCATACCATGGATTGCCTTGTATACCAAACAACCAGTTTTAAACAGAACCCGTTCACGAACGGGCAGCCAGTGCAAGGCTCTTAATGATGGAGTGATATGGTCATTGCGGGCCACACCCGTAAGTAGCCTTGCAGCTGCGTTCTGTATCAACTGGAGCTTGTGTATGATGTTCTGAGGCAGTCCAAGGTATAGAGCATTGCAGTAGTCCAATCGACTACCGATGATGGCGTTGACCACCGAGATTTGATCGGAGGGGGCAATGAATCTAAAAGTAGACCTCAGAAGTTTCAGGTGGTAGTGGCAAGAACTTACCACCTGATTTAATCTGGGGCTTCAGTGTCAACCTGGAGTCGAGGATGACTCCCAGATCTCTGACCTTGGCGGCAGGACTCAGAGATGGCGAAAACGAGTCCGGCCATGAGGGAAAGATACTATTCACCTCCTGGTTACTGAAGATGATACATTCAGTTTTGGAGCCATTAAGTTTTAGATAATTGGCTCCCATCCACGACTGGATATCCTGTAGGCAGGAGGAAAGATTGATTTGATCCTCCTTTTTCTTGGCCAGGCGAAAGTACAACTGGGTATCGTCGGCATAGATATGATAGGGAAGCATGTGGCGGCGGATGATATGGGTCAGTGGCCTCATATAGATGTTAAACAGGATTGGAGATAAAGCCGAACCCTGGGGGACTCCACACGTCAGGGCGATGTTAGAGGAGTAAAATGTTCCCAATTTTACCCTTTGAACCCTGTCGTGGAGAAATGAGGTCACCCAAGCCAAGGCCCTGTCATCCACACCAGCCACAGTGAGTAGCCTCTCTATCAATCTATCATGGTTGTTGCCATGTTTTGTTTTATGATTGTGCTATTCTGTTATAACCTACAGTTGAACATGAATCCAATAAGAAATAAAAGAAATGTGTTTTGCCTGCTCACTCATATTTTCTTTAAAAAAAATGGTACATATATTACCAATTCTCTAAAGGTATGCATACTTTTGAGCACAACTGTAAATGCACAGATATGCTCTTTTGGTGAGATATGTACAAGCAACTTGCACCCTAAATGGTTTTTCATATACCACAAATATGAATATAAAATTGGGGATTTATTAACCTGTAATATATCCGATATTTCTTTTACTTTGGTGCGGTTTTGGACTCCAAATGTTGGTACGACCTCAAGAGCACTAAAGATCAGAATTGTGAAACAGGTTCACAACATTTGTAAAAAGTTTTTAAAACTGCATATTTGCCCATTTTGCTGAAGCCCATCAGGGAGACCCATTGATTCTCTAATTTATGGCACTGTCCAAAAAGAAGAAAAAGCGAGAGAAGGCGATCATTTTTGTGATTTTATGTAGGATACAAACTCAATGGCTTTTTAAATTTAAAGGGACGCTGTAGTCAGCAGAACAGCTTAATGTAATTAATCTGTTGTCTATATCTTGTCCCTGTAGACTTTTTAATCTAATACAAAAATATAAGTCCTGCGCTCACTTCCATCACTCCTGGGCGGCAGCAACGACCACAGTACACATCAGCCCCAATATATATATATATATATATATATATATATATATATATATATATATATATATATATATATATATATATATATATATATATATATATATATATATATATATATATATATATATATTAAAAACCAAAGGGAAAAAAAGTTACCTGCACTTTCTCCTTAATCCCTTTGTATATTTAGGCAAATGGAGGTAATTTAGTTACTCGAATAGCCATTGAAGGAAATGCCCACCTGCCAACGTCAAGGCAGACCCCCCTAAGCAGGTTCTACACTGACCCTTCACCTTGCTTCCTTGAGCTTCTGGCAAATATATCTCCAATGAGTCAGAGAGGGGTATTTTTTATATACACCCCTACTACTGCCTTCACTTTCCACATTCTTTCTAGCTCCTCATTCAGTCCTTGCTATTTGCCCATCTTCTCATATTCCTTATTCCTGATGCTATAGTACTTGGGTTTTGCCACATCCACCACTACTGCAGTCTTTCATTCCATGTCTAGCACTAAAATGTCAAGTTGGCTAGTACTTGCATATATATATATATATATATATATATATATATATATATTTTTTTTTTTTGTTTGTTTGTTTATCCAGGTAAATCAGTGTCTCAATGAACATTGAGCAGTTATGGGGAAACTTAAGTGTTGCAAATGAAAACCTTTATTCATAACACTAGATTGTATCAAACACCATTTAGATTAGGGCACCCCTTCCCCATGCCCTTACAAAAGTCAACTGAACTTTATTCCAACAGAATGTCACAGGTCAAGGAGATCATCACTGCTATGAGAAGCACTGGAACACAGGACGCGTCTATTTCATTCATCGTTCTGCTCCTGCAATGCTTCTAATATGAGAAGCCCTCACATCTGCTTTGTACTGTAGCAGAGCGCAGTAAGGAAGAGCGCCATCCCAGCTGTCTGACTGCCTGGATTTATAGAATTGCTGACTTATCTTGACATCAACATTTTTGACTTTTTTACCTCAATAGCACTTTAACATGGTGGGATGTTTTAGGGGCTTGGGGTGTTCTTTTAAGTATTGATATCAATACTAACTTTATTAGAATGCATTTTTGGGTTATCGGTAGGAAATCTTGGACTGAGAACAAGTTTGCTTTTTAATAAACAGGAAGAACACACACATATGCCTTAAAGTGCATAGGGCTCTGTGAATGACATTTAAAAAGGGCCAGTGACATAAATAGGTTTCAGCAGGTGTTGTGGCGTATTAGTCAGCTGTCTGACATTACAGCTGTCTGAACAGAGTACAAGGGAGCAGTGAGACATGTGCACCTCTTAGGCTCTGTCTAGTGAAGCTGTGCAATTATACCGAACCACTTCAATGCCTAAATATAATAAAAAATACATAGTAAAGCAACAGGCAACCGCTTAAGTAGAAACGTGTATCAGTGGGACATGCTGTGCAAATGATTCCTGCTGGAAAGAAATGTGCAATCTGCTCCAAAATATTGATTTAGTTACCATTTAGTTATTTTGATACATATTATGTTTTAAATTTTTAGATCATATTATTGCATTTGCAGTTTTCTGGCATGTATTTGGAGCCATCAACAAAAATTTCAAGTGTGCTCCATTTTGTTTTCATTTGGTCTGTTTTGTGCAGTTCATGAAGACTAGATTTAAAAATGTGTACTTGCATTTTTTACTTCAAATATATATGTACTGCTTGTGAGAAGGAGCAAGCAGGTCAGTTCACAAATGCACATGCTGCTGTATGGATGTTATTAGTGCAATGCATAGCCGTTCTGAATGTTGGTTTTATGGGAGACTGTAGCTCTCCCATTGGTATCCGTGGTAGAACCATTATTAGGTGTGAGATCAGATGCGGAGATTTGTAGCAAATGTGGGACTTTCCATGTGAGTGTATTCTGTGTACATTTCCAATTCAACATGGAACGCCTCTTTAAAATCTTGTTCCTGCCAAATTTCCCTTGTGTCTCCTGGAATTGTTATCCTATTAGTTCCTCCATGACAAGTCTGACTAGAGTTGTACATTTGTAATTGCAGCCCGTCAGATGTCTTCATGAAGCAACCCTGGATTTATTTTTGTATTGCACTTTTAATTGCATGTTATTCACTGTCAAAACAGCATCAAAGAACCTACAGTCAGTCATGTAGGAGTCATGATAAAGCAAACCTTTTTAGGACCACATAGACCTTCACCACCACTTTGGTATACTAAATAGACAATGAAAGCCAGATGTCCTCTTCTGTGTCATTAATGCCTGTGCTTGGGAATTTGCTTTCTGACGCTTGTTCTGCTCCACCAGTAAGTGGTATTAGATGAGATGTGATTTCAAGTCATGCAATTTCATATTTACTGATTTGCTGTATCTTTTCTCTGAGTCAGTAAGATTTAAGGAACACTATGACACAGAGAAGGTTTCACAATTCTCTGTATAATGTATGTCCCTGTAACCTTAACTCATGTATAATATATAATAACTTGACTAATTGTGGCCCATTTCCTATGAAATAAGGTTCCAAGTAGCATGGTTTAAATGAAGGCTATATGCTGGCATTGCTTGTTCTGGAATTTCAGCATGGTCTATTTCTAGCTTTCTTCGTTGTACTATATTGTGCTTAGCAAAGTCTTTCCATTTGACCATGTACCACTTGGCTCCTGCCCAAGCTCATGTGACTCTTGTCATCTGTGCAAGACTTTTCCTGTTTGTTTTCTCTCTCTCTCTCTCTCTCTCTCTCTCTCTCTCTCTCTCTCTCTCTCTCTCTCTCTCTCTCTCTCTCTCTCTGTCTTTTGGTCTCTGTGTCTCCCATGTGAAGTTAAGCGACCTTTGAGATTGACTCTCCTGATGTAGCTGATAATTTACTCAATGGCACGGAGCCACGTTATTTTAAATTCTAATAGATACACAAGTGGAAATCAAATTTGGATTTGAAACCACCAGCATTGATTAGTAACTAAAGGTGCTTTTAGTAACTTGAACTAGATTCGTCTCATCTGTCATGTATGGTATGTGCAGTAAATTAGAATAAGTATAATTTGAGATAGCAGAGCTTGCAAGAAAGGCCATGACAGCTGTGCTTTCAAACAAATGCAGAAGATGCCACACAGATGCCTGCTACAAGGTCTACTGGACCGTGCACACTGTGTCTATTACCTTCTAAGGGAGAATATTTTACATTAAAAAAAAATATATATATATATATATTTTATCATATTAGAATTTTTGTTACTACCTCGTTCACTATATTACAGAAGGAACAGTATCTAATTTCTGTTTGCATGGCATTGAATATTTTTTTTGTTCTAAACCTAAATGTCTGACTTATTTTCCCTAGTTGTTATTGTGCCCATACTTTGCTCTTTCCAATCTGCTTTGAGCTGGAGTGTTCAGAGTTCTGGGTAGTAAGTGTTCCTAGATTTCAGTGGCATGCAATTTCTATGACACTTAGATGATATCATATTATGACCCACAAGAAGTGCTCTCTCTATCTCTACATCAATTAATAGTTGAAACAAAACCTCCAAATGCTGTCACAAAGGAAACCATGCTGAAGACCCAAATGCGGACTATGAAATAATTTGCTGTAAAACCACTAATGAAACCTGCTCGTGGTCCTCTGTAGAATGCAGACTGCATTAAAGACTGACTGATAGGTTTGCTGATTTCAGACCATAAAATATGTCTGCTTCCCAGTATTCTTAGTAACAGCACTGCATTCCTTGTAACTCCTTTGAATTGCAGATAAGGACGTTTTGAGGAGGATTAAGGATTAATGTTATCTAGGTTGAGTTTATAAAACTTGTTGTGATTCGACACTATTGCTCTCTGCTGTAAATTGTTACTTTGTTTAATAATTCCATCCTGTGCTTGTGGTGATCTGGAAACAAGCCAAACTTTTTTTTTTTTTTTTAAATCTCACCTAAACAATATTTCATATTGTCAAAAACTGCCCTAAAAGCGGGGATGTCAAACTCTGATTCCCCCACCCAATAATTTTTGAAATGAAGTAAACAGCCATAGAATCATGCTGGACTTTGAGATGCCTATTCCTTAGAATCCATTTGTGGCTTTGTGTTTAAGGTTTATTAGAACAGTTCACATATATTTCAGTTTTATGAGGGGGCGTTTTTTTTGTTTGTTTTTTTAAATCTTTTAGGTGTGCATTTGGCTGTGCAACCTGCGTTTTTATCATCTACATATTATGTACACATACCCACATCTGCGCACAGGTGATCAGGACACTCTTTGGCAATAAGTGGGCAGTCCGGGTCCCAATATGCAGTGTACTAATATTTGTAATGTTGAAGATTTGTATTTTTGCCTTTCTACATGCATGTTTTTCCTGTGTATTTCTGTTCGTATATTTGATGAAAAAACAAATAAAAATAATTTGAAAAAGAAAATGTAAAAGAAGACAAAACTGTTGTGCTTGAGATAGGGACTGTTACAGGAACTGGATTCTAATGTACAAGCCAAGCTAAACCATGTTTCATTTTAGAGTTCAGAACCATAGACCGCACATGCGCTCAGTTCATTAATGCAGAGTCACTTTGTCATTTTTCACTTGTATGTACATAAACTAATGCCATTGCTCTCACTTTTGTGTAGGCCTTATTGAAAAGGTTGGAGTCTGTAAAGCCAACAGTTGGCATGACACGCAATGAGCAGCTGATGGATTACCAGCGCCAAGCAGGATACCTCAACGCAACAGCATTGTCTCCTAGGCCTGGGAAGGCCTCTGCTAGCCGCATAAGCTCCTGCTCCTCAACAGGCAAGATTGATGGGTTTAAAAAAAAATAAATAAAAAAAATCTCCATGTTAAGTAGATTTCCAAAGTATTCATGGAAAACTCTTGGACTCTGAGAGTGTAGGAGTAGAAATTGTTTGAGTTTTAGAAAATGGGCAGGTTTTTTTTAGATGTATGGGTAAATTTTTAGAGTTGTACGTGCATATTGGCAAGGAGAGCGAGATGGCTGTCGCAAATAGTGAGTTATGGCAGGTTATTGTTTAACGTCGCTCAACTGCAAAGAGTAGCTGTCTCTGGAACTTCAAATATATAGATGGAAAGGTAACTTTCTGAAATGTTTTATTCAGTGTAAAGATGCTTTCTGAAGTTGGGAACTCAGTGTATGTCCTTCTTTAACAATCTCAGTGAGGGACAGAAGCGGGGAGATTTGCTAGAAGGTAGCAATAGATGCTGTAGTAGACGTCTAAGTGGCAAGACTTGTGGATTAAGCTTCAATGGCAAAAGTCAAACAAAATCCGCAAACTACAGAGTATCCTGCTAATTAGTCCATGGTAAGTGGTTTGAAAAAGCAGAAAATAAATTTAGCAGGCAAGTGTTGGCAACAAAGAAGATAATATAGCAACATTTTGTATCAAGCTGACCCTGAACTTCATCCGTGGTGGCGTTTTAAAGCTTCCAGTAGATTAGCCAATCTGTAAGGGGAAAGTAGTCACAAACTGGGAGGAATGCTTCTTGACATGGCGAGCTTCTAATCGCACAGTTTTAGTGAAACCTAGAATGTGACGGCAGATAAGAACCATTCGGCCCATTTAGTCTGCCCAATTTTCGAAATACTTTCATTAGTCCCTGGCCTTGTTTTATAGTTGGGATAGCCTTATGCCTATCCCACACATGCTTAAACTCCTTAATCCAAACAGGATTTCCTTATTTAGAGTGGATTATGCAGTAAGGTAACATCGTAACTGTGCAGACAAGGATATACACAACTGAAATTTTTCAAGAAACATTTTCCAGTACGTTGTCTATATACTTTGCCACAAAGGTTCAGCTCCACCTTCACCACAGCAAATAGCAATTTTAATCCATAAAACAAATTGACCTTTTATTCAGCCAAAAAATAATGTTGACTGTATTTGGGCAAGCATGTGAATTCCCCAATTTGGGCATAAACGGTTAAGGCAATCCAATAAATGGTGATATTTACATAATAAATGCTTCTTACACATAAATCAAATTCAGCTGACACAATTATATTTACATGGAGATATGTCACCCATAGAATCTGCAAAAGTTGTGCTTTTTCCATTAAATGGTGATATATACATTAATGCTTCTTAAAAACTAAAAATTAATCTTGATATGCTGGAATATGTCCAAAGCACACCTGAGAATCAAATATCCCAATTCAGTAGACGCAAATGGTAAACATTACATGGAGAAATGTCAGTTATAGATTTTCCAAAAGGAGCACTTTGCCCAAAAAATGGTGACCTATACATTAATGCTTCTTAAAGGTAAATTATTGTGCCAGGAAAACCCTTCTGTCATTTACCTGGTTCCAGCACTTATGTCCCTCGAAACTGGTTCAGGCTCCACCTCCAACATCAGCCTCTCTCTTTAGTATTTCCTCCATAGGAAAGCATAGTATAGCGTGAGGACGTCCAGCGTCAGTTTGGCGACCAAAAGTTGCCTAACAACTCGGAAGTCCCTCTAGTAGCTGTCTGGCATACAGCCACTAGAAGTGGAGATAACCCTCAAACGTAATTATTGCAGTTTCAAAAAAAATTGCAATAATTACCTTTGCAGGGTTAAGGGACCTAGGACTATGCAACCAGACCACTTCAATTAGCTGAAGTGGCCTGGGTGCTTATAGTGTCCCTTTAAACATACAAACACACAATCTCACTGATTTGAAGCACACTCACTGACACACGTGTGCTCAGTTAGACAGACACAAATGCTCACTGATTTGAAATACTCTCAGACAGACACATTTACACATTCTTGCGCGCACACACTCTCAAATTAATTTTATTTCTGGTGTTTTTTTTGTTCTGCCCAGTCAGTCTGGATCCTCTCCTGGGAATCCAGTAGGGAATGGATCCTCTCTATGCTCCGTCGCACACCTTCTATAGTGACGTCATATTCCGGCTTTTGGCATCACCACAGAGTGTGCGTGAGGGAGTAGAGAGGAACTGAAAATACACCAGCACTCCCCTGCCAACCTCCCCCACCTGCCTCCTGTCTTCCTCCCGCTTTGGTGGTCAACTGTCCACCTCTTGGGCCACCTGTGACAGCCATTGACCTGCTCTTCGCAGTGCCCACCATGTTCTGGCAGGTGTAGCGAGGAGCCATGTGCAGATCCATACCCTCTGTGCCGCCTACCGGGAATAGTGGGTGCTACTAGCCCCCTGCACACAATTAAAAATATCTCAATATGTGCAGTGTGTAAAGCAAAACACTGCACATACTTACTCTTACCACCATGATCACTACAAATCAATGAAGTGATCATGTAGGTTAGAGTAAGTCTTTAATCAGAGGCATTGGCACAGTTACAGAGAGAACATATAATAAAAATGGAGGGCTTTTTATAAAATGCTTATGAGAATTATTAGGGAGGAGCATGAACAATTGAGGTGGCAGTTGAAAGAGTGTGAGAAATCATTGGTAAAGGGGGGGGGGGCATGCAAAAAAGATGCAGTAAGCAAATTAATTGAGTGCATGGGATGTACATAAGTGGGTGAAATCTGCAGAATTCAGTGGAAAGTAGCCGTGGGGAAAAAAGGGATAACGCAATTGGGAAAAGGTGAAGAATACAGCCAAAGGAGGACAAGAGAACAGAGTAATGTAGAGAGATTTAGCTGATTGTTGGAAAACAGATGACCAGGTAACCTTAGATTGGGAACTACTGACTTAGAGCATCAACTACTTCAAGGGTTAATCCAAGCAACATGCCCACTTTAGTGTTTTGAAGTGGTCATGGTGCTTGGAGTCTGTATGTGCAGAGAGGGGTAGCGATGTCATCAGAGAAGCATCAGGCTGCTCGGAGAACTTTGTTTTGGTGTGGTATCTAACCTGCCATTTAGCTTTATTTCATTTATAATTTTTTTAAATTTTACGAGGAAACATGTCGGTAAGGGTTACTCTAATCAAAACAGTATTTTATTTGCTCGAAGTAGCACTTAAAAGGAACACTCTGGGGCTAGTAATATGAACATGTGATTCTAAACCTATAGTGCTTGACAACATGTATAGATTACTGCCCCCCTCCCCAGAATGAAGCAGAAAAAGTACTTTACTCACCTCCTACACACCCTTCCACAGCGTTCTCTCGCGGCCAAATTGCCTTCTTGGCTGAGATCATCAATTTTAATGATCTTATCCAATCCAATGCTTTCCCATAGACCATCTGATTCAGATTGCACCGTTTTCTCTGTTTTGTCACTAGAGGCATTTTAAGTCTGTAATGTAAACATTGCCATTTCTACAGTTCAGTGTTTTCAGTTCTGGCGTTAAAACGACAGGGACATACCACCCAGATCACTTTCTTTTAACTTAGTGGTCGGTATGCCTATAGTGTCCCTTTAGGCCCATTTATCAACTGGGCAATGCGTGTTTATTGAAATACTGCACCATGACATTCATAGTGGAATGTAGTAACATCAATAACCTATTTATTAAACAAGTAGAATAAATAAGGCATTTTTCACTTGCACTCAATATTTCCATCATTTCTATGGTCACAATATAATGATGATAAAGTTTTCAATGAAGATGGCAAATATCCTTTGATTCTGATAGAATCTTTATAAAATTCTCACTTTGACGGTGTTGGAATTTACTAATTAGTCTCTTTATTTCCCCTCCGCTGAGTGACAGTTAATCCCGACCTCCAGTTGTGGCTGAAGGGAATTGGCTATGTTCATGGAGGATCACCTAACTCACCTTGAGGTCACCATCGTGAATATTTACAAATTTAGCAAAGTCCCCAGGTGGTAACAGCACCACATTAATGAATTTAGATGCAATTTATTATTTCTTCCAGGTCCGTACCTTATAATAGAATGAACTCTACATTTCTTTTTTTTTTCTTTTTTTTTTCTTTTTTTTTTTTATTAGGTAGTTTTTCACGGGTGTCAAGTGGATGCAGGAGCAGTGATGGGACCAATTCCAGTGCTGCCATGTTGAGACCTGCAAAATCCAATAACGTTCGAGCTGCATGGCAGTGATTATCCAAATGCAACCTCTTTGAACATTCTCCTAATATTTCAATGCTTTCTATTAGTCATTTTGTAAATAAATATAAGACCTTATTTGCTGCTAATGTGAAAATCTTGATACATAATATACAATTGGTGTGTGGGGTATTTATTTTCTATGTATGTGGCTTTCCCCCCCCAAATTTTTTATATAAGAAATTGTTATTCCAGCTAGCTGCAGTTCCATGCTGTATCAGAATTATCAATTACACAATATCTAGAGTTCTGGACACCCAGTAGATACCTAGTTCTCTAGATTCTAATTAAAGAATGTTCAACACTATATGGAAGTTTTGTGCACTTTGTTACAGCTGACTAAATTCACTTGGGTTTTGACTTGGGCTTTTGTTTATCTCTAATCAATGGATGTCATTCCATTTAGACATGTTTATATGGATAACGGAGGACAGGAAATTGTAACCATGGCAACAAACACATATATACATTGATAGGACCATAAGAGCTTCACAATATGGAGCCCTAACTCCCTCATTTCTCAGTCACTCTCTGGCTTAAGAGACTTAATTCAACAACTCCTGGAGAAAAGCATGTTGATATGCTTTATTTTCTCTATGCATTTTTAAAGGTGTTTGCAGAGCTCTTCTTCAGCAGGTTATCAGTTGGCTAGCTTGCAATTGGTAAAGAAAACCAAGGACGTAACCCAGTTCTTCTGCCTTCCTTAAGGATTGTACTGGTTCAGCTCTTACTGATGTTTAATTTATTTAATTTCTGTGCTGTTGTATTCTGAGTGGTTGGGAGTTTAACAATTTACTTCTAAGTACAGCATCTCCATATGTGTACATATGGAGACACCCAGGTGATTTCCAGTACCCCACTTTTCCAGACACGGCTTGTGAATTTCAGTATTAGTTTTTCGCAATAGAATTTAATTTGATTAGTTGGGCTAAGTATATTTTTTAATTGCATACAGTTTTTACTTTGCATTATACCTTTTATTTGTGCATGTATATTGTCACACACACACACATACAGGAATGTAAAAATTCTATCCTAGCCCAATATAACTATGTATCTAGTATGAGGAATAATGTTTTGTCTTCCTGATTGAAAACTTATTTATTTTTGTTATTTATATATATATATATATATATATATATATATATATATATATATACCATTTCCCTAATAAAGTATTTCATAATTTAGTTTTTAAATTTTTGTATTTTCTGTAAGTATATGAAATGAAATCAGAATTACAAAATTCAGTCTAGTTTGAAGAATGTTGAACTCTTTTGCCTCTATTAATTGTGCGTACACATGCAGTCTTGGAACAACGCAGAGTATGGAGGAAGACTTTTACAAGAGAGTACTATGGTATTGCAAGAGAACGATACAAAACTGCTGGTTGTTACATGCCATCTCTCTGTGCTTCTATTTTATGCGCAGTTGCATATATGGTGTTTTCACAGCATTTATTTTAATAAGTGTTTTTATTCCTAATTTATAAATATATCTGCTGTAATCTGCTAATATTCATGTTTCGGGCAATTAAAGGGCTAGTGGAGCCAAAAGTGTTTTCATAAAACAAAGCTTTTGGTTGGTGTCATTCTTTCTAAGAGTTGTTCGCAAAGACAAAATAAATATATATATATATATATATATATATATATATATATATATATATATATATAATTTTTATTTTTTTTAATGAAAATGTACCTCCATTCTAGCGCCAAGTTAAAGTTTTATTTGCCGAAAAATCACACCACTTCGCTGGAAGGAAGAATGGACTGAGAAGACGATCAGCATGGAGAGATGGAGGCATGCCACTGTTCATCTGGTGCCAGCAATTTTGCATATAATTGATACTAGCTAGCCTGGACCTTTGTTCTGGGCTGGCTAATGACGCTGCCAGAGGGTGGAGTTTATCTCTGTATGTGCATCGTTTGAAGCAAAAGACACCATGACCACTTCAAAACGGTGAAGTTGTCATGGAGTTCGGAATAACCCTAAGTTTTGAAGCATGTCTCATCCAGATCATGTTTATAACTGGTAAATAAATTATTTTGCTGCACTCTATTACATATTTTGCTTCTAGATTTTGTCTGCCTTCTCATTTATAGCTCTCACATTATTCGTTATCAACCCTTTATGTGCAAAAGCTTTCATCCGCTTAAATGGAGACTCAATTTCCTGAAACTACGCTTCTGGCTGTGGTAAAAACTAGGTTTCTCTTAAAGTCTGTAGCTCCCAAACTCCAAACCATCCTCCTTTTCATCAGTTTGGGTGGTTTTTTTTTTTCCCCCTCATTCCCCTGGAGCTACTCCCTTAGCTGTGTTACCATTCTCATTCCAACAAATATAAAAACAAAGACATTTCATATCTAGTCAACACATCTTAATTAAAGTTAAAACGGTTGGGAATTAATAGTGAATTTTAAATTTAAGCCCATAATAGCCAAACTGGCATAGCTGACTTGAAGAATTTCTCCAATTAGGTTAGTTTGGCCGTAAACTTAAAATTGAAATCTCCTTACCTACCTTAAAAATTGGTGGGGGGAAAAGGAGACAAATAGCCCCCTGTAGCAAAGCATATGCGCAGCAAGGTGAATTGTACCATCACAGTTTTGCTAAAAATATGTTATTTAACCCCTTCCCGACCAGTGACGGAAATTTTCCGTCAACCTTGTCCTTCAGTTAAGGACCGTTGACGGAAAATTTCCGTCATTTACAAAAGTTAACCCCAGATCGCTGCAATCGCGGGGTTAACGGTGCTCCGGTCTGCCTTTGTATTACAGCATGTCAGAGCGAGCACATGTGCTCAATGTACTTACCTTCCGCCTCCCTGCACTTCCGGGTTCTGTGTGAAGTGCAGGGAGACGGATCTTCACTGATCCTGCCCCCTGGTGGAAAAAAAATAAATTAAAGTGAAATACCCCTGTTTTAATAAAATTAACCCCTTCCCTGCCAATTGATCACTGACTACCGTGATCAATTGGCAGGGTATACATTTTAATGTCATCTGATTTTTTTTTTTTTTTAACCCCTGAGGGTTAATTATTATTATTTTTTTTAACCCTCAGGGGTTAAATTTATTGTATTAATTAATTTAAATATTTAAAAATTATATATTTAACTAGCTGGGATGGGTGGAAGTTAGTGGGGAATTGGGGAATTTGGTGTTATGCCTTTTGAATTACCCTGGGATGTCTTCTTTAAGAAATGGTATGCCTTTATGGAGTAATTGGATTATATAGCCTTGTAAAATACTCTAAAATGGGACATGGACACAGCGTAAAAATTCAAAGTTTGAAAAAAACTGGAATGGCTGTGTCTCAAATGTGCCCCTTCAATGTCCACGTATACCTGGCAAAGGTACATACGGAGATATTGCTGTACTCAGCCGACATAGCTGAGCAACATATTAAGTATTATACAGTCGTAGTACACATAAGGTTTGCAAAATATACTGCGCAAACTCGCTTTGTGTGTCAAAAAGGCAGAAAAAATGCTTTTTACCACTACACTTGGTAAAAGCTAGCAGAAAAAATATCCCACACTAAGGTTCAAAATATGCCTTTTGAATTGCCCTGGGATGTCTTCTTTAAGAAATGGTATGCCTTTATGGGGTAATTGGATTATATAGCCTTGTAAAATACTCTAAAATGGGCCATAGACACAGCGTAAAAATTAAAAGTTTGAAAAAAAAAATGGAATGGCTGTGTCTCAAATGTGCCCCTTCAATGTCCACATATACCTGGCAAAGGTACATACGGGGGTATTGCTGTACTCAGCCGACATAGTTGAGCAACATATGAAGTATTATACAGTCATAGTACACATAAGGTTTGAAAAATATACTGCGCAAACTCACTTTGTGTGTCAAAAAGGCAGAAAATATGCGTTTTACCACTACACTTGGTACAAGCTAGCGGAAAAATGATCCCACGCTAAGGTTCAAAATATGCCTTTTGAATTGCCCTGGGATGTCTTCTTTAAGAAATGGTATGGCGTTATAGTGTAGTTGTAATATGTAGCCTGCTCAAGTGCTCCAAAGTGGGACACGGACGCATCAAAACCCTCCATGAAAATTCACACTTAAAAACCTTAACTTGTTACGTCTCTTTTACAGCAGTGTAACTTCACAAAATAGTGTCTAGGTCATACATTGGGCATATTGTTTTACTCAGAAGGCTTAGCTGAGCATAATTTGGGGGGTTTGAACTTAGTGGCACATATGAAATGTACAAAATGCCCAGCAAAAATGTAATCCATATGTAAAAAATGCCCAAAATTATATTTTACCACATACTTTGGCATATATTGGTGAAAAAATGGGGGCATGTTAAAGCACAATATGCACCATATGAGATACCCTGAGGTGTCTACTTTTACAAATGGTAGGCCTTTATGAGGTTTTTTTTGAACAGTCAAACTGCTATAATACCCCAAATTGAAGCATAGGCCCATTAAATCCGCCTCTCAAAATTCTACTGTAAATGTTGAAACGGACAGGTCTCCTATTGGCACTGTAGCTTCACGAAATAGTGCCAAAGACATACAATGGGGGTACCGTTGTACTCAGCAGAAGTAACTGAACACATAATAAAACCGTGTACAGGAATAGCACACACCAACTTTACAAAATACACATGAGAAGTTCTTTGTTATAAGTTTGTGTGCCAAAAACACCAAAATACAAAATTTTACTCCAATATTTAGCAGAGATTGGCGGTGAAATGGCTACTTAGAAAGTGTCAAAACAACCTTAGGACAATAGCCTGTGATGTATACTTTATATAAATATATACCTTTGTGTGGCAATTTTGTTTTCTTTTATGGCTATTAAGCTTACAAGACAAACATACCAAATTCTAAAATCGCTCCATATTAACAGTTTATTTTACTCCTTGTGCTTTGTGACCTGTAACTACCAAAAAAAACTGAAAATCCCAGACACATTATATATTCTGTAAATCAGAACAACTAAATGAATCTATTTTTAATTACTTTCTTTAACCCGCACTAATTAGGCACACATTATTATTGCAAAAACTGTACAAAAAACACATTTTTCATTTTTTTTGCATTTTTCTGTATTTTTTTTTAATAATAAATAAGCATTTATATATATATATATATATATATATATATATATATATATGTTACATCAAATTAAAGCCCTTTCTGTCCTCTAAAAAACAGTATATACTATGCGTCGGTGCAATAAACAAGAGAGATGCAAATTGAAGTTTTTTGTTTTTTTTTAATTCTTTATTTTTCAGCGCACAATGTGAAAAAGTACACAAACGTGTTGTTATGGAAATAGTAAAGTAACGTATCGACATTTTAAATTTGGTACAACAAGACAACTGTAAGAAACATCATGCACATTTTTTGCTTTATGAGGGCTGTTGGGTTGTAGCGGAGTGTGGTTCGTGCGTAAGTAAGTAAGTATGGAAGTATGGGTTCGTCGCTGTGTAGGTGCCGTCTCCACCAACATTGCCTGTTTTGTAGAACCCGGTAGTGTATGTCATGTCTAGGGGCTCGAGAGTCAGAATTCGTCTATGTCTTCTATTACAAGGAGGTTCTGGGAGAGGCTCCTTATGAATTGTTAGACTATTTGTATGTGTCCACGGTATTCCCTAATAGGTTTATGTTGCGTGTGATCTAGTTGCGTGGCTCAGGTCCCTTCTTAGAGAATGACTGCTATGGTGCGGCTATGGGTGACACTTATGTGTTGTCTGATGTTGGACTGTCAGTCCTACTTAGCTATGTCTTAGTTAGGGTGGGTCGCTGGCCGAATGGTGTCGTCGAGGTCGTGTGTAAGCCCCTTTGTGCATAGTTCCCCTGTTACCCTGGGGATGGGGGGGGGAGAGGGAGGAGGGTGTTAATTAAACTCCGGAATATGTGTGTTCCTGTAACGGTGGTAAGTAAGACAGATTAACCAATGTAACGGGGCAAACTGGAAATCTGGGAAAGTCTCAGTGCCCCTCAACTGGGGTCGATATGAAATGTTCTTGAGTCAGGTCTTGGCTTCGCGTGGTCCTCTGGGTTCGGTTACTGCTCTGTTTCCCGCTGGTCTATGCTCGAGGCTTGAGGCTGCGTTGTTATCTTGTGTCTTTAGCCCCAGTGTTGTGAGTAGCGCCGGTCCCTCTGTTGAATCCGAGACTTTGTAGTGTTTTCCCTCCTTAGTTACCCACAAGGTCTTCGGGGTCGCCCATCTGTAGGTGATGCCTGCTTCTTGAAGGGTGACAGTGATTGGTTTCAGCGTTTTACGCCAAAGGTGTGTTTCCCTGCTGAGGTCTTGAAATAGGGAGAGTTGATAAGTCTCGAAAGTGTATGGGGTCTTCCCTTTAAACGCTGCCATGATTCCCAGTTTGTCAGTCATGGTGCAGCAGCGCAAGATTAGGTCCCGTGACGCTGATTCTGGAGCCCGGGGTGACTTAGCTATTCTGTATATGCCATCAAACATAAATTGTCTGGCCCCTTTCGACGGTAGAACCGTTGCTACTAGGCGCCTGATGAAATGGGGCAGTTCTTCAAGTGGTATACTTTCTGGGACCCCCCGTATTTTCAGGTTTTTCCTCCTGCCTCTATCGTCCAAGATATTTAGTTGTCTGGCCATCGTGGTTTGTGTTGCTTTTAGGCTCAGCACTGTGTCCCCTAGTGTTTGGAGGTCCTGTTTTAGGTCTGCCAGGCCTGATTCTGTGGCATGTGTGCGTGCTTTTACTGACTGCACTTCTGTGGTGAGCACCGCGAGGTCAGCTTCCCACATTTGTTTTAGGTTTTTCTGCAGGCCGGCCAGCATTTCCTGGATGTCACTTCTGGAGGCTGGTGTGTGGTCCCCTGTCCCCTGCAGAGCCCGCTGGGGGTCAATTTTGGGAAGGAGTGTGTCCGGGGGGTCTCCCGCCCTCTGTCTTGCCTCCGGTAGGTGAGTGATGGAGGGGGAAATGTCGGTGTGCTCTCCCTCCATTGAGGAGGTTGGTGAGGGCCCACGGGGCGTTTGGGTAAGTGATGTGGCCGGGGACTGCAGCATTTGGCTTATGTCTCGCTGCGTTCTGGAATTGGGGGCAGGCTGTTTTTGTGACTTGCGCCCCATTGTACTTGCCTCTGTCTGGGCGTAATATTCCGGCGTGTACCGCGGATCAGGTCCCCAGGCGAGCTCCGTCGGCTGTCCGCCCGCGAGGTAGGCCCTAGGGCCTCGTTTTCGGGTTTTTCTGCCCGGGGTTGAAAAGAAGGGCATCAGCGTGTTCTGCGTGATGCCCTGGAGCCGACCCACTAGTCAGGGGCTGTGTGCGTTGTAGGATGCTGCTGATATTTACAGGATTCGTTTTTTTCGCTCCGGAGCTCTGGAAGATGGCGGCTGCTTCGTTCCGGCTCCAAGCTCCGCCCCCTGCAAATTGAAGTTGAACGCATATAGCAAGAAAATGCAAAAATTGCTTGTGTCATTAAGCGTAAGACAAGCTTCGGAAGCTGTGTCCTTAAGGGCTTAAATGTACATAGGGTAACGTTTTGTTTTGTTCTATGTATTTGGGCTGATGAGATCTACAGCCATTCCTGTTGACCAAGAGTAGTGGGAGTTTGAGCACAGCGTTTATTTTTGTGTGAGAAACTATTCTTATCCTTATTACAAAGAGTTTATAACCAACATATGTATTTTACTTTTGCTTGCAACTTAAATTGATGGTCACTATTTAAATACTGATTCTTACAATATTATACCATGTCATTTTTGTTCCTTGTAGGTTTGCTGCATCTCTCTCTACAAACTGAAGCAGCTCAAACTACCACCAATCTTGGGTAGCCCAGGACATGTATGTAAAATACAAATGCTTAAAATAATGCCACTCCTAAGGTATTGTTTTCCAATAATAAATTATTAATCATTATATATTATCTATCTATAATTGTTATTAATTTAATGAATTAATTCATGCTCAATAATAATGTGCTTTAGGGGCGTGGTTTGCAGCTGAGCGAGCTGGACGTGTCTGGGTAGAGCTCTGCTGCAGCCACGGTGCCAATAGCCTACATTAGCGGAGACTGACCTTTGAAACTACGATACCAGGTGGGGGAAATACGATGGACAAAAGGGCTCCCCGAAACCAAAAGAAAAAATCAACGGAGACGGTCTCAGTACCCGATATGTTCGCGGCCACTCAAGATGGCGGACGAGAGGGCCCGGGCACACCCCGTTCGCCCTCGAGCCCAGCGAGCGGAGGAGCTATGGGGTCTGCAGAATCCGACACTAGTCAGATCCTGGCAAAGCTGGCTGAAGTCCGCAGCTACCTGGCTACCGAGATGGTCCGCAACACAGCCGAAGTTAAAGCTGAGATCCAGGCTTTAGGGGTGAGAACGGAGACGCTTGAGCGGCGGATGGAGTCCACTGTCGTGGCCCATAACGCTGCAGCTGCCCAAATCAACCACCTAACCTCTCAGCTATCCCTTGCAAGCCATGCAATCCACGATCTTGGGAATCGATCGCGGCGCAACAATATCCGCCTTCGAGGACTGCCGGAGCAGGAGGGGAAAGGATCCCTGAGCGATGTGGTCTTGGGGATTTTCAAGCCACTTCTTCCTAATATCCCCGATCATCTATGGCATATTGAGCGGGCGCATAGAGCGCTTCGCGCCAAACGGGCGGATGACCGGCGTCCCAGGGATGTACTCATCAGATTCCTTTCCTACCAAACGAAAGAGGCCCTGATGAAATTTGGCAGAGACCACCCGATTATCCACAATGGGGCAGAACTTGCTCTATTCCAGGTTTTGACCCCTCTGACTCTACAGAGACGTCGGGACTGGCGCCCTATTACTGAACTACTGCAGCGGCACTCCATCAAATACGCCTGGGGGCATCCCTTTCGGCTTCTGGCCTTCAGGGATGGACGCACCAAAATTTTATTTTCAGACGGCGACCCGGAGAGATTCCTGAGCGAGCTGGGGATCCGGACCCCTGAGGACTTTGCGGTTCCGAAGGGGCCAGGGGAGGTCCTGCCTGCTCTCCCCTGAGAGTGGTATGCGGCGGCGGATTGAGGTGATTGGGGGTTTCAGCTGTTCACCCCGAGCTGTGGCCCGAGGTCCTAGATGGCAGGGTCTCGCGGGTGGGTACATATTGCTTGGGAGGGGGGAAGCTGGATCCCACTTGGTGGGGCCTTTCCTTTTTTGATGGGGGCTACGGCTGCCGGGTTCTCGCGTAAGGCCCTAAGGGGCTTTTGGTTTGCCCTTGCTGCGGGTGGGATCGTTAATTCTGGGGAGGGTTAGGGTTGCTCGCTCTCCCCGCCTATGGCTTTGTTGCCCACGTTGATTTATCGAGGGGGCCCCTTCTTTACCCACTGTTCCACTTGACCAGAAGCCAGAACTTGTTTCGTTGATTATGGGATATCTGGGGTCTGGGGACTTATATGTACTTTCTTTTCGTTAAGGCAGGGCTGCGGGATTATGGAGGGGCGGCGGGCGGCGGAGGTCATATACCATGATTCCCTTTCCGTATGCTCGGTCATTTTTGTTTATATCCCGAGCTAGGCTGATGTGTTGGTGTTTTATTATGTGAGGGGTTAGTGGCCGGAGGGGGTTGGGGCCCTGACAACTGGGATCATATAGACAGCATCCTTGGCTTTATGGGATGCCCCTATTGCAGGTGGGATCGTGGCCTCGGGAGGGGCGGGATTCCACGCTCTCTCTGAATATGGCCCTGATATTCTTCATATTAATCTGACGAGGCCCCTTCTCTGCCTTTTACTGTAACATGTTCCCCCGCTCGACTCATATATTTTTGCTGGGTCTCGGGGGCCCGGTGATTGCTGTACATTTTGGTTTTTTAGTATGTTTCTTTGTTAAGAGGGGTTGCGGGATCGTTGCGGGGCGGCGGGCGGCGGGCGCTGTCGAATGTTTTCTGTTCCAAGTGTGTCGGGGCTGGATTAGGATGCATTTTTGTATAACTTGAGGCTGTATATGCAAGGTTTATGATGCTGGTGGGGGATGGGGCCTGGGGATCTGATTGTGGATCGTTGTGGTAATGTGCATTCTCTACTTCGGGGCCCGGCCGCGTCTCCAGGAGACTGACTACCTTCCCGGGCACAGAGCTAACTCTCAGTATCTTATCCCTATTATCCTCGTTTAGGGGCCCGTGGACTCGGGGGATGGGGGGCCATGGGCCAGTGCCCCGGCTGACGGCTCCGGGGAGGAGGGATTCTTCTTCCGGTCTGAAGTGTATATACGTGTTCTACATACTCCTTTTTGTTTTTGCCTTCTCACATGATGCTCTCTAATGCCAATCCCTTCACATGCAGTCTATACTCCCTTATCAATACCTCTGGAGGTGGCCCTAGACCCTGATGGATTCTCCCACCCTCACAGTGGGGGGACCTGAATCGGAAAGTATAACATGTCAATTACACTTCCGACCTCATGACACATCACACACAAATTGCTACATGTATACATAATACCACTTTGAATGCATGATCGTAGTCAGGTGGCCACCATCATTTGTATTTGGTAACACTGTATCCCCCCCCTCTACTGTTAGTTGCCGCCGGAGCCGGGGGAGGGGGTAATGGATTTGCCGGCTGCCCCCAGACACCCTTTCTAGTGCCCCTTCAATAGGGGTCATGACACTGGGCTACGACCTGACGCGACCCGAAAGTTTTCCACCCACCGTTTGGTATCTCCCAATACTTATTAATTTGATCTCTGTCTCCAATTTAAATGTGATTGGCACCCTTGAGGTGCCCATCTTGATTGGTCTATGTTCCTACTTCTCTGGGGCCCAATTGGTGCTCTGGAGAGGTTTCAACATATACCCCGTATTGTCCTGGCAATAGGTAAGACCAGGCTACTGTTTTTCTCATTGTTACTCTTTACATTTTCCATTCTCTCACCCTACCCTCCTACCCCTAGTTCGTTCCTCTCTCAACCCCACTTTCACTCTTTACCCCCCCTGGGAGGGGCAGTCATTGGACCCACTGTGCTTCTTCTAAGTCGACCCAAAACGGGATTGCCAGATAAGACTAGCGTGACCTCCCACCCATCGTCATGCCGTTAAAGATTTTGTCTTTAAATGTTAAGGGACTTAATGCCCCGAATAAAAGACGTCTCATGTTCCGGGAACTCAAACGCCTCAACCCCGACATAGCGTTCCTACAGGAGACGCATCTCCCACTGAACGCGAAGTTTGCTTTGAGAGACCACACATTTCGGACTGTACACGAGGCTAGGGCCCTAAATAAGAGGAATGGAGTAGCGGTACTTATACACCATAGGTGCCCTCTCCGGATAGGGACCGTGACAACGGATCCGGCGGGCCGATTCTTAGTGCTTTCGGGGAATTTATACTCCCATACGATCCACCTCCTTAATATATATGCCCCCAACGACCCCTCCGCCGAATTTTGGGACTCCATGGCCCAAACGGTTAATGAGCTGCCGCATGGAATGATTATTGTGGGGGGAGATCTCAACGCCACTCCATGTCCAGCTGTCGACCGGAGCCAGGGGGGTTGGGATACCAAGGTCGCATAGGAGGGGAGGACAAGATAAACTGCTTCGCACGTTCATCCAGCGCACTGGCCTCCTGGACATCTGGAGGGCTCACCACCTTGACGACCGCGATTATACCTTTTACACTGCCCCCCACGATACGTACTCGAGGATCGACGTATTACTGGTCAACTCCCACCTGGCACCAAAGGTCTCGGACTCCTCGATTGGATCTATTACGTGGTCGGACCATGCTGAGGTCACATTGTCATTAGACAATTTGTGCACTGCATCTCCGTGGTCTTGGAAATTGAATACCTCCTTGCTACAGGATCCGGCCGTGGTGGAGACTATCCGTATGGAATTGTCCGATTACTTCGACAGGAATGTGGTGCCTGATCTCCGTCCAGCCACGATATGGGCCGCCCATAAAGCGGTAATACGGGGTATATTTATTCGTGAAGCCACTTTAAAGAAAAAACGCAAAATGCAGTTACTGTCATCTCTCTTAGAGGCCTTGGGCAAAGCTGAGGAGAAGCACAAGACTGCTTCGACCGCTGATACGCTAGCGAATGTACAGGCGCTGCGTTCCTCGGTACGTGAGACGCTTCTGGACGATACGGCCAGAGCTATGGTATGGTCCAAGAGGACGTACTACGAAAAGTCCAACAAAATGGACACACTTCTGGCACGATCACTCCGCCCGAGACAAGGTCACTCCCACATCACTAGAATCAAAGACTCCGCTGGTAAGTACCGCACTGATCCCACTGATATCGCAAAGATTTTCTCGGAGTACTACTCAGCACTATACAACCACTCCGGGAGGGGCGGCAGCGACCAGCAACAACGCGAGACGGAGGAAACTAGGATATTCTTGGATCAATTGGCACTGCCAAGGCTTGATCTTGTAGCTACAGCTAACCTGGGAGCGCGAATCACGGCCGATGAAATTGATGCGGCAATCTCAACGCTGAAAGGCAACAGAGCCCCTGGACCGGATGGATTCGAAGGCGGCTATTATAAAGTCTTTCGGGAAACTCTTACACCACACATGGAGACGTTGTTTAACGACCTCGTGGAGGGGGGGGTGCCGGATAGAGACATGTCGCTGGCCGACATAGTCCTCTTACCGAAACCGGGCAGAGATGACTCGATTCCCGAGAACTTCCGCCCGATCTCGCTGATCAATCATGATTCTAAGATTCTGGCTAAGATCTTAGCGACACGCTTGAACCCCTTCCTCACACACTTAGTCCATCCGGACCAGGTGGGTTTTATACCCGGCAGACAATTGTATGAGAATACTCGGCGCAATATCGACCTTATTTGGAGGCAAGCAACCAAAAGGATCCCTACCCTGATCCTGTCGCTTGATGCGGAAAAGGCCTTCGATAGAGTTAGGTGGCCCTATTTATTCGAGGTCCTGCGGCACTTTGGCCTACCTGACTCATATATCACTGCAATTCGGGCTATGTATACGGATGTTCGGGCAAGGGTCCGAATAACGGGATCAAAGGCACTACCTTTCACATTGGGCAATGGCACCAGACAGGGCTGCCCTTTGTCACCCCTGCTATTCGCCCTATCGCTGGAACCCCTCCTACAAAAGGTGCGTAACACGCCCGAAATTCGGGGAATATCTCTAGGGGATAGGCGATATGTGGTCTCCGCCTTTGCAGACGACGTATTGTTGACTCTGACATCTCCGAAGGAGTCGATAGACGCATTGGCGGCGGTACTGGAATCCTACGGTAGCCTGGCAGGCTATAAGGTGAACCTGCCTAAATCGAGTGCACTCCCTATTTGTATGTGTGACCCTGACGTTACGTACGTAGGGACTGTACATGATATTCGAATTGAGAAACACCGTCTCAAATACCTAGGGATACACCTGACAGCAGACCCCGCCCAGTTATTCAGACAAAATTACACCCCTCTGATCCGCACTCTGATATCTGACATGGAACACTGGCAGGATAAACCGATCTCATGGATCGGTAGGATCCACGCTGTAAAAATGAATGTGCTCCCCAGGATTTTATTTTTGTTTCAGGCCCTTCCAGTCAAGCTGATTAGGTCTGACCTAGGGGCACTGCAACAGGCGGTGGGGAGGTTCATATGGCAGAACAGGAAACACAGGGTCTCCCGTAATATCTTGTACAGAGCACGGTCGAGGGGGGGCCTGGGATTACCAAACTTCTTTTTCTATTACTTAGCGGCCCAACTCTCGCAAATCGCGTTTTGGCACTCTCCCCCGGATGAGAGAAGATGGGTGGATTTAGAATCGGCTCTTATGGGACCTGATCTCCCTCAGTTCTACATCTGGGTCCCTCGGGACCAGAGACCGATAGCACAGGTTGCTTGCACGGCCATAGCAAACTCGGTGAAAATATGGGACGCTACATCGGTCAAATATGGGCTGTCCCCTCGGGAATCCCCGCTGACTCCCTATTTGAGGAACAAAGCCTTCACCCCAGGATTGGATGCCAGGGCATTCAAAGCGATCGAGAGTACGGGCCTCCAGCGTTTATGCCAACTCTACGAGGGCGGAACACTTCTTAGGTTCGAAGACTTACAAACTAGAGCTGCCCTGCGCCCATCGGATTTTTTCCGATACATCCAACTTAGGGACTATGTGCAGACTTCGGCAACTAAATTATGCGCACTCCAACCACTCACCTTTTTTGAAACCCTATGCCTTAAGGAACAGTTCCCAAGGGGCCTTATCACAAAATTATACGCGCACTTGAGTACCTCCACTTCGGAATGGGGGGAGCTTACGTATATAGCCCAATGGGAAGCTGACCTTGGTGAAGAGTTGGAAGGGGTGGACTGGCAGGAGATTTGGGAAGCTGCGGCGACCTCCTCTATATGTGTAACTATGCAGGAACAAGCATATAAAACCTTGTTCAGGTGGTACACCACCCCGGTGAAGCTCTGTAGAATGCATAGGCTATCTACGGACGTGTGCTGGAGAGGCTGTGGGCAAAAAGGAACATACTTGCACATGTGGTGGGAATGCCCTGTGGCCCAGACTTTCTGGGGGCAGGTAGCGGGGTTATTGAAAGACATCTTTGGCAGGGAGGTAGGGCTGGACCCATGGGTATTCCTCCTGGCCCGGCCACTGGAGGACTGGACCAGGACCGAACAGAAGTTGGTCCATAAGGTGATTCTGGCGGCGAGGCGGGCCCTTGCGCAGGTTTGGCGTCAACCCTCAGCTCCCTCACTTCGCATGTTGCTGCAGAAAATCAAAGATAATTACCTCCTGGATAAACTCACTGCAAAGGTCAGGGGCACGAACGCAAAGTTAGACAGAATATGGGCACCTTGGGTGGATAGTAACTTAGGAGATTAGGAGCCACGGGAACTGGACCTGACTTCTCCTTTTTGAGGAGACATGGGGGCTTCCGCTGGGAAACCACCAGGGGGCGGACAACTCCTTGGGGGTTGTGCTGCCCACAGGCGGGTACAGGGATGTTAGGTCAGGACCAAAAGACATGACTATTTACACAGGAGCTTAGGGCTATATGACTATGCCATCCCCTCCCACACATCTTCCCATCTCTTCCCCCCCCCCTTCCCGTCCCCCTCCTCCCCTTCTGACTCTTCTCTTTCTTCTCTTTTCTTTCCCCATTTTCCTTCATATTCCTAGTTTAAGTTCCTCTATGTCTTCTACCTCCTTTAATATTCATGTGTATGGCTACTCTACATTTACCATGATTTAATGAACCCCGCCCCTGTACTGTTTGGAAGGGGACACTACAGCACGGATTACCGATCACTGCGTATAGTCACACCATTCAGCTCCCCCAGACACCGGGGAGGGGTGGGATTCTCAGATATGTTGGAGGCTCTGCTATTATGTGTTAGTAATCTTTGACCTATGAACCTCTACTTCTGGCAAGATAGCCATACCAGATTTCCTTGATTTTTATATATATTGAAAATTGGATGGACACCACCCACATATCTGGAACATTTCAAGGACGATTTGCCAAATAAGCTATCAATCTTGCTAAACACTTATGTTTTACTTTGTATGATGTACCTTTTACATGCCTAAACCCATGAATAAGTCTGATATGTGATGTTTGTATTAATATTGTTTGTATTAATGGTGTTCAACCTTGTTAAAAATAAAGAATTAAAAAATAAATAAATAATGTGCTTTAACCATAGCCTTCTAAGAACACAGCCTAAATTGTAGCAAGGTACCAAATTCTAGGTTGGCATTAATTGTAATAAATGTGGCAATGTTTCAAGTCTTAAACCTAGCAACAGGTGCAGATAAAGCCAAAGAAAAGAAAAGGCAGCTGTAATGGTGTAGGTTTTCAGTGAAACTGGTTTTAGCTGTTTTAAATAGAACAATGTTTGCAGCTGTAGCTAAATACATGGTCATAGTGGAAGTTTTGTTTTCCCTTAATGTAAGGAACAAATCTAATTTAAATTACCAAACGACTGAAATCAAATCTGTTACACTCATTAAAAAGCGGCTTCACTCATTACACAGTTGTCACGTTTATTTGTGGTTAGAAGACCTCCTGCTCCTTGTGTGGATTGTGTGTTACCCAGCGGGCTATGGTTACAGTCACGGTTTCACTGGGATGTCCCAAGAAACTGACAATTTGGGGCGACTGCCCAGAGCCATGCACTAGTGGATTAATACATAAACAGTGGGGAGGGAACCCATGTGTTGTTTTTATTTTTGGCCTTGCACTATATTGTGCTTGGTAAATTTACCAATGAGCAGGACAGCCCCGAAAAAGTGTAATTTACTGTTATTGAGGTTATGTTTACTATTTAACCCTTTTATTCCGAATAACATGCATTTTCAGACAAAGAGAGGTATGTCCCAGTACCCCAACAACTTGTATACACTTCATTCACCATTTTAATTGTAATTAAAATAAATTAATACTTTGTTCTGCTCTTTAACTCTGCTATTCTCTAAATGATTTTTTTCCCCTGTCTTTAACCCCTTATGGACACATGAGTGTGACATGTCATGATTCCCTTTTATTCCAGAAGTTTGGTCCTTAAGGGGTTAAAGCAAATGCCAGTAATTGTCATTATGTAATTTTGCGTAAGCATCCTGATATGCACTGTAGTGTATAACCTGTTTTGGTAGTCATTTTTTCTTCTTCTTCAAATAGCTTGGTAGTGAAGTAGTTAACTCTTGGGGTTTCATTCAGTAAATATTACATTTGATATTTAACTTTGTACTAGTAATTTAGAATGATTTAGTGATGAACTAATCACAGGTATGTCTATTAATTATTTCCAGTTCAATAAGAGAAAATTTAAGCCAAATAGCCAACTTGGAGAAATTAAGTTGGAGGTTTTTTGGCCTAATTTTAGCAATTCTCCCCTATATTCTCCACAATTCTTGGTTTAGTGAATACAGTCACAAAGTAAAGTCTTAAAGTAGGACAGTTGACATTAACATCAGTCTGTACTTGATATAACAATTTCACAGACCCTTTGCATGTATATATTCCAAGCACAAATACCACTTACCACAAGGACAGATTCACACTTACCTGGGTCACGCCAGGCGCCCCTCTACATCTGGTTTTCTCAAAGCTGTAAAAGCCAGACGGCAGTTTGTGCAATGCAGCATCTCATTCAACTCATTTATTGACAGAGAGCACTCAATTGGCATTCGCAAGGAATTAACATGCTTCTGCAGCTCTGATCAGATCAAATGTGGCACAGGCAACCGTTGGGACTCTTTGTGGTTATGGTGCTTGGAGTGTTTCTTACAATTCTCTGTTGACACCACCCCCAAGTTTACATTGCATTCACATGTAAATTTTTATTGTAGATAATTGCTTTTTAGCCCCTTTATATGGCTATATAACTTGTATAACAAGTTGGAAGTCACTGGTCTTTATAAAGGAATATTATAGGGCAAAGTGCCATAAATGGTGTAACCATCATTCCAATGGTTTCCATGGTTATTGTTCCACTTTCAGAACACTACCACTGAGCTGCTCTTGGTATAAACTCCTGGAAGTATCATTCTATTATAGGTATGGGAATGCTGTCATTCTAAATAACACGTAATAGCAATACTATAACTTTATTTTTATTTTTTTAAATAACAAAATACAGTGCATCTGTGTTTAATGTCACAAAAAACTTTTAATTGACTTTATTTTTTTTAATATATATATTTATATATATGTGAAGAACTCAGACCACAACTGTACATAATTGGCGATGACAGATAAAATTATAATGTATTTTTTCTGTAATCTTCTGTAATTATGGAAGGCTTATTCTTGAACTAAGACCTACATTAACCTTTGCAAGACCTATTTCATTGTTATTAAAAAGAATACAGGACTAATATATAAATAGATTTGTATAGAGGGTACCTAGGTGTTAAGTGGATTCAGTCACCTGTATACAAAATGTATATGGTATATGGTTTCTGCATTGTCACTTCTGTTGAATGTGTCCTCTTTGTGCCATGTTAATTTCCCTAGGAAATACATATTTGCCTCTGAAAACAGATGCTGCACTGAGTCATTAAAAAGTGTACTAAAGCTTTAATCAAGTTTATTCAATTTATGCATATTTCTTGATTTCATCATACAACACAAGGACAAATGCACCACCCATGCCTCTCAAAACATTGGACCAGGCACCCTTGAAGAAGGCTTTAGGTCCCTCATCTTTAGAAATCTTCTTCCAGCAGTCGATTGTTCCCTTGTACATAATATCAGCTGTTGGAATATGGAGAAAGATGGTTAGATAATTACACAGCTTATAAACACTGTTATGTTATTAAGACTGGTGCAAGACACATTACCTTAGATGAGAGAGAATAAAAATTCACCACTAAATTGTTAAAAACTATTAAAAGAAATAAGGTTCCTTCTTCACATGTACACATAACAATCGGTACCAAAAACTGAGTGAGTGAGGAGAGCAGGAGAACCTCCGTACAGCTTGTTCTCCTGCTGTGCATCACTGCAATTACAGTGAATGTGCTCATCTAGCACTTGCTAGATGAGTATAGGATCAGCGTAACAGATATCTCTCGGCTCTGGCAATGAAGGATCTCTCGGACAGGGAGACACTTCCATGCTGGAAAAGAGGCGATTATTAAAGGAACACTCCAAAAACATAAAGCACCCTGAAGTGTTTTATGTGTCGAGAGTGTGACCTATTTCTTTTTTTATTTAATTTCAATAGAAATCTGTACTTTTATAAATAAACCTTGTTGCACCTCCCCCACTATCAACCACACAGCTGGTATTGTTCATTCCTGGTTTGGTTAGCTCAGTGGAGCTAACCTCAAAAGGCAGTAATTGCCAAGAGCACCTGCCTTGCTAAGACTTCTCAATGAGCTGTAATACATCGTATTGAGAAGCATATTATTGGAAGCCACAGAAACCTGAGGAACAAAAAGGGAGGGCTTGAAATAGCTGCTAATACTAGATATCCAACCACAATTTCATAAAACCCCTAAAGAACTTTTGAAAAACAAATGCATATTTTCCTTGCGGTTATATCTACAGAAGTGTTATTATTTGTGTACTTTTAATACAGGGCTCAACAAATTCCAGGTCGCCATGGCGACTAGGAATTTTGTCCTAGTGTTTGTCATCCCATATGGCCAGCTGAGGGAGAATGGAGGCGGCGAGGGAGCTATAGTCTTCCTGTTGTGTTGCCGGGAGGCAGGATATGATGTCACTCTGGCCCCTAAACAGTACGCAAGGGAGCAGAGCAAGAAAAGCTTGAAGATTTCAGCAGCCACCCTGCACCCCAGGGAAAGGAGACACTCTGTCTCCACTCCAGGTGAAAAACAAATAATAATTTGTGAGGAAATGTGTGTGAGTATGTTTAAATATGTATGTGTTTCTATCTGTTAGCACAGGCTTCCCCAAACTCCGGCCCTCCAGATGTTGCTGAACTACAACTCCCATGATTCTCAGCCTATCTATTACATTCATAGAATCATGGGAGTTGTAGTTCAGCAACATCTGGGGGGCCGCAGTTTGAGGAAGCCTGTGTTAGCGAGTATGTGTGTGTGACTGATAATGTCTGTCTGACTATGAGAGGCTGTGTGTGTGTCTCAGTGTGTGCCTGTTTAAGTAGATGGCTATTGCATATGCTTGGCAAAATGCATCACAGCACCAATCAGCAGCTCCTCCGTGGAGACACTGTGTAGCATTGAACTAAGAAGCACCTCTAGTGGCCGTCTCAGTGATTGTCACTAAAGGTGTTACTAGGCAGCATAGAAAAGGCAGTGTTTACATTAAAATGCCTGCAGGGACAGGCGATAAATACAAAAACAACTACATTAAGCTGCAGTGGTTCTGGTGATTATAGTTTTCCGTTACGAATTGTATTTTTGTTTTTGAAAATAAAGCTTTATTAGTTTTAAAAAAACTACTACTAACTTTTCAGCTGGCTTTAGATGTGAGAAAATGTATCGTGCCCTGTTTTAACATAACAGCTTTCAAAGGAAATGTAGATTTATTTGAAGTATTCCATACTTTATGAGCTGTTCTCCATTGAGATGAATCTGTCATGACAGATTCATTTTAAGAAATAATCTGTACTGCGTAAATTTGTGCATCTAAGGAGATATCCATTTTTCTGAAGTGACTAGTGAGATTATAATAGAAGTTATATGCACCACTCACCTTTTACTCAAATATGTAACAGGTTCCCCTTGACAACATATATAGAGAGTGCTCCTGCAGTGCAGACGCACACCATAAGTGCAAACCTCTGGCTCTAACTGGCTCCATTGCGGTGATGGCTATGCCTATATCTACACTGATGTATTGGTCAGTAATCTAACAAAAGCCACCTGCAGCCCGGCTACTTCTGCAAGACAACCAGGAAATGGTGTGGCTCCAGTGGATGCAGCAGTACTGCGACTATCATAGTTATGTCACTACACCCTATATTAGAGGCCCAATTTACAAAATGACTATAATCTGGGACTATTTGGCTCAGAAATTGAACTCGGGACAAACCTGACCTCCCTCCCGTGCTAAATATTTTGAGGGGTCTGACCGTGACTAACAAACCTGTAAATGTTATTCTAGAGTGTAGTCTAATGTAAAACTTAGTCAATACCAAACCCGGTGAATACTCCAGGTGTTAATTACTGGGCTTACAGAAATCCACACCGTCCATCACTAAGCTTAATTGATTAACTACAAAAGGACCATAGTCACAGCATAACGTACCTCCTCTCCTGCCAGACTGCATCATCATACGACGTCTTACAGTGTCAAATGGATAGGAGGCTAGACCGGCTACGGCAGTGACAGACTGAGCGATCATCCAGCTCACCACAATGTGCACATTCTTGGGATCTGGCATCATACCTGTAGGTGAAGAAAAAGGTGTATTATAATGGACTAGGTAATATTAGAGTGCCATGGGCAAGCCCATAACAAGCTAGAAGAAGAGATCTGTACCGCTACAGTTATCACTAAATTACATCATCCTCAGTCAGTACCAGTTAGAATGTCATTGTGCTGACTGTTGATAATATCTTCTATATTCCAGTTGTGCTGAGGCAGTTTCACTGTTACTATGTGATTATAAGAATAACAATGTTAGTATTCATATATCAAGATAGCATATTTTATGGATTGGGTTACAGTTATCAATAATGAGCTGAAGGCTCTCTTTTCTGTAATTAGTTTACAAGGGCTTCTTCCTCATTAAAGTTAGCACAATAGTGGATCCCAAGAAGAAGAAATAATGGATGAAGTTTATTCAGCCAATGGATTCAATTATTCTATGTCTGCAAACACAGGTCTTCATTACATATGGAGTCAAACTTTTGGATTTACCCAGCAAATCGCTGCTAAGCTTTATATTAACCTCAGGAGGAATGTGCAAAACAATCCTACTCTACCCTTCCACCATCTTGATTGTCTCTTACAGGCATCTGGGTGTTTTTTTTACTTTTGGTTCATCTTGCAATTAGTGTTACTATATACTAGTATAATTACTGATAAAAGCAGTGCAGTAACAACCTTATGTGTAAATGGCATTCTGGGTATAGGTGGCACAACTGACATTCTTATAAAAACAATACACATTTCTAGAAAACAACATTGTGATGGAAGCTCCCGTGTAAGGGACTTCTGGAGAGGCTTGAAGGCCAGCCTCCTGCCCACAGACTATGTGCCTGGTCAAAAGAGCCCCTAGAAAGGGGCTATTGTCACTGTGGGTAGGGATATGGGGGCCCTGGATGCTTACTGTGCTTCCCAGCTGGACTTGAGGACCTCTGGGCCTGTACCCATTTTATGCCTCACTGGGAGATACCCTGAAATAGTTTGGAAATCTTCCTAGGATCGGGACTGTGCCAAGGTCCAGTCAATCTTAATGCGGGTATTGCTCAGTTCCCAGACCTCCAGATAGAACATTATTTGGAGGGAGGCAAGGCGGCATCAGACGATACCTTCAGCTTGAGTGCACTCTCCTCCCCAGGGGTACTAAAACCCTTTTTGAAAACCAGGACCACGCTGCGTCATGCCTGGATCTCCTCATTGAATCGTACAATAGTCGAAACCCAGTAAAACTTACACGTAATACGCTGTGACTCGGGCGCGGTTTCTCGGTGGTGAACCTTCCAGGGATATATATTTATTTGTGGGGGTATGGTAAAGGAAAAGTGGGTTCTGTCATTTCCTCTAGGACTATGAGGGCACAGCAGGAAGCCTATTGTGTTAGCTGGATATAATGAAATTAAGTCCCCAGACAGAGTGGCGCTGAATAGGGACAACTGTACTGTATATTGAATTGTATGGAGGTCCACCTGAAGAGAGAGTGGTGTTTGGGAGAAAGCTATAGTATCTGCTTTATACGAGAGAAGGTCTCCTGACCTATCATCACTGCAGCCTGGTAAGTTTGAAAAGATCCTCAGAGACCCCAGTCAAGCTTTGGCAACTTAGTCTGAATTTCTTAGTCTGAAGCTGACATGACGGAGGTAGTTAGTTGGAGTATTGGAGCTATGTCGCAGCCATGTTTTATCAAACACCTAAACAATAACTAGAAACAATTCTAAAGAATGGCCGGGCTTCATTAGAAATATAGTATACAACTACAAGCAGTGCCAATATTTCTTTGTATGCATTTTATTTCTTTGTACATTTGTAACCTTCTCTACACGGTGATACTTACCCTTAGCAGTATCATAGACACCAAAATAGGCTGCTCTATAAATGATAATGCCCTGGACAGACACGTTGAAGCCCTGGTATAGACCTTTAGCACCATCTGACTTCCAGATCTTGGTTAAGCAGTTTCCAAGGCCAGAAAACTCTCTTTGGGCTGAACCTTTACCCACGTCAGCTGCCAGACGGGTTCTAGCAAAGTCCAGAGGGTACACAAAGCAGAGTGAAGTAGCACCAGCAGCTCCACCAGATGCCAGGTTACCAAGAAAAAACCTCCAGAACTGCTTATGCCTATCTACTCCACCCAGAAAGATCTGCTTGTACTTGTCCTTGAATGCAAAGTTGAGCGCTTGTGTTGGGAAGTAACGGATGACGTTGGCTAGATTGCCTCTCCAGAAGGAAATAAAGCCTTGCTCCTTGGGAATTCTGACCACACAGTCCATGATTCCCTTGTATTGCATCTCTGCGGTTATCTGTTTGCTGGCATGTTGGACCTGTCATTAGGGAAAATAAACTGGTTAATTAACAGACCTGTCTACAACAAGTTTACATATTATAGTTACAATAAAAATCCACACCATGACCAATAAATTGTAACAGAACAGCACAGTTGTACACGCATTTTATATGATGTTACTGTATCCAGATTCAGAACAATTCTTATTATAATGGGTATTATGTAGACTTATTTTTAGAAAGATAAACTGATCAACTTAGAAAAACATACCCCATTCCTTAAAAATAATTGGCATGGTTTAATGATTTTAATTTATATGCAGAGATGTGAAGAGATTCTGGAGCAATACTCCCATCTAAGTTAGAGTGGGCTGAAGTTAGGCAGACTTAGAAAATAAAGGAAGCTGCTTAGCCAATTGTAAAACCAATAAGCAGTGAAAAAAATTCTGCAAGATCTATTATAAATGATCGGAACTAAACCCACCCAATCACCGCTCAGGAGGATGGCACATGATGTCTATTAATTCCTCATTTGTCTTTCTACGGTCTATGAATTAGTAATGATGATAACACCGTCTACTGTTTAATGTTTATGGTAACTCATAGTAGCTTCGATGTAATTCAAAACCAGAAATGTTTACATTTTCAAGTCACAACTACAAACTTTTGCCTTCATCAGCATTTACAATGTTTTATGCCATGGCTTCTGAGTATTTACATCCATGAAAAACATGAATTAAATTATGAGCAAAATCTGATTGTGCTTTGGGTTATGAGACATTTTCCCGTTTTTAATTACACGTTTACGTGTGCGGATACTAACCTGTAGGCAGCCATCTTAGTATGCACCAGGCTTTTTACTTTTCATGTACACGAGGGTGCAAGCTAGTTATGACATCCTGGGCCACTGAAAAGTATCTTCAAATGGAGATAGCCAAGAGTATACCACCATTTACAGCTCTTGGTAGTAACATCCTGTATTCATTTTCAATGTCTTGCTAAAATAGCCTGATTTAAACAGGCCACCTCCTGCCATTCGGTGTCCAAGTGTTATGAATTAAACAGGCAATAAAACAGCCTATGCACATTATGATGGACTTGCATGCTATGAGAAGAAAGCTTACGTTAACTACATACAAAATATTCCATAGCCAGGTAGAAGCATGACTGCACACAGTATGGGGAAGGCTTTCACTGCAAGGCTGAACTTGATGGACTTTAGTCTTTTTTCAACTAAGATTGCTATGTATTTATATAACTATAATCGACAGGAGGAGGGGAAAGACACCATCATACTTATTTAAACTTCATGCTATAAGCACACCTAGTTATGATCATTGATGTTTTACTTTAATATTGTATATGTCATATGCTGTGAATTATCTCCAGAGATAAATCTCAATAAATTGTCCAAGTGAAAGTTTTTCCCAAACTGCAAAGAATGCATATCCTTAAGGGAACGAATGATTAGGAGATATCACTTTCCGTCTGCTACAATTTTGTTCCTCAAGCTCATGTTATGGACTTCTGAGCCTGAACACAACAACTACATTTCAGAGCCAAAAATGAATGTTGGCACCTTCTGAATGTCTGTCATCTGAAAGTAACACAGTGAAAAAAGTTTTTTTTTAAAGCGGCACAGGAGATTCCAAACACTCTCAGCCAATCATTGTCTTCCAGGTTGAACAAAATGGAAAAGTCATAATTCTGCATGATCAATGTGGTAGAGAGAAGGGCACTCCTTTGACACCAGGTCAGCCGTTAGTTTATACTGTTTCATATTGAAGAGACCCCATAGGCACCTAGAACACTTCATCTCATTTAAATGTTCTTGGTGCAGTGTTCCTGTTCCCTTAGCTCTGCGATTTAGAGAAACTGCAATGTTTATATTGCAGGTTTAAGACTGCCTCTAGTAGCTGTGTACCGGAATTTGTCTCCGTGAAACAACGCTGGAAGTCCTCACCCTTTGCAAGAAGACAGGGTGCACTAAGTAACACTACCACTAGAGGGAACTGTAGGATTCTGTGGATTTGCAGCATCCTCTAGTGAGCGCTTTTCAGACTGCAAAGTATTTCACACTTGTCAGCCAATCCTAGTAATTTGATAATTTTCAATGGGAGGAAGATCAGCATATGATTATGAGACATATAGTCAGCACTCAGTAGCAGTTCCATTCATCAGAAACCATGAATGAACCGTCTGCCCAGGCTAATGCCAATATTTCCATGAATGCCTTCATGAATGGGCTACTGTCATGGGATTTCAGTAGCAACTGGTTAATACATTGGAGTGTTGCCTATTCTCTTAAAAACAGTGAACAGGTACTAGCATAGAAGTGAACATTCAACCCTGGATCCAGAAAGCGCTTAAGAATACTTATAGTGTGTCCACCCAGATAATGCACGCCGTCAATATCTCTGCCTGACTGGTGTGGGCCTATATTGTCTGCAGGAATATTTGCAAATCCCTATAGTTACAATACATACTGAGGTTTATGTAGGGTGTAATTTTTAGACAAGTTCTAAAAATGGAGCAATTAGCAGGATTATTCCATTTAGAACTTTGCCATTAACTCTTCATACATAATCTCATATGTGCATCAAGACCTGGACAATAGACTTGTTACATAATAACCCGTCCAAAAAGCATGCAGGCAAGATTTATATAGAGCTTGGTTTATCCCTATTATCTACAGTAATTTCATCAATACATTATCAAAGGTATAGATTGTCAAGTGCACTTAAAAAACATTTAGCTGAAGCCAGGTTCCAGAACTGAGAGGAACAGGAGGATGCTGGGAGGTTTTTGAATTTTGTTGCCATGTGAAAGTATGAGTACTGAGGAGACTTTCTGTAATTGAATGTAAGGTATTTTAGTTTATATCTGCTAATATATTTTTGTTTGATACACATTTAGCTAGCTCAAGGTAAAGATGAAATTATTTGTTGATTAATATATGATTTTCAAGGTTACTCTCTAAAGTGATAATTGCAGGAAGTACAAATTAAATTCAAATGAATTTCACATTTAAGGCCAATATAGCTGTTCTGGAAAAAAAAAATCTTCACGTCAGCTATACTTCCAATTCAGCTACTTTGATCTTAAATTTGAAATTCATTTTTGATTTACTTTGAATTCTTGACAAAAGTCACTTTGGTATACAACCCTGCAAATTATGTTATGAATGACAGTCCTTTAATATCCAATGTAATATTTTTTCCGAATGTAAATGTTACACTGCTATATGTAAGGTGCCAGTAGAAGGTTTATTTTCATCAAACTATTTTTTAAATGTTTTTTTTTTTTGCAGGTATTGTAGTGTTGCTGTGTGCTAGAAGGCCTTGTCTGTGTCAATCACTTAGCATGTGCTCTGTGTCATTCCTGTCAGACCTTGTGATGGCTCCGTTCTAAAAACAGTTAATGGAAGGAACTCCACGTCCTTCCCATTGGAGAGCAGAAGGCACCTTCCATATTTAGTCACTCAAAGCTGCAATACAGAGAGGCTCAGATGACTACCCTTCCTATTTTGGCTCAAGGGGCAGAGTATGTAACCCTGCAGTAGCTGTTAGAATGTGAAAAGAGGGGTTGTGTGTGAACAAGTGTGCGTGGAAGGGAGGGGGCTATGTAGTGGGGCATATGGATCATGTGGCAGGGACAGACATCTACTATCACTCCAGCTTCTGGGGGTGATAAGATTTATAGTCTATAGGCAATCCCTTAAAGAGACTCTGACAGTTCTGAGATTAGATACATGTGGTTCCTGAATTTATTTCCAGTAGAATCCATTACATTTACCTATAGTCAAGTGGGATAAATTACACCAGCATAATTTTTGTAGACATAACTAATAATAATCAGGCTCATTTCAAATGAAGTCAAACACATGTGATAGGTTTAGCAACACTGTATTATATTATCTATCTATAGGTCATTCTGTCATACAGCAACAATGTCAAACGCTATTATAGAAGCAGTGGGTAATACTCAGCCATAAACACATATTTTCATATATATATATATATATATATATATTTTTTTTTTTTATAAGGAAATAAAATCATGCCGATCTTACCTGCAGGAGCAATTTAACTCTTTCAATGGGAGCCACAGCAGTTTTGGAAATAGCTGCAGCAATGCCCCCAGCTAGAAAGTCCTTGAGAAAGCTCATAGCCTGGTCACCCATCTTGGAAGTGGAGATGCAACTGTCCCCTAGAGAGGTCTCTCAGAGTTCCCAAGGCAGACAGCTCCCTGTCTGCACTGTCAGCCAAAATAGGACGAGTGACACCAAGGCTACTCTTTATAAAGACACTGGATCTCCTGGGGGGCGGGGAGCGAGGGGCT
The DNA here is from genome assembly GCF_036172605.1 of Pelobates fuscus. Lineage (NCBI taxonomy): Eukaryota > Metazoa > Chordata > Amphibia > Anura > Pelobatidae > Pelobates > Pelobates fuscus. The sequence continues at coordinate 102,559,040 of NC_086322.1, forward strand.
AGCCTCAGATTGGCTGGAGTACCCTGATCAGAGGGCATAGGGGGCACGGCAGCCATATTGCTTCATGGAATCCCCCATCCGGCTGATGTGGATAGGGACGTTTAAAGGACATTATAAAGTTATCTGGTCCAGGATGAAGAACACTCAGTTATGGCATGTGCTAATATATTAATAACAAGTCAAGGACTAGAAGAGAGACAGGAGGTGCAGCTAAGTGATACAGAGTAACAAACTAAATAGAACTCTGCACAATGACAGCTATTAACTCTAAATATCAGGGAGTAAAGAGGGTATGCAAGATGGGCAGCCTGTAAAAAGGCACATATAGTGACAGACAGACGAATGCCCACAGGGATAATACTCAAGTATAGTGTTCTTTCTATTATTCTACCTCCAATATCTATTCACTGCTCAATTTTATTAAAGACCCGGAGGCTCCTATTATGCTGCACTCTTTCTTTATTTCCCTCAGCAGCAAAGAAACATTATTGAAAAAAAACATTAAAACAGGTCTGCCTTCCAACAGGCAATGTCCGCCTAGCAACATGATCATCCAATCAGTGACATCCTTTCTCTATAGCTGGCTGAGTGTTGATGACCATTTCCTCTTTCTTTGCTGCTTTCCCTCAGATAAGTACAACTCTCTCAGCTCTGGCTGTGGGAATTCTGTATTTGTTAATGATTGCAAACTATTTGTTTATATTGAATGCATCGATTGCTGGTATACATAAAATGTGTTATTTTACATATTATTCAATGTTTCCTTTAATTGCTGTGCCTTATTGAAGTGTGCTGTGATAGGCACATACTACTTTAATTTGGCAATCCCATTTATGTATTACGCTATTCACATAGTTTTTGGTACATTTGTTGCTCCTTAGGAGTTAACTCCTGGGGAGGTTTTTCGGCGACACCGCGGATCCCGGTATTGCCTTACTCAGCCGCGCACGCGCTCCCCGTCAGGGACGCCTCCAGCGGCCATCTTGCGGCTCGGCTGCTGTGTCCGCGCTCGGAATCTTCGTTACCGAGCGCGGTAGACAGCCACAACCGCCGAGCACTAACTATACACACAATCTTCTGCCGCCTCGCGGCTAAACGCTTGACACTTTAAACGCTCAATTCAGCCGGAATTTCACCGGCGGCCATTTAAACGGCGCTTTCGCGCCCTTTTCATCTGTGACACGTCCACTCCGTCCCCTGAATCGGAGTTGGTGTCCAGAGTTGTGGCGGACGGTCCCCCCTTTCTCCTGCTCCCAAAATTTCGTTATTAATCTACAGTGAGTAATATTCAGCTACCTGTTGCTAGTTTTTTCTGTTCTAATAGTCCTTTGCTGGGTTACTTAACCTTGCCAATACCACTTCTAACTACTACTTATATCATTTTGCCTATTCCTTATTAGCAATATGCAGTCCTCTAACGACTTGCCTGGTCCCTCAGGGACACAAACTAATCCTCACACTGTTTTGGGTATTCCCCCTGTAACTCCTGGGGATGAGGTGGATTTCCCAGCATCTGAGGAAATCCAGGCCATCATGGAGACTACTGTTTCCAATTCTGTATCCAAAGCCCTGGCATCTGCCATGGACATTATGTCCTCTTCTATCTCCAAATCTTTTACCCAAGCATTACTACAGGCCCAACTCATGGTCCCTCCGCCTGCTATGTCAGCCGCGATACCACCTGTTTCTCAACCCCCACGCCTCGGCCGCAAAGCCCTGGCAAAAGTTAAGCACTCCTCCAAACTAATGATGGACAGTATAACACCTGTCATGGATGGCGCGAATATTGAACCACCGCGCAAGAGAGCCTCTAGCCGGGCAAAAACGGCTAGACACTGGAAGTGGGCTAAAACCCAACCTGATAATACTGAGTCAGAGCTCAGTTCAGATGAGGAGAGTGCACCCACCCTAGACTCAGATCAGTCTAATGACTTATCCGACTTAGAGTCGGAGTACGATATGGATAAGGAGCATGATCCCTCCACTAAAATGGCTACCACTGGCATGCCCAGTTCTGATATACACAAAGAGGGTAAAATACTTGACCCACAGGGTGAACCGTTATTCGAACCCGACGATTTACGGCACCCCCGCTCTGCGGAATGGTCACCGGCTGAGCATGTGGCGAAATACATCGCATCTCGAGCCCGTAAGCCTTTAGACAAGGCAACACGTAACAAACTAAGGGCCGAATGCCCACGTCCCACCGTGCCAGACGAAGTCTGTAAGACACCCCAGGTGGACCCTAAAATCATACAATTTCTAAGTAAAACCAATTGGAAACCTAAGAAAGGTCTAGACTTCTCCCTCTATAATTGTCAAGATAAAGTCTTGGATATTTTGGGTCCGGCAACCAAAATTTTCGAAGCCGTAGAGGAATCCTTGGCGCACGACGAAGCCTTAGATCGCCTCACTATTAGAGGTTGGATTCAAAGAGTGATATGCCTTATAGGCAATGCCAATACGGCCCTGGCTACTGAGCGCAGGAAATCTATCCTAATTAAAATAGAACCTAAACTGGTGAATATGGCCATTACTGAGCCAGGAGCCCAAGCAAAAGGGTATCTTTTTGGAGAATCTTTTGTAAAAGACCTGGGCTCTTATGTCCAGACATTCACAGCCTTGGACAAGGCACAAACTAATCTAAAAAGGGTGTTCCACCCAAAGGTTTTTGGTGGGGCCGGCAGAACAAGGGGCCGTCTGTCCGGCAGACTCAGTAGAGGTTCGCGCCCGAACCGAGGCTCCTATATGGGGAGAACCCCCTTCCACGACCAGAGGCCCGCTCCAACCTTCTTTCCCCAACGAGGTAGACCTTGGTTGTCGAGAGGTGCACGAGGCGCTCCTTCCGGAAGACGTCCTTACGGTAAGCTACCCTTCTCAATTTTCTTCACATGTATTGATAGGGGGCAGACTCACACATTTTTCCCATGTATGGGCCCAAATTACATCAGATGTTTGGATTCTCAGGGCAGTCCAAGGATATCTCATAGATTTTGTATCCCTGCCCACTCAACTCTCCCCACCCAGGGAGATTGCTTTTTCCCAAATAGACACGACCCTCGTTTCCGAGGAAATTCTAGACTTGGCACTCAAGGGTGCTATCCAAGAAATCCCAATGTGTACCCCGGGATTTGTGAGCAATTTATTCATTGTCCCCAAAAAAGGGGGCGGATCCCGCCCAGTTATCAACCTCAAACATTTAAACACCTATGTAGCCTACCATCATTTCAAGATGGAAGGCATCCATTGCCTACGGGATTTGCTCCAACCAGCGGACTGGATGGTCAAACTCGACCTAAGAGACGCTTATCTTACAGTACCCATTGCGCAAGCACACCAAAACTTCCTGCAATTCATATGGCAGGGAAGAAAATGGCGGTTCCGCTGCCTTCCCTTCGGTCTCTCTTCCGCACCTTGGTGTTTCACCAAGCTCATGAAGCCCGTTATCGCGCTCCTACGCAGTCGGGGGATTCGTCTAATCATATACTTAGACGACATCCTGCTGCTATCCCAGTCAATACCATTACTCCATACTCACCTCGGTTGGACCACAACCTTGCTACAGAATTTGGGCTTCATAATCAATTGGGAAAAGTCCATCCTGGCCCCCACTCAACAAATAGAGTTCCTAGGACTCTTGGTGGACTCAGAAACGCAAACATTGCTTTTACCAGCCTCCAAGATGAGAAATATCAAGAAAGAGATAAGACGTGTGCTTACCTTTCCTCAAATATCGCTCAAACACCTGGCCAGAGTGATTGGGCTTCTAGCGGCCTCCATACAGGCCATATTTCCGGGCCCCCTTCATTACAGAGCCCTACAACGCTTACAAGCGTCACACCTCAGAGGCGGTGCCTCATACGAGGATACTCTGACTCTAGACGCGGAAGCGAAGAAAGAACTCCAATGGTGGCTCCTACACATGGAGGCGTGGAACGGCAGAGCCATCTTCGGCTCAGCCCCAGATATAGTCATCGAATCGGACGCGAGTTCTTACGGTTGGGGCGCACGCTGCGGAGATACCTCCACAGGCGGACGCTGGTCAGAAGCGGAATCCAGGCTCCACATAAATTGCTTGGAACTCCTAGCGGGATCCTTTGCGATTCGCAGCCTCTCCCCAACACTGTCCCAGTGTTCAATCCTACTGAAGATGGACAACATATCGGCTGTCCGTTATATCAACCACCTTGGTGGCACAAAATCCAAAGTTCTAGCGAATTTGGCTCGAGATTTTTGGCAGTTCTGTCTGCAACACAACATGACGGTCAAGGCGGAATATTTGCCAGGGTCATACAACACTACGGCAGATTGGTACTCCCGTCACCTGCGGGACTCCAGCGACTGGCACCTCGATCCCCAAATCTTCCAACGCATTTGGGATCTGTGGGGTCCTATGGCAATAGACTTATTTGCCTCTCGCTTGAACGCCCAACTTCCGACCTTCTTCAGTTGGAGGCCGGACCCCACGGCAACGGCTACGAATGCATTCTCACAAGACTGGTCAACAACCAGGAACTATGCATTCCCTCCATTTGCCCTTATCCCTCGTTGCCTCCTCCACCTACGGCGCCACTTGGGCGACATGGTTCTAATAACCCCCCTATGGCCGGCACAACCTTGGTTTCCGCCTCTGCTGGAGATGGCCATAGACCCTCCACGTCTCCTCCCGGACACCCAATCTCTCCTCCGGGACCCCGAAGGGAATCCCCACCCCCTGATACTTCAGGGCCTCCTCCGCCTCATGGCATGGCTGATTTCCGGGGACCCTGGTCAATCGAAGGAGTTTCGCAATCGACTCTACGACTTCACGAGGGCGCATGGGCACCCGGCACGAGACAGTCTTACAAGTCTGCTTGGCGCACATGGGATGGTTGGTGCGTGGCACGGGGTGTGGATCCCCTATCAACTCCTGTGACAACTGTCCTGCAATTCTTGACCTCCCTCTATGATAACGGGAAAGCATACAGAACGGTAAACCTCTACCGATCAGCTATCTCAGCCGGCCATACCGGCATTGACGGGGTTCCAATAGGACGACATCCCTTAATATGTCGCCTCCTAAGAGGCATCCGCTTCGCTAGGCCACCTTTACCTCGCTATTCCTCCCTATGGGACGTCTCCCTGGTACTAACTTTCCTGACTAGGTGGCCAGACAACGAGTCTCTATCCTTAAAACAAATCTCAGCTAAACTAGTGATGCTGTTATGTCTAGTCTCTTGCAAAAGAGTATCAGACGTTCGAGCTCTTGATGTCAATGCCCGATCCTTCACCCCAGAAGGAGTCGTCTTTGACATCTCACGGAGGACAAAATCGTCCTCCAGATCGGTCCTGTATCCAGCGTTTCCCGCGACACCGATCCTCTGCCCAGTTACATGTCTTAGGGCGTACGAAGCTCGTACTGCACCCCTCCGGATTGAGTCGAACCCCCAACTCTTCATCTCCTTCCGTAAACCGCATGCTCCGGTATCCTCTCCTACCTTGGCCCGCTGGGTCAAATGGATCATGTCTTTGGCAGGTATTGATACCTCCATATTCTCACCTCACTCAGTTCGCGGTGCCATGGCCTCCAAAGCCTCTATGGCGGGTTGTCGCCTGGAAGATATACTGAAGGCGGCTGATTGGTCCGCAGAATCTACTTTCCGTAACTTCTATTTCAAACCTATCCAACATTTCGCAGAAGCCGTGATTTCACAGCTTTAAAATAGCATAATAGGAGCCTCCGGGTCTTTAATAAAATTCAAGGATTTTACAATTATCATGACGGAAAGTCATGATTTTATTAAAGACACGGAGGCGAGTATTATCCCACCCACCCACCCGCGGACGGCTCAGTGGTGGGTCGAGGTAAGTTTTCAAAGACTAAGACCTCTCCAAGGTAAGTTCGACTTGGCGGTAGTGATGGTATCACATTTTTACATCGCTCTAGAGCAATATATAATGATGGGACTTTATTACCTCTATGGTCCTCAGATTAGTAGTTGCCTCTTACTACTGTTATGAAAGGTTATCACTGTTTACTCAGACATTTAGATCAATATATATGCGGTCAACCCATAACTTTCAAGAAATTACCATATTTCTCTTGTTTCTTTAGCGTGACCTGGCTTAAAGACCTACTGGAATCACATGCTCTGTTAAGAATCGTTTGGTTTACTCTGGTTTTCCTGTTCCGAGTTTTGAGTTTCTTCGGGAGTCGCAAGAAAGAAAGAGGAAATGGTCATCAACACTCAGCCAGCTATAGAGAAAGGATGTCACTGATTGGATGATCATGTTGCTAGGCGGACATTGCCTGTTGGAAGGCAGACCTGTTTTAATGTTTTTTTTCAATAATGTTTCTTTGCTGCTGAGGGAAATAAAGAAAGAGTGCAGCATAATACTCGCCTCCGTGTCTTTAATAAAATCATGACTTTCCGTCATGATAATTGTAAAATCCTTGAATTATATCATACAATTCCAAGACTGGAGCAATAAGCAGGAACATTCTATTGGAGTTCTTGGATGTTTTAGAATGCTTAAAGGGACACTATAGTCACCTGAACAACTTTAGCTTAATGAAGCAGTTTTGGTGTATAGAACATGCCCCTGCATCCTCACTGCTCAATCCTCTGCCATTTAGGAGTTACATCCCTTTGTTTATGAACCCTAGTCACACTTCCCTGCATGTGACTTGCACAGCCTTCCATAAACACTTCCTGTAAAGAGAGCCCTATTTAGGCTTTCTTTATTGCAAGTTCTGTTTAATTAAGATTTTCTTATCCCCTGCTATGTTAATAGCTTGCTAGACCATGCAAGAGCCTCCTGTATGTGATTAAAGTTCAATTTAGAGATTGAGATAGAATTATTTAAGGTAAATTACATCTGTTTGAAAGTGAAACCAGTTTTTGTTTTCATGCAGGCTCTGTCAATCATAGCCAGGGGAGGTGTGGCTAGGGCTGCATAAACAGAAACAAAGTGATTTAACTCCTAAATGACAGTGAATTGAGCAGTGAAATTGCAGGGGAATGATCTATACACGAAAACTGCTTTATTTAGCTAAAGTAATTTAGGTGACTATAGTGTTCCTTTAATATGTATTCAAGGAAAAGTAGAGCAATTCTGAGGCAGTGTACTAAATGTGAAGCAATTACCATGACAACCAATGTGCATTCATCAAAGTAGTGAAGTCAAAATGTTGATTTTTGTATGTGCAATGCTGTAATGTCGCTGCATTCATAACAGAATGCTATTTTAATGTTGCCTTAGGGGTGCTTAGGATTCATTTAAAGCGGTCATGATGCACGGAATCGGTATGTCCAGTGTTTTGCTTTTAAACATTGTTCTTACAGAGATTAGCCCCTCTGCTCCTGGAGGTGTAACTCCACCTTCTGGCAGCGTCACTGGGAGGTCATCAGCCTAATGTCAACTCTGTGCAACTTTTGTTCCACAGAATGTCGGTCATTGGTTAAGTGCGGTCAGCTGACGCACTAAGCCAATTAATTGTGACTGCTGTGGTTTCTGGCTTCTGTGGCTCTACAGGAACTGGAAGCATGTCACAAGACCTCCATTTTGCATCAGAGACAGGTAGGGACCCAGGTAAGGGGTCAAATCATTGCTAAACGGTTTGCCACATTAACAAGGATCTGGGCCAGAGTACTCCTGGCATCATTACCACTACAGCCGACTGTAGTGGCTATGATGAATGGAGTAATCCTTTAAGATTAAAGTACTCTGCATATTAGCTGTTTATATGCTCTCAAGATACTGTGACTGAAACTACCATAGTTCTCAGTTGAAGTCAGCAATCCGTGTTATAATCATGAGCATTTGGGTTATTAACCCCTTAAGGACACAACTTCTGGAATAAAAGGAAATCATGACGGAATATATCCGTCATCTGTCCTTAAGGGGTTAAAATGAATTGTTTCAGCATTTCCTTGTCAAATATGTGCTGTAGCTCACACTCTGGCTACATAGCATTACAGAATGAAAATGGATATCACTAATACTGTACTGATTTAGATTGTCAAGGGAACATTGTAACATTTTAATTTTACATATTTCTATCTTTGCGTGTGACTGAAACAGCCTTCTATTTAACACTGGTAGTAGAATATGGCACAGTGTGTTTAAGCTGGTCCAGTCACTCAGTACTATCAAGTAAAATGCCTGTTAGGTCACCTTGCCGGCCATTCAGTTCTGCCTGACATTGAAGACTTCACTGTGGATGCAATGGTTCTGTCATTTAAAGCACACAGACACTCACGTGACTCATCCTCATGACTGAAGAACACTGAACTTTGATGGGGTATGCAAGGTCTGGATTTCTAGAGTATGAGCAGAACATAGAGGCCTGTAATGTCACTCAGACTGGATTAAATAAAAAAAATCCCTGTTCAACTTTGACCTAAAAAAAAATTATTTTCTCTATGAGCGGAAAAACATGTTAAATATAGATTCACACAATAGATAATACCCCATCTAGCCCACTGACGATGTAATATCTTTAAAGGGAAAAATCAAGCACTGCCTCGGAATAGTATAACAAGTTTGGGTTTTTTTATGCCTATAATGTCTACTGGTAAACTCTATTTGTAGCTTGCAGATATTATGTTATGTAAAGTATAAAATATATTTATAAGATTTTTCTAAAATGTAACAATTTTTAAATAAAATTGTAAAGGAAAGAAAAAAAATCATTAAATTCATTAACCAGAGGTTACTGGCGTCTATGAGCATAAAAGGAAGCACAGACCGCAAAATGCTAACACCGGCTTTTAGAGTACGCAAGGCAGCAGTGACAACTGATGTTGCAACCCGTACTGCCATCATGAGCTGATCCAGGGAGCTTTTCAATACACGCTTTGAGAGCTCTATAGTGGCAATCTATGGGGATCTCTACTGAAATGAAGACAACTAAGCCACAAAGCTGTGGAACGCCGTGATCAAATACCGCTGGGGAGCGGACGGTTCCCTGGTCATTACGCAAGGAGCTACAGCACTCACCCTGATTTCAAAAGAGGACTCTACTGCCTTTTTGCAGAGACTGCTCCTACCCAATGCCCAACCGACTGGAACCCGGGCACAGGGAGCCCTGACCTGAAACAGACCATACTAATGACGACAGCAAACACACTCCTTCATTCATATTGACCGCAACCCAGTCCCCAACTGCAGAATGATTATTTACTTTTGATTTACTTATCACTTTTCATTTCATAGGTTTACGTCCTACACCACGTGTATGCAGCCTAGCTTAGTCAGTTTCTGTTGAATACTAGGGACATCACACACCACATCCAGTGAGTTTGTCTCAATCTGTGATGAATGGTAGCGGCTTCTTCCTTAGTTACTAAACTATCAGTTATCACACATTCCCAGTTATATTCTGTTGTGCACTGTAATACAGAGGCACGTGTTGCTCCTACTTTCATATGCGCACTACTGAGCAAAACCCTAGAAGCTGCCAAGCCATGTATCGATACACACATGTCGTTGTCTACCTATGTATTGGTGTATGATGTTGTATATGTTACATTCTTGTTCTTGTACCACTATATATTGACGCAGATGCTTTTTGGAATTGGAAACTCCAATAAAACACAAATTTAAAAAAAAGAAAAAGGCTCAAACCAAAAAATAAGTATAGTAGGATCTGGCACTCAGGGTTCATCAGAAACCAGTAGACACTTCCCAAACCACAAATACAACAAAAATAAAAGAAAATAGACACTGTACACACACAAAAGAAAAGTACATAAATCGAATACGCAGAAATAGTTTTATTAGTATCAATGAAGTCTACACACAATTATGATGTAGAGCAGTGGTCCCCAAACTTTTTAGGTTCAAGCACCCCAAGTCAAAATTTCTAGGTTGTATATCTCTACACCCTGCGGCATTTACTGGCGCTATAGCGTAATATACAGTGTTGATGTTTGAAGGGGTGCTTGTGTATAGTTTTAGTGTTTTAAAACAGGGGTGTGTTTGTATGTAATGTTTGTGTTTGATTGCAGAGGTGTATTTGAGGGGTGTGTTTGTAATGTTCACTTGTAAATGCAGATGTACATTTGTGTGAAGCATTTGTGTTTGAGTGAAGGTGTGTGTTTGTATATCCTTTTGGAGTTTGAATGCTCAGTATGTAATATTTGTGTTAGATTGTAGAAGTTGTGTTTGTATGTTGTGCTGGTGTTTGACTGCTTGGATATATGCACACACACTACCACTTACATTGATACATGCACACCATGACACAGAACACACACTGACATAAAAACAATAAAAACACACACCCTGACACACAGATGTACATACACAGATGCACATCCTGACACACAGATATGTGCACACAGACACACACTGCCACTCACACAACCTGACACACACACACACACTGAAACACTCATACACTCACACACAAGTGATATTTTTTTTATATATATCTCCAGCCACTACCCTGTTAGCTTATTTTATGTGTCCGGGAGGGTGGCTTGGAGTCCTGGCCCTACTGGCTGGTGGGAGTGAGGGGTCTGGAGCAGCTCCATGAGTTCCTTCCTACATCCTGATACAGGCTGCTGGCTGGTGCCATGTCGGCAGCTCTCACTCCCCGCTGCGCTCTCTCCTCCCTACAGCCAGCGCGCTTTGTCTGGCACTTCCTCCCAGCATCCAATACTACAGGTGTCAGGTCACGGTCTTAGACGGCCGCGGCGCCTGACTGAACCCCTGTTTAGCGATACCCATCGGGTGGCCCTAAATGCTTGGACCACCCGACGGGCAAATTGCATTCAAACCCCAATTTCTTTTCTCGGAATACCAATAGGGAAACGCTGGTATAGGGTTAGCATTAACTACAAAAAATCTATTTAGACCCCAGAAATGAGGCATTTAACAATCTAATTTGAATGTATGTAAAAAATTATGAAAAAATCTGTGATTTTTTTCCCCATTTTGTTCTATTTTTTAAATGTTATTCATACCATTCTCAAACAGTTTAACCACAATGTACCCCCCAGCGGCAATGTCCATTATTCACCCAGACAGCAAATTCAGGAAGCGCGGCGTGCTGTTGGGCAGGGGCACCATCTATTGGCTTGGAGCGGTCAGCTGATGCTCTCAGCTAATCAGTGACTCCCTATTCACTAAGCTGGCTTGGAAAAGGTACTTTACTTTCCAAGCCAGTTTTGCAAATGGGGAGTCACTGATTGGCTGAGAGCATCAGCTGACCGATCTCAGCCAATCAGTGACTCCCCATTTGCAAAACTGGCTGCCGGTGGCAGACCGTGCATCCTAAATCTGAAAATTCAGAAGCTGTATGCCGCCTGGGGGGAGTGGACATCGCTGCCATTGGCAACTTTGGGGTTAAATGGTTCTTGAACTGCTTGAACCCTTGAGGCAAGTGTCCCTTCAGTGGCCTCCTATAACCATAACAACTTAATTTAGATGAAGAAAGTAATTTCTGTTCTTTAAAAAAACAATATATAATGTAAATGGAGGCACTTAAAGAGAAACACAATTCTAGATTTTGATTTGGTTCTGAAGATGCACAATTGCCTCCGTCCTTAAGGGATATTATAGGGACCCAGACTACTTCATCTTATTGAAGTGGTCTGGGTGCAGTGTCCCAGTTTCCTTAACTTAATTGTAATTATTGCAGTTATTGATAAACTGCAATATGTTTTTTGCAGGGTTAACTCCACCTCTAGTGACTGTCTACCAGACAGTCACTAGAGGTGCTTCTGGGTCCTTAGCGGACTTTTGGTCTGCTAACTGACACTGGAGGTCCTCACGCTTTGCCTTATGGCAGCCCAGGAATGAGAATTACCCCTAACAATATTAGTTTTTTGCATTTTTCAGCCAAACTGCACTTTTACTGATGATATCATCGTTGTGATATGTTTTACTGTCTTGAAACAGCCTCCCTCCCCAGCGGCACATCACAGCCAAGGGAGTGGAGAATGTCCGCTTCCGTCACCAGCAGCAGAGTGCAGCCCATGAATCGAGGTAGTTGGCCTCCCTCTCCAGCAGGTGATTTCAACCCAGCAAGATGAAATAGAGGTGGCAGGCCTCCTTCCACAGTGGCAGCTGGCAGCCATGCGAGAAAAGGCAAAGGAAGTTGGCCTCCCTCCCCTGCAGCAGAGTGCAACCCAGGGAGTGGAGGTGGTTGCAACCCAGCAACATCAGGTGAAGGTAGCCAGCCTCCCTTCCCAGCGGCAGAGTGCAACCCAGGTAGAAGAAGTAGTCTCTCTGCCTCCCTTTCAGTGACAAATTGCAACCAGCAAGAGAAGGTAGAGATAGCTGGCCTCCGCAGCGGCAGATTGCAACCCAGTGAGAGGAAGAGGAGGTAGTCAGTCTTCCTCTCCAATGGCAGAAGCTACTCCATGGAGTACAACAGTACAATGGAGCTAGACAGTGGAACTTTATCCAGGAGGCTGCAAGTGTGAATTAACTTTTGGGGGCTTGTTACCTGACCAACTCAATTTGAGGTCCAGTACCTGGTTAGTTTAGGGGAGGAGATATGTGACAGAAACTCCCATGCCATGGCCTGTTGCAGAGGCTTGAAGGCCGCCTCTTGCCCATAGAATATGGGCCTAGTCTCCAAGTGTGCTTGAAATGGGGCTTATGATGGCAATAATTGAAAAAGCAAACTATAGATTGTTATTTTTATAAGTCTGCAGCACCCTCTGCTGACTGAATAGAGGTATGACATTTACATAATTCTGTTTTGCAAATTATGGCAACCATATAAGTAGTTAAATGCATATATTGTTGACTTTTTATTGTGTTTGAACTTTTTATTGTATTATTTGGTTCATGTATTAATTATAATTGCTCATTCTCTATATTTTCTGTATATTTTCATTTTAAATGCTTTTCACCACGTTTAAAGACAAGTCACCAAGGTCCTTGTCCAAAATAAAGCTGTGTGTGTTAATTCCATCTGGAACTGTGTGTACTGGCTTGTTATTTGGGGATCCCAGTAAGATAGTCTTTGGACCAGTTGGCTGGCTGCCTGGTCCCTGGATTCCAGGAGTGTAAAAGAGCTAGGCCTGGGAGCCACAAGTGCCTTTATAAAGGCAGTAGCTGGTCACAGTGCAGACATAGATGTTGATACCTCCCTTCTAAAGGAGCTGAAGAGACAAAGGTAGAGTGGTTGATACCTGTGGAAGAAGTTCTCATTGACCCCAGTCAAGCTTCGGTGACTGGGGCTGAACCATTCCAGGATCCGTGAAAACAGCTAGTATTAGCATAACTCAATTGGAGTATGGGAGTTCCGTCACCACATATAATAGAGATTTGTTAACTGCTGAGTATATTGAAGTGTACAGATTGTCACTATTGTAGATTTGATAGAAAAGTTTGTTTTGATGTATTTGGTCACTTCTAATGATTTACAGTAGAGAACAGATCATCCCTGCAGGTGTGGTGATGATAATTAGGTCATTGCTACTGGTCGCACTGGTTAGGTCATTGCTACAAGTGTGGTGGAGATGGTTAGCTCCAGGGGCGGACTGACCACTCAGGCACTTCGGTCATGGCAGTCAGGGGCCCAGAGCTGCTGTGGCTGGGCAGGGGAGATCAGAGGATCTCCCCAACCAGCCCAACGTTAAAAAAGGCAGCAATGCAGTGTGATACCAGCAGGAACCTCTTTGTACCTGGTCTCTGATAAACTTCCCCGGTGCTCTACGTTTGTATTAGAGGAGGGGAATTTCCTCCTCCCTCAGCCCCTCCCCTCTGTGGAGTCAAAGGTAAACCCCTACGGTCCCCTGTGAGCTTCTCCCACGTGCAGCACCTAAGCTCTGCCCCCAGCTCCAACCCGGCCATGCTGTAAGGAACAGCCTGTGTTTCAGGCTTCCAGCTCTGTATCCACAGCAGCCAAGGGTGAGTGACAGTGTGATCTTGTGTGTAGTGAGCCTGTGTGTGTGTGTGTGTGTGTGTGAGCATGTGTGTGTTTAGTGAGCTTAGGTTTAGTGAACGTGTGTGTGTCACTGAGTGAGTCTGTGTTTAATGAGCTTGTGTTTAGTGAACGTGTGTGTGTCACTGAGTGTGGGTGTGTTTGGTGAGCTTGTGTTTAGTGAACGTGACTGTTTGCTTGTGTGTCTGTGTGACTGTCTGCCTGTGTGGCTATGTGCCTGTGTGTGTGTGTGGCTGTTTGGCTGTCTGCCTGTGTGCGTGTGTGTAGCTGTCTGCCTGTGTGTGTGGCTGTGTGTGTGTGGCTCTCTGCCTGTGTGTGTGTGTGTGTGACTGTCTGCCTGTGTGTGTGAGGCTGTCTGCATGTAACGGTGTGTGTGTGACACTGTATGTGTGGCTGTATGTACGTGACTGTACATCTGTACCTGTGTGTGTTTGTAATTGTCTGCCTGTAATTGTGTGTGTGTGTGTGTGTGACTGTCTGCCAGTTACTCTGTGTGTGTATGTGTGTGTAATGAATATTTATTTTTAAATCATTATTAATTTAATAAATTCCCTATACAATCACTACACTTCTATACACACACTATACATGTATGACAGGGGAGAGGGGGGCGGTGTGAAGATGTTTCGCCCAGGGGGCCTAAAGGTCTAAGGCCGGCCCTGTGTGTGTCAGTGAGCCGTCCATACTGAGCTGTGTAGGTTTGTGTGTAGTTAGAGGTTTGTAGTAAGCGTGGATATGTCATGAGCTTTCTGTAGTGAGCTTGGTGTGCGTAGTGAGCGTTGTGTAGTGATTATTTCTATAGTGATCTTGAATGTCTGTTGGTGAACTTGTGTGAAGTGAGCTGTCTGTTATGAGCTGTGTGTAGGGATCTTTCTATAGTAAGCTTGAATGTCTGTGGGCGAGCTTGTCTGTAGTGATTTTTCAGAAGTAAGCTTGTGTGTCTGTGAGTGAGCTTGTGAATGTGTTAGTGAGCTTGTGGGTAGTGACATTGTGTACATGTCAGTGAGCGGTCTGTAGAGAGCTTGTTGTGTATGTCAGTGTGAGCTGTCTGTAGTGAGATGTGAGTAGTGAGCTTGTCTTTGTGCATGTATGTGCAAGAACCAACATTTTAAATAATACAAAATATATATATATATAATATATATATATATATATAAATATATATACATATCTCAAGGGGCCCAAGAGGTAATTTTGACCAGGGGCCCAGAAGGCTGTCAGTCCGTCCCTGGTTAGCTCTAAGTATGATGGCGATGGTTAGATTACTCAAACGTGTAGTGGAGATGGTTAGAGTACTCACACGGAGAGATATGGAGAGATGTTCGGTCAGTGTGATGGAGGTTATTGTTGAAACTGTGTTGATGGACTGGGTAATTTTGAGCATTGAGTCATATATATCTTTTGTTCAAATATATTTAAAACACTCACAAATACTTTTAGACTATATTTAGGTGGCATATTTATTTATGAATGCTAAAAATCCCTAGGATCCCTTTAAATGTATTCCATCATTAGAACAAATTAATTGGCCTGAATAAGTCTACAATTACCCCATGACATTCCTGTGTTTGGAGGCAATGTGACATCTCTTCCATTCAGATACAAAGAGTCTCAGCCCAGGGCAGCCCCATACAGTGCTTCTTAATTATTGGTTTTATTTCTTAAACTCACCAGCTATAGTTATCATTATGATCCGGGGATTGCCCAATTACTAGTTATATTCATGTTCTATTGGCTTAGACTGAGCTCCTCCATCAGCTGTTTAATTCCTATTGTGGATTCTTTCATGCAATTACATGTTTACATTGAATTAACTGTTAAGCATATTTTTTAAATACCATTAAATTACCATCACTTTCTGTAAGCTGTGTAAGAAATAGCCTATTGTAAGAGTGAATAATGGGTAAAATAATGGCTATTCAGGTTTGGAAACTTGCGGCAGCTGATAGAACACTCAGAGAAGTGTTTGCCATTCTCTCTGCAATAGGTGCAAGGTCAGCAAAGTCCAATCAGAATGGGAACATTCCCAATGAGTTCTTAGCATTAGCTTCTTCCCATGTGCATGTCCCATTTATTTGTCCACACTACACAGCTTCATAGTAATTATGTACTTACTGGAGATTTTGTGGCACAAATACACTGAAAAACACCTTTCCGTAGTGCAAGTCATTGGTCCATCAGTTGTTTATGTAGTAGCACTTTGCTCATTAATATACATCTTTGTATATGTATATGTGTTTAATGAATGATCATTAACACCAGACTTTCATTTGGTTGTTTTATATTTATTTCACCTACGCTGTCTATAAAATCTTACCTCAGTTATTTCGTTTCTGCTGGTATTTTTACCTAGATTGTTCTATATACTGTGTATGGATCCAAGCAGAAGGGCCCTAGCAGTCAATGTGCCATACCTGTACCTTATGTTCATCATTTTACATTTGTTCAGCATTAAAAAAAAAAAAGAATAATCTATAATTGCATTTGAAGAAATTGTATCTCCTCCATTAGCAAGACTTAATGACAAAATTAGTTTGGTTTTAGGAATTACGTGCTCTTTTTTTAAACTGTAGCACTCATTCTTGGATGGCAATCTGTAATGCAATCCAACAATGGCTTCCACTAAACTCATTCATGCAACCAATGTTTTTAGCAAATCTAAACTGGTGAATTCATTACGAACCTAACAACATGCATAAACACATGCTGCCACTACATGCATTGCAGACGTTCTGATTGATAAAACATGGCCTTGATCAGGGCTCGACAAATCCCAGGTCGCCGCGGCGACTAAATATTTTACCCTGGTGCCTGGGATTTGTCAGCTTTTTATCTAAAACAGCTGTGTAAATAATGGAGCCTGCCGTCCACATGCGGGAGCATGTAGGCAGCCGGCTCAGTGAGCGTTGCAGTCGACCGCCGTGAGCTTCATGGAGGTGGCCCGCTCAGTGAGCATTGCAGCTGGCCGCCCTGAGCTTCATGGAGGTGGCCCGCTCAGTGAGCATTTCAGCTGGCCGCCCTGAGCTTCATGGAGGCGGCTGGCTCAGTGAGCATTGCAGCTGGCCGCCCTGAGCTTCATGGAGGTGGCCCGCTCAGTGAGCATTGCAGCTGGCCGCCCTGAGCTTCATGGAGGTGGCCCGCTCAGTGAGCATTGCAGCTGGCCGCCCTGAGCTTCATGGAGGCGGCTGGCTCAGTGAGCATTGCAGCTGGCCGCCCTGAGCTTCATGTTGGCGACCGGCTCAGTGGAGTATCAAGGCTGTTGGCTGGGTCAGCGTACAAGGGAGCAGTGATCTTCCAGCAGCTCCTCTCTGCTCTCTCACACTGTTTAATGATGCCGGGAGCCGGAATATGATGTAATTCCAGCCCCGGCATCACAGGGAGCAGAGAGGACTTGCATGGTAGATTACTGCTCCCTCTCACACAGTAAGAGAGAACAGCCCTACTGGACACCAGGGAAAGTCCACTCAGCTCTCCCAAAGGTAGGGAGGCTGGGTGGATTAAAATAAAAAAACATTTAAATTTGTGAGTGTTTGAGAAAGAGTATGTGTGTATGTCTCTGTCAGTGTGTGTGTGTATGCCCCTGTCAGCAGTGGTGTATCCTGGAAAATGCCGCCCAAGGCAAATGCCTTGTTAGCCTCGCGGCTAAAACGTCCCTGCCTGTCAGTGTGTGAGTATGCCTCTGTCAGTGTGTGAGTGTGTGTCTGTCAGTGTGTGTATGTCTGTCAGTGTGTACGTGTATGTCTCTGTCAGTGTGTGCTTGTGTGTGTGTGTGTATGTCTGTCAGGGAGTGTGTGTCTGTTTAGGTACCTGCGATCACATGATTGGTATTTTTACTCAATCTTTTTTCCCAGGCTGTGCAGGTTTTGCCATGACGTGTCCCGCCTCAATTGCAGAGTTCATCAGTCTTTATGATCTCAGCTATGCCAATGCTTTCCCATAGGAAAGCATTGGGAGGATATTGCGCATGTTCTGTATGGGTTACATTCAGCGCGTTCACGCAGAGCACTGACACAGGACTCTCTAGTGGCCGACTGAGTGACAGCCACTAGAGGTCTTGGCAGGCAGCAATGTAAACACTGCCTTTTCAATGAAAATGCAGCGTTTACATTGAAAAGGCTACAGGGACAGGCTGTAGGCTCCAGAACCACTTCATTAAGCTGTAGTGGTTCTGGTGACAACAGTGCCCCTTTAAAAAAAAACTTTAAAAAAACTGGTTCCTAACTTTTTTAGCTGGCTCCTAGATTCCAAACAAATTTGTCAAGCTCTGGCCTTAATTGTGATTTGGATCTCATTGAATAAGATTGCAATTCTCACCTAATAAGATATGACTACTATTCTATAGAGGCATTATGCACAGAGCTAAGCTTGTATTTAGCTGTGCTTTTACATGTACACAATGAGCATCTTTTATATTTGTTTTTTTTTACCACCTAATTCAGATTGGTGTTAGTTACTATTATAATATGTATATTATTTATCTGTACTCTTATTTGTGATGGTGAAAGCAACTAATTTGGTTGGAACAGCTTTATATCTGGTCTAAATACATCACAAAGTTTAACACTTTTTTTTTTTTTTTTTTTTTGTATTTTAAATTCTTTATTTTTATTGTGCATGGGATTTACAGCAGTGCTTGCATAGCCACAACAGCTTCCACAAGCGCTATAGTATTTGAACATAGGTACGTTATGCGTTAAACTTGCACATTTTTACATTTAGTGGTTTGTATAAAATGATTGTGTTAAAGAATCTCCAGTTGGAGATTTGCGTTATGTTTATAGATCTTATATGTTAGTCAGGTATGCCTAGATTGGGTGGGTGTGTAGTGTTGGTTAGTCTGAGAGAATCTAGGCATGTGCTTAGGGGGTTTAAGCTGTTTGTCAGCTTACGTTTGGTCGGTGGAGGCTGAGGGGCCCCTGTATAGGCGCTACATATTGGTTCCATAGGGGGTATGGATCGTTCCTTAGGGGTTTGGAGGAGTCGTGCGTATAGTTTTGCTATGTGTGGAGCGCTACATACTGATACCGGAGAAACTGACGGAAGCCAAGCACAGAGAGATGGACACAGGTTTCTTCAGGAAGGAAGAGATTCTTTATTGGATCACCGATCGGGACTCAGAGGGACTAGCGTCACCAAAATACCACAAGTTCTGAGCCCCGGACAATAGTGCAGGCTCCTTATATAGGCATATAACTCCTCCCATATTAAGCTCCACCCGCACATTCTCTTAACCAATCAACACAAATAAGAATTAACTTCCTGTTTGACCGCATGGCTTGTCCAGCACAATGGAGGAGGGGAATACTATATCCTGTATTCTTGCACATGCTCCGTACACTACTGATCGTATCTTGCCTCGTGCAACCAACTGATCGATACGTCAGCATATGCACGTACACATGCCACGTGGTAATCTCGGCCTACTAAATTTATTTTTACCGAGATTCCACCACATTCCCCCCTTTGATGCCTCTTGATATTTTACAATTACTTGAGGCATCACTTAACCTTAGTTTTGCTTACACCGCAAGTTACCTTGAAACAGACCAGACTTATCTTATGATGTGAATCTTTTAACACTCATCTTCCTGCATTGGTTCTCCTTGATCTAGAGCCTTATACTTATATATCGCCATTATCTGTGCGGCAGCCTTCCTCTCTGCTATACTTCCTATCAGGCTTTGCACAGACCTAACTACTAAGGGTATAAGACACGGTAGGAGTAGACACAACAGTAAAATCAGTAGGACTCCACCTACCACTGCCTTAAGCCCTCCAAACCACTCATACCAGCTACCAAACCAACTACTTGGATTATACCCTTTCCATACCTGAGTAGGCACATGCGCTAGTTTAACCATATGGCTAGTAAGCTCAGCTATTGCTTGCCCTTCGTCATCTATTTGAAGACAGCAATTGCTTAGGTTAAACTTCCCACATACACCTCCCTCTACTGCCAAAAGGTAATCCAAGGCTAATCTATTCTGGTATACTGCTGTCCTCATCCTGGTATTATGTTTCACTAGGAGATTGAGCGCTTGTGATGTTTCGTTAGTGATAATCTCAACCACCGCCTGTAATCTTATAATGCGGTTGAGCATATAAATAGGGGTTCTATAACCAAAGGTACCATCTTCTGCCCACGTGGCTGGCCCATAATAATCTATGATACGCTGGGGAGGCCATTCATTATCTTCCCAGGTGCCTATCTCTAAGGGTCCCCTTTTCTTCCTATGATTCACATCATACACTTTAACACCTAAAGTCTCACCTGTTTCAATAGGTAACAAGAAGAAGGATGGTTTGAGCATACCCAACACACATGCCCCTTCCCAGTCCTGTGGCAGCTCCGAATAGGCCTTCTTACCACAGATCCAGTACAAATTTGCTGGGGCTCTCCAGGTAGATGTGATGGATAAATCAAACCACACATCCTTTAAACTGGCATATCTAGCAAACGGGTTAGATGGTTCTGAGACATTTGAAGCCGACCACCAAGTTGTATTCTTTGTATCATCATCATAAGCTTTTTGCCCTAGACAAGTTAATTCTCCTACAGAAGTATTATACATTATTCCTTTCCTTGCTATGCAAACATAACCTATGATGGAGGTCTTTAATCTCCACTCAGATTTACCTCTAACACTCAAATGATAATCGGCTTGTGTAGATATTAGTTGGTCAACTGCCTCAGAACCGGACATTACCTCCTTTGCTTCCCAAGGCCATTGGTCTCCCATGTTAGTACCTCCACACACATAGCAGTTGGTAACATTAAGACTACCGGCAATACTCTCAGCTAGGTCAATGAACAGGTTCTTAGCATTATGGGGGATCTTATTATCTATACTCATCTCTTCATAAAAGGAATGGTATACTTGATGAGTCTGGGAGGATACCGTATCAGTCTCTATTCCTATAAACAATAATGTCCCAGGATCTAAACCCGTCCCGTATATTTGAAACCCAAATAAATTGCCATACTTATCTAAGAACTTGTCGGGGTTATTAATAAGTATATGGACTGGGTTGCATTCCATAGACTTACAATAAGGGCTAGTCGGCAACTTAGTCACTATCATGTCTTTATCTACTGTCTGTCCCCAAGTCGCCCACCCCACACAAGACCAATATGGGCAAAAGTTATAGTCTTTATTTGGGCATCTAGGACTCACATATTTATTTTTACTACTGGGACAAATATATTTATTGTTAGATCCATACGTCCTCTCCCATCTAAGATCCCCACATACATTCCACGGCTTTCTACCACTTGATATCGCCTTACATGCATCAAATAGCAGAACACCCGAAGAATATACGGATTCTAACACCGTCTTATTAATTAGGGTCCCCTGAGGATCTCCATTCCTGAGAGTCAACCAAATTGTACGAGGTTGATACTCTGGACTGAAGCACTTAGGTTCTCCTACTCCTAAATGGCACACACTATAGTCTATATTTAGGTATCTACATCTTGATACCTCTCCTTTACATTCGTATTGTGAATGCCAAATTAGGGTTTGGGAAATATGGTTACCTGTTCTCGTAGTCTTAATGCATACCTCACAGCTAGGAGTGTCGGTACCTCTACCTTCCTGAATATAAAAACACATATAAATAAACACAATCAAAAGCACATCTTTCGCCGTCATCCTCAGTCTTCGTCCGTGCGATGGAACCTCAGCTTCCAGGATGTGAGGGCTGCAGGGAATGGAGTTCTGCTCGTCTTCACAGGTGTCCCTTCGAGACTTTCCTGGCTTATACACTATGTGTTGGTAAGCGGACAGGCTTTATTATGGCCTTCTCACTCACACCTGTAACAATAAAATTTGTAATCCACAATAATTCCTCGTTACTCCGACTGAGTAGTGCGTTTCAACCGGATCTTGCAGGGATTCTCTGGATCTGCTGTAACTTGCCAAGAATCGACTGCTGCTGGCTTAACCCTGGAGTGATGTATCCACGGAGTCACTTCGGCTACTTTTATCGCTGTAGGGGTAGACAAAAGAACAACATAAGGACCTCTCCACTTGGGCCCTAACGGTACATTATTCCACTCTTTAATCCACACTTGATCTCCTGGATGATAACTATGAACAGGGGGATAAATATTCACAGGTAATCTATCTTGTACCCATTTCTGTACCTCCTCCATAGTCTTACCCAACTCTACAACCTGCTGCCGGGTAATTCCTTCTCCCAACTGACTCAAATCCCCCCTTAAGTTACCAAGTACGGGAGGTGGTCGCCCATACATGATTTCAAAAGGAGAGAGGCCCATCCTTCTGGTAGGGGTACTGCGGATTCGCAATAAAGCTATGGGTAAGAGAACGTTCCACTTAAGTTGGGTTTCCTGACACATTTTAGCCAACTGGTTCTTAATAGTTCTATTCATTCTCTCTACCTTACCAGAACTCTGGGGTCTATATGCAGTATGAAGCCTCCACTTTATACCAAGCATATGAGTCAGTTGTTGTAGGCACTGGTGAACAAAAGCTGGACCATTGTCCGATCCTATAGAACAGGGTAGTCCATATCGGGGTATTATTTCTCGTAGCAGGAATCTCACAACTTCTCCTGCTTTCTCTGTACGAGTAGGACATGCTTCTACCCAGCCTGAATAGGTGCACACAATTACCAACAGGTAACGATGTCCACCCGATTTAGGCATCACTGTAAAGTCTATTTGTAGATCGGACATGGGGAGTCCCCCCATAAACTGGACTCCTGGTGGCTTTACTGGTCCTTGTCTTGCATTATTTTTAGCACACGTTACACATCTACGTACAATGGCCTGAGTCAAGTTGGACAATCTTGGTATGTAGAAATGTTTTCTGAGAGATTCTTCTGTACTGTCTCTCCCAGAATGTGTCCCGTTATGATAGTTCTGGACAATTTCTACTGCTAGTGATGCTGGTATGACTATTCTTCCATCTTCTAGCTGATACCACTTGTTCTCCAAATACTTTCCCGGTTCAGTCTTTAACCACTCCTCTTCTTGAGTTGTATAAACTGGAGTCCATTGAGACAGTGGGGTTGGTATTAGAGCAGCTATATGCCCCACATACTCCTGTCTTCCTGATTCAGCAGCACGCTTAGCTGCACTATCTGCCATCCGATTTCCTTTGGTTACATCACCATCTCCTCTCAGATGCGCTCGACAATGTATAATACCGACTTCTTTCGGCTCCCACACTGCTTCCAATAGTTGTAGGATTTCAGCTGCGTACTTGATTTCTTTGCCTTCTGAATTCAGTAGTCCTCTTTCTTTATACAAAGCTCCGTGGGCATGAGTGGTTAAAAACGCATACTTAGAGTCCGTATAGATATTTACTCTTAAACCTTCAGCCAATTGTAACGCTCGTGTTAGTGCTATCAATTCTGCCTTTTGTGCTGATGTTCCTTTTGCCAGTGGCCGAGCTTCTATCACCTTGTCTATTGTTGTTACTGCATATCCTGCATAGCGGATCCCTTCTTTCACATAACTACTGCCGTCGGTGTAATATTGAACATCGGGGTTCTGGATGGGAAAATCACGAAGATCTGGTCTACTTGAGAATACTTCATCCATTACTTCCAAACAATCATGTTGACTTTCAGTAGGTTGCGGCAAAAGGGTAGCTGGATTTAAGGTGTTTACAGTCTCTAAATGCACTCTTGGGTTTTCACACAACATTGCTTGATACTTGGTCATACGGCTGTTACTAAACCAATGATTTCCTTTGTAATCCAACAACGTCTGTACTGCATGTGGGACTCGTACATAAAGTTCTTGACCCAGAGTGAGTTTATCGGCTTCAGCTACTAGCAGGGCGGCTGCAGCTACGGCTCTTAGACAAGGTGGAAGTCCGCTGGCCACTGCATCCAGCTGCTTAGACATGTAGGCAACAGGTCTTTGCCATGATCCCAAGTACTGTGTCAATACTCCCACAGCCATTCTTCTTTGCTCATGTACATACAGGTAGAATGGTCGTGTGTGATCAGGTAGACCTAATGCTGGGGCACTCATCAAAGCCTTCTTCACATCTTCAAAAGCCGTTTGCTGTTCTTGAGTCCATAAGAAGGGGTCGTGCTCTGTACCTTTGATGGCTGCGTACAGAGGTTTTGCCAGTATCGCATAGCTGGGAATCCATATCCTACAGAAGCCTGCTGCCCCCAAGAATTCTCGCACTTGTCTTCTATTCTTGGGTATTGGTATTTGGCAGACAGCTTCTTTTCTCTCTGGCCCCATAATCCTTTGACCTTCAGAGATATGGAATCCCAGATACTTGACAGTTGGCAAACACAACTGAGCCTTCTTTCTAGACACCTTGTATCCTGCCTTCCAGAGAATGTGTAGTAGATCGTGCGTTGCTTGCTGACATTTTTCTTTTGTAACTGCTGCTATCAACAAGTCATCTACATACTGTAACAATACACACTCTCCTGGGATGGACTCGAAATCCAGTAGATCTTGACTTAGAGCTGAACCAAATAGGGTAGGTGAATTTTTAAACCCTTGGGGTAGTCTTGTCCAAGTCATTTGGCGTTTTGAGCCCGTTACAGCGTTCTCCCATTGGAAAGCGAAAATACATTGACTTTCTGCGGCAATTCGGAGGCAAAAGAAGGCATCTTTGAGGTCTAAGACTGTGAAGTAAGTAGCCCCGCCCGGAATTAAAGCAAGCAGGTTATATGGATTGGGTACAACTGGATGTATACTAACAACCGCATCATTGACTGCTCTCAAGTCCTGCACAGGTCGATACTCATCTGTACCGGGCTTTTGAACAGGCAGCAATGGGGTGTTCCAGGGGGAAGTACAGAATTTTAGGATACCATACCGTATGAACTTATCCAGATAGGATTGAATGTTCTTCTTAGCCTTCTGCGGGATGTGGTATTGTCTTAGGCTCACTGGATAAACCCCAAGTTTCAGTTCAATTTTTATAGGTGGAATATTGCGGGCCAGTCCTGGTGGGTTGTTCTCTGCCCAAACTCCTGGTATGTTAAATAATGTCTCATCACTCCTAGGGTTTTGGCTAGTCAACACTGTATAAAGTCGCCACTCTTCTTCCTTTGGTACGGATACAGTCATAATACCTGAAGGTCCATTAAACTTTAAGGATGTTGTTCCATTTGGTAGGAACGTAATCTGCGCTTGTAATTTTGATAGCATATCACGTCCCAGCAATTGGACTGGACATTCAGGCATATAAAGGAATTGATGTTTTACTACGTGGCCTCCCAATGTACAGAGTCGACTTTTAAGAACCGGTTTTTCAGCACTTCTTCCAGTTGCTCCTATCACAGTAATAGTCCTTCCAGATGGAGGAGCAACTAGATTAGTCACCACTGAATGTTCAGCACCAGTGTCGATCATGAACGCACTCCTTTTTCCCCCTATTGATACATCGACCATAGGCTCCGCTCGACCAAGGGGGATGGAGCCCGGTCGGTATCAATAGTCCTCCATGACCGTGTCAGCCAATCCTACAAAGTCCCTACCTTCTCTATCGCGGGACCTTTGCGCTGCTGAAATATACCTGTCTTCCCTAACACTTCCTCTGTTCCCATTACTCCCTCTATAACCATTACTCCCTCCGGGGCCTCCTCTACCTCTCGCTCTGCCTCTAAAGTTTCCGTAACCTGACCTAGGTCTGTCTCTCTCAGACTGTTCTCTTCGCGGACACTCATTTCTCCAATGCCCTTCTTCCTTACAGTAGGCGCACTGATTTCTACTTAGAGGTTCCTCATTCCACTTACTATCGCCTCTATCTGGGCCCCGTCTATCTACGCCTGCGATCGCTACCGCTAGCATATCAGCCTTTTTACGCATCTTGCGCTCTTCCTCTTTCTTACTTTCTGTATCCCTGTTCATATAAACCTTATTTGCTACCTCCATTAGTTGGGTGATGGACATACCTGCAAACCCTTCTAACTTTTGTAGCTTGCGCTTAATATCTCCGTATGCTTGGCTGACAAAGGCGGAGTTAACCATTCGGGAATTATCTGCGTCTTCGGGATTAAAGGGGGTATACAAGCGGTATGCCTCCAATAATCGGTCATAAAAGACACTGGGCGCTTCATCGCTTTTCTGGATCACCTCAACTGTCTTCGACATGTTAATGGCTTTCTTTCCTCCTGCTTTCATGCCAGCAATTATAGCGTCTCTATAGGTTCTGAGTTGAACCATATCAGCACCATTTACATTCCAATCGGGATCGGTGTTGGGATAATGTGTTGCGGCCCATGCTGCTGGATTAGCTTGGTTCAAAGCACGGGCTCTATCCTCTAGTGCTTTTATGGCTGCTTGATTTATTCTTGTCCTTTCCTCATTGTTAAATAAAGTCATTAGTAACTGCTGGCAATCAGCCCATGTCGGATTATGCGTCTGTACTATTGAGGTGAACAGATCAGTCATAGCTTGTGGTTTCTCAGTATACGAGGAATTATGGGTCTTCCAGTTTAAAAGATCGGTTGTGGTAAATGGGACATATACGAAGACTGGGTCAGCGTGTGCCATTTGACCTGCGGCATCGATATAAGCTGACCCGGGATTCAGACGAAGAGGCATCTGATAGTGCTTTAATTGTTGGGCACCAGTCAACTGTCGGGTTTGGATGGGGCTACGTAGAGAGGCGTCAGTCATGGGTTCCGGTCGGGGAGAGATAGGGTATGGGGATGTGGGAGGTTGGTTTTGGGAAAAGGTCGTAAATAAAACACTTCGAGCCGAGCTAGATGAAGCTTGACCGGAAGTCTGAAGTGGCGCCAAATCAGGATATTCGTTTCTAATGGGGGTGGGTTCTGGTTCCGGAAGGGGAGATTTAGTACGAGGGGGGGTGGATCCTGTACTGGAGGAGGAAGCGGAAGTGGATGAGGGTAATGAGGGGAGGGGTGCAGGACTTCCTGCGTTTGCGTCACTTCCTCTTAACGGAAAGTAAGGGGGCGGCAAAGGGATCTCGGACTCAGGGGGCGTGTCCAAAATGGGCCTAACACCAGTCCTAGTGGACGAACAAGTCCTAGCTACCATGAGGCGACACTGCTCCTCGTGGCATGTCTGGAGCCATTTTGGCGAGTCATTTACGGCCTGTCTCCAACAGTCAATATAAGGAAACTGGCCGTAAAGTTCAGGCCTACCCGATACAGCCACGTGTAAGCGCTGTACCAGAGTTGGATCCAAACTGCCACGTGGCGGCCATGCCGCAACCAAAGTAGGCCACTCCCTAGTGCACAAAGTAACTAAACGTACAGGAGACATCTTAACCCCAAAATCACAAGTTTTGAATCCCTTTTTAAAATTCTTCACCATACAACCTAAGGGATCCGGAATCGTTGACTGCGACGCACCCATACTTAACAATGGAACGTCGTCGACAACGAATACTATACACGCGTACTATTCAACAGTCACACCCGTTTCCTCTGGCAACAGCACCACGTGGTACGGTTACCAAGTGAAACGTACACAATAACAATAAACACTCAGGGAATTCCCGTACACACACAGCTGTTACACCAGTCACTATATAATCAATATTATGCCCTTTGGCGTAACTATACAGTCACCCACGCTATAATTCTCTATATACGAATTACCAGTCTATAACACACCCCAGTAACATCGTCTTTTACAAATAGCGGTTACAGTACGGTTAGCATAGGTCAAAGCACAAGTTAAGGTCACAATACAATTATTAGTGGTTATGGTGTTAAAACATGCAATGGACGACAGTGATTAGTACTTATATACAGTGTCAGTAAATATACAGGGTTATGGTACCGTGCACTATAATACAGCAACACACTATTAACACTCTCGCTAGACGGCTGAGCTCGCGCTATCTAACAAGATATACACTTTACTAAACAATCGTTAACACATTTACAATTCCCAACTAAACTATTGGCCAGTACCTTGATGGACTACCTAAAACAATCTACATACGTTTTGGTTAGCCACACTGCCCAATCACCACATATATAGCGAGCTAGAGGACCGAATTTACACAGACGCCTCTTAGTCGCACTATCAAAAGTCTAGTGGGTTCCAAATTTACACGCCTTCCCACTTAGCCCAGATAGGATGAGAACTAGCGAACCGAATTTACACAGACGCCGCTTAGTCTCCCGGTCCCTCCGACCTAGCGAACAAAATGTACACCCTAGAATGCTAGTCTAGACAAGACACCGGTGTCCGGCTAGGGCTATTTACACCAGAGCCCCGCCTGACTAACAGAATCAAACGGTCTGACTAAAGAGCGTTCGATCGAGCGGTGCGCCTTCGCTCCTTCCCTCCGACAGAGGGGGCAGATACACAGATTCAAAACCCCTTTGGGCCTACCGCACAATCGGTATACCCCTAGTGGGTCCTGCCGTCTAAAACAGCAGTTGTCTTACCTCCTCGTTCCTGAACCTGAGTTCACACTCATCGACGGGGACACCCCAGCACTTCTCACGTAGAGGCCGATGATCTCCTGGACAACGGCCCAGTGGCGCCGAGACGAAGGGAGGTCCACGCAGAAGTTCAGGGGTGCAGCCGTAGAGAACGTGGGCAAAGATAGACCGTCTCACGCCTCTGCCTCTCAGCTACCGTTGAACGATGAGCTTCCCGGCCAATGCACCAAATGATACCGGAGAAACTGACGGAAGCCAAGCACAGAGAGATGGACACAGGTTTCTTCAGGAAGGAAGAGATTCTTTATTGGATCACCGATCGGGACTCAGAGGGACTAGCGTCACCAAAATACCACAAGTTCTGAGCCCCGGACAATAGTGCAGGCTCCTTATATAGGCATATAACTCCTCCCATATTAAGCTCCACCCGCACATTCTCTTAACCAATCAACACAAATAAGAATTAACTTCCTGTTTGACCGCATGGCTTGTCCAGCACAATGGAGGAGGGGAATACTATATCCTGTATTCTTGCACATGCTCCGTAAACTACTGATCGTATCTTGCCTCGTGCAACCAACTGATCGATACGTCAGCATATGCACGTACACATGCCACGTGGTAATCTCGGCCTACTAAATTTATTTTTACCGAGATTCCACCACAATACTTCTGGCTGAACAGGCTCATACGCAGCCAACTGTTAGGGATTGCGTTAGTAGGGTATCTAATTGTGTGGCAGGTGGGTTAGTAATTCCCGTACCTGTCGGCTAGCATAGACCCCGCCGAGTCAGAGGGAGGGGGGGGGGGTGCTTGGGCCCCTCTGAGTAGTTTGCCCTCATCTGAGAGGGGTGTTAGTGGGGGGTTGTGGGGGGTGGGTGCCATCTCGGTTCTTTATATATTTAGCCCAGTTTTGGGGCGTTCATAACTAGCTGTTGTGTGCCTTAAAAACATATACATGAACTGAAAATATTAAACTTTAAACACATTCTAAACCAGATTATGATGCGTTGAGCTCTGCGTGGGTTTTCAGCCACCTTGTCTAAAACAAGTCGTTGAGGAGCCAACTCGTAAAGAGGCCATACTAGATTTAGTGTTAACAAATGGAGATTTGGTATCAGATATTACTGTAGGTGAAAGTTTAGGATCCAGTGATCATCAGTCAGTGTGGTTTAATATAAGAACAGTGACTGAGTCACACCACACAAAAACAAAAGTTTTAGACTTTAGAAAAACAGACTTTTCCAAAATTAGAATATGTGTAAAGGAGTCATTATCAGACTGGAGCAATTTAAATGGAGTCCAAAAGAAATGGGATTATTTAAAAGTTGCACTACTGAAGGCAACAGAAAATTGCATTAGGCTTGTCAGTAAAAGCAAAAAATTCAAGAAACCACTGTGGTACTCCACAGATGTAGCCAAAATAGTAAAAAACAAAAAGTTAGCATTTAGTAATTATAAAAAAACCCAGAGTGAGGAAGACAGAATGACCTATAAGATTAGGCAGAAAGAGGCTAAGCAAGTTATAAGAGCTTCCAAATCACACACAGAAGAGAAAATAGCACAGTCAGTAAAAAAGGGGGACAAAACCTTTTTTAGATACATAAATGAGAAAAGAAAAGTAAAACAAGGATTAGTTAGATTAAAAACAAAAGAAGGAAGGTATGTAGATGAGGATAAAGGTCTAGCTGACTGCCTCAATGAATATTTTTGTTCGGTATTTACAGATGAAAATGAAGGAAAGGGACCTCAGTTAAGAAAAAGGATAAATGAGTCATTTATTACACGTGAGTTTACAGAGGAAGAGGTTCTATTTCAACTGTCAAAAGTAAAGACAAATAAGTCAATGGGACCTGATGGAATACACCCAAAGCTATT
Source organism: Pelobates fuscus (assembly GCF_036172605.1). Classification (NCBI taxonomy): domain Eukaryota; kingdom Metazoa; phylum Chordata; class Amphibia; order Anura; family Pelobatidae; genus Pelobates; species Pelobates fuscus. The sequence continues at coordinate 102,589,182 of NC_086322.1, forward strand.
AAAAGAGCTTAGTGGTGTACTAGCAAAACCATTAACAGATTTATTTAACCAATCATTGATAACAGGAGTAGTCCCAGAAGATTGGAAGTTAGCGAATGTTGTGCCCATTCACAAGAAAGGTAATAGGGAGGAGTCGGGCAACTATAGGCCAGTAAGCCTAACTTCAGTAGTGGGGAAAGTGATGGAAACCATGTTAAAGGATAGGATTGTTGAACATCTAAAAACACATGGATTTCAAGATCAGAGACAACATGGGTTTACTTCAGGGAGATCATGCCAAACTAATCTTATTGATTTTTTTGATTGGGTAACTAAAATTATAGATCAGGGTGGTGCAGTAGACATTGCTTACCTCGATTTCAGTAAGGCTTTTGACACTGTTGCACATAGAAGGCTTATCAACAAACTACAATCTTTGAGTTTGGATTCCAATATTGTTGAATGGGTAAGGCAGTGGCTGAGTGACAGGCAACAGAGGGTTGTAGTCAATGGAGTATATTCGAAGCTTGGGCTTGTCACCAGTGGGGTACCTCAGGGATCTGTACTTGGACCCATTCTCTTTAATATTTTTATTAGTGATATTGCAGAAGGTCTTGATGGTAAGGTGTGTCTTTTTGCGGATGATACTAAGATATGTAACAGGGTTGATGTTCCAGGAGGGATAAGCCAAATGGAAAATGATTTAGGTAGACTAGAAAAATGGTCAGAGTTGTGGCAACTGACATTTAATGTGGATAAGTGCAAGATAATGCATCTTGGACGTAAAAACCCAAGGGCAGAGTACAGAATATTTGATAGAGTCCTAACCTCAACATCTGAGGAAAGGGATTTAGGGGTGATTATTTCTGATGACTTAAAGGTAGGCAGACAATGTAATAGAGCAGCAGGAAATGCTAGCAGAATGCTTGGTTGTATAGGGAGAGGTATTAGCAGTAGAAAGAGGGAAGTGCTCATGCCATTGTACAGAACACTGGTGAGACCTCACTTGGAGTACTGTACACAGTACTGGAGACCCTATCTTCAGAAGGATATTGATACCTTAGAGAGAGTTCAAAGAAGGGCTACTAAACTGGTTCATGGATTGCAGGATAAAACTTACCAGGAAAGGTTAAAGGATCTTAACATGTATAGCATGGAGGAAAGACGAGACAGGGGGGATATGATAGAAACATTTAAATACATAAAGGGAATCAACACAGTAAAGGAGGAGACTATATTTAAAAGAAGAAAAACTACCACAACAAGAGGACATAGTCTTAAATTAGAGGGACAAAGGTTTAAAAATAATATCAGGAAGTATTACTTTACTGAGAGGGTAGTGGATGCATGGAATAGCCTTCCAGCTGAAGTGGTAGAGGTTAACACAGTAAAGGAGTTTAAGCATGCGTGGGATAGGCATAAGGCTATCCTAACTATAAGATAAGGCCAGGGACTAATGAAAGTATTTAGAAAACTGGGCAGACTAGATGGGCCGAATGGTTCTTATCTGCCGTCACATTCTATGTTTCTATGTTGTCTAGTCGTTTCAGGGTGAATTATGCTCAGTCCTGCCAGGGTTCAGATTCCCCGTATGTGGTGGCTCTTGGTCTGAACGTGGTTGTGGTCGTTGGGTCCCATGTGATGGGTGCCTTGTCTCGAGGTGCGCTCGTCTCGTGGCCTTCTATGCCTAATGATGTAAGGAAGGTGGGTATGTCTGCCCCAGATTCTAGCGTGCGAACAGTTCCGTTGTGTGTAGCTAGCAGAGTTCCAGGGGGGCCCCATCTGTATACCACCCCTGCGGACCTGAGTTGGGAGGTGACCGGTGCTAGTGATTTGCGCCATAGCAGTGTTGCTCTTGTTAAGTCCTGGTAAAAGGTTAGAGAGGCGCCTTCAAAGGACAGCGGTGTTTTATCCTTTAGGGCCAGCATAATGTGGGCTTTATCTTGCGAGGTGGAGCAGCGGAGTATGACGTCCCGTATTTGGCCAGGTTTTGCCGTGGGCGAGCCTGGTATTCTGTGTGCTCCTTCAATTGATATTTTCCTGGCCATTGTGTGGGGTAGGATGGTCGCCAGCAGCCGCCTGGTGTAGTGTGGTAGCTCGTCTGCTTTGATGTTGGCAGGGACGCCCCTTATCTTGATGTGGTTGCGGCGTTGTCTGTCTTCGAATGCCGTCATCCTGAGGGACAGGGCTGATGGACCTGTAGTTGGGTGACTGTGTCTTTAATTGTGGTCAGTTCAGAGTTGATATTGCTGATGTTAGTTTCTGTGTGTGGTGGCTCTGCCTGTGACTGCCTGTATGTCTGATCTGAGTTGCTGGAGGTCTGCAGCCCAGACCTTGTGGATGTCTGCCAGCAGTTCTTTTAAATCTGCCTTGGTGGTGGGGGCAGTGCCATCATAGGGCTCTGGGGGTGAAGCCTGACCTTTCTGAGGGTCCTGTGTGGCCCCTACCTCGTCACTTGTCCCTGTGGCCTCCAGATGTGAGGGCTGCTGTGCGTCCGTGGGAGCTCTGGCCTGTGCCGGCCTTTGCAGCATGGAGCTGATGTCTCTGCCCTCAGCCGCCGTATTTGGTTTTTGGGACCGGCGTCCCATTGCTGGCATCAGGGTGTGTCGCGGGGGCGAGGTGTCTGACCCGCACAGGCTGATTCTCGCGTTTCGGATAGCCAGGAGATCGTCCAGGCTGTAGGCTTGTGGTGCGCGGTAGGCCCCAGGCCTGCGTTTTCCCTTAGGCTGCTTGGGCGGCTGAAAAAACGGCATCGGCGGGTGCCGGATCGCTCTGTGAGGCAGGTCAGTCTGGTTGGGATGCTAGATGGGGCAGGATGCCCTAGATTTTGGTGTATAATGTGGGCTGTTTGCTCGGAGCTGGCCGAGATGGCGTCCGACTCAGTCAGTGGCAAGCTCCGCCCCTGTTTAACACTTTTTAAACATAAATCTTTACACCTTGATGTATGAAACTTTTTTTTTTAATTCTTTTTTTTTTATATTCTTTATTTTTGCGTGCAAGATAGAACATACATTTAGGCATTGACATTTCAGTAATTGTACATGCAATAATAAAAAGGATAGGTGGGATAGAAAATGGGGATGGGACCGCACATTTTTATATTATATGGTATGGTACATGAGAGAAGCAAGGTTTAGGATGTGAATCCAAAAGCGTGACTTAACAGGGTAACTAACCTCACTTGAGAGAATACATGCTAATAGAAAACAAGTTATATCTCATAGCTATGGCTATTAAGTAGAGTGGATGTCCCAGGAGGTTCCCTCTAAGTTCTACTAAGTGGAAAAGGGAGGTTATAATAGAAAAGTCAAGCAAAGTAGCCTAGGTATACTTCATCCAGCTAGATAGCGTGTGGTAACAGAACATCAGACCAGATCTCCCTTAAATGCTTTGTGTAGGATAGGGCACTTAAATTAAAAGGGGGCCCTGTTCCTCATGGCTCATAGATTCAGTCAGCCGATGCCGGTCACGGACACCACACAGTCTTGCAGCGTAGCAAGGTGCTTCAAGACTCCAGGCACAGGTTTGGTCATGTGGAGCCGGTCAGTCCCATGGGTATGAGTTCCCAGGAGCATTGTAGACCCTCAAGGCCGCATGCTGTCATAAGTGTGGCGGTTCAGCTCCCATTGGGTCACCGACCCCTGCAACCGGTCCCAGCGAGGTCAGGCGTCAGAGTGGGCTCCAGGTGCTGCTTAAATCAAACTGAATGGGGCTGTGTAACGCATTAGTGGAGGAGCTCCAGTGAGACACGTCTTTCCTCCATGACAGTTAGGCCCCACCCCCTGTAACTCTTTTGTTTTTATGTTTAATTTCTTTACAGTTGTACAGCAATATTTTTATTCACTTGTACCTCGCTGTTCTTACCTCACTGTTTTCACTTTTAAAATCTTCTTATATCCATTTCCCTAACTCTTGAGTGTCTTGCTACATTGTATTTTGATTCAAATTTGATTAAAAAAAACTTATCTAAAACAAAACGTTACACAAATGTTATTTATTTGTTTATTTATAAACGGTTTAAAGTGGACAAAAAATGTTGGTTACATACAAAACAAAACAAACTCTAGTGACATATTGCCCTGCATTTCAATAGTTACCCCGATTTGCACTCAATATGTTACTAAATATTTTTAGCCGAAGTTGATGAGAGTGCAAGCCAGGGCCTCTCTTTGAGCCAGTAGTAGGCATCATTCACTATCCATGCCAAAAGCCATAATTAACAGAGTGAGAAATGGCACGTCACTGTAGTTGTGTGTGCTGCCTGTCTAGCTCCTGTCTCATCACACTTTTCAACAGCACAGCATGGTGTCCGCTCCTGATAAACCAAGCTAATTTTGAATGATTCCAGGTTTCACAGAGCTGCCAGGGGTCCTGGCATGGACTCCAATGCACCCCTATGCTTCAGAATCTAATTTAAAGCTTTTGTTTTCAAACTAACTGAAAACTTTCTTTCAAGGGCTACATCACTATCTATAGCTAATTGTTTGCAAAAAGCCATGAGTGGAGACATTGTTAAACAGAAATAATCTTACGTTACACATTGATCTGTACATTCTTCAAACCTGGAGCCTTTCCAAGCCATCGACACACTGACCTGTTATTATACCTAAGTAGTCTGCACAGAATTTACATAAACATTCTAAAACTTACACAGATGGGGTGGCTAATGCTTTTGTATATGTGAGTAGGCCTTGTGAATAATAATACATTTAAATGCCTTAATCCTGGGAGTTCCATTTGCCATCTTAGTGTTACTCATGGAGGCTTCTGAAATAGCGCAAACAATATAGAATAGCTAAACTATTACCCAGTGATGCCACCATTACAATTACATTTAAGGCAATTTTACAATGATTACTATCTCAAAATTTTCTGCCCCTGAAATACTATTTTTTCCCTAAATCTCCTGGGAAACTGAAACTTTGGATAGCGGAAGGAGAGATGTCATATTGGGACGGGATAGTAGAAAGTGTGTGTGTGTGTGTGTGTGCGTAGGTGGGGAGGGGTAGGGGGAGTAAGCTCTGTGGCCAATGAATATCAGTTGGGGTGTAAAGGACAGTGGAATATCAACATGTGTGTACGAAAAGAGAAATAGTACCTATAGGACATGCATTCATATTATCAGGTATGACAGACAGCAGAGGTACACAATTTAATGTAAGGCCCATGGCCCTCTTGTGTATTAAAGAAACAATGAGAATAAAATACATTCATTCTGTGAGAAAGGCATATGATCTGTGAAGACTTACATTCATTGATAAATTCGTTTTTACGTTAGGCCATTTCTGTGAGACAATTTCCACCTGATGGGAATTATATGAGATATATTACTCTTGGCATAAAGTCACTTGAACTACAGAAAATGTGATTAAAAGGACATGTAGAAACCTCGCACCATTTGTCCATCCCTATTCTTAATGTTTTATGAAAGTTATGTCCACTCTAAGCAAGCTGGTTTGTAATGATACACTGATTCCCATTAATATAACTTACTGTCCGTTTATGTATATTCAATATGGTTCAATGCAGTTTATTGCTTTCAGATTATTAAAGTTCTATGATCTATATAAGCATACCAAGTAGCTTCATTCAAGCTTTTTCATGAATGAGACTACTCATGACTTCTGAATGACATATTCCAGTCCCCAGATTACATCAGGTGGTCAGTTAAAATGGAGGTGCAGGGCACATACGTTATACTTCCCAGATGCTGTCCCCCGTTGGTGCCACCATCTTCAAAATACAGCTCCTGGTACTTCAACCAGAGAAGACAAAATCAGCTGTACTCCCATGCACACACAATAGTACAACACTATTGTTTATGGAGGGTCCTGCAGGAGCCCCCATATATATTATCTTATGATAAATTAGATAATGTCTATTCCCTAGAGACGGGTAGGGGGAGTGACAAAATGTTACTGCGGTAGCTCCGCTTTTTGACAAGTTATGTGAAGCAGAGGACTTACCATAAGACAAAGTAGACTCTAAATTTGTATTTTAATAACTTAATAACTTTTGACTGCTTGGGATTTTCAATGAAATTCCAATACAGTCTTTATGAGCATTTCATAAAATGTTGTATTTATGAAATACTTATACTTTCCCTGCAAATGTCAGATGTGCAATTGGTCTTTGTATCACTGTAAAAGCTGAGATTAGTAGGCCTTATTTCTTTTCAAATAGTTTTTATTAGGTATTTAATATTATAATAAAATAAAAATAACAATAATTAAATTAACCGTATTAACCTTAAAGGGACACTATAGTCACCTGAACAACTTTAGCTTATTGAAGCAGTTTTGGTGTATAGAACATGCCCCTGCAGCCTCACTGCTCAATCCTCTGCCATTTAGGAGTTAAATCCCTTTGTTTATGAACCCTAGTCACACCTTCCTGCATGTGACTTGCACAGCCTTCCATAAACACTTCCTGTAAAGAGAGCCCTATTTAGGCTTTCTTTATTGCAAGTTCTGTTTAATTAAGATTGTCTTATCCCCTGCTATGTTAATAGCTTGCTAGACCCTGCAAGAGCCTCCTGTATGTGATTCGATTTAGAGATTGAGATACAATTATTTAAGGTAAATTACATCTGTTTGAAAGTGAAACCAGTTTTTTTTTCATGCAGGCTCTGTCAATCATAGCCAGGGGAGGTGTGGCTAGGACTGCATAAACAGAAACAAAGTGATTTAACTCCTAAATGAGAGTGAATTGAGCAGTGAAATATAGGGGAATGATCTATACACGAAAACCGCTTTATTTAGCTAAAGTAATTTAGGTGACTATAGTGTTCCTTTAATAATTAAATAGGCCTTATTTATATTAAGAACTGTGAGTATTGTTTTCTTTTAGAAAAGCGGTGTCAAACTGCTCTGCTCCCCATTGATTATTGGCTATGCAGAGTTAAAGGGACACTATAGTCACCCAGACCACTTCAGCTCAATGAAGTGGTCTGGGTGCCAGGTCCCACAGGTTTTAACCCTTCAGATGTAAACACAGCAGTTTTAGAGTAAATCCAGCGTGCAGAACGTCTATAGGAAAGTATTGAGAAATGCTTTCCTATGGACTGTTTGAATGCGCGCTCACTCGGGAGCTGACGTCGGCGGGGGAGCAGAGGTCACCAGCACCAAGGGAGCCCGGCGCTAGATTAAGGTAAGCTGCTGAAGGGGTTTTAACTCCTTCAGCGCCAAGGGAGGGAGACCCTGAGGGTGGGGGCACCCTTAGGGCACTATAGTGTCAGGAAAACTGGTTTGTTTCCCTGACACTATATTGATCCTTTAAGGTTAAATAATAGTTAAAAAGTAATTTTATTTTGTAAATCAGCCACTCCTCCAATGTATAGCACTGTCGAATTATTTTGATTTAATAATTCTAGTTTGTCCTTTTAAAGTTATAGGGACTCAAAGAGTTGTTAATAGTTTGGTTGAATTACATTGTTTATAGAATATAACCCAGAATCTCTGCCAAGTGTTACTGTTTCATTATTGTTTGAAGAGAGATCAAGCTCATCCTGCCTGGTTTGAATGCAGACCTTTTCAATTTGCAGGTAATAGCTAGGCGGTTCTCCTATTCAACTCAAATTGGCCTCATCTGTGCTTATTTGTTACCTGCACAGGGAAACCATGACAGCAGAAATACACCTGCAGGAGAAATACAAACATGAGCCAGCCCAGCCTGTCTGGTAAAAGTATTATAGCTACCTGTAAACTGTGCGACAGGAGGTTACATTATAAATGTGAACGTAATGTTATATCAACCTTAATTAAGAATCTAGTGCTATTTCATCAAATTTATAGAAAACAGCTCTGTAAAATTACAGCAAGACTTTTTCCCACTCTAGATAAAATTATTTACCAATTCTCCACCCTCTCCACGGTCCCTTTAAAGTCTATTTTATTCTACCTATTTCATCACTCAAGCTGCTCCATCTTCCAATCTCTTTTTTTCCCCCCTGTCTATTTTGTCATTATATATCTCTCTCTCTCCTCCTGCACTTGTTTTTTCACTAGTCTTTTTAACCACTGTCTCTGTATTCTACTTCTGTATTCTACTCTGCCCCCTGTCTTTTCTCATTATTTTTAGATTTTTGCATTGGGTTTGTCACTAATTGCAGTTTGGACTAATTGCAACATTGGACAAATGAATCCACAAGTCTACAGTGCAATACTAAAAGTTAAAATAAGACCCCTACCCCTAAACCTTGCAGCAAACCTGCAAAAAAAAAAATTTCTTACCTGGAATCCCGCACTGGGCAAAGCTCTTGGCACTGCCTCCTATGCATCCATGTGACATCAGCCAGGTTCTCGCACAGACCAATTAAAGGCTCGTAGAACCGTATATTTGTCTCCAAGCGCATGTGCGCAATCTGAGCTGGCAAGGGAAGGGCGCGTGTTAAAGAGCATTAAAAAAAACATTGAGCACTATTGAGGGGATAGGGAAGCGGGGAGGACTTAACTCAGTGAAGGTGGGAGGATAAAGCACTCAATATGTCTGTTGCCAGCGTGTAGTGTGTGCTCAAGTAGAATCACTACACATACAGATTCCTACTACCATGACGAATTCAAATCACTAATGTGGTCATGGTAGTAAAAGTAAACTTTTAATAACATTTTTAATAGTCCAGGTTCTGGACTGCCCTTGTGAGTGAGATCACTCTGATAAGGCAAACGTTTTCTTAATAATGCCACGCAGTAATGACCATTTTGAGTTTTATCCTACACTATCTTTGCTTATTTGCATATTGGGGATTTAAATTAAACAGTAACCCATACATAGACAGCCTTCTCGCTGTCCTTGAGGGGTATAAGACACACCTCACTAGTGATGTACCGAACTGTTCGCTGGCGAATAGTTCCCGGCGAATATAGCGTGTTTGCGTTCGCCGCCATGGGCGATTCGATCCGCCCCCTATTCGTCATCATTGAGCAAACTTTGACCCTGTGCCTCTCGATCAGCAGACACATTCCAGCCAATCAGCAGCACACCCTCCCTAGCTGACCCTCCCACCTCCCTCCCAGCATCCATTTTAGATTCATTCTGAAGCTGCATGCTTAGTGAGAGGAGGGAAAGGGTAGCTGCTGCTGATTAGATAGGGAAATCGATAGCTAGGCTAGGGTATTCAGTGTCCACTACAGTCCTGAAAGACTCATCTGATCTCTGCTGTAAGGACAGCACCCCAAAAAGCCCTTTTTAGGGTTAGAACATCAGTCTGCTTTTTTTTTTTCTCTGTGTAATGTAATTGCAGTTCCCTGCCTGCCAGCTTCTGTGTCAGGCTGGATGCTGTGCCCATTTGCACAGTCAGTGCCACCACTCATATCTGTTGTCACAATAGCTTAAGCTTTACATTTAAAAAAAATAAAATCATTTGTAATAGAAGAGCAGTTAGTTGTCTGCAAGCGTCTGGGTGTCAGGCCTCCTTCAGCGTGTGCTCTGCAGACCTGTGCCAGCGTACTTTGACAGTTGCCACTCATATCTGGTGTCTCTGTATCGTGCTTTTACAAAGAAAAAAAGGTTTCCAGTGTAAGCTAATAGCAGCCAGTCAGTGTCCTTCAAGCGGCTGTGTCAGGCCTTCCTTCAGCGTGTGCCCTGCACAACCCTGCCATCGTACTTTGACAGTTGCCACTCATATCTGGTGTCTCTGTAGCGTGCTTTTACAAAGAAAAAAAGTTTCCAGTGTAAGCTAATAGCAGCCAGTCAGTGTCCTTCAAGCGGCTGTGTCAGGCCTTCCTTCAGCGTGTGCCCTGCAGAACCCTGCCAGCGTACTTTGACAGTTGCCACTCATATCTGGTGTCTCTGTAGCGTGCTTTTACAAAGAAAAAAAGGTTTCCAGTGTAAGCTAATAGCAGCCAGTCAGTGTCCTTCAAGCGGCTGTGTCAGGCCTTCCTTCAGCGTGTGCCCTGCACAACCCTGCCAGCGTACTTTGACAGTTGCCACTCATATCTGGTGTCTCTGTAGCGTGCTTTTACAAAGAAAAAAAGGTTTCCAGTGTAAGCTAATAGCAGCCAGTCAGTGTCCTTCAAGCGGCTGTGTCAGGCCTACAGCCTGTGCTCTGCAGACCTGTGCCAGTGCACATTGCCACTCATATCTGGTGTCTCTGTAGCGTGCTTTTGCAAAGAAAAAAAGGTTTCCAGTGTAAGCTAATAGCAGCCAGTCAGTGTCCTTCATGCGGCTGTGTCAGGCCTTCCTTCAGCGTGTGCCCTGCACAACCCTGCCAGCGTACTTTGACAGTTGCAACTCATATCTGGTGTCTCTGTAGCGTGCTTTTACAAAGAAAAAAAGGTTTCCAGTGTAAGCTAATAGCAGCCAGTCAGTGTCCTTCAAGCGGCTGTGTCAGGCCTTCCTTCAGCGTGTGCCCTGCAGAACCTTGCCAGCGTACTTTGACAGTTGTCACTTATATCTGGCGTCTCTGTAGCGTGCTTTTACAAAGAAAAAAGGTTTCCAGTGTAAGCTAATAGCAGCCAGTCAGTGTCCTTCAAGCGGCTGTGTCAGGCCTACAGCCTGTGCTCTGCAGACCTGTGCCAGTGCACATTGCCACTCATATCTGGTGTCTCTGTAGCGTGCTTTTGCAAAGAAAAAAAGGTTTCCAGTGTAAGCTAATAGCAGCCAGTCAGTGTCCTTCAAGCGGCTGTGTCAGGCCTTCCTTCAGCGTGTGCCCTGCAGAACCCTGCCAGCGTACTTTGACAGTTGCCACTCATATCTGGTGTCTCTGTAGCGTGCTTTTACAAAGAAAAAAAGGTTTCCAGTGTAAGCTAATAGCAGCCAGTCAGTGTCCTTCAAGCGGCTGTGTCAGGCCTTCCTTCAGCGTGTGCCCTGCACAACCCTGCCAGCGTACTTTGACAGTTGCCACTCATATCTGGTGTCTCTGTAGCGTGCTTTTACAAAGAAAAAAAGGTTTCCAGTGTAAGCTAATAGCAGCCAGTCAGTGTCCTTCAAGCGGCTGTGTCAGGCCTTCCTTCAGCGTGTGCCCTGCAGAACCCTGCCAGCGTACTTTGACAGTTGTCACTCATATCTGGCGTCTCTGTAGCATGCTTTTACAAAGAAAAAAGGTTTCCAGTGTAAGCTAATAGCAGCCAGTCAGTGTCCTTCAAGCGGCTGTGTCAGGCCTACAGCCTGTGCTCTGCAGACCTGTGCCAGTGCACATTGCCACTCATATCTGGTGTCTCTGTAGCGTGCTTTTCCAAAAAAAAAGGTTTCCAGTGTAAGCTAATAGCAGCCAGTCAGTGTCCTTCAAGCGGCTGTGTCAGGCCTTCCTTCAGCGTGTGCCCTGCACAACCCTGCCAGCGTACTTTGACAGTTGCCACTCATATCTGGTGTCTCTGTAGCGTGCTTTTACAAAGAAAAAAAGGTTTCCAGGGTAAGCTAATAGCAGCCAGTCAGTGTCCTTCAAGCGGCTGTGTCAGGCCTTCCTTCAGCGTGTGCCCTGCACAACCCTGCCATGGTACTTTGACAGTTGCCACTCATATCTGGTGTCTCTGTAGCGTGCTTTTACAAAGAAAAAAAGGTTGTCAGTGTCCTTCAAGCGGCTGTGTCAGGCCTTCCTTCAGCGTGTGCCCTGCAGAACCCTGCCAGCGTACTTTGACAGTTGCCACTCATATCTGGTGTCTCTGTAGTGTGCTTTTACAAAGAAAAAAGGTTTCCAGTGTAAGCTAATAGCAGCCAGTCAGTGTCCTTCAAGCGGCTGTGTCAGGCGTTCCTTCAGCGTGTGCCCTGCACAACCCTGCCAGCGTACTTTGACAGTTGCCACTCATATCTGGTGTCTCTGTAGCGTGCTTTTACAAAGAAAAAAAGGTTTCCAGGGTAAGCTAATAGCAGCCAGTCAGTGTCCTTCAAGCGGCTGTGTCAGGCCTTCCTTCAGCGTGTGCCCTGCACAACCCTGCCAGCGTACTTTGGCAGTTGCCACTCATATCTGGTGTCTCTGTAGCGTGCTTTTACAAAGAAAAAAAGGTTTCCAGGGTAAGCTAATAGCAGCCAGTCAGTGTCCTTAAAGCGGCTGTGTCAGGCCTTCCTTCAGCGTGTGCCCTGCACAACCCTGCCAGCGTACTTTGACAGTTGCCACTCATATCTGGTGTCTCTGTAGCGTGCTTTTACAAAGAAAAAAAGGTTTCCAGTGTAAGCTAATAGCAGCCAGTCAGTGTCCTTCAAGCGGCTGTGTCAGGCCTTCCTTCAGCGTGTGCCCTGCAGAACCCTGCCAGCGTACTTTGACAGTTGTCACTCATATCTGGCGTCTCTGTAGCATGCTTTTACAAAGAAAAAAGGTTTCCAGTGTAAGCTAATAGCAGCCAGTCAGTGTCCTTCAAGCGGCTGTGTCAGGCCTACAGCCTGTGCTCTGCAGACCTGTGCCAGTGCACATTGCCACTCATATCTGGTGTCTCTGTAGCGTGCTTTTCCAAAAAAAAAGGTTTCCAGTGTAAGCTAATAGCAGCCAGTCAGTGTCCTTCAAGCGGCTGTGTCAGGCCTTCCTTCAGCGTGTGCCCTGCACAACCCTGCCAGCGTACTTTGACAGTTGCCACTCATATCTGGTGTCTCTGTAGCGTGCTTTTACAAAGAAAAAAAGGTTTCCAGGGTAAGCTAATAGCAGCCAGTCAGTGTCCTTCAAGCGGCTGTGTCAGGCCTTCCTTCAGCGTGTGCCCTGCACAACCCTGCCATGGTACTTTGACAGTTGCCACTCATATCTGGTGTCTCTGTAGCGTGCTTTTACAAAGAAAAAAAGGTTGTCAGTGTCCTTCAAGCGGCTGTGTCAGGCCTTCCTTCAGCGTGTGCCCTGCAGAACCCTGCCAGCGTACTTTGACAGTTGCCACTCATATCTGGTGTCTCTGTAGTGTGCTTTTACAAAGAAAAAAGGTTTCCAGTGTAAGCTAATAGCAGCCAGTCAGTGTCCTTCAAGCGGCTGTGTCAGGCGTTCCTTCAGCGTGTGCCCTGCACAACCCTGCCAGCGTACTTTGACAGTTGCCACTCATATCTGGTGTCTCTGTAGCGTGCTTTTACAAAGAAAAAAAGGTTTCCAGGGTAAGCTAATAGCAGCCAGTCAGTGTCCTTCAAGCGGCTGTGTCAGGCCTTCCTTCAGCGTGTGCCCTGCACAACCCTGCCAGCGTACTTTGGCAGTTGCCACTCATATCTGGTGTCTCTGTAGCGTGCTTTTACAAAGAAAAAAAGGTTTCCAGGGTAAGCTAATAGCAGCCAGTCAGTGTCCTTAAAGCGGCTGTGTCAGGCCTTCCTTCAGCATGTGCCCTGCACAACCCTGCCAGCGTACTTTGACAGTTGCCACTCATATCTGGTGTCTCTGTAGCGTGCTTTTACAAAGAAAAAAAGGTTTCCAGTGTAAGCTAATAGCAGCCAGTCAGTGTCCTTCAAGCGGCTGTGTCAGGCCTTCCTTCAGCGTGTGCCCTGCACAACCCTGCCAGCGTACTTTGACAGTTGCCACTCATATCTGGTGTCTCTGTAGCGTGCTTTTACAAAGAAAAAAGGTTTCACGTGTAAGCTAATAGCAGCCAGTCAGTGTCCTTCAAGCGGCTGTGTCAGGCCTTCCTTCAGCGTGTGCCCTGCAGAACCCTGCCAGCGTACTTTGACAGTTGTCACTCATATCTGGCGTCTCTGTAGCGTGCTTTTACAAAGAAAAAAGGTTTCCAGTGTAAGCTAATAGCAGCCAGTCAGTGTCCTTCAAGCGGCTGTGTCAGGCCTACAGCCTGTGCTCTGCAGACCTGTGCCAGTGCACATTGCCACTCATATCTGGTGTTTCTGTAGCGTGCTTTTTCAAAGAAAAAAAAGTTTCCAGTGTAAGCTAATAGCAGCCAGTCAGTGTCCTTCAAGCGGCTGTGTCAGGCCTTCCTTCAGCGTGTGCCCTGCACAACCCTGCCAGCGTACTTTGACAGTTGCCACTCATATCTGGTGTCTCTGTAGCGTGCTTTTACAAAGAAAAAAAGGTTTCCAGGGTAAGCTAATAGCAGCCAGTCAGTGTCCTTCAAGCGGCTGTGTCAGGCCTTCCTTCAGCGTGTGCCCTGCACAACCCTGCCAGCGTACTTTGGCAGTTGCCACTCATATCTGGTGTCTCTGTAGCGTGCTTTTACAAAGAAAAAAAGGTTTCCAGGGTAAGCTAATAGCAGCCAGTCAGTGTCCTTGAAGCGGCTGTGTCAGGCCTTCCTTCAGCGTGTGCCCTGCACAACCCTGCCAGCGTACTTTGACAGTTGCCACTCATATCTGGTGTCTCTGTAGCGTGCTTTTACAAAGAAAAAAAGGTTTCCAGTGTAAGCTAATAGCAGCCAGTCAGTGTCCTTCAAGCGGCTGTGTCAGGCCTTCCTTCAGCGTGTGCCCTGCAGAACCCTGCCAGCGTACTTTGACAGTTGTCACTCATATCTGGCGTCTCTGTAGCGTGCTTTTACAAAGAAAAAAGGTTTCCAGTGTAAGCTAATAGCAGCCAGTCAGTGTCCTTCAAGCGGCTGTGTCAGGCCTTCCTTCAGCGTGTGCCCTGCACAACCCTGCCAGCGTACTTTGACAGTTGCCACTCATATCTGGTGTCTCTGTAGCGTGCTTTTACAAAGAAAAAAAGGTTTCCAGTGTAAGCTAATAGCAGCCAGTCAGTGTCCTTCAAGCGGCTGTGTCAGGCCTTCCTTCAGCGTGTGCCCTGCACAACCCTGCCAGCGTACTTTGACAGTTGCCACTCATATCTGGTGTCTCTGTAGCGTGCTTTTACAAAGAAAAAAAGGTTTCCAGGGTAAGCTAATAGCAGCCAGTCAGTGTCCTTCAAGCGGCTGTGTCAAGCCTTCCTTCAGCGTGTGCCCTGCAGAACCCTGCCAGCATACTTTGACAGTTGCCACTCATATCTGGTGTCTCTGTAGTGTGCTTTTACAAAGAAAAAAGGTTTCCAGTGTAAGCTAATAGCAGCCAGTCAGTGTCCTTCAAGCGGCTGTGTCAGGCCTTCCTTCAGCGTGTGCCCTGCACAACCCTGCCAGCGTACTTTGACAGTTGCCACTCATATCTGGTGTCTCTGTAGCGTGCTTTTACAAAGAAAAAAAGGTTTCCAGGGTAAGCTAATAGCAGCCAGTCAGTGTCCTTCAAGCGGCTGTGTCAGGCCTTCCTTCAGCGTGTGCCCTGCACAACCCTGCCAGCGTACTTTGGCAGTTGCCACTCATATCTGGTGTCTCTGTAGCGTGCTTTTACAAAGAAAAAAAGGTTTCCAGGGTAAGCTAATAGCAGCCAGTCAGTGTCCTTGAAGCGGCTGTGTCAGGCCTTCCTTCAGCGTGTGCCCTGCACAACCCTGCCAGCGTACTTTGACAGTTGCCACTCATATCTGGTGTCTCTGTAGTGTGCTTTTACAAAGAAAAAAAGGTTTCCAGTGTAAGCTAATAGAAGCCAGTCAGTGTCCTTCAAGCGGCTGTGTCAGGCCTTCCTTCAGCGTGTGCCCTGCACAACCCTGCCAGCGTACTTTGACAGTTGCCACTCATATCTGGTGTCTCTGTAGCGTGCTTTTACAAAGAAAAAAAGGTTTCCAGTGTAAGCTAATAGCAGCCAGTCAGTGTCCTTCAAGCGGCTGTGTCAGGCCTTCCTTCAGCGTGTGCCCTGCAGAACCCTGCCAGCGTACTTTGACAGTTGTCACTCATATCTGGCGTCTCTGTAGCGTGCTTTTACAAAGAAAAAAGGTTTCCAGTGTAAGCTAATAGCAGCCAGTCAGTGTCCTTTAAGCGGCTGTGTCAGGCCTACAGCCTGTGCTCTGCAGACCTGTGCCAGTGCACATTGCCACTCATATCTGGTGTCTCTGTAGCGTGCTTTTTCAAAGAAAAAAAGGTTTCCAGTGTAAGCTAATAGCAGCCAGTCAGTGTCCTTCAAGCGGCTGTGTCAGGCCTTCCTTCAGCGTGTGCCCTGCACAACCCTGCCAGCGTACTTTGACAGTTGCCACTCATATCTGGTGTCTCTGTAGCGTGCTTTTACAAAGAAAAAAAGGTTTCCAGTGTAAGCTAATAGCAGCCAGTCAGTGTCCTTCAAGCGGCTGTGTCAGGCCTTCCTTCAGCGTGTGCCCTGCACAACCCTGCCAGCGTACTTTGACAGTTGCCACTCATATCTGGTGTCTCTGTAGCGTGCTTTTACAAAGAAAAAAAGGTTTCCAGGGTAAGCTAATAGCAGCCAGTCAGTGTCCTTCAAGCCGCTGTGTCAGGCCTTCCTTCAGCGTGTGCCCTGCACAACCCTGCCAGCGTACTTTGACAGTTGCCACTCATATCTGGTGTCTCTGTAGCGTGCTTTTACAAAGAAAAAAGGTTTCCAGTGTAAGCTAATAGCAGCCAGTCAGTGTCCTTCAAGCGGCTGTGTCAGGCCTACAGCCTGTGCTCTGCAGACCTGTGCCAGTGCACATTGCCACTCATATCTGGTGTCTCTGTAGCGTGCTTTTACAAAGAAAAAAAGGTTTCCAGTGTAAGCTAATAGCAGCCAGTCAGTGTCCTTCAAGCGGCTGTGTCAGGCCTTCCTTCAGCGTGGGCCCTGCACAACCCTGCCAGCGTACTTTGACAGTTGCCACTCATATCTGGTGTCTCTGTAGCGTGCTTTTACAAAGATAAAAAGGTTTCCAGTGTAAGCTAATAGCAGTCAGTGTCCTTAAAGCGGGTTTTTATTAGCCCTACAGCGTGTGCTCTGCAGAACTGTGCCAGTGCACATTGCCACTCATATCTGGTGTCTCTATAGCGGGCATTTAAAACCAAAAAACTTTTTTCACTGTTATAGATTGAATAGCAGTTACTTGTCTTCAAGGGGGTGTGTCAGGCCTACAGTGTGTGCTCTGCAGAACTGTTCCAGTGCACATTGCCACTCATATCTGGTGTCTCTATAACGTGCTTTTACAAAGAGAAAAAGGTTTCCAGTTGTCAGGATCGGGACAGGGATCCAACACGCAGAGTACAAACAGTAGCCAGATACGTATACCGGACCTTAGAATGGCCGGACTAACGTAAGTAGTACAGTAAAGAATGGTCAAAGACAAGCCGAGGTCGAGGGTAACAGAAGACAGGTAAGCGAGAGACAAGCCGAATCAAGGGTAACAGAGATAAGCAGAGTAAGGTAAACAAGCCGGGTCAAAACCAAAAGGGATAATAGAATACACAAGCACTGAGTGACTAGAACAAGCTAGAACCACGACAGGGCAATGAGCTAATGAAAGAAGCTCTGTTAAATACCCTGTCCAGAGCAGTAACCACGCCTCCGAGGCGTCCTGATTGGTCCTGCAGCAATTGACTGACAGGTCGTTCCGGGGGAGTGTCCTGATGACTACTTCCTGCCTAGATGCTGTAAAAGGCAGTCACTCCCTCGCGGCCGGCCTAGCATGACCGGATAGACCGCGGGGAAGGGAGCCATCAGACCGTCTGGATGGAGGAACAGCTAAGTCTCTACCTCTTTCGGAGGTAGAGACCACAGGTACCCTGACAGTACCCCCCCCTCTCAGATACGCCCACCGGGCGGAATGAACCGGGACGAGATGGGAAGCGAGAGTGATACGCCCTGCGGAGACGGGGAGCATGAACATCCTCCTGAGGTACCCAACTCCTCTCCTCAGGACCATATCCCTTCCAATCAACCAGATATTGTACTCTCCCCCGGGAGATTCGAGAATCAATAATAGAGTTAACCTCATACTCCTCCTGACCCTCCACCTGAACGGAGCGAGGAGGGGCTATTGTGGAGGAAAATTTGTTACATATGAGTGGTTTCAGCAATGAAACGTGAAACGAGTTCGGGATGCGTAAGGTATTAGGAAGAGCTAAACGATACGCAACTGGATTGATACGGGTCAGCACCCTGTAGGGTCCAATATAACGAGGAGCGAACTTCATGGAGGGCACTTTTAAACGGATGTTCCTCGTGCTCAGCCATACCCTATCACCTGGAACAAAGACCGGAGCCGCCCTTCTACGTTTATCAGCGTGTTTCTTGACCAACATAGAGTTGTGCACAAGGATTTGTCGAGTTTGATCCCACAACTTCCTCAAATTGGCAACATGAACATCAACCGACGGCACCCCCTGGGAAGGAGAATCCGAAGGAAGAATAGACGGATGAAGGGGGCGGAGCCTGGCACTGAACCGGACCGCATGCCATCTCTCCCAGCTCCGCAATTCTAACTCGCAATCCCGACAATATCTCGGTAACAAGCAGCCATCCGACGCTGCAAACGCCCTAAACAGCCCGGGGACACCCTGCTGAATCCACAGATGCCCTTCCAGTACTCCCCGAAGCATCTGAAGGCAAAACGCAAAACCGGGGCCTACCACAAGCCTTCATACCGCGATCTCGAGTATCTCTGGGGCGGGGATCCTGACGAAAACGCAGCGGTGCTGTGGTCACCCCAAACAACGACTGCCAATACATCCATGGGGCGCAGAACTCAGAAATCCACCCACGGTAACGTACCCGAACAGAGGGACATAGGTGTCATGCTCCAACGACACACATCAGCCACTATGGCGGCCCCCGACCACCCACCCTCACCAGGGCCTCCCCACACAATTGCCCCTGCAGCACCCCAGCTGCAAAGCCCAAAAGAAGACGCACAGCCAAAATCCACAACCTCTGTTAGCAACACTGAGCCTGCAACTAAACAGGACCTTCAAATCCTATCTACCATGCTACAGGACATTCAAGGCCTACTTGCTGCTGACCTGCCCATCCTGAAATCCTCCATGCAGCAGCTCACAGGCAGACTGGCAGCTACAGAAGCAGAGGTCAAAGAGCTCCGTCAAGACACCTCCAATATACAGACCTCTATAGCCCAACTACAGGCAGCTCAACAGGCTCTATCAATACAAGTGGCAACACAGGAGGACAGGTACCGCCGCAACCATATTAAAATCAGGGGCATACCAGCCACCATACCTCAGGAGGAACTACCACACTATGTAAGACGGTTACTAGCCACAGTGCTGCCACCCGCCACCGCCAAAAAAGTAAACATCGCTGGGATGTACCGCCTACCGACGTCCAATGCTACCAACACTACAACACCGGGCGATGTTATTCTCCGCTGCGCACAACCTCACGACAAGGGGCAAATAATGACAGCGGTAAGAAACAAGACCCCAATTACATTTGAGGACTCACAATTGTCCTTTTACCAGGACTTATCCAAAGCCACCCTGCAGTGGCGAAAATCCTTGACCCACGTCACGGCCCAACTACGGGCGGCAGGAGTGCCCTACTGGTGGGGACCCCCACGATCACTTCTTATTACACATAAAGGGACTACCCGTAAAATAACCACAGGGACTGATATTCCTGCGTTCCTTGCAGCTCTGGATATCCAGGAGGAGACGGCGGCCCCGACGGGCCTAAATCGCACCCACGGATGGGACCCATCCAATGTGACACCATTTGTGCCGAGATCAGCAAGCGATAACCAGCTGGACACCTGACTGGCAGAGACATTCCTAGACCGACCTATACCCACTGAGGGGCCTTACTCGACCAGCAGCTCCAAGTCGCACAGTTGCGAAGTTGCAAAAAATTTATCGCTATGATTTTATTTGATTTTATTTGCCTACTTTCACCAAATGTTGTTATACATATGTTTTTCCTTTTCTTTTGTTTACCACTGCAGAATCTCCCACACGAGGACAAGATCCTCGGCTTGTACCACCCAGGGGTAGGGAGATTAGGCACTCTACCACAACACCAGGCACCCATAAAGAGATGCCTCCTATGAACCTAGTCCGGTTCCTCTTAGCCACACAGGCGCAACCGCTGAATCATTTATACCCCCCCGCTACCCCCTTGGTTAGGGGCAATACCTCCACTGAGAGGTCGGCCTTCCACGAAGGCACGCAGCACCCCCTCCCTGAAAAGACGAGGGCACCACCCACACTACGAACACCCTAACGCGGAAACCGGTACATGTACGTTTAGACCTACACCCAGCCCTGAGTTAATATTAAGTAAAATCAGGTCTCATTACGGTGATACCACCTTTTAATATCCCCTACAGCCTGGTTCTCCGCACTGTTCAACATACTCAATTAGAAGAAAAGTTTAATTTAATACCAAGTTTAGAGCAGAAGGACCTCCAAAAGCGGGAAACAAATTGGGAGCCTCTGTCCGATACAATTTGAGAGGGTATCCCATGTAGGCGAAAAATCTCCTTAGCGAATATCTGCCAATTCGGGAGAAGACGGGAGTTTAGGCAGGGGAATGAAGTGTGCCATCTTAGTAAACCTGTCAACCACGGTGAGGATAACAGTCTGTCTTTTAGAGATAGGTAGATCGACAATAAAGTCCATGGCCAAACAGGACCATGGTTTTTCTGGAACCTCCAAGGGGTGCAGGAATCCACATGGAAGCGTATGGGGTTGTTTGGTTTTAGTACAAACTTCACATGCAGCGATGAACTCCTCAATATCCCTCCGTAAAGCAGGCCACCAGAAGTCCTTAGAGATCAACGCGTAAGTTTTGCGAATACCAGGATGTCCCGCCATCTTGCTATTATGTAAACACTGTAAAAGTTCCAGTTGAAGAGCAGGAGGAACGAAATGACGGCCCGCATGAGTCTGTTTAGGTGCTAGATGTTGCAACTTAATGATTTCGGCCAGTAATGGAGAATGAATCCTGAGATTCGTATTAGCAATGATATTGCATTTCGGAACTATAGAAGAAAGAACTGGTTCAGGTACAGTAGAAGGTTCATATTGGCGAGATAATGCATCGGCTTTAGAGTTTTTAGAACCAGGTCTGTAAGTCAGTACATAATTGAAGTGAGTCAGGAATAAGGACCAACGAGCTTGTCTAGAGGATAAGCGCTTAGCCTCCCCAATATAGGACAAGTTTTTGTGGTCCGTCAAAATCGTAATAGGGTGTAGAGTCCCCTCCAACAAATGTCTCCACTCCTTTAAGGCTTTAATGACTGCTAACAGTTCCCTTTCCCCGATGTCATATCTGCTCTCAGGCCCAGAAAATTTCTTAGAGAAGAAACCACAAGGGTGTAACGGTTTATCCACCCCTAACCTTTGAGACAGAACAGCCCCAACTGCTGTCCTCGAGCAAGAAAGGCAGAGTCGTATCAGGATGGACTAGAATGGGAGCCGAGGCAAAAAGTTCCTTGAGAGTCTTGAAAGCACCAAGAGCTTCCTTAGACCAGAACTTAGTATCAGCCCCTTGTTTGGTCATATTGGTAATAGGCGCAATGATAGAGGAGTATCCTTTAATGAAGCGCCTATAGTAGTTGGAAAAACCAATAAACCTTTGGATAGCCTTGAGTCCTTTGGGCAAGGGCCAGTCTAAAATAGATCCATTTTAAAACCCTCCCCAGAAATCACGTATCCAAGAAAGTCTACCTGAGACTGATCAAAACTGCACTTCTCCAATTTGCAATATAGACCATGTTGCAGCAGCTTGTGTAATACCTTTCTGACCTGTCTATGGTGAGTCTCAATCTCCTTAGAGTGTATTAGTATGTCGTCCAGGTAAACAATAACACAATCGTGCTGAAACTCCCTAAGTACCTCATTAATCAAATCTTGAAATACTGCAGGAGCATTGCATAGTCCAAATGGCATAACAGTGTATTCGTAATGGCCATACCGGGTATTGAATGCCGTCATCCACTCGTGACCTTGCTGGATTCTCACCAAATTGTAAGCCCCTCTGAGATCTAACTTGGTGAAGATTTTGGAGCCCTTAAGACGATCAAATAACTCGGTAATCAGTGGGATAGGATAAGCATTTCTGACAGTTATTTTATTCAAGCCTCGGTAATCGATACAAGGTCTCAGCGTGCCATCCTTCTTCTTAATGAAAAAGAACCCAGCCCCGGCCGGAGAAGAAGACCTCCTGATGAATCCCTTTTCTAAATTCTCCCGAATATACTCCTCTAGAACCGAGTTTTCCTGAACAGACAAAGGATATACATGGCCCCTCAGAGGCATAGTGCCGGGTAGAAGCTTAATCTTACAGTCAAATGACCTGTGTGGAGGCAAAGAATCGGCATTCTTCTTGTCAAACACTGCCCTTAAGTCTAGGTAAAGGTCTGGTATTTGTCTTTCTGTGGACTGAGTAGGATTCTCCGGTATGTTAATATTAGCTAATGGAGAAACCTTGCACAAACACCGATCCTGGCAGCCCTGGCCCCACGAGAGTATCTCTCCTAACTCCCAATCGATAATAGGGTTATGTTTTTTCAACCATGGGTACCCCAGAACTATAGGAACGGAAGGAGACGAAATGAGCATAAGAGATAAATTCTCCACGTGTAGGATACCAACATTTAAATCAATGGGTATGGTCTCACGAAAGATAACAGGGTCTAGTAGTGGTCTACCATCTATGGCCTCAACGGCCAAAGGTGTCTCCGTTAGCTGGGATGGGAAATTGTTCTTACTAGCAAAGGCTTGGTCGATAAAATTCTCAGCAGCACCGGAATCTATCAATGCCATAGCCCTTACTACTTCCTTCCCCCAAGTTAAGGAAACTGGTAGCAGAAGCCTGTGCTCTTTATAATTAGGAGTAGAGGACAAAATAGAAACACCCAAGGCCTGTCCTCTAGAGAGACTTAGGTGCGAGCGTTTCCCGGGCGGTTAGAACAGTTTGAGAGTAAATGACCCTTGACTCCACAATACATACACAAACCCTCTCTTCTCCTGTGCTGTCTTTCCTCCTCAGAGAGGCGGGTATACCCTATCTGCATAGGTTCAGTAAGCAAAGATATCGTGGAGTCAGGACTTGGAAAAGCGGGAGCTAACCTAAAAGAAGGTCTCGGGGGCGGAGCCTGGCAGCCATGCCGAGCAGTCGCATGCAACATGGGCTCCGAGGCAAAAATCAAAAAGCGAACAAAATATGCGAGACAAAGCCCTCAATTCTGCTCTCACGACAGCCCCAGCCTAAAGGGCACACCAAAGCGACGATACCAGCCACAAATTTTCACTGCCAGCGGCGGTCTCTCACCGGAGATCGACCTGAGGCCTACGGGAGGCAAAAGCAGGCGACACGAGGGAAGCGGACGATCCCTCTGCAGCAGCAGCCTCCTTGGACGAAGGTCTCCCCGGAGGACTCTGCCTCTCCCCCCCCCCTATGCCGGTGGGGGATATCCCGGCAAACGCAAGCGACGACCCAGCACCAGAGAATCACCTTGAGACACCCGAGGTGGCCGCCATGTGTGAGACCCGACCCAAAATGGCGACTATCACACAGCCAGCAGAGACGGCAAACGAACAGCGAGAACCTATCCTGCGCTCTGTAGATCGCTTGTTGCAGACTCTAAACGAGCACTTCCACCAGCTATGGGTCGCACTAGAAACTCACATACCCTCTTTGGCGCCGGCCCCTCGAAATGGCGGACGGGGTGGCAAGAACCGGAGGGCGAGGAGGACTCTCTCGGACCTAAAGCACTCAGACAAGCCTGCATTACGCATTACTGGCCCACCTGGGCCGAGGGCCACCAAGGGTAAAACCCGGAAGCATCACCCGGACGGAGGGACGGCCGCCACAGAAGGCGGCAAACCATCAGCTCCCCCCGTTACTCCCTACATGGGAAGGACCCAGCCCGAAGTGCAGGGGTCCGTGGAGTAAGGATGTTGGCCTTCATCCCGGCCCAGGGCTGGAGAGAGGACGCACCTCGCTCCCATCAACCAGCCACCTATGTACCCACTCCTACTGCACGAGCAACCTGTAAAGCTCAGGGGATAGAGCGGGACAGCAGCTCATATGGAATCCGCTACCAGCTCACCTTCTGGACTCTCAACGGCAGCAAATGTGTCTCACGCCAATCCCTCCACGCCACTGCTGCAAAGCGAGAAGCCACTAAACTGCACACTTCACGGCATGCAGAGGGAGCCGACTCCCGGTCTAGAAGCGCACCTGTGATGAACACCACGGGCAAGACACAAGCAGCAGCAAAGGGCATCGGCTAAAAAAAGGACTAACTTGGTTCCTCATGAGTGGGCACACCTCTATGGGGACAGTAAGCATCCATCAGTGTGACCTGCCAGTTTCCGTTCTGAGGGACACTACGGGACTTTTACTTTTCTGACCGTGGCTTTATGCCTATTTTACTGTCGTATCTAGCTACTCTCATTTCTCACATGCACACACTACTAGTTATAATACATACATCGACTTTTCAAACGGCAGTAAGTTACCAAATACACCTATAGATTCACACAAATTCCACTACCGTGGATATCGGCAAAAGCTATAAGTAACCGTTCCATGCCTTGTTATAATGACAGGCTTACTGAATACACACGTGACAGCAACTGAAGCGATTACAGTCGCGCACAAGCTAGCATATATCTAAACATCGAGATTTAATTGTTTGCCATAACCAGTCAAGCAATGACAAGCATAGCTAGAGGTTGTTTTTCATATGTTCTAATTTTGTTCTGCACTCGTCTACTCAATTTCACAATTGTTATTTTGTACGTGTTAGTACCTTCTTGAAAACAGCTTGTTTAATATAAAATGAGGCTGCCATTCTTAGGTGATGTACTGTTGTGTTAACGTCTATTGTGAAACCTGTGTTTTACTCGCCCATGTGTCACCAGACGCCTGCCTAACTTGACTTAGCGAGTTACCAATCCGGATCTATTGATCTTAGCTTGTATTTTCAAACTGAAGTTTAACTACAATACATATAAAAAAAAAAAAAATGAGGCATAGAAAATCTGGAAATGTAATCTAACTTTGCGTATTGATGTGCAAACCCTATACTGTAAATCGCTTAAACGTTTCCTCCAATTTCTCTTCTGTATCCCATACTATATGCCTTTAATAAAAGAAAGATTGACAAAAAAAAAAAAAAAAAAAAAAAGAAGGTCTCTGGTTCCTCTCGAGTGTTCTGTCTCTCTCTTAGACGTTCATCTATACGAGAGATGAACGAAATTAAATCCTCTAAATTCTCAGGGAGTTCTCTGGTAGCAACCTCATCAAGGATTACATCAGATAGGCCATTCAAAAATACATCCATATACGCCTGCTCATTCCACTTGATTTCTGCCGCCAGAGACCTGAACTCTAGTGCATAATCCACCAGTGTTCGGTTCTCCTGTCTCAGGCGCAACAGTAATCTGGCTGCATTAACCTTTCTACCTGGAGGGTCAAATGTTCTTCTAAAAGCAGCTACAAATGCGTTATAGTTATAAACTAATGGGTTATCGTTCTCCCATAGTGGGTTGGCCCATCTCAGAGCTTTCTCAATGAGTAGGGTGATAATAAATCCTACTTTTGCCCTATCTGTAGGATAAGAGCGAGGTTGTAATTCAAAGTGGATACTAATTTGGTTTAAAAAACCACGACACTTCTCAGGAGCCCCACCATAGCGTACTGGGGGGGTAATGCGAGAAGAAGCACCCACTGTGGCTACCTCTAGACCTGAACCGACAGGAGAAATAGGGGTATTACGTATCTCCTCTGGTGGGTTATTGGCACAAGCTAATAGAGCCTGTAGCGCAAGCGCCATCTGATCCATTCTGTGATCCATGGCTTCAAACCTAGGATCAGGAGCAGCCAGCTGACTGTTTGTACTTGCAGGATCCATTGGCCCTGTCGTAATGTCAGGATCGGGACAGGGATCCAACACGCAGAGTACAAACAGTAGCCAGATACGTATACCGGACCTTAGAATGGCCGGACTAACGTAAGTAGTACAGTAAAGAATGGTCAAAGACAAGCCGAGGTCGAGGGTAACAGAAGACAGGTAAGCGAGAGACAAGCCGAATCAAGGGTAACAGAGATAAGCAGAGTAAGGTAAACAAGCCGGGTCAAAACCAAAAGGGATAATAGAATACACAAGCACTGAGTGACTAGAACAAGCTAGAACCACGACAGGGCAATGAGCTAATGAAAGAAGCTCTGTTAAATACCCTGTCCAGAGCAGTAACCACGCCTCCGAGGCGTCCTGATTGGTCCTGCAGCAATTGACTGACCGGTCGTTCCGGGGGAGTGTCCTGATGACTACTTCCTGCCTAGATGCTGTAAAAGGCAGTCACTCCCTCGCGGCCGGCCTAGCATGACCGGATAGACCGCGGGGAAGGGAGCCATCAGACCGTCTGGATGGAGGAACAGCTAAGTCTCTACCTCTTTCGGAGGTAGAGACCACAGGTACCCTGACACCAGTGTAAGCTAATAGCAGTCAGTGTCCTTAAAGCGGGTTTTTATTAGGCCTACAGGGTGTGCTCTGCAGAACTATGCCAGTGCACATTGCCACTCATATCTGGTGTCTCTATAGCGTGCTTTTACAAAGAAAAAAAGGTTTCCAGTGTAAGCTAATAGCAGTCAGTGTCCTTAAAGCGTGTGTGTCAGGCCTACAGCCTGTGCTCTGCAGACCTGTGCCAGTGCACATTGCCACTCATATCTGGTCTCACAGTAGCTTGCACGCATAGTACCACTAATCCCCAAAAAAATGGCAGGCAGAGGCAGGCCACCCCGCAGGGGCCATCGTGGTCGTGGTGCTGTGATTCCCTTTGGCCCTAGAATAATTCCCAGTTTTCAGAGGCCACCTACCCTGAACTTGAAAAGTTCTGAGGACATAGTTGACTGGCTAACACAGGACACCCAATCTTCTACAGCCTCCGCTCGGAACCTTGACGCACCATCCTCCTCCAGCTTAGCTTCAGGCACCTCTCAAGATACCACTCACCCGCCTGCCGCCACCACCAAAACTAGCACCACAGCCGCTTTACTTGGTATGTCAGAGGAGTTATTCACACATCCGTTTGAAGAAATGAGTGATGCGCAACCATTATTGCCAGAGGATGTAGATAACATGGATATGTCTCAGGCAGGCAGCATTACACACATGGACGTACGGTGTGATGATGATGATGATGTTGTACCCGCTGCTGCTTCCTTTTCTGAGTTGTCAGATACAAGTGAAGCGGTTGATGATGACGATGCGTCCATGGATGTCACATGGGTGCCCGCTCGGCAAGAAGAAGAACAGGGCGAAAGTTCAGATGGGGAGACAGAAAGGAGGAGGAGGAGACGAGTTGGAAGCAGGGGGAGGTCGTCGCAAGGAGCTAGTGGCACAGTCAGACAGCATGCATCGGCATCCGGGGTCAGCCCGACAGCACGCCAATCAACGCATGCTGTGTCCACCACCAGAATGCCGTCATTGCAGAGCTCAGCAGTGTGGAATTTTTTTTGTGTGTCTGCCTCTGACAACAGCGATGCCATTTGCAACCTGTGCCAAAAGAAACTGAGTCGTGGGAAGTCCAACACCCACCTAGGTACAACTGCTTTGCGTAGGCACATGATCTCACATCACAAACGCCTATGGGATCAACACATGAGTACAAGCAGCACGCCTACTCTAAGCCGCCATCCTCCTCCTGGTCCAGCATCTTCAGCCACGTCAACCACTGCTGTCCTCCTTGCCCCCTCTCAACCATCCGCCACTCCGTCTCCCGCCTTGAGCAGTTCCCGCTCATCTGCCCACCATAGGCGTGCGCAGCCAATTGCATTAGGGTGTGCACCCTAAAGCACAAACACACGGCGCATGTATATATATATATATATATATATATACATACACACACATACATATACTGATGTGTGTGTGTGTGTGAGAGGGTGTTTGTAGTGTGCTATGTGGGTGAGGGTGCTGGTAGTGTGCTGTGTGTGAGGGTGCTGTTTGTGTGATATGTGTGTGTGAGGGTGCTGTTTGTGTCGTGTATTTGTGAGGGTGCTGTTAGTGTGCTGTGTGTGAGTGTGCTGTTTGTGTGAGGGTGCTGTATGTGTTTGTGAGGGTGCTGTTAGTGTATGTGTGTGTACGCGTATATATATATATATATATATATATACGCGTACACACACATACACTCACACACATATATTCACAGACACATACACACAATTACATACACTCACACATACATTCACAGACACACACACACACTTACAGGCACACACACACATACATTCACAGACACACACACACTTACAGACACACACATATATCCACAGACACATACTCACTTACAAACACATACACTCACAGACACACACAGACACACACACTCACAGACATTAACAGACACACACACTCACACACACATTCACAGACACACACACATACACATACAGACACACACACACACACACATACAGACATTCACAAATTATTTTTTTAATAAAAAAAAAAAAAAAAAATTGTCCACCCAGCCTCCCTACCTGGAGTGCTGGCATGGACTTGTCCCTGGGGTCCAGTGGGGCGGGCGCCTCTCTCCATATCAGCCGCGGCGAGGGAGCTGTGAGCTGTGAGCTGTGTGCTCTCTGCTCCCTCTCGCCGCGCGGGCTGTCTACAGTAGCTGGGAGCCGGAATATGACGTCATATTCCGGCTCCCAGCATCAGCAAACAGCGCGCGGCGAGAGGAAGCAGAGAGCACACAGCTCACAGCTCACAGCTCCCTCGCCGCGGCTGATATAGAGAGAGGCTGATAAAGACGGGGGGACACAGGGGGAGGAAGGGGGACATTAAGTTGCGCTGAGTGCCTGCAGGAACGGCGTTCCTGCGCAAATAACAGTGCAGGAACGCTGTTCCTGCAGGACAATCCAT
Source organism: Pelobates fuscus (assembly GCF_036172605.1). NCBI lineage: Eukaryota > Metazoa > Chordata > Amphibia > Anura > Pelobatidae > Pelobates > Pelobates fuscus. The sequence goes on from NC_086322.1 coordinate 102,617,665, forward strand.
AGACGTGCCGCGGGGATTAGGGTGTGCCCAGGCACACCCGGCACACCCCGTGCGCACGCCTATGCTGCCCACAGTCATGTGTCTGTCAAGGACATGTTTGAGCGTAAGAAGCCAATGTCAGAAAGTCACCCCCTTGCCCAGCGTCTGACAGCTGGCTTGTCCGAACTATTAGCCCGCCAGCTTTTACCATACAAGCTGGTGGAGTCTGAGGCGTTCAAAAAATTTGTAGCTATTGGGACACCGCAGTGGAAGGTACCCGGACGAAATTTCTTTTCACAAAAGGCAATCCCCAACCTGTACTCGATTGTGCAAAAGGAAGTAATGGCATGTCTGGCACACAGTGTTGGGGCAAGGGTCCATCTGACCACTGATACCTGGTCTGCAAAGCATGGTCAGGGCAGGTATATCACCTACACTGCGCATTGGGTAAACCTGCTGCCAAGCATGGAATGCGTGGCTCTGCAGAGGAGTTGGTGACACCGCCACGACTTGCAGGCAGTCCTGCTGCCACCTCCTCTACTACTCCTACTCTATCCTGTTCCATAACCTCCTCGGCTGAGTCCTCTTCTGCTGCTGCGTCTTGCTCCACATCAACGGCACCCCCCCAGCTCCCCAGGTACTATTCCACATCCCGGATACAGCAGTGTCACGCCGTCTTGGGTTTGACTTGCTTGAAAGCAGAGAGTCACACCGGACAAGCACTCCTGTCCGCCCTGAACGCACAGGTGGAAAAGTGGCTGACTCCGCAGCAACTGGATATCGGCAAAGTGGTTTGTGACAACGGAAGAAATTTGTTAGCGGCATTGAAGTTGGGCAAGTTGACACATGTGCCGTGCATGGCACATGTGTGTAATCTGATCGTACAACGCTTTGTGCATAAGTACACAGGCTTACAGGATGTCCTGAAGCAGGCCAGGAAGGTGCGTGGCCATTTCAGGCGTTCCTACACGGCCATGGCACACTTTGCCGATATCCAGTGGCGAAACAACATGCCAGTGAGGCGCTTGATTTGCGACAGCCCGACACGTTGGAATTCAACACTCCTAATGTTCGACCGCCTGCTCCAACAAGAAAAAGCTGTTAACCTGCCTGGCGGTATTCCCGAGCGTGACTCGGGGTTAATTTTCGCTGCCAGAAGCGGTAACCCCGAGTCACGCTCGGGGTAGATAAGATTTACTTACCTCCGCCGCGATCCGCTTCGGGAGGACTGCCTCACAGCCCAGGCAGCCCTCCCACGGCAAATCAGGCCCCCGGGGGCCATGTGATCGCTCAAAGAGCGATCACATGGCCCTCTATAGCTGGCTGTGGATCTGCCAGCAGGGGGACTGTTTGAAATATCAGACCCCTGCTGGTGGGAAGTATAAAAAAAATAAAAAAAAGACAAGTGTAAAAACAAATTAAATATATTTTTATATATATATATATATATATATATATATATATAATATGTATATATATTATATATATAATAGATGTACATATATATATATATTATATATAAATACGTATAATTAAAATAATAAATTAATAAAATAATAAAATAAATAAATAAAATATTGAAACAAAATTTAATATAAATTATATATGCATATGTAATTTCATTCTAACTGTATTTTGTTATTAATATATATATATATCGGTAACAAAATACACTTAGAATTACATTCTATATATATCTATATATATATATATATATATAAAATACAAATAAGCGCAAATATATATATATATAGATAAATACATATAATTACATAAAAGATTACATTAGTATACACGTAGAATTTAAATACCTATAAATGCATATATATTAAAATTCTACATGTATATTTAAATAATCTTTTAACGTAATTTGATTGACATGCCTGACATGGGGGCGGAACTGGGCGGGTAATTCAAATGCAAAAAAATGGTACCGCTTTTGGTACAAAATTCCTGACATAATCATACCGCCAGGGAGGTTAATGAATATTTGTATGACCGGGGTGCTAGGACAGCCTCTGGGGAGCTGGGATTTTTTTTGCCACGTTACTGGACGCACATGCGCAATGCCTGTAGGCTCATGCGTCCTTTTGAGGAGGTGACAAACCTAGTCAGTCGCACCGAAGGCACCATCAGCGACATCATACCATTTGTTTTCTTCCTGGAGCGTGCCCTGCGAAGAGTGCTGGATCAGGCCGTAGATGAGCGTGAAGAGGAAGAGGAAGAGTTGTGGTCACCATCACCACCAGAAACAGCCTTATCAGCATCGCTTGCTGGACCTGCGGCAATGCTGGAAGAGGATTGTGAGGAAGAGGAGTCAGAGGAGGAATGTGGCTTTGAGGAGGAGGAGGAGCAAGACCAACCACAACAGGCATCCCAGGGTGCTCGTTGTCACCTATCTGGTACACGTGGTGGTGTACGTGGCTGGGGGGAAGAACATACCTTCATTGACATGTGTAATTTTCCATGGGAGTTTTGCCATGGAGCCCCCTCCGGCATGCCACAGTCCAGGTGTTAGTCCCCTTGAAACAACTTTTCCATCACTTTTGTGGCCAAAAAGAGTCCCTGTGGGTTTTAAAATTCGCCTGCCCATTGAAGTCAATTTCGTGTTCGCAACATCACTACACCTCACTGATAAGGCCCAAAGATAATTAAACAATAGTCTGGGATTGCTAGATCTATTACTCAGACGGGACCTGTCAGCTATTTAGTTCCAGAATAAATCTTAAATGCAAATAGAATAACTTCTCTCTGCAATGGCACAAATGAGCTAAAGTGAATTCGACCCTCTGTCAGGAAAAATTACATCCAAAGTGATAGTTTGTGTCTCTTAAAGGACCACTCTAGGCACCCAGACCACTTCAGCTTAATGAAGTGGTCTGGGTGCCAGGTCCTTCTAGGGTTAACCCATTTTTTCAGAAACATAGCAGTTTCAGAGAAACTGCTATGTTTATGAATGGGTTAAGCCTTCCCTCTATGTCCTCTAGTGGCTGTCTCATTGACAGCCGCTAGAGGCGCTTGCGTGCTTCTCACTGTGATTTTCACAGTGAGAGCACGCCAGCGTCCATAGGAAAGCATTATGAATGCTTTCCTATGTGACCGGCTGAATGCACGCGCAGCTTTTGCCGCGCGTGCGCATTCAGCCGACGGGGAGGAGAAGAGGAGGATCGGAGGAGGAGAGCAGGAGGAGATCTCTCCGCCCAGCGCTGGAAAAAGGTAAGTTTTTACCCCTTTCCCCTTTCCAGAGCCGGGCAGGAGGGGGTCCCTGAGGGTGGGGGCACCCTCAGGGCACTCTAGTGCCAGGAAAACGAGTATGCTTTCCTGGCACTAGAGTGGTCCTTTAAGAGCATTCTGTTTTAATGGTTTAATAATATTTAATTCTGAAGTGCAAAATGACAACACAAATTTTTGGTTAAAGAAATGCAATATCTAGTCATTAGTTATATAACTTGCACTGTGATTATTTCTTTGGTAAAAAAATATCTTGCACTTACTATATGTATACATAGGCATGCGCACGGGATTTGCCGAGTGTGCCTGGGCACACCCTAATCCCCGCGGCCCCACGCTGTGTGCCTCCATGGGCCGGTGAGGAAGATCAAAGGCAGGAAGGGAGGTAGGAGAGGACCCGGGGAGCTCTTGCCAGCAGCTCCATGGGGCTCCTCTCGCGAGTTTGGAGCGTTGCCGCAGCAACACTCAGATCTTGCCTTATAGGCTAGAGTTCACTCACACTAGGACCACCAGGGATCAGGGATGGCAGCAAGGATCCCCCTCCCAGGCAAAAGGTAAGAAGAGAGGGGGGCTATTTTCTAATCTGTCCCCCTACCCCCACATACAATCCCTCCAAGCAAAATCACACACACACACACACATCACCCTTACATACACACACATCACCCTCACACACAGTACACTAACAGCACCCTAACACACAGTACACTACCAGCACCCTCACACAGTACCCTTACACACACACACACAGCACACACACACACACAGCACACTACCAGTACTCTCTCTCACACACAGCACACTTACACATACACATACACACACACACAAACATACACAGCACCCTCACACACACACAGCACACTAACAGCACCCTCACACACACAGCAGCTCACACACACACAAGGCACCCTCACACACACACAGCACCCTCACACACACACAGCAGTGTATGTATGTATGTGTGTGTGTGTGTGTGTATATATATATATATATATATATATATATACACACACATACATATATATGCAGCATGTGAGTTTGTGCTTTAGGGTGCACACTCTTATACAATAGGCTACGCACGCCTATGTTTGTATATAGGAAAGGACTAAAAGATGCCACTCTGTTCTGCTGCCAGTGTGCTGATAATGAAGCCAGGCCAATAACATAGCAAGGAGCAAGATATAGGTGGAAGTGGAGGGTGGGTAGAACATTAGTATAATAATAATGGACAGTGAATCATGGCACCACCATCATTACTTGAGACAAGGTGTATGTTAATATTAATATCTCAATGAGCAGTTCATTATATATATTTTTTTCACTAATATATAAATGTTAGAATAACTGCATAAGGATATTAGAAAACATAAAGGAAACTTGTCCAGACAGGTTCATTTTAAATATTTTTCCACTCAGCAGATAAAACATGTATTCTTTATACGGAGAAAAAGTTCTTGTCCTTCAAGCTGTCACTATTACTATGTCAGTCTAGGTCTTGTTTACACCTGAAGAATTGCTTTTTAAGCCGTCTGATAGTAATGGAATATTATTCAAACATAAGATCAATAAATGAGCACTGTGTACAAAAGAGGCCCATGACGGATATCTCACCATACACTGAGATGGCAACAGAGTTGTGTTGATGAATTGAATACCTTTGTGCTATTATTTGCAAAAAACATGCCTTGAATTACATCACCGCAATATTTACAACATTATATGTATAATCGAGAAGGGCTCTGCACTAGACATCTCAGTATGTTTATGGACATGGTGCAACTTTTGTCATTTATACAAAACAAAAAAAAAAGTGCACTTACTGGATTTATTTTTTAATTACTTTCAGTGCTGCTGTAATTTATCCATGGCAGTTACAAATACAGTAGTCTACTGTTCTTATTACTGGTGATGGGGATTAATAAAGACAGCACTGCAAGCAATTGCAAATAAGTTTTATTTTTATATAAATCAAGAAATAAAAGTGCACTTACTGTTTTTTTCAATTGCTTGCAATGCAGTAATCCACAGCAATAATAAAAACACACACACACATATATATATATGTATAATGTTTTGCGAGGAAGATGCAAGGAGGATAGCAACATTCATGTACCGCCAGAAGAAAGTCAGGCAGGTGCTGAGGTCCTAGCTCAATGGCAAGATCCAAGCCATCAACACATACCAGCCCTACCAGTCATCAGGCACCCAGCTGGAATAATATGCTGGCCAACAGAAGAGCTGGCCACCATGGTTGTGAAGACCCAGAAACTATTTACTATACCCAGAGACTGTACACCAGCCAAAAGGAAGGAGATTGGGTGTCAAGGCCACAGTCCTGGAGGAAACACAGATCATCCACTAGTACATCATGAAGATGGTTCCAAAATATAAACCCCCAGAGGGGTGAGAAAGTATATATACACATATATACACACATACTGATTGTTGTTATTATTGTATTATTAATATAATAAATCAGCCACAACATTAAAACAACCGACAGGTGAAGTGAATATAATTAATTATATTGTTACAGTGGCACCTGTCAATGGATGGGATAAATTAGGCAACAAGTGAACAGTCATTTCTTCCTTTGAATGTGTTGGAAGCACGAAAAATGGACAAGCAAAAAGATTTGAGTAACTTTGACAAGGGCCAATTAGTGATGGCTAGACAACTGTGTCAGAGTATCTCCAAAACAGCCTTGTGTGGTATTCCTGGCCAAAAATTGGTCCAAAGAAGGATAGCCGGAGTCAGGGTCATGGGCACCCAAGGCTCATTGATGCACATGGGGAGCGAATGCTAGCCCATTTGGTCCGATCACACAGAACAGCTACTGTAATGGAGACTTGAGCATCAGAACATGGAGCAAAGGAAGAAGGTTGCCTGATCTGATGAATCATGTTTTCTTTTGATCAGGTGTGGGTGCGTCATTTACCTCGGTAAAAAGGGAAGAAGGGAGGTCTGTGGAGGCACTATTATGCTCTGAGAAACGTTCTGCTGGGAAACTAATGGTCCTGGCATTCATGTGGATGTAACTTTGACATGTACCACCTCCCTAGAGATTGCTACAGACCATATACACCCATTCACGGCAATGATGTTGCATGGTGACAGTGACATCTTTCAGCAGAATAATGCACCCTGCCACACTGCAAAAATTGTTCAGGAATGGTTTGAGGAACATGACAAAGAGTTTAAGGTGTTGCCTTGGCCTCAAAATTCCCCAGATCTCAATCCGATTGAGCATCTCTGGTATGTGCTGGAACAACAATCCCGATCCATGGAGGTCCCACCTCACATCTTGCAGGACATGTCTTGGTTCCACATACCACAGGACATGTTCAGAGGTCCATGCCTCGATGCATCAAAGCTGTTGTGGCAGAACGAAGGGAACCTACACAATAATAGGCAGGTGGTTTTAATGTTGTGGCTGATCAGTATATATATATATATATATTGACGAGTGGATGATACACTGATGTTGCTTTTACACAACCTGATTGAAATTCACAGGTTTATTAGCTAAAATGAGAATTCAATGCTAATTCAGAGTGAATTTCAAATTTAAGGTCAAAATAGCTCAATTATGCTTTCAATTTGACTTTGTCCCTAAATTTTAAATTCACTTTGAATAACCATGTCAGTATTTGTGAAATATGCAAATCCTTTTCTATAAGATTCTATAACATCTTTGCTATACGATTCTATAACATCTTTTCTATAAGATTCCATAACATGCAATGTTTAAATGTGATCAGTAGCACGTGTAACTGGAGGGAAGAGTTTGTCTGCACTAATTTCAATAGGAGGGACTGAGTGACAGCTCAGCCTCCCAGTCCTGGCTGCAGCCTTCTCATTACAATGCATTGGCAGGAGATTTTAGAATTCTCTGTTGCCTGTAGCAACCTTTCCCTGTTCAATAAAAAAAGGCAAACAAGACTACTCCAAACACTAAGGAGAGAGACCAAACATAGTTAATAAAGAATTATAGAGGAGATCTGCAGCTTCAGACTCAGGGTAAGATATTATTTAGATTTTTGGTTTCTTGTAATCTTTAGGAATTTTACAGAATAGTTATTTTTCTAAACTGAGTAAAGTTAATCTAGGATCAGAGATGCATGTTTTAAACAGAATAGGTAGAATGGAATTTGTAGCATGGGCTTTCTGGAAATTCTGGATTTAAAGGGACACTCCTGCCTAGCATGGTTGTGATTGGTGCTGAGGGATTTACATTGGTAACATACAGAACAAGATTAACACATCATCACATTTGTTTGTGTTTATAATGTATTCTGAACTATTTTTGAATGAGGAACTGTAATTTTTCTTTAAATACCAATTTATGGTGTAATAAATAATTTTGTTTTGTTTTAACTGTTTTAGTTAGGGCTTGATTTTTTTTTTTTTTTTAATTATTTTTTTTCAGACATAGTTTTCTTTATCAATTGGCATATTCATTATAATCACAGAAATGGGATATAAAAGATTTTAAAGCATTTGTAGAAAGACCAGCAGTAATTTGTAATGCTAATGCCCTGATTTAAGAAAGGTATTCATATAGATTATAATATCCAGCGGGTTTAGATTAATTGTGCTTATTAAGAGTAAGTTGAGTATGTATAATGTTATTATTGATATTGATATATTAGTCATTCATCATCACTGCAATAATTTCCAAATTTTACAATGGAATGATGAATATTTGGTTTACACTTGTATAATACAGGTTTAACCCCTTAAGGACCAAACTTCTGGAATAAAAGGGAATCATGACATGTCACACACGTCATGTGTCCTTAAGGGGTTAAAGGCTATGTTAAAGAATAGCATATTTTTAAATCATCTCCTTGGTAATTAAATGGAATGCAAGAGAGCTTTGATTGACAGGTTAATAACTTAGACATTGAAAAGTCTGAGTACTGACACCTATGTGACCAACGTGTACAGTTCAGCTGGGGTTTGTTAGAGTTGGTTGTCAGGATATGCAGCTTCTAACCTAAAAACATGATCCAAAAGTAGATACATTTAATGAGAGAAGGGGTTATAGGTATTTACAGTATTTCTGTAACTATGTTATAATAGATGAAGTGTATGTTCATGTAAAAACCATAATATGGTGCTGGAATTGCTGGTGGAAATAACTTTGACCATGTATTTCTGTTCTTTAATCACTATCTGTGTTCCAGATCTCAGTGGTGGCTACACAGAGAAGATGTCCAGCCGACTTCTTGCCCCAGCTGGATCTTCACTTCCTAAGCTTCCTGTGATTGAGCACCCCTTGTCTCGCCTTGGTGACCCAGACACCTTGTCTCTCAGAGGATTTTCCAGGGCAGGTAGTGGAGTGCATCTTGAAGACAATGAGGAACATCTCAGAGAAGGTCTTCACACTGCATCCTCTGCTTACAGTGACAAGAGTCTCCATCTGAATTCTCCAAAGTACCACATACCCCAAGGCGTGCAGGTCACAGCTGCTGCCAGTTCCAGCAAGGCACGCCTGCCCATCTTTGGCAAGTATTCAGAAGATTCACTTTTTTTAGTTTACACCTCACCTGTTGAAATAGGAAGTTATACATATTTCAGACGGTAATTACTTGTTAAATATTGGAGGAGATATGTAGAAGTGGTGGAAAGAGCTATCTCCATAGACATTATTTAAGTCAGCAGGTGATTGCTCCACTTTCACATAACCCCACTTTTCTATTTTCAGCTCTGTTATAAAACTCCTACATTGTGCTACAGAATATGATGTATTCTAATATGATCCTGTGAACTGGTCTGGTTCATTATGTATTAAATGAGCAATTACCTCAGCAGTACCTGCAAGTAAAATCCCAAATATGGTCTGAATTATTACTTTTACAGAACAGGTACATTTCTGTGTAATATAAAACGCCTCAGTCTGTTGAACGCTGCTAACTATGGCTTTTAGGGAATTATTGTGGCATGAGACCCTGAGTGTACTGCTAATGTCAGTTTAACTAAATAGAAACTAAAAGAACAGTATAGTATTAGTAATATAGATATGTATTCCTAATGCTATAGTTTCCTATTATCTATATAGATGACCCCCCGTTGTCCCCCATGTGTGGTTTGAAAGGTGAGGTATACTTACCTTTCAGCCCTTGCCATGCTGCTTTCCACATTGCCATTCTGCCTCTATGGCAGAGATTATCAATTCTTATTATAAGGACTGACGATCTCAGTAAATTCAATAATTCCTCACAGGAAAGCATTGGAGAACTATTGCTCAAGAGCAGCAAAACGCCACTCTGTGCCATTCAAATGCTGCACTAACTACAGAATTTCAGCTATAACATTGTTTGAAATGCCTCTAGTGGCTGTTGTTCCCACAGAAAGGCAATGTTTTACATTACAAGCTTCAAAAAAGAAGGACACTGCACCTAGACCACTTAATCGAGATAAAGTGGTCACTGCGCCTTTACTGTCTCTTTAAGCAATAATGAATTGTTGCGGAGTTGCTTGCATGTTTCCATTGTAATCGACTATTGTATTTAGTCTAGAACAGACAAAGAAGAATTTTTGTACAGCGTCTACAGATCAAAATGCTGAGTTCCAGCTACATTAGATTACTTAAAGGTCCCTCTAAGTACCATAACACATAAGTACAGTGCCCCTGTTCCTCCAGCCCTTTATTTAAAGTGTAGTTCTGAAGGTACTTTGGGCTTTGGAGATATTTGGACAAATTTTAGCAAATGCATATTTTATTTATTTTTTGCATGAGTTATATGCATTAATAATATATTCAATTTTGGACACAGAGATGCCTCTTAAAGTCAATGACCTGTAAATAAGAAATGTTGTTTTCACAAGCCCTTATACAGGATGATTGATTATACAAGTTAAATGCATGTTTATGGTCTTGAAGAATTGTAGTCTCTCCTGGTTTTATGATGAGACAGTGGAATTATAATCCACATTATCAGAACATATAGCAGTGCGCTATTTTATTTTTACTGAAGGGGTCTGCTTCGTGGCAGACATATAACAAGCAAAGCGTAGAGGTTGTTTTGGACCCCATCCGTCTAGGGCAGCTCAGGAGGATACTGTGTCATTTGTCTGACTGTTTTTCTGTAGAAATGTTACTGCCTAAAGGAACACTATAGGGTCAGGAACAGAAACATGTATTTCTGACCCTATAGTGTTTAACCCACCATTTCGGTGGTGTGCCACCCTTAGCCCCCTTAAAAGCAATTAAAACTCACCTTTTTTTCTAGCGCCACATGGGTCCGCCGGCGCTAGCTCTGTCCCCTTGGTGACATCATCAGAATTACCGATTTTTAGCCAATCCAATGCTTTCCCATGTTGAAAGCATTGGATTGGCTGAAATCGGCAAGGGGCGGGGCCAAATGCCGTTTTTGCTCAATCAGCACCTCCTCATAGAGAATCAATGCATCTGTATGAGGTAAATTCAGCGTCCCCACGCAAAGCGTGGAAACGCTAAACGGCACTGCTGCCTACTGTGCAGCCCTGCCCAGGAAGCACCTCGCGTGGCCATTTGAGGAGGTGTCCCTAGGGGCAATGTAAACACTGTATTTTCTCTGAAAAGGAAGTTTTTGCATTCAAATGCCTGAAGACAATGATTATACTAACATTAAGCTGTAGTTGTTCTGGTGACTATAGTGTCCCTTTAATAAATTGTAATACATAACATGAAGATGCTCTCTCAAATGATGATCCTTATTTTGAAATGTATCTTTTAAATAATGAAACAATTACGATTTGCAACATTCTCGGTGCATATGTCTTAATAACCTGACTAGAGCTTTTTCCACTTAGAGTGTCAGCCATTGGTAAATAAGAAAACTTTATAACAACTACTGAACAAACTATAAAACTCTCTGTCTCTCAGAAACGTCTTTTTATTTTTAGGTAATCTCCATTGGGTAAGGGCACATTACCCAATTTAACTCATTTTACAGGACACATATCTTTATACAGAGATAATGCACAACATATGGAACGTTCGGCCCTGTAGTTTATAGGAGTTGCTGCAGGTAGTAAATCAGGTGATATATATCAATAGGGAATCCTGTAGCATACAAATTCTACATTCTACAGGATGCCAGTCAGCATTATACAATGATGTATGTCCAGGAAAACATGGTGGATATGGCAACGCTGCCATTCGGGAAATAGCTGTAATTATCTGAGCAATACTCATGGCAGACATGTTGTATGTACACAGGTTTTGTACAGATTCTGAAACAATATGTGAACTGTATCTATTGTGACACCTCTCATTGAATGGGGAATGCCTAATACTTGTAATTACACTTTATCAGACAGCTCTCTGTAGCCAGACTAATAAGGCGTAATTATAGGAGATCCAATAACAATGAGTTGAAAGCATTTGTGTTACATTTAATAGAGTCCTGCTTGACTTGCCTGTCTGTGTGGATTAATAACCCTTTCACTACTGAGTTCTTTAATAGTACATTTACAGAATCAGAAGTTTTCATGTATTTATCTACCTTTATACAGAAATATAGCAACTCTAGAAATAATCAGGATTCACACCGTATTCCTTTTTTTACAACATGTTAAACACATTCTGAAAATCAGCACTGATCCCAAAACACATTTTTTGAAATAAACATTAGATGGGAAAGAAATGTATAGAACAAGCATGTCAAACTTTAAGGCTAACATGGGCCAAATAAACAAGGTTTAAGTTTATGTGGGCCGCAAAAAAACCCCAAAACCTTTATTCAACAGTTTTCATAGTACAGTATAAAAAAAGTTGCCTAACTGACACTGGACATCCTCACGCTCGTAGGGCTTCAAAGTAAACCAAATATAAAATTTATTTTAAGGAGACGTGCATTTTAACCCCTTCAGGACGGAGTCAATAGTGCACGTTCTGATCAAAACAAAACGTAAACAAAAACTGGAATTTGCGCTATATGTCTGTTCAACCGTAATTCACCTCTTTCATATTAAATGCACCCACACTTATTATATATCATTTTGTTCAGGAGAAACAGGGCTTTCATTTCATATAAAATATTTATATATGAAACAATTTATTATGAATAAAATAAAAAAAAACTGTAAGAAATTAGAATTTTTTTTTTTAATTTGTAGTTCCGCCTCACATTTTAGCTGTAAATGTCATAATACTGTTAGGTTTTACTGCAACAAAATGCACATATTTGTAATCAGCGATGTCTCACGAGTACAACAGTACCCCCCATTAACAGGTTTTATGGTGTTTTGGAAAGTTACAGGGTCAAATATAGAACGTTCCATTTTCAAATTGAAATTTGCCAGATTAGTAATGTTACCTTTGAGACGGTGTGGTAGCCCAGGAATGAGAATTACCCCCATAATGGCATACCATTTGAAAAAGTAGACAACCCAAGGTATTGAACGTGGGGTATGTTTAGTCTTTTTTAGTAGCCACTTAGTCACAAACACTGGCCAAAGTTAGCGTTCATATTTGTTTTTGTGTGAAAAAAGCAAAATACTAATATTTGGCCAGTGTTTGTGACTAAGTGGCTACTAAAAATGACTGGACATACCCCATTTGCAATACCTTGGGTTGTCTACTTTTGCAAATGGTATGCCATCATGGGGGTAATTCTTATTCCTGGGCTACCATACGGTCTCAAAGGCAACATAACTAATCTGGCAAATTTCAATGTCAAAAAAATGAAATGCGAGCCTTATATGTGACTCTCTAACTTTCCAAAAAACCATAAAACCTGTACATGGGGGGTACTGTTATTCTCGGGAGATTTCACTAAACACAAATATTAGTGTTTTAAAACAGTAAAACATATTACAACAAAATTATAGTCCATAAAAGTGCAGTTTGTTTGTAAAAAATGCAAAAAACGTCACTTTTACTTAAAATATCATCGTTGTAATACAATTTACCAGTTTTAAACACTAATATTTAAATTCAGCGAAGTCTCCCGAGTAAAACAGTACCCCCTATATACAGGTTTTATGGTGTCTTGGAGAGTTACAGGGTCAAATATAGTGCTTGCGAATTAAATTCTCTGCACTTTCTCCCTGTGTTGTCAGGCATGTCAATCAAATTTTAATTAATTAAATGACATAATTATGTTAAAAAATTACTTAAATATACATGTAGAATTTTAATATATATGCATTTATAGGTATTTAAATTCTACGTGTATACTAATGTAATCTTTCATGTAATTATATGTATTTATCTATCTATATATATTTGCGGTTATTTGTATTTTATATATAGATAGATATATATAGAATGTCATTCTAAGTGTATTCTGTTTCCAATATATATATATTAATAACAAAATACAGTTAGAATGAAATTACATATGAATATATAATTTATTTTAAATTTTGTTTCAATATTTTATTTATTTATTTTATTATTTTATTTATTTATTATTGTAATTATACGTATATATATATAATATATATATGTAGATCTATTATATATATTATATATATATACATATTATATATGTAACGTCATTCTAAGTGTATTTTAATACTAATATATATACTAATATTAATATTAAAATACATTACGTATGACGTTACATATATATAATATGTATATATATTATATATATAATATATATACATATATTATATATATATAAATACTTGTATTTTATTTTAACATGTGTATTTAATTTTTTTTTACACTACCTACCAGCAGGGGGACTCTCTAATATTTTAGACAGTCCCCCTGCTGGCAGATCCATAGCCAGCTATAGGGGGCCATGTGATCGCTCTTTGAGAGCGATCACATGGCCCCCGGGGGCCTCATTTGCCGGAGGGGGGCTGCCTGGGCTCTCAGGCAGACCCCCAGAAGAGGATCGCGGCGGAGGTAAGTATAGCTTACCTCCTGGGGGCTTCAGCCGTTACGGCGTTCTATGCCGCCGCAACGGCTTTAAAGCCCTTTAAAGCCGCGACGGCATAGAACGCCGTAACGGCGTTAAGGGGTTAATATAACTAATGTCAGTCCAACTACCTTGACATATTAAGAAATGTTTGGTAATGGGACTGAAATGGTGAATGTACGCTGTTGCACAGTTGTAAAAAACAAATGACGTTATCTTGTTAATTTTGAAGTCCTATGAGTGTGTTCTTCACTTTGGCTGAGATGATCAAACTTGATGATCTCAGCCAATCCAATTGTGAGGCTATTGTGCATGTGTGATAAAATGCTTTGCGGCCAATAAGCATCTCCATGGGGAGTGTTCAGCGCCTCCATGCAGACCCAGTCTAATTCATTGCCCCCTCCCCCGATTCTAATACACTTTGTATACTAATAGTGCAGTTTGCATGTGTACTGTAATGTATTCCCAAGCCAGGGGTAGGCAACTTTCGGCCCTCCAGATGTTGTAGACTACATTTTCCCTTAATGCTATAACAGTCATAATTCTGGCAATATATCAGGCGAGATGACGTCTACAACATCTTCTGCAAAATCACTGATGCGTATATATGTTGATAGTGGAGGGGTTAAACCAGTGTTGTCTAAAAGGAAAGCAAATATGCATGTGGTTCTTTGGAACTATAGATTGTATTGCTTACTGAAAAGTACCCTGAATTTGTTATGAATGAGTGTCTGGGCAACCAGTAAACAATGGTTTTCTATTGCTTGAAAAATCATCTGTTTGTTCTAGCTCAGGATATGTGTAAATTACTCTTAAAATGATTTAATATTATGAAAAATATTGTAATATTTTGATATTTATTATTTTCTTTATATATATGATATAGTTTTTGATAGTTTGACAATCATTTTAAAAGCTTATCCAGCAATATTAAATTGAGGCAATAATCTGGTACCACTTCTCCAAAAAATATGGTTTCAGAAGAAACCTCTCTGCCACTCTGCCATAGCTCCAGTTAGCCTCTATTTCAGGGGTGTCCCATGTACTCCCTGGAGGTGACATTAGCCAGTGCTAGCTTGCAGTGCAGAGAGAGAAGAGATGTTATTTATCCATATACATATTTGTTTAGTACAGCGCAGTCTTATGGGATATGCAGCCCTTATTGCGAAAAAATGCAACTTGACACATTCATTTTCTCCCCTTCTTGTTTATGATGTCCTGTATTAATGCGTAGCTTAATTAATTTTCCTTTTGCATACTTTAAAGGGACACTCCAAGCACCATAACCACTTTAGCTTATTGCAGGCTTTATCTGTCCTTGAATACTTGCCTGTGAAATGTTTGATGTTTTTGACATTTTGTACTTCGTCTTCCTGTGATCATGCTCCGTATTGACGTTATATGGGATAGCCTAGTTTCTTCACTCAGCTATAGCAGTATCTATACTTGACTTCTTTAAAACAAGTCATTCTTCAGTCACTGTAACTGTGCTGGGAGAGCATATGCACTCAACACAGTTACCTCCCTGGCTCAGAGTGCTGTGCAGTAAGCTGGGGAGGGAAAAGTTCTGTGTGTTCACATTGCAGCTATTGTACAGCAGTATATAGTGAAGGAGACAGACTTGAACTACATACACATACTGACACCATCCAAGTTCTTGGCTCAATGGGGAATCTCACAGATTTTACTTATCGGTGGCATGCAAACTAAATCACACTGTTAAAAACTAGCCTTTTCTTCAATTTTTGCATCTCAAACTCTAAATGTTGCTGAACTGCAACTCCCATGATTCTCTGCCCATCTGTTACATTCAGAGAATGCTGTGAGTTGTAGGTAATCAAAATCTTTGGGACCAGAGTTTGAGGTCCCTGCATTAAAACCTCTTGTTTATGGTCCATGTAAAAGGTCAGAGAGCTGCCATCGGAAGTCGGGCTGAGAGCAGAGTGAGCGTGGTCAGCAGTACATCCAGCTCAGTGTCGCGGCCAGGAACACAGCTTAGGCTTGAGGTGGATGAGGTAAGGACACACTGAGCTCTTCCATTACATGTATAATTATAAGGAATCTGTACTCAAATCTACTTTTGGATGAGTGCTTTCAAATCGTGCACTGGTTTAGTGCCTCATTCTTTCCCTTTTGTTCTATGCCATTATTTATTTTCTGCAATTCAATAAATAGTTTTCTTTGCATTATCAAAGTGGAAGCTGATACATTAATCCCTTTGGGGAACTGGGCCTCTCAGCATATCATTTTTCTTGCATAGACTTCCAGCAGGAATCCTGGCACTTTGTAACTCCTGATGAGAATTAATTAACCATGCATACATGTTACCTAGGATTGGCTGATTAATTAAATGTTTTCCTAATTATTGGCATTGCTGGGGGGAGCTAAAATCCTAGTTGTTAGTTTCATTAGCATCTGATCTCTTCACTTGGTGTAGGGGTAAGTGATTTAAAAAAAAAATGTATTGTATTACAGAAAGCTGGTTTTAAGGCTACTTAGGGATAGGTGAAGGTGCCTCCAGGTGACTGTCAGATGGGGGTGCTGGAAAACAGGACTTTGCTTCACATTCCTCTATTACTTAGGTAGCATGGGGGGATTAAACTGAATACCTGGTTATTCAGCACTATTTTGACTAGTGGAATATAAAAAAGTAAATCAAACCCCAATCCCTAGTCCTCTAGGGCCAGTGCAAACAAAATCTCTCTATAATGTTCATTTCTCATTTTAAACTAACATAATAGCTAACCCAGAACAATGCTTTCTTGGCTAACCCATGTCTACTTGTTGCAGCTGGAACATGTTTTGCATGAAAAGTTGAGGACTGGTGGATATTTTGCTCTCAGACAGCTGTTTAAAAATAATGATCCTGAAGGCAAAGGACAAGTTAATAGGTAAGGGAATGATCAATCCTTTATACAAGTGAAAACTGTAGTAAATGTGCAGGTTTAGTTGTGACCCAGAGTGTGTATGGTAAATTAGTTGTGGTATGTATTGAGTGTGGTAGTTTACTTTTGATCTTTAGGCCACAACATTGTGTTCAGAGTGCTTGAGATGGTCTATGCATTGTGTTCAGAGTGTTTGAGATGGTCTATGCATTGTGTTCAGAGTGTTTGAGATGGTCTATGCATTGTGTTTAGAGTGTTTGAGATGGTCTATGCATTGTGTTTAGAGTGTTTGAGATGGTCTATGCATTGTGTTCAGTGTTTGAGATGGTCTATGCATTGTGTTCAGAGTGTTTGAGATGTTCTATGCCTTGTGTTCAGAGTGTTTGAGATGTTCTATGCCTTGTGTTCAGAGTGTTTGAGATGGTCTATGCATTGTGTTCAGAGTGTTTGAGATGGTCTATGCATTGTGTTTAGAGTGTTTGAGATGGTCTATGCATTGTGTTTAGAGTGTTTGAGATGGTCTATGATTTGTGTTCAGAGTGTTTGAGATGGTCTATGCTTTGTGTTCAGAGTGTTTGAGATAGTCTATGCATTGTGTTCAGTGTTTGAGATGGTATATTCTTTGTGTTCAGAGTATTTGAGATGCTCTATGCATTGTGTTCAGTGTGTTTGAGATGGTCTATGCCTTGTGTTCAGAGTTTGAGATGGTCTATTCTTTGTGTTCAGAGTGTTTGAGATGGTGTATGCTTTGTGTTCAGTGTTTGAGATGGTCTATGCCTTGTGTTCAGAGTATTTGAGATGGTCTATGCTTTGTGTTCAGAGTGTTTGAGATGGTCTATGCTTTATGTTCAGAGTGTTTGAGATGGTCTATGCATTGTGTTCAGAGTGTTTGAGATGGTCTATGCTTTATGTTCAGAGTGCTTGAGATGGTCTATGCATTGTGTTTAGAGTGTTTGAGATGGTCTATGCATTGTGTTCAGAGTGTTTGAGATGGTCTATGCTTCATGTTCAGTGTGTTTGAGATGGTCTATGCTTTATGTTCAGAGTGCTTGAGATGGTCTATGCATTGTGTTTAGAGTGTTTGAGATGGTCTATGCTTTGTGTTCAGAGTGTTTGAGATGGTCTATGCATTGTGTTCAGTGTTTGAGATGGTCTATGCATTGTGTTCAGAGTGTTTGAGATGGTCTATGCATTGTGTTTAGAGTGTTTGAGATGGTCTATGCATTGTGTTTAGAGTGTTTGAGATGGTCTATGATTTGTGTTCAGAGTGTTTGAGATGGTCTATGCTTTGTGTTCAGAGTGTTTGAGAGTCTATGCATTGTGTTCAGTGTTTGAGATGGTATATTCTTTGTGTTCAGAGTATTTGAGATGCTCTATGCATTGTGTTCAGTGTGTTTGAGATGGTCTATGCCTTGTGTTCAGAGTTTGAGATGGTCAATGCTTCATGTTCAGTGTGTTTGAGATGGTCTATGCTTTATGTTCAGAGTGCTTGAGATGGTCTATGCATTGTGTTTAGAGTGTTTGAGATGGTCTATGCTTTGTGTTCAGAGTGTTTGAGATGGTCTATGCATTGTGTTCAGTGTTTGAGATGGTCTATGCATTGTGTTCAGAGTGTTTGAGATGTTCTATGCCTTGTGTTCAGAGTGTTTGAGATGTTCTATGCCTTGTGTTCAGAGTGTTTGAGATGGTCTATGCATTGTGTTCAGAGTGTTTGAGATGGTCTATGCATTGTGTTTAGAGTGTTTGAGATGGTCTATGCATTGTGTTTAGAGTGTTTGAGATGGTCTATGATTTGTGTTCAGAGTGTTTGAGATGGTCTATGCTTTGTGTTCAGAGTGTTTGAGATAGTCTATGCATTGTGTTCAGTGTTTGAGATGGTATATTCTTTGTGTTCAGAGTATTTGAGATGCTCTATGCATTGTGTTCAGTGTGTTTGAGATGGTCTATGCCTTGTGTTCAGAGTTTGAGATGGTCTATTCTTTGTGTTCAGAGTGTTTGAGATGGTGTATGCTTTGTGTTCAGTGTTTGAGATGGTCTATGCCTTGTGTTCAGAGTATTTGAGATGGTCTATGCTTTGTGTTCAGAGTGTTTGAGATGGTCTATGCCTTGTGTTCAGAGTTTGAGATGGTCTATTCTTTGTGTTCAGAGTGTTTGAGATGGTGTATGCTTTGTGTTCAGTGTTTGAGATGGTCTATGCCTTGTGTTCAGAGTGTTTGAGATGGTCTATGCATTGTGTTCAGTGTTTGAGATGGCCTATGCCTTGTGTTCAGAGTGCTTGAGATGCTCTATGCATTGTGTTCAGTGTTTGAGATGGTCTATGCCTTGTGTTCAGAGTGTTTGAGATGGTGTATGCTTTGTGTTGAGAGTGTTTGTTTGAGATGGTCTATTCTTTGTGTTCAGAGTGTTTGAGATGGTGTATGCTTTGTGTTCAGTGTTTGAGATGGTCTATGCCTTGTGTTCAGAGTGTTTGAGATGGTCTATGCATTGTGTTCAGAGTGTTTGAGATGGTCTATGCATTCTGTTCAGAGTGTTTGAGATGGTCTATGCTTTGTGTTCAGAGTGTTTGAGATGGTCTATGCTTTGTGTTCAGAGTGTTTGAGATGGTCTATGCTTTGTGTTCAGAGTGTTTGAGATGGTCTATTCTTTGTGTTCAGAGTGTTTGAGATGGTCTATTCTTTGTGTTCAGAGTGTTTGAGATGCTCTATGCATTGTGTTCAGTGTTTCAGATGGTATATGCCTTGTGTTCAGAGTGTTTGAGATGGTCTATGCATTATGTTCAGTGATTGAGATGCTCTATACTTTGTGTTCAGTGATTGAGATGGCCTATGCCTTGTGTTCAGTGATTGAGATGGCCTATGCCTTGTGTTCAGTGATTTAGATGGTCTATGCATTGTGTTCAGAGTGTTTTGAGATGGTCTATGCATTGTGTTCAGAGTGTTTGAGATGGTCTATGCTTTATGTTCAGAGTGTTTGAGATGGTCTATGCTTTGTGTTCAGAGTGTTTGAGATGGTCTATGCATTGTGTTCAGAGTGTTTGAGATGGTCTATGCATTGTGTTCAGAGTGTTTGAGATGGTCTATGCATTGTGTTCAGAGTGTTTGAGATGGTCTATGCATTGTGTTCAAAGTGTTTGAGATGGTCTATGCATTGTGGTCAGAGTGTTTGAGATGGTCTATGCCTTGTGTTCAGAGTGTTTGAGATGGTCTATGCCGTGTGTTCAGTGTTTGAGATGGCCTATGCCTTGTGTTCAGAGTGCTTGAGATGGTCTATGCTTTGTGTTGAGAGTGTTTGAGATGGTCTATGCATTGTGTTCAGAGTGTTTGAGATGGTCTATGCATTGTGTTCAGAGTGTTTGAGATGGTCTATGCTTTGTGCTCTGAGTGTTTGAGATGGTCTATGCTTTGTGTTCAGAGTGTTTGAGATGGTCTATGCTTTGTGTTCAGAGTTTGAGATGGTCTATTCTTTGTGTTCAGAGTGTTTGAGATGGTCTATGCTTTGTGTTCAGTGTTTGAGATGGTCTATGCCTTGTGTTCAGAGTGTTTGAGATGGTCTATGCATTGTGTTCAGTGTTTGAGATGGCCTATGCCTTGTGTTCAGAGTGCTTGAGATGGTCTATGCATTGTGTTCAGAGTGTTTGAGATGGTGTATGCTTTGTGTTCAGAGTGTTTAAGATGGTGTATGCTTTGTGTTGAGAGTGTTTGAGATGGTCTATGCTTTGTGTTCAGAGTGTTTGAGATGGTCTATGCCTTGTGTTCAGAGTGTTTGAGATGGTCTATGCATTGTGTTCAGAGTGTTTGAGATGGTCTATGCATTGTGTTCAGAGTGTTTGAGATGGTCTATGCTTTGTGTTCAGAGTGTTTGAGATGGTCTATGCTTTGTGTTCAGAGTGTTTGAGATGGTCTATGCTTTGTGTTCAGAGTGTTTGAGATGGTCTATGCCTTGTGTTCAGAGTTTGAGATGGTCTATTCTTTTTGTTCAGAGTGTTTGAGATGCTCTATGCATTGTGTTCAGTGTTTGAGATGGTCTATGCCTTGTGTTCAGAGTGTTTGAGATGGTCTATGCATTGTGTTCAGAGTGTTTGAGATGGTCTATGCCTTGTGTTCAGTGATTGAGATGCTCTATACTTTGTGTTCAGTGATTGAGATGGCCTATGCCTTGTGTTCAGTGATTGAGATGGCCTATGCCTTGTGTTCAGTGATTGTGATGGTCTATGCCTTGTGTTCAGTGATTGAGATGGTCTATGCCTTGTGTTCAGTGTTTGAGATGCTCTATGCATTGTGTTCAGTGATTGAGATGGTCTATGCCTTGTGTTCAGTGATTGAGATGGTCTATGCCTTGTGTTCAGTGATTGAGATGGTCTATGCCTTGTGTTCAGTGATTGAGATGCTCTATGCATTGTGTTCAGAGTGCTTGAGATGGTCTATACTTTGTGTTCAGCGTGCTTGAGATGGTCTATACTTTGTGTTCACAGTGTTTGAGATGGTCTATGCCTTATGTTCACAGTATTTAATATGTTCTTACTTTGTCTGTAAGGGATGTGCTGCTCATGATGTTAACAAAATTTCTTGGAAGGCTAATAAATTCCAGGCAGTATCAGCAACTCCTCCTCAGGTACGTGGTCAGAGTGGTATTTATACAACGCATAGTCGATCATGCAATGAGGATTTATACAAAGAGTAAACGAACAACAGGGTTTTAAAATAGACTAGCCTCTATGGGTGGAGTGTTGCCTACAATAACTCTTTACATGTGAAACCATTTTTTTTTACAGAACATCTGGTTCCTATATACATCTTTATAGTCTTTTTTGGTACTTAACATATTACAGTGTACCGTCCTTTACACAACATAGGTTTTACATGTATAGAGCTGAAGTGATTACTCCAATATGTTAGCATTGAAAAGGTAATCAGTATCCAATATGTCAATGCACAGGTTCAGTCCGAAATAGATACAGCCCAGGGTATCAAAAACAATCAGTAAATCAAAACACAGGATGCACACCACAAAGAATACTTATATAAATGTAACTTTATTAACAATAATATATCACAATAGCAAACATATAAAATGACAAACAAAAAGTGATGAACATACAGCAACATAGCCCACATCCATAGCCTACCAGAGCCTGACACAAATCACCCGAGAATCCCCAACATTTTGGAATGCTCAGGTGCCTTTCTTAAAAAAAAGCATGTATCACCCCCTACCTGTTCCAGATATATATCATACAGAACAGCTGATGGCCATCAACAATTAATCCCGATTGGGACCAGACGTGATTTAATCACATCTGATTTTGCAAGATGAGAGGATCAATAAAAGCAATAGTAACCCGCAAAATATAAACTAGGAACACACATGAGTGCTAATATTGTATAGGGAAAGCAAAAACAAGTGCTTACTACATTGTGGTGCATATAATGATCGCATGTATTCCAATTATTGGGCTCCTTTGTTAATTAAAAATAATAATAAAGTGCGGAGACAGCGCCTACATAAGCTGGATGCGTCTTAATGAAGGCAATCCAGGCCATGTTTAATGCAGACATGGCACCAGTTTGCGAAGCAGTGACTACTCTTACAACTCGAGTGCACGCAGTGGAGGAAAGCATGGAGGGCTCCAAGCTTGCACAGTCAGTCACAGTCGTTGCCATAGGAGTGCGACAGAAACAGTGTGCTGACCACCAGGCTCATCATGGAAGACAGGACCAGGGCACGTAACCTAAGGATCCGGGAAGTGCCGGAAACTATTTCTTGAGTTGAGTCCCCCTATTACTGCCAGAGGCTCCTTGCCACCCTCTTACTGCCCAAGCAGATAAAGCAACTGGTGGTGGATTCCTGCTTCCAACTCAACAGGGCAACTAACAAAGCCCAAGAGGTACCCAGGCATGTCTTGCTGAAACTAGTGCGGGACTCTAATCATGGAGTAATCATGGGGGCAGTCAGGGGCTCCCTCGCGGTATCTTTCAAAGGGGGCACAGCTGGCATTTTACAGGGACTTCTCTAGGCACACCTTGGCGTGGCAGAGATCCCTCAAGCTAGTCACCCAGCTTCTCCAGGAGAAGTCAATCCACTATAAGTGAGGCCCCCACCAATTAATTGCCAATAGAGCAGGCAAGACATATGTAATGTCACATCTCACTGAAGCACCAGCATTCATGCAAGCCCTCGACATGCCAGCAGAGAAGGCCCTGCTGCCAAATCGTTCAGTCTGGACTGTTGCGGCAATCACCCCATTTACAGGAGGAAAACCTGAGACAACCACCTTGCCTACCTGAAATCTGCGGCTGCAGATACCTGGGTCCTTACCTCCACAATGTGTTACTTAGATTTGTTCTGTTTTTCCTTTTTATTGTTCTTTAATATTATTTCTATAATGCATGTTGACCTGGCTCCGTAAGCTTAAGATGAAGCTCAAACGTAGCTTATCTCAGCCCCCCCCCCCCCGCCCACCACCACATAGAGTACGCAAGGGTACCCCTTATATCTTCAAATCTCCAATGCACGCTCCGCACACTCTGCATACTATCACGGTCCTCCGAGTAGGCACTGGTTTCCCTTGGCTCCCTCCTCATCAACCGCATCACATCGGAGCAGTCCGGGTTCTTTGATGTGGCCAGTCCGCTCACTGCCATGGATGGAAGACATCTTCCCTCTCAGTGGAAGCAGTGCTGCTGCTCTTTCCTCCTTGCCACAACCCGCGATCCACTTCAGGGTATCGGGCAGCATTGTCGTGTTAGGAGTGAAGTCCCCACAGACTATAGATCTACAGCATGTGTGCACCTGATTGATGGCTTTTTGTTTGTTTTTTACATTCTTTATTTTTATTGTGCAAAAAGCATTCGCAAGCATAAGTAGCCATAACAGACTCGAAGTAAATGACAACAATGCAAATACATTGTCATGGCAATGATACAATTGCACATCTTAACAGAAGCATATACTAGACACAAAGTATGTCAAAGTATCTTTACAAGGTATGCAGTATCATCGTGAGCCAAGACTTCAAAGTAGTATATATCATCTTCACAAGTTATCTCATAGCATATTTGTACATTATAAGAAGTACAAGTATGCTTGCATAGTCCCTGAATTAGTCCCAATAGGAGAGGGCATAAGAGAAAAGAGAAGAAGAAAATAAAGAAGAAGCGAGAGAGGGCGAGGGGGGGATAAAGGAGCCCGAGAATAGGGGGAGGGTAAATAGGGGGTCCGGGTCCCTGTGGAGGCAGAAGGTCCCGAGGACTGTCCCACAATGCTGCGTAATCCAGGGGACGGATGAGACTCTGTCTTCCCCCTCTTCTGTTAAGTGCCCAGAGGATTGTTGTCCCATGGTTCCCATAGTTTTCGGAACGTCCTAGTGGTTGCCCGCACTCTAGAAGTCAGGTTATCCATCAAATGGATCTCTTTAATTCTAGCTATCACACTTGCTATGTGTGGTAACTCTTGTTTTAGCCAAGTGTATGTTATTGCCCTTCGTGCGGCTAATGTAATGTTGTGTATCAGTGTTTGTTCTCTTCTAGTCCATTTATCAATGGATCTATTCAGTAGATATACCCAAAGATCTAGATCTGGAGCTCTGGAAAACAACTGGGTCAATAGGTTTATGGATGACAATTTAAAGGGGTAGGAGGCAAGGTTAATTTAAGAGGTTTAGTTTTAGGTACCAAAGAAGTGGGAGCGGTATGCCCGTCTCCCTTAAATAAAATTACAAATTATTATGTCTCCTGTGCTCAGTTGTCAATGTAAACACATCTCCCTAACTTTCTATTGTCTCTCTGGAATTTGACCCATTTTGCCTGTTCATCGCATGTGAACCTGCCCTGTCCGCATTGACCTTTGACTTTGTCTTTCGCTTATCCCTACTGTTTCTTCGCTTCGTTTTTTTTTGTTAGACTTATTACTGCAGTTTGAGCACCTCCTGTCAAACCTGACACTCCTACACTGATCAGTCACAACAGTAAAACCACCTGCCTAATATCGTGTAGGTCCCCCTCATGCTGCCAAAACAGTCCATGAAATTCTGAAATACTCAAATGGCTTCACAAAGACACAGAAGTTCTGTCCATGTCCACCTTTAAAAGAACACTGTAACATTAAAAATAAATGTATTTATTTTCAACACTAGATGAGTGGTATCAACTTTATTAAAATAAATAGATAAAAAAACAAAAACCTGTAAAACATACCTGTAGACAGTCTTCTCCCCGAAGCCCACCAAACCCACAGTGAGATCATCTATCATGATGATCTCTGGTTAAATCCAGTGCTTCTCATAAAAGCTTTACATACTGCACAGCAATTGCCTCAATCCAGCAATCGGATGTTTCTTACAAAGAAGCAATGAATTCAGTGCTGGACAGTGAGAAGCATTAGCCATATTCAATATCATCTTTCTGTTCATGATGATGCCAAACATGACGACCTTAAAAAGCTTAAAGGAACACAATAGCGAATACACAACAAAAGTGTAATTCCTAACGATATAGAGCCCTAATCACTGTTTTTGTCTGGGTTAAAAAGATGAGTTTACTTACCTTTACCTCTTTCAATGCTGGTCTATGGTGTTCTGCTCCAGTTTCTAACTCAGCCAATCCAGTACTTTTCCATAGGAAAGCATTGGGAAGATAATGCACATGGGCGGCAAATTTCCTTGCTGCGCCAATCAGATGGTATCACCTCTTGATTTGTGCTGGACATTTTTTCTTTTTGAATTTTAAAATCTTAAGGAGGAAGTGGCTCTACTGGCTGACAAATGTAAATATGGTCATTTCTCAGAAACTGCAATATTTTATATTGGCTGAGTGAAGAGGCCGCATTTAAAAATGTGTCTTTAACCCCTTAAGGACCAAACTTCTGGAATAAAAGGGAATCATGACATGTCACACATGTCATGTGTCCTTAAGGGGTTAAGATAATAAATCTCAAATACTTCAAATTCAAGAAACTCAAAATACAGTTTACAAGGAAAATAGAAAGCAAGCTCTTAGCTGCACTATGCATGGTTAAAGAAGCTGGGGCAGTGATTTGTGACTGATTCCAAGACATTATTTTGAAAGTCTATAATGAAAACTCCGATAATGTTCATAATAGCAGAAGCAGAAGAATCCAAATTAGAATATTGTGTATTGAATGTTGTGGGGAATAAATGACTCAGAAATACGTGTGTTGTACGGTTAATATATAGTCACCCCTGTTTTGCTTAAATGTAAAGCTTTTGGATGTATCCATTAAGTACCGCAGGCATCAGTTTTTTTCCCCATAATTTATAGTCTCCATGGTTCAGCTATAGTACATGATGATTATTATTAGAATATTTATGTTTATCTTTTGTTTCTATGAGCTCCTGAAAGGTCTACCCCTAGAAGTTGTGTGGCCGAGACAACAAATATTATTGTGGCCCCTTAACCCTCCTGGGACCTCATTACAAGTCTCGCTCTGTTGCATACTTTTTCCCTGGTAGGAAGCTGCTTGGAGGACCAAAAACTGTAGATCATCTCTCTCACAGCAACCCAGGGCTTGCTGGAATGATACCAGGTATAACCGCACAGATCGTTGGCTTAATATCTTGCAAAGATAGATGAGTGCACACACCACCCACTGCAGCTGACCAGGCCACCCAGGAAACAATGCAAATCCCATTCTAAATACGGTACTTCAGTGGTGTTTGAAAATGGATTTTTAACATTTAAAAACAAACCACGGGAATCCCTGAAAGTGCAGGGACTGGGTCAGAGACCACTGTTGCTCCTGCCTAACAATGGACCTGGTGCCTGGCCTGTAACACGCAACAATGGTTTATTTTTTCTGTTGTCGTTCTGGAGTCTTTTTTTTGGAGGGGGATTTATTATTTGAATAACTGGATTAATGGTCATATTGATATGCACATGTAGTAATTGTCTCGATATGCTCTGTGTGATGTTTGCTCAGTAAACATTTTTTAAAACCCTATAATTTCCTAGAAAAGAAATTCTATTAAAGCATTTTGGGAGTTATTTGTTAGAGTTGGTTTTTATAATGGTGATATCTTTCTGATGTATACTACAAATAACCCTTCTCTTGATGGTGACAGATTGGCGCTCAATGAAAAGACAATAATAAAATTTGAAGAACTGTACGCAGCACTAAGGGAACCAATACCATCAGGCCGACCTACGTGGCTGGACCCCATTAATAGGAGATCTGAGGATAAAACTCTGACTGCATCACAGGTTCATGTACATTTTAAGACAAAGCAAAGGTAAATGCAACTAGTTACCTATGGCTGGTATTTACTATAACTGCGCAACAATGTGAGTCATTGGTTGGATTGAGGGAAGGTGAAATGTTATCCCAAATCTTAGCTGAAGCCACTGCTGTCTGTTGAACTGTCCTCAATTTCTGATCACTGCACTAGTTATAAAATGTAGACCAAAATTGTTGTAAAAAACTTCCCTTAATATTGGCTTGCATTACACAAGAGAAAGCAGAGGAATAATTTGGTCCTTTCATGAGTTGCGTACCAGGAAAATATTGAATGTTTGTTTTTGTTTTTAAAGCAGAGCTGTCACATGTCAATGAAAGGATAGTTATGTTTTGTGCAAATTTTTTTTTATTTAAATTTCCTACACCCGAGGCCCATCCACTTAACTTTCCACATTAGAATGAGGAAATCTCACTTCCTCATTATCTGTCCAAGATATTTTACATAATGAGAGCACATTCCATTCTTTTTGGACAATTTGACCATGTGAATTCACTACAATTAATGACTTAATGACATAACCTTGTCACAAATGTGATAGATGAATTATGAATGGAGAAATGTTTAAAGTTGAGATTCCTCAGAATAAATATTACTGTCACCCAATCTGCAGTATCACTTCTTAATTCTCTGCCATTTATGAGTTAAATCACTTTTGTTTCTGTTTACGTAGCTCTAGCCTTGCCTAGCTGTGACTCACACAGCCAAAATGAAAAAAAATGGTTTCATTTTCAATCAGATCTTACAGCACAGCATGTTTACTTTAGAAGTTCCAATATCTGAAAAGTTTTAATCGCTTGCAGGAGGCTCTATCAGTCTAAAAACAGAGCAAGAGATAAGAAATGGTAAATTAAACATAAGCTAAACAATTTTGAATCTCATTTCAGGAATTGTATAGGAAGATTGTGTGAGTCTCAGTCAGAAGAGATGTGCTAGAGCTGCATAAACAAAGTGATTGAACGTCTAAAATGCAGCAAATTAAGCAGTTTGACAACAAGGTCATGATCTATACACCAAAACTGCTTCACTACATTGAAGTTGTTTTTGTGCTTATAGTGTCTGTTTAAAATATTTTGAATGACTAGTCAGTGGGCTTTGTAACATGTTACATATGGTTTAAATGTTGAATTCTTGCTTTCTTCATCACATTCAGGTTTCTGGATTTTGCTGAAATCATCTCAAACAAGAAGCCCAAAGAAGATGCAAGGATTTCTCCTCCTGAATTTAGACTAATACTGGGCCAGATTGGCTTTCACATGGACGATGAGGAGTTTGAAAAGTTGTGGAAAAGGTAGCGTTCAGAATAATAAAATAAATGTCCATGAATGAGAAGATGCCAATGTTCCACATATATCTTACGTTACAAAATGTTTACAGTTCACTTATTATTCCCTTAAATATCTGATTCTTCATTTCACGTACCATTCCTGAACAACGATATTCCCAGGAGGCCATATTGAGTGCACACAATCTTCCCTTTTATTTCACTACAGGTATGATGTGGAGGGAACAGGAGCGCTCAAAGTGGATTTCCTATTGAAAAAGTTAAGCAACAAAGTTCAGAACAATTCTTTGAACCCTGTGGGTCCAAAGGGTAAGAATACAGACTTCAGTAGGCATAGGCCAATGTGTTTGTGTATGATAAATTATTGTGTACGTCATTACTTTTATGGTAACATTCCTTGTTCAGACCAGAGTATTCAGGGTACATGATATGGGCCTTTAAAGGTTTATTGGAACCAGTTACCAGACCAATCATTTCAATTCCTAAAAAGATCCTTGTCAAGCTTGGTGATCCCATAGATGAAGGGCATTTAAAATGTGCAGCGGGATAAGTGTGTTGCCAAGGCAATGGAACATTCAGTTGCAAACAGAAAATATGGCATACATACACCTACATTTTCTGTTCCAAGAGTTAAGTAAGGTGTACCCCTTAATGCCAACTGGCTAGGCTATGAGGCTACTTTTTTAAAAAGAATTAAAAAAATATATTTTTTAAATAACCAGTTCCTCCGGTGTTTTAGCCCCCACTGTGGGAATTGCTTGTGATTTCCCCAGTAAACGGGCAGTACAGGCAGCAAGGATGAAATATGGAATCAACAGAGACTGAAGAAGACTGGAATGTGGTGTAACAAACCAGCTCACAATATCAGATATAGAATAGCAGTGAGACTATACAAGAGCAAGAGGTGGAGACCATATAAAAACATAATTTTGCTGTGTCTACTGATTTGAAAACATTGCACGTGTGAGGCAGAGAATGTGAACATGTTGGATGCATCTGAATGTGGGTTTGGCTTTGATCAACATAAAAAAATTATGCACAGACATACGTGATGAGCCCACCCTGTGACAGAGGCTTTACATTTGGTGTGAATTAACATTTCAGGATTTATTTAGCGTTGTGCTGATTCACTATACTGTGGGTCTTAGTGTGGTCTCCTAATCTTTTACACACACTGCATTAATTCACCATAAATCATTATTTCACAAAGGTTGCAAGCCCATTATATACTTCTTTTATCAACAATCATCCAATGTACACATACTTTAGAATCTTTATTATTACAAGAGCGTTCTGTGATTTTCCAGGATGGCAGGCCTGTTAGATCACCTGTATATTCACCTTCTAATTAGTATATACTATTTGCCCAGTGATATCACAAATTGGCAAATGATCATTTCTTTCTTAACCATTTTGTTTGCTTAGGACACTCTAGGGAAATGTCAAAGACAGAACTGGAACGGAAAGCTTCGCTCAGTATTGAGAAATGGTTCAAAGATAAGTTCAGAGAAGGATTTCGAAATATGAAAGAAGAATTTGAGATTCATGATCCCCAAAGAATTGGAAAGGTGTGTAAATGTTTATATCTGTTTTATTTGGATAAATCTAGTAAGTAGGTTTTAAATGGATGTGACTTGGATCAAGCAAGGCAAAAGTTAGCTCTGCTTAAAGAACCACTCTAAGCACTTTAACCTCTACACCGTTGCCTTATTCCCATCCCAGCGCAATCTGTCAAAAGTTTTAGCACAGTTTGACAGTTCCTGTGCCTGCTGCATCCAGGCTCATCAGAGCTGTTTTCTGGAGTAATGATACAGGTAAGTATCAAACCATGCTAAAATGGTTTGACAGATTACTGTGGGATGGCGCCAGGACACTCCAGGCCCCAAAACCACTATGGCCAGATGTGCTAGTTATGGTTCTTGGAATTTTCCTTTAAAGGAAGAGCAAAGCTTCAGTTTAGGTTCAATTTGTATCACAGAGCATACTGTATATTCTACAATAAATTTGAAAGTTACAAAGCATAAATTTATTCTGCTCACTGTTCATGATTTAAATCCCATCTGTATTGTGTGTTTCTTTAATCATTAAACAGACAATCTGACAGTTTTTTTTTTTTTAATGTAATCTCTGGTCTCTCTCTGGAGCTTTTTACTGGAGCGTCAATAAATAACAGGCAAATCCAGTATAACTTTTACATTTGTATTTTAACTTAGCTGTTTGTCCTTTTTTATAAAACCCATTTATATGATTCTTTAGAGGTTATTCTATGAAACAGCTCACTTACACAAGATTACATACCTATGTAAACCAGACCTTTCTGTAATAACATTTGCTGAAGAAATCCCAGTGTATCTGAGAAAATCTATAATGATAGATGCAAGGAGACTAAATTACATCTAAATTGTGTTCTGATTGCCTGGTTTGTAGTTTTGACAAATCAGAACACAGATGAAAATGCAATGGTATGGATGAGCTAACGCTGAGCTAATGCTAATGCTTATATCCTATACCAGGAGTCAGCAACCAATGGCACGTGTGCCAACTACATCACTTGAGGTGCCTTTGCACAGC
Organism: Pelobates fuscus; assembly: GCF_036172605.1. Taxonomy (NCBI): domain Eukaryota; kingdom Metazoa; phylum Chordata; class Amphibia; order Anura; family Pelobatidae; genus Pelobates; species Pelobates fuscus. The sequence goes on from NC_086322.1 coordinate 102,648,733, forward strand.
ACTTAAGGTGGCCAGAGCCAAACAGACTTCAGATATTTGATAGTGCAACCCAACCTGTGTTTGCAGCTGGTGATGGACAATCCTCAAATTATGCATTTCCACACATAGAAGAAGTGATCTCACATCACTTCCTCACAGCACTTTTGAATAGGAATCCGCATTGGAGTAGAGTAGCCCATAGCAGCTATCGCAGCTTCTGCCCTTGGCCTTCACCCACACTGGTAGATATACACAGAGCTGCAGAAGATGCCTCTTCCTCATACTAATATTACAAACAGGCAACCTACGAACACAAACTCACTGTCTTCACAAACACAGCACCATTAACAATCCACATACATGCAAACAACCCCGCTCGCGTCATCTCGCACACAGTTACACAAGCAGCCCTCATACACAACCCGCATTCATAGATATTATATACAATACTACAAACTACTCATGAACATATACAATATTACAGCCTATATACACACAAATACAACATTGCAAAGCAACTGCAGCACTTATACATAACACAAGCAAAATACAGCAACATACACACCTCATTGTTAAAAAAAAAATAGGGCCGGCACGCCAAGGGACTTCAAGATCTTGTTTTGGCACAGTACTACTAAAAGGTTGCCTACCCTGTCCTATATCCTGCAAACTTTCAGTAGCAATGAATGCAAAAAGTAAAAAAAGCCTACTTACCTTACCTATAAGTGAAATTATAGGATTCTCATTTATATAACATCATCTGCCACCTGCAACCACTGTGATACATGAACATAATAGAGCAATGGTAGATATGGGTAGAACATTGTACCCTGTAAATGAATCATACATTTTATTTTATGTATGTTCTCAAAAAAGGTGTAGGAGGGTATTTAGCATCCAGCAATAATTTGGATTTAATTTGTTCCCTTTTTTGTGTTTTACAACTGTTTTGTATTACTCTATTATTAGGTGGATCAAGATGATTTTATGGCAGTTTTGGAAAAATTTGACCTTAAGCTGAAAGATGAGCATTTTCACATCTTCTTGGCAAGATGTGGTCTGGAGAATAGTCTGACGGGTATCAGCTACATGGATTTTCTAAGGAAGTTTCAAGATCGCAGCGATAAAGGCATCACCCACAAGATACTCTCCAACCCAAACCATAGGTGAGAAAAATGGGGACTTCCTGGGGAACTCCCTGCTTATTGCACAATTACAATATGGTCCAGGGCTCACCTACTCTATCTGCATTGCTCTCACCATCTCCATCTCAAATTACATATCTCATCACCCCATAAGTACACCTAGTCAACCAGTGAATTCTCCACCCTCCTAGCCTCCTAACTTCAGACTCTTGATTACCAAACTTTAATTAGCATGGAGTGCCTTACCATGCCCAGTCAGATATCTCCTTAAACTCTAAAATTTTCAGAGATCCTTAATCCTTCGGAAAGCATATCAACTTACCATGTAATTCCGTTCCTTTCCATACACAGGTCTACTATAGTTGCACTGACACCTTATGTCACCATATCACTCTACAACTACATCAAATATGTATTATATACCTTCCTTCCTCTAGATTGCCCCTCATCTCTTAACCTCTTACATCTATTTGTCTTAACATGTTGGGGATTTTTTAATGTTGCATACAAATTGTGTAATGCTGTGCAATATTTTTATAGATATAACATTTTATAATGATATATATTTAGACCTGATTCATTTTAAATTTACCTTTTCCTCTTTCAAATACATCTATTTATTATTTATGTATTATTAACTATTGAAGTTAATATATAAGGAGTTAATATACAAATAATTAATACCCAGGAAATACTTGAAAACAAGAGAAATCTCAATGTATCCTTCCTGGTAAAATATTGTATACATATTAAAAAAAAAAAAATGTTTTTAAAAAGGATTAAACAATCCTTATGGTAGTTATTTTCAAACAAGAATGCAGAAATCTTGCAGTTGTTATGTTTTTAACATCCACTAGATGGCACTAATGTCCACACAGTTCTGCAACACTTGGGAGCAATAATGAGAAAAGTGAGATACATAGAGATGGACTGAAATAGGTTCAGATTCAATAATAAACACCAAGTAATCACTTGTATTCAAATCACAAAACAATTAGTGAAATATATAAAAAGTTGAACAATATATAGCACAAGAACAATTCAAAAACCGCAAAAAATAAGAATGAATTCTGCTGAGAAAGATTTGAGCCATGCACAAAAACCCTGTCCTAACATTGAGGCAACCAGCATTACAAATTAATCGTAATGGGAAACTTGGTGCCTAATTTATTTTAATGCCATTATACACAAGAATTTGGGATGATGTACAAATCAAGCTGCTTTTCTTATTGCTATACTGTCTGTGCTTTCACGATTTGAAGCTTTTTAGCCCTTTTGCTATGTGTTTGTTCCACAGTTATTTAACACTTTCTCGTTCCCATAGCTGAACATGGGTGTGTGTAGTACTTACCTTGAGCACTGCACACAGCATATCAATTAGTGGGGGGTCATATAATCTGACACAGGTGGCAGAGGGGAGTTCCAGGTCTTCAATGGCATCTGCTTCTCACAAGGGTTTGCCCTACTGGTACTTTAAAGGCATGACATTTTAATGACATCATTGGGCATTAAAGCCCAAAACTACACGGTGGCATGAAGTATCATGCAGTCACTAAAGGGACAATAATTATAATAATAATAATAATATATATCCTCTAAACAATGCTGTGAATCCTTTGGTGTTGAACTGTATAATCATTGCACTACGATATTTACAAAATTTTTAAATGACAAACATAGTACAAAATGTCAGCAATCTGCATGCTGATCTATTTTTATAGGTATACATTCATTTTAGTGTTTTTTTTAATATTTTTTTATTTGGATGCAAAGAAATGAATTACAGTTGTGTTACTTTTGTTGCAGTTAATCCATTTACTAATTATGTTTGTAAACCACAGGTTGTGATGATTTGCAGCCATATTTTTCAAAATTAGGAAAAAAAAATGGTATTTGTGAGCGCATATTTCTTACAGTGGTAACTATGGCTAGTGCACACGTAATGTGTAGTTTCTGTGTATTTGTCTCTAGTTATAAGCGTACATCTCCACCAGTTCACTGATTCTCCTTCCATGGATTTGAATATTTCTCTAACCTCACTTTTAGCTGATATAATCCACAATGACACATTGTATCATTTTCTTACAGGTTTCATCGTGAAGGTGCAATTAGCCCACTGTCTACCCTTACTGCAGTTGAGGCCAAGCTAACAAACCTCTTCCAGGCAGATTTCTTGGCATTGCTGGCAACATTTGAGTAAGTTCAAAGTATATGTGAAAATGTGAATTTTCTAGATTAAAGAGACTTCTTAATTTGTTTTCTATCACTACTCTTACCTGCTTTTCTGCCACGTATCAGATCCTTTAAATTTACTTCTGCTTCTTTGCACCCCCTTGACTTTTCCAATCTTGTCTTCCATATGAGTTCTTCTTTTTAATATGGTACGCAATACATATTTTTTCTTAATTTAGGAAAATTGACAAACTCAACAGAAACATCATAAGTCAGGAAGAATTCCGAGCAGCTATAGAAAGCAGGTATGTCTTTTTTTATATCTTCTGTATTCTGTTGGACCTATGTCATTTTCATGGATCCGTCAGCTTTTTTGATGTTAAAGTCGATTTATTTACATATAGGGTAGAAAGCTGTGATCTATTTCTTAATATTTGGGATTATACGACTCAAGAATGTTCAGATGAGAATCTGTGGTTTAATACAAAACATTACTAGGTGAATTAGACTAAAAATGAGTTCTAAATTATCCACAAGGTCTGTTTAGGTTCAGGAATTGACTTTGGCATATTGTTGATGCAGACATTATAGAAAATGTAAATGTTCACATTTTGATTCAGGTTTGTAATAGTAAATGATCAGTAAACTGCATTAGCATTTTTATTTGAGAAGCAGCCCATAATGTACTGAAGTCAGATTTGGGTGAATCATGACACATTAGATAGGTAACTATTGTTCATAATGTTGTAACAAACAACGAACAAACGAGAGAAATCTCAATGTATCTTTCCTGGTAAAATATTAAATAAATAAATAAATAAATAATGTAGACAACAAATATATCTTATATCTTAAGATCTGATACTGAGCAATCTTTATTATTCTTCCCCTTATTCATTGTTTTGTTTTTCCAAGATAGGTTAGTTTTGGGTTATCATTTTTTCTCTCTCTGGGGTTAAAACCCAGAGTGAAATTTTACACCGTTTACTGCAACCATGAATCAAGAACTTTACAGACAAATAGTTTCAGAATTCAAGTCACTAGATAGAGACCAAAAGAGAGACAGATATTACAGATGCCAAATATATCCATGAAAATATCCATGAAAATATATATTTTTTAAAAATGCCCTTGGTGAGATTATGGATGAGCTTTAGAGAGTGGAAAGTAGCAAATACAGGAGTAAGAAGAGTGTAAGTTAAAATATTACTGGCGGGGTGGAGGGGGCTGACACTCATGGAGGATGGATGTGTCTCCTCCACAAGCCTGCTAAACAAAGCTTTTTAAAGTCTATTATGGCCCGACCGGGGACTGCACAAGCAAAATCTGTGTTGCCTGACTTGCCTGCTCTGCAAGGAGGTGGTTGCGTCGCTGACTCGATGAAAGTGTGATGACCTCTCCATGGCAAATGCAGCTGGTGTGCACCGGTCGGGGTAAACAACCGATCTCCTGTACCGGGGATGCCCAGGTGCCTGATAGCCTGAACAAGTGCCCCGTTAGCTCCCCCTCCCCTTTGGACTGGTGGGGGTGATCCTGGTCCCCTCCTGGGAGGCCATTCAACTTGGGCGGGTGAGCAGGACAAAATCCTGACAACAAGCAGACCTAAGATGGCGGTGAACGCATGGTTCACTACACACAGTGGAGACCCCAGCGATGTACTGACCAGGCTGGACAGGCTTTTCCATGACTTCTTGCGGTGGCTAGAACTCTGGAGGCATCAACCTGCACCTCTACTTCTGAAGTCCCGGACCTACTGCTTATCCTCCTGGATCGTAACTATGCACTGCCCTTGAAGGACATGTGATGAGACGGGCCCGAAAATTGAGCCACAGGAACAGGCCCATACTTCCACACCTGTTTTACTTACTGATATTCTGCCTCATGTCTGTCTGCTAGCCTGTGGTTCTCTATTACCTGTGTCTGGGGGTCTTGAGACACCTGTCCTATCAGTCTATGCTCATCTTTCCGATGGAGGCCTCTAAGGGGTACTTTGCTGTTATGCCTACCATTGTTATTTTCCCTGTATTTATTTTACTTTCTCTTTCTAAAACTAGTGCAGATATTCTTGATATATATGCTCTTCGATACCAAGCACTCTTATTAGTAATCTTCATGTCTACATGTCACCCACCACATGTTTTACTATTTCGGTTAACTAATGTGACATGGAAGCTTCTTGTTTAATATCTATTCCTTCTTAAAAAAAAAAAAAAATGTGCAATGTTTTCGATGCCACCCTATTGTTCAACTATGCCTAGTGATATGTTTGCTCCAGCTGTTATAGCAGTGCAAGCCTGCATGTATAACCTATGCACAAATAAAATAAAGAATGAGAAAAAAATAGATATTATTGGCAGGACTAGAATGTTTAGCCAAACGTCAATAACTCTTGCAAGCTCCTTCAAATAACAATCCACAGTGTGTGTCTTATGTTAGACCCAGCTGCATATACACTGACAGATACATATTGTTTGAGGCTCTTGGTTTGAGGTGTCCCCCATTGCAGAGCCAATTAACCCAATAAAGCTAATTCCTCACCTTAAATATTAACTTTAGTTAGCTTTCACTGCATATAATTTAGTAACATGATCTATATCACTTATTATTGTTATTATTGAAATGTAGGAAGTCTTTATATAATAATATAACAGTGTATAGAGCTAAAATAAAACCAATTGTATCAGTCTTTTATAATCAATAAAATTAATTTGCTGATTCGTCATAATAGCTCTATTAGAAGCTATATTGTATTTGTACTGCACCAGCAAGCTAATGTTGCGGATAGAATAATGCCATTGTGTGCTTTCTACATAAAACTTTGTTTTCAGATGTCAAGAATTGGGCACCAAATAACTTTCAGACAATACCATACATCTCTATCCTTACTTTGCCGAATGTCCTTTTCTCATTAAGTTAATACTAGATTTTGTAGAGAATTTATGAGTCTCTCGGGACATGGGATGGAAATAAGCTGCAAACCCCAGACCAAACAATTCTGGTGGTCCTTTTGTCTTGGCAAAAAGCGTGATTGTCTGGAGAACAATCCAATGAGTTTTCTGGATCGGGATTTCCAAACCCCATATTGCAGCTATTATGGGACTTTTCTGAATAAACAGAGCACTCTTAAATTTGGATTCTTGTTACAGAAAAAAAACCACCCATTATTGCCATTTTACTTTTTCCGTCTACTACTCGTTTTCTGCATTTTCATGCCCTTCCGAGAAATCCTTCTGTATTTTCAGTTCCGTCTCATAAATCTTTGCTCCCCTCTTTATTGTCATTGACACAGTTAGAGCCACTTTTTTATGACCCTATGTCCTGAATTGAATTGCTCTTTTTACTCATTGACTGTACTAGAAAAAGCTGGAGCAGAAGTAAATTGAGAGACTAATGGTGGGTTTAATGAAGCAGCTTATGGAATAACAGAGTTGTAACATGTCCATTGACACAGAGATGATTATGCCCAAAGATGGAGTCTTAGTGTAGCCATTCAAGATCATTTTTGCAGAAGTTACAATTACAGGGCACTAATTGTATTCAATTAAAAACCTCATGGACAGACTCAGCCTTGAAATACCTAGGGATCTGGGTTACAAGGGAATGCAGCCAGCTATACCGGGCCAACTTTCAACCTTTCTTAACGCGGCTAGGGGAGGATCTGGAGACATGGTCACTGCCACACCTCTCTTGGTTCGGCAGAGTGAGCATAGTCAAAATGAACCTCCTACCGCGGGTGCTATACCTGTTTCAAACCATACCGATCACAATCCCCAAAAATGTATTCGCCACATTGCGCACGCTGATTCTGAGGTTCATCTGGCGCAATACAAAAGCCTGTATACGACATAACATACTCACACTGCCAAAGTCAGAGGGAGGCCTGGCTCTCCCAGACTTTAAGCTGTACTATCAAGCCACACACCTGCAAAGGATAGTGGAATGGTCCAAACAAGGTGTGACCAAACTGTGGAAAGAAATAGAAACCACACAAGTAGGCAAGCCCATGACGGTCATACCCTGGCTGGAACCCACACACAGTACTAAACTTGTAGCCCGACACACACTCATTAAGGCTACCAGCACGGTATGGCACACTCAGGCCCCCAAACTGGCCCTATCATCATTCCTGGCACCCCTGTACCCGCTGGTCCACAACCCAGCCTTTCCTCCAGGCCTAGAACCAAAGTCATTCCAGAGGATGACCGGCACAGACATCCCCCAAGCACGACACCTGTTCACGGAGGGACAGATCAAACCCCTGACCAAGATAACCAACACGAACACCCCAAATTTCAAGCTCTGCTTCAGATACAAACAGCTGACAGACTTCCTCATCTCTCTCCCACAGAAACCCCTCCTGACAAGTGACCTAACTCCAATAGAGGTGATCTGCACAGACAAAGACCCAATGGAACATGGCATATCAACCTTATACATTATGCTCCTTACACAGCAGAATACACCAACACCTCACTTTATGGGGAAATGGGAAGAAGCCCTAGGAGAAACACTAACTCCCAAACAATGACACAAAATCTGTGACCTCACACTACATTGCGCTGTGTCCAGTAAGACACAAGAAACTGCATATTAATTGCTAACATACTGGTATAGGACCCCCCCAGTCACTACACGCGATGATACCAACCATAGATAACAGCTGTTGGAGGTGCGGAGGAGAGTTGGGCACCCTACTTATGGTGGGAGTGCCCCAAAATAAAACCATTTTGGGAAAAGGTCTACAGCATCATTCAAAGGTTTTCAGATGACCCACCCCCTTCAAACCGGCACCAATTCTCTTACATCACACTAAAACCCGCACATACAAAAACTCACTGACAATACGAATTCTGAATGTTGCTAAAGGGCTGGTGCCTCTATTCTGGAAGAAAGACATAGCCCCACCGATGGAACTGTGGTTCCAATGAATGGAAGAACTCCGTGCTATGGAAGACCTAATATTCCGCAGCAGCGAGAAACCCCAAACCTACCTGAATATCTGGACTCAGTGGATTCTGTCCACAGACTCCACTGATTTCAAATCACTTTTAAAGACACTTCTGACACCACCAGTAGAGACTGAGAAGCACGTTAATATAAGCACAACACCAATCACTGAGGGCTAAACTTGCCTTCTACTTACCTTAATACCCTCCTTCTCCCCTCCACCCCCCTCAGAAACTCACCAACTCCCTAGGCCCCCGCACAGGGAGCCCCTTATTAGGATGAACCGATAGATAGTGACCACTGATGACTGGGACAACATACCATCCACATGGTGGGAGAGACACATACCAACATCACGAAGATAAATGCAATGGGTTAACAACCTCACACAGACACTGTTATTGAATCATTGGCTTTTTTTGATGTTAAACAGTAACTGCAACTGACCACTGACTAGTCACCATCTGACAACTAATAACCCAACAACAATGGAGACCTGCATGTCTCACAAGTTACCTAAATGTTTAAGGAACCTGCGAGTTCCGTGGTTTTACGCTTCATTGACACAGACCTGCGAGTCATGTATTCCATCGTTCTATGTCATGCTTGATTAAAAAAAAATAACGGTATGATGGGAAAACCCAAGTTTGTATTGGTTGTAGGGTAATTAGGGCATAACCCAAAATGAAGATGCAGAGAAAGAACAGTACACTAATCCTATTACCCTTGTTTGAATTAACTAAACAGGTATTAGGTTAGGTGCCTTGATTAAAACCACAAACTTTATTGAATCCCTATACTGGGAACAGAAATCACACTCAAAAAGATAATAAATGTAGTGAAAGTGTCAAAATAAATGTGCTTGAAAAACAAAAATGTAAAGTAAATTTACTTGTTTAAAATAGGACCATCTGTCAGAACTTCAGTAGTAATTCCAAGATTACACACACACTTGAAATCAAGATACACTAGCTAATAGACCCAATACAGTGTTGCAATAATCACTGTACTGAGCTGTGTCTAATTAGGAGGGTGAATTGGAATGGTTATCCATGAAGGGCAGTGTAACAAGAGATATCAATTTGGTCTGTGGTGTAGTAAGCAAATGAAATGTAGAAATCTCTCTCTTAGTCTTGTTACTCAAAAGGGCACTTGTAAGTAGGAGGGTGGATAGAGTCTCTAGTAATGGCTATAACCGATATATGGGGCGAATTGAACGCAGCAATTCCCAAATTAGTTGCAATTGGGACACTAGCTATAAGAAAAGAAGCCTCTATTGATATATCTCAGCCAATCCTGAACGAAATGCTGTTAAGAGCTGTGAAACCTGACCAGACTCTGCTAGTATGGAGTGTTGGGTCTGAAATAGCACTATTTACATATAGCTCCAGGACACAGAGAGCGATTATAATTGTATAATAGGTAGGACAATCAATTATATTCCAAGGCTACACAACAGCAGGGTGAATAGATTGCATCTCTGATAATAGGTATGATAGATATATGGGGTAAGTGAAATGCAGCATATCCCAAATTGTTACACTAACAAGCGGGCCGCTAGCAGTATAAGAGAAGAGCCCCAAATAGTATATCTTAACCTATCATGAATGTGCTAGGTAGCTGTTTAGAAGAACTGCAGATCCTGATAGCACTCTACTATGCGAATATAGAGAGCCTTGGGTGATGTAGCACTTAGTTAGATATAGCAGCAAAAATCAAAAGATGATAAAAGTATGATAAATATAGGCAAAATCACCTTATCGCTGTGCTATTATGAATTCCAAGCGAGAGAAATCCCATCAAAGTGCTATCTATAAGGAGAGCAGACTGTCTAAGCTAAAAAAAAAAGCAGAGAGACTACTATCAATCATTGTAGATGGAGTTAAATCTGAAAATATGTTGGTACACATCCATGATACTACTAGTAAAGCCTGATACTAATCTGCTCGTTGCTTCAAGGCAACCCCTATTCTAACTGACTAGGCTGCAAAACTCCGGTATAGAGATCTACCTACAAACAAGTATTCCTAAGTATAAGATTGTCAAGACATCAAAAGAGGTCCTAGTAAGTAAAATCCACAAGTGTGGTCTCTAACTCAACAATGCAAAGAAAGACTGCAATCTGTCAAGTGCGTTGGATTATCTGTCTTTTTATGTGAGGCGTGGTTGTAGAGCTTGGTATAATATTCCATTGCAATATCTAATTTGGGGAAGTAGCTACTGTTCTCTCAGCAGTCTTAATTGTTGCTATTGGTTGTTGCTGTGGTCTAGGTTTGAGCCCCTGGCCAAGAGGGAGTCTATCTTATTATTCTTTTCATAAAATAAGCATTTAGACCTTGTCATTTGTATGACTACATTGTCTAAAATGAGTTATCTTATCAAGTTTCTGACTGCCATCAACTGTATAAGTGTCTGAGGTCTATAGGCAGGTTTGTGAGATTTTTCTAGCTTTTGAAGCATCTCCTGCAAGACTCTAAGCACTTTTTATGTGTGGCCACTTTGATAAAGTGACCCCTCAGAATATCCTTATGGGCCAACCACCCTATGGGTCGGGACCTCTGGGGAAGCATCCTTCCTGAAATAGGTGACAGTGTCTCGGTAGCCTCCTGCCCTACCTGCCTATCCCTCATAAGGGAGGCATCTCGCCTCCAGATCCAGGGAAAGGTAGAGGCGGCTGGGGTTATGTAGATGGCGATAACCGCATGATCGGACCATATTATGGAATTGATTTTAGTCCTTCCCACTGTGTGTATTAGTGGGGTGCTTATGAGAATCAATTTTTGAATAAGTGCCGTGAGGTACAGAGTAGAAAGTATAAACCAAGACTCCTGCTTGTTGGACCCTCCAGGCATCTATTAGTGTGTTTTTTGTTTGTTTTTTTTGCAGTGCGTATAGTGGTTACAGGCATACACATGGTACCCCAACGTCATTCCATATGCTGATATCTAGACATTAGTTACAGTGGGGGGTAGACAGACAATGCACTTTTTTTTTTAAAGTTACGTAAAGCTAATAGGTGTCGCTTTATGGTATAACATGCAAGATTAAAATTGCGTTTAACTCAACTAGTTGCACATTAGATTGTAGCTATATTGCCATGACAGTAATCTAAGACAATCCAAGACATAGAGGTTGCTTAGCAAATTAAACAAGATGAGCATCCAGATGAAGCTCTACCAGACAGTACATAGTTGTAGAAATCAACAGTGCATGCAATTTACCATGAGAGACATATCTCTTTCACCCAAGCAGTGGTTAGTAGGCACACAGTAATTGAAAACATCAATAGGAGGCACATAATGATTAGAGGCATACTGAAAATATTTGCACACATCTTGCCCGGAGGTTTTCAGGTGTCTGGTCTGTAAGTGCATGGAATGTCTCTGTGCTTTACCTCCGTGGCATGTTGGTGGTACCTCGGTTTTTTTTCCCAGTTCACAGGTCTGTGAATGATCATGTCCTAATGGGTGTTTGGGAAGGTTGGCTGCATAGCGTCCTTTGGTGTTCGTGAGGAAGCCGGCCGCCCGCCTGTCCACAAGTCATCCTATTCCTCTGAGGGGGAACTGTGGCGGCAGCGTCGGGTAGGTCTGGGTGTCGGCGGACGGCCAGGGGTATACTGGGGCAACCCTCTTGCTCCAGGCTTTTTGTGGGGCCAGCATCATATCACCACGGACTCGGGGGCATGTAGAGGCCGGGTCCCTCCCTGGTGGGGGTAGATCTGACGGCTGCGGCGGAGTTGCGTCACCTGCGGCGCCCAGGCCTCCGCCTGTATGGGAGATGCGTTGGGGCTTTGCCCTTCGGGGCCCGCGGCCCATATGGGCTTGTGAGAGGAGTAGCGGTCTGCATTTTCGGGTTTTTGCCCAAGGGTTTCCCGGGTCCTCTCCAGCTGTCGCTCCCTTGATTTCTCTGTGTGCTCCCGCTTGCCTGCATTCGTGTCCTTGCAGCAGCTTGGCGTGCTTCCACCTTTGCCCAGAAGTTTGCAAACAGTTTGTTCAAGCGAGTATCTAGTGGTTTGCAGGTGGAGTGTTGGGACTCTGGTGCCGCGTGGCTCTTATCAGGCTGTGCGTCCGCCATTTTAGTGCAGCTATTGGTCTGCTGGATTAGTGTACGGTTTAGGCTGTTGCCATCTGTTGCTTTCTGTGTAGGCTCACTGGTGTCGATTATTGGGACCGGGATAACCCCCACCGGTCTCAAGGGGGGGGGGAGGTAAGCCCAATACTTCGGGTGCTGCTTGCTTTGGTGGGAGCCGTTCCTCAGCATTTGGGTTGCAAGGTGAGGTAAGTAGGAGTTCAGGATTGAGCGGGGTTCCCTCGTTTTTTTGCCAAAAATCGGGTCCAGGCTCGGGAGCTCACAGATATTGTGTCTGTTCAGCTCCCTGGTCAGGCTCCGCCCCTATTAGTGTGGATTTTTGCATGAGCACCCTTCTTCTCTGGAGAGTGGCCAAGCAGATTTTGTGGTACAGCAGCAGGTCTCAACCCTGAAACTTCATGTCAGTGGCCCTTGCTCCATGCAGAATCATTAGTGTGGTAATTGCGAAATTTGAGGATGATGTCTCCTGGATGCTTCTCCTCCCAGGGCCCTGTGGACTCTATCAACCACCTAGAGGTTGTCAGGAATCAGGGGCTAGTGGGCAGAGAGGAGCCTCCAGCACCAGATCCTGCAGGCCTCCCTCTCCACCCTTCTCTGGCACACCTGGTAGTTGTTGCAGAATGACCGGTTGGAAAAGTCTTCAAAGCCTGTTCTAGCTCCATGAGCTGTGTCTGCTTGACCGCGGTGCAATCAACCATTTGGTTGTGATCCTTCACAACTTTCTCAACTCTCTGATTTGATCTCTTTGATCTGTTTTGTGCATTTGGAAAATGCTTGAGCCAAATATGTTTTTAATCCCCTCTCTTGTTGAAGTATGTGTTCTGTGTCTTCAGACACTTAAATTATAACTTTATTCTCTGCAGTGTGGGTGATTGTTGACTTTCGGACATCTTGGCTGCAGATCTGAAGCCTATGTGCCAAAGCAAAAAGGGTGGCTACAGAGACATTCCTGACTTTTTATTTGCATTTTTGTGGCATTCTGGTGTCCATAGTATAGTAGAAGTACGTCATGTTATAATGCGGGTGAATTAGATATCAGTTTGATTCTTGCAAATTACAGGCGATCGGAGTGGTGCTGCTTTTTCAAGCTGCTATACGACTCAACGTCCAAACCACGTCCCTGCTGGATACATTTTTAAGTACATACGTAACCTATGCCAATCGCTCTCTTCAATTTATCTACCTGTCCATTTTACAAGCTCCACAGCCCTCATTTCCTCTCTTTCACCCAAAAACTCTGAATCTTCACTTCTCAGGACAGGACTCATTTGTTCACTCCTCTCTTTCCTCTTTTAGTTGCAGCCAAAAGTTTGCTATGGGTATGCAGAATGGGACAGAGAAAGAGGTGGATGTAGCGAGTATAGATGAAAAGGGAAACGCCACTGATGACAGAAGGATTTTAGGGAAATAGAAACAGCAAGGAAATTTTGCACAGTGTGCAAAGTCAGCTTTACATTAACTGCTTTGTTGGTAGTCAGTCCTTCAATACTCAGTTCCCCTCACAATACCATAGAGCAAAAAGAGCATGTGACGGGCTGTGAAGCAAAAAAACCCCACAAAAAAATGTGTTTAATGAGTCTGTTACATGGGCCTGGGGCTGCAGCTCTAATAGCCCCTACGTTAATCTACCCAGCTTTGTATGTGTAATGCAAATATCCAAATCTAGAGACAAAGACTTATTTAAGAGTTTACTCTTGTAGTTAGTTGATAGTCAAAAAGTCAGACAAAATACCTACACTGGAAAAAGAAATGCCTCTTATTCAGCCAAGTGATTATTTTGGACTACAATCAGTTAAAAAAAATAAGTGCTTACACCATATCTCATTTAATCATTGCATTTCTTCTATACCTGCTTTTTACCAGAGAAATTTGTGTTACTATATGTATCTGCGCCTTTTGCCATGTTACCCGGCAGCCGCCTGTGTATCCCATCTCCAGTGTCTCACAACCATAGGCACTTTGATTGTTACTATTGTTACTTAATCCCGTCATTGTCTCAACGTTCCATTACTGTCTCCCATACAGATCTCATGCCTAACACCCATTGTTAAAGTGCGGAGGATGGAGAACTGACAGAAAAATAAATGTTTTTTTGGGGAGGGGGAGCGGGAATGTCTTGGTCATTGAAATAAAAGCCTGCTGTATGTAGAAAAAAATCTGTCACATTGCCTAGTTTACATGCAGTATGCAATAGATGGACACCCTGACTACCCATCCATAGTTTCAGCTAAGTGAGACAATAGTGAATTTTACATAGCTTATAGCTGCAGCATCCCTTCAACAATAGTTTTGGTCCTTTTGTATGGGAGAGCTGGGTATCAACACTTGTTTTTTTTTTTTATAATGCTTCAACTGCTGTGGGACTATCACTTTACCATTCTCAGACTGGCTTTAGTTTATAGGAGTATAAGTCAACAACTACTAGAAGGCTGCTGTAGCTTTACCTGTGTAATAGAACACAGTTGCATAGCAATCTAGAAGAAAAAAGACTTAAGTTTAGCCTCTCTCTCGTTTCCTTCTGTATTCGTAGTGACTTCCAATTTTGTCACAAATTTGTCATAAATTCCTTCTTGATTCCAAAGAGACAGTTAAATGTACCATTGAAGCACCATATTATTTATTATATATTTGAATATTCTGCTTTCACTTAACTCATCCTAACATTGTTTGAAAATCTGTATTGAATCTGATAAAACAACCTTTTCAAGCAGGGAATTCCACTTTACGCTGTAACAAATCCTTGCACTTAATTATTATATTATGCAATTGTGGTAAGGACTAATTTTTCCTCCTTGTTGAAATTACTTATTTGAAAAAATGCTTACAAAATTATTTAAAAAAAACAAAAAACATATACCTTCAGGGGGTGGGGGGGGGGGTGGGTGGAGCAACACAGGACAAACAAATAACTAAATAGCTGAATGCTATTCACTCCAGCAGTAAATATGATCATTTCTGAGCATTCCTGGGACATTCCGGAGTTTATTATAGTTGTAGTGAATTTGGAATCTGAATTGCAGACCTGTGTCAGGGATTGTGAATATTGAGAAGGGAATTACAAATTTTAGATGAAAATAGCCAAACTGTAAAACATTCTCCAACTCATCAAACGTCCAGCTCTACTTTCTTGGACTAAATGTTGCCATTTTCATATTTCAAGCGCTCACTTACAAATATGTTGATAATCAATTCCCCTTTAATTATGCAATAAAATCAAATCTACTCCCTGTTAACCAAACCACTAGCAAATGTATACATTGAATGATATTCTTAACCTCCCTGGCGGTATGATTATGTCAGGAATTTTGTACCAAAAGCGGTACCATTTTTTTGCATGGAAATTTGGTGTTATGTATTGTAGGCCAGTAATTACTTTCTTAAACCTGACCAAAAGTACTCTCAGATGTGATAAAGTTCGAAACATAAAATCATGAATTATAATCTAATAAATAATATACCGGTTCCCATTTTCTGTTCCTGGAAAACTTGCTATGCAGAGTAGCTGATTGCTGCTCGTTGTAGCGATTTGTCTCCGTGACAATCTTTTCAATGACGTCATCTGTGAGAAATAATTTTAGGTATGCCAAAGGATCATTGTGCTCAACGTCTACCTTCATCCCAGGTGATCCAGTAAACGGAAATCTTGGCGGCGGTACCTCATCCATACCGCAATCAATAAGGCACAAAGTGCGCACATCACTGAGCTCGGGTGCAGAATCGTCGCTGTCGCCACTTCTCTGGTCACTGTCAGAGTCGGATGACGAATCTTGCCACGAATCGCTATCGCAGTCGCTCAATTCTGCGAGGGGCTCTGTGTTGCTGCCGCTGTCACTCATCTGATCCAAACCCGCTTTGGAGATGCTAAAGTGACGCTTTGATGCCATGGTAGAAAATGTATTTTATGGGCAGAAATTACAGCAAAAAGGGCAGGCAGGGCAGTGTAGGATGATCAAATTCCAAATCTGAGGTGATACTGTGTCAAATCTGAGGTGATACAATGTAATCTGACAGGATTTCACTGTATCACCTAACTTTATGTGTGTGTGTCACTTTTATGCTTGAAACATTTGAATTACCCGCCCAGTTCCGCCCCCATGAGCCTCTGCGGCTCACAGAGACGGAACCAGGAAGTCAGATGGAGGCATCCGCCGGGGCTCTCACCGGCAATCACAGCGCGGGGACATCGCTGGATCGCAAGGAGAAGGTAAGGAGACTCCGCTGCCAGCTCTGTTATCTACCCCGAGCGTGACTCGGGGTTACCGCTTCTGGCAGCGAAAATTAACCCCGAGTCACGCTCGGGAATACCGCTAGCCTGGTTAAAGGGAATTATTTTTAAAGAGCATGACATATTGCCTCTACATTATACTAGCAGCTTTGCTAGCAAATGTATTGATTGGGAGAAAATCCAGTTTAAAAAAGGGTTTTCTCCCACCTGTCAATCATTAAAAACACTTCAATGTCAATAGTACTTTAAAGGCTTACTCCAACTATCATAACCACTACAGCCCACTGTAGTGGCTATGATGGGAAGAATAGCGTGGCACCATTTCACAATGGTTTGCCTTCTTACCTGGATGCCCGCTGGGCACTGTGGCTCCTCTGCAGTAGACTTTTGACATCGCTCAGCCAATGAATAACATCTGTGCATTGAAATGTGCCCATAATTGACATTAGTCAGCCCTGAAATCTTGCTCAATTTACTCCCCAAATTCTTCTGCCAGAAGTGTAAGTACGCCTTTGGAAACAGAAGGGATAAACTCTGTATGTGTTTCATAGCAAAATGCTGCATTCCAGGCACAATGACCACTTCAAATCACTGTAGTGGAGGGACCCTTTAACTTGCATGTAGATATTATTCATAAAAAGGACATGCAGATTGATATAGCTATGTAGAGAAACATTACGTACATATAGCAAAGGATAGTTAAGCCCATTCCTGCAACAACGAAAAGTGTTTTTGGATTAAAAATAAAATGTTTGTCCAAGAATGCATTCTGATGCAATTTCCATTCATTGGTGGCATGCTGGAAATTATTGGTACCTCATCATGTAGAATGGTGAGAGCAGGGAACCAATATCTGACATCTGTTTGTTCATCATCCTTTGTGTATTTCCATGAATCACTAAAAATGTAACACTCCTTCATGTGTTTTTTGTTGTTTGCTGTAATGGAATACACCGCTTGATTCTAAAGAAGCCTAACACAGATTCTGAGTTATCTGTGGTTCCCAAGCCTATGTATATTCAGGAATCCACACGAGCACAAGCAGTAATACCCACCTGTTATAAAGTAACAGAGATCAGACATCATGGTGAAAAGAGGCCCTCAAAGAGACAACCTTTGATGTTTATAACCTTTAATCCTTTAAAAGCCAGAGTTGGGTGGGGAGGTAGAAAATATACCCTTGTGACAATAAAATTATTAAAAAGTTGTATACGCTACCATAACTGCATTAACCAAATTTGCATATTGTATTGTGCGTTCTGTCCACAATATAGGATTGGAGAGTGATGCCTTTTAGATGCTAATGAGCTTACACCAATAAGATCTACACCACTTTGTAAAAAACTGTAGTAAGTGGGCAATTTTTGTCCTGTGAACGACATTTATGTCTGAAGTAATGAAAAGGATTATTTTCATATTATTGAAAGGTCTTTTTTATTTACATAAATCTGTCAAAGTGATGAACAGTGCTGAAGGGTCTGAATGGCATTTATGGGATGGTTGTCTTTAGTCTTGTCATATAAAACGAAACTCACATCTATTCCCATCCCCTTTTTCCAACAGTCTTTTCCTGAAAAGTCAGCTGTTCATTATCAGCTTTCCAAGATAATGAATGAATGGCTGCCTGTTCATCTTTATGTTTTAAATCATTCTGATTTATGCCCGTGTATTAAGGATTATGCTTAAATGTTGCCGGAGGGGAGAAAACACCGAAATACAGCCACTTTTAAAGACTCATATGCAAAATGTCTTGCCTATTCTTTTCTGAAATGATTAACCAAAGTGCAGATTCACTTTTTTTTTTTAAAGCCATGAGTTTGTAAATGTTCTTTCATGCTAAACAGGACGACTGAAAAGCCTTTTGAAGAATTAACTTGTTTAAGCAATACTAGTGTTTTAGTCTAATGAATACGGTTTTAGAGAAGACAATCAGATATGGTTCTCTATGCCGGTATTCCAACTTCTGGCCAAACCCTCTGCAAATTCTTTTACTGAAAAACCTGCTTAACCTTTGATAATCCCATGGGTGTTCTAGATTTAAAGGGGTGATCAAGTGACAAAGCTTTAATGGCAGCCATATGCTTGGGCTATTGTGGGTGTTGGTGACCCAAACAAACTCTCTAACTGACTAGTGTTAACTTCTGTTTAAGGTTCGGTGTGGAGATTACTGATGAAGATTTTGAGCTGCTTCTCGACAGTATTCCTCTTGATGAAGATGGAAATGTCAAGTATTCCCAATTCATGGCCATGTTCGATTCTCGGTAAAAAAAAATGTCTATACGAGTGTCTGTGTCTAGAGTGTGCTTGAGTTATTAATGTTCACGGATTGTGTTTATCATCTGAAAATTCTGTTAACATTCCTAAAACACTTAAAGGAACACTATAGTAACCTAAATTACTTTAGCTAAATAAAGCAGTTTTAGTGTATAGATCATTCCCTTGCAATTTCACTGCTCAATTCACTGTCATTTAGGAGTTAAATCACTTTGTTTCTGTTTATGCAGCCCTAGCCACACCTCTCCTGGCTATGATTGACAGAGCCTGCATGAAAAAAAAACTGGTTTCACTTTCAAACAGATGTAATGTACCTTAAATAATTGTATCTCAATCTCTAAATTGAACTTTAATCACATACAGGAGGCTCTTGCAGGGTCTAGCAAGCTGTTAACATAGCAGGGGATAAGAAAATCTTAATTAAACAGAACTTGCAATAAAGAAAGCCTAAATAGGGCTCTCTCTACAGGAAGTGTTTATGGAAGGCTGTGCAAGTCACATGCAGGGAGGTGTGACTAGGGTTCATAAACAAAGGGATTTAACTCCAAAATGGCAGAGGATTGAGCAGTGAGGCTGCAGGGGCATGTGCTATACACCAAAACTGCTTCATTAAGCTAAAGTTGTTCAGATGACTATAGTGTCCCTTTAATCCTTGTAAAACTGTCTCAAAATGAATGCCATACAGTGAGAAAGAGAATATATTTTATCTTATATGTAGATATATTTTGTTGACAGAATACCAACAGGTTTATTTGACACATTACATTACAGTAAAGGGGCAGTATTGTCATTGTAGAGGAATGGAAATAGGAAAAGTGGTTACACCGCCGCAAAGAGCTTTTATTCTAAATAATTTACATTTTATTGTGAATATTAAAATATTTACAACTCTTCTCTTAACGCGTTTCATCATATGGCTTTATCAAAAGTATCACCATATTTTGAAACATGTCAAGTGCTTATGTTTTGCTTCTATTTTATATATTTAATTGTGGCAAATTAATCTAGGAAACAAAGTTGTATTGCCTCCATTGTGGTATCCTACTTTATATTGGTCCGTGGTGGGGAAGAACCCACCAATCTCCTTTTGATTTCAGAGAATGGTATGAATTGTTTGTTATTATAGAGGTCACCTATGCAGAAGGGAAGATGGGGGTATAGATTTTAGGATTTGAAGAATTCCATACAGAGACATAATTTTGGGAAACCGATTTCTGAAATTTGGACTATAAGGTCAATCTATATGTAGTGGCAGGGAGCATATTTAACAATTTAGTTGGTACATTTTGAACTTATTGCAAAAATACACATTATAAAATGGACAAGTAACATAGGACATATGTATTGTGTTACAATACAGAGGATGCAAAATAAGAATTCTCATTCTATGGAATAATACACACTCAGGCAGTAAAGCAGTCTATGCTTTGGGATCAATGTATTCAAGCAATGAAGACCAAGTAAATTAATGTTCCTTTTATCTTCCTAATTGCCATATGTATATCAGATCCCACCTGTAAGTTCAGTCTAGATCTGAAATGCTGGTAAGTATCCTGCACCTGAGAGATGCAGCCCTAGACACTATCATTATGGCTTTGATTGGACCCCATCAGTGAGGTGTAGCTTATACTTCTCTAGGAACATTGAGCAAATGTTTTACTTTTTTTATTATTATTTTTTTAAATTCTTTATTTTTGTTGTGTGTTGCAGAATTCACAGAGTAACAAAAACATTGCATAGTAAAGCACGAGTGATTATCAAGAAGAGTACTTTATGCCTGTCTGAAATACTGCACCATTCTGATAATTATAATGGGAGCATGCAAGGCATGGTAACTAGTAAAGATGACTGATAATAAAGATGAATATTACACAGTGCATGGAAATGGTAGTTAAACTCAGAAGTATATGGAGCATGAGAGAATTATCAGGCTATTAGTGCCACTGGAGGTAATTAATTAGGCTACAGCACACATTGTATGTGATTTGGTTGACATCTTTGCTGATAGTGCCCTATTGTGTAAAGGGAACTTGCTGGTCTTTTTGAGAAGGTGACCTTTTGGGTGGGATCAGTCTAAGTCTGAAAATGGAAAGGTTCTCATTGTAATGATACATATGAGCTAAAACATGGAGCCATTGAAGTCAAGCTATCTGAGTTCTCAGATTTCTCTTCTCCTCTATTTTTGTTGTGTGGTAGCTCATATTGCCCTGAACCAGCACTGCAGGGGGCTGAACAAAATATATACTGATGTGCTATAGCTAAGGCCTAGTAGACATAACGTACTCTAGACAATACATTCATCTTAATAATGTTATGTCCTGACCTGGATAATTTAGATTGGTTCCATCATTAAATTTCTGGATACAGGAGTCTAGTTGAGGTAAATAGTTATACTGTATATCTGATATACTGTATATCTCAAATAAATATGATAAGATATGGCTGGTTATTTTACTTTTGTTTGTGTATGTTTCAAGGAGAGGTTGGAAGCTAACTAGGAGGCTCGATATTAGGGCATTACAATTCTTATTCATTTGTAGTTTGAACAATTGTTCTTGAGGTTTGTAAGTGTCCATTAGAGATGCATATCCTTCAATAAAGATGTGTTTGGTAAGGAAAACAGTCAATTATTGGTAAACGATAACACTTTATATTGTTGACTCCTGCCTTAAATCTCCTGTATAGATGATTGTTCTCATCAGTCTCAAGCAATGGCTCTAGTAACAAAATGTATAGGCAACAATGGGTTTCTATTTTGAGTGCCACTGGTGATTTGAAAGGCTTTCGAGAACTGCGTATTGATCCTAAGTTGTGATCTCACGTTCTAGCATTGATTATCAGTTTCAGACTTTGAAAATGTGCACAGTATTGGAAGTGCTTTTGACTACAGAGGGCTAAAAATGGATTCCACCACAGGGCAAGGATAAGCCATGAGATGCACTACAAGAGGTAATAACTAGAGTTACCATATTCTGGAAAGTAGAAAAGAGGACACCCCCAGGAACAGATTCTCGTGTGCTTAAATTTAGTCACAGGAGTGCAACGAAGGCCCAGGTTCTATACTCCCTAGATTTCGGCTCCCTATGGGGTAGTTTCTATATTGGGATAATGCGCCACTTCCATGAAGAAAACAGAGAACCCAGCATCTTCTACGCAAAACAAATTGATATTTACTTCTAGTAGTGCTTGTATCAAATGTCAAAGCCAGAAAAAAATATTATTTAAATTTAGTGCTCGTTTTACCACTGCCTACTCTTGCAAAGTAATCAGGCATTTTTGTTGAGGAACTCTCTCCTCGAATGGCCTTCTGGTGCTTCTCAGTCTCTCCGTGAGCTTTTAAGTCAGCAATACCTTTATGTGCATACTGTACATTCGGCTTCCCAGAATTCTTGTCCCTTTTTTAAAACACTTACATTTGGCATTTAGTTCTTCATTGAATTTACACTTTTTTTTGGCATGGTTCTGGAATGATTGATTTTTGCAGTTGATGTAGTGCTTATAACACTATCAAACACCCCCCAAAATATTGATTTTGCCGTTGTTGGTACTGGTAGTGTTTGTAGCAGTGCCACTTTTAGACACCAAATTAT